>NC_140592.1:809301525-810014671 GCF_964204655.1 Triturus cristatus | reverse complement strand
TCAGGTGCTGTCATTTGCAAAAGAATGTATTAATGCAAATTGATTATGAGCTAACTGTACTATATTCCTGATGGAGACTTCTGGTATATTCATGTGTATCTTGATTTGACTCACAAAATTATTAATTCAGATGAACTTTTAAAACTTCTGAGTCTGTGGTTCTTTTAAATAAAAGTTAAATGAATTATTGTATTTTCCTCTCTATTCTAAACTACAACTAGATCTTTTCGACAGTGCATTTACTCAGGAGACAGGAATGGTAAGAATAAAGGTTTCCTAGGGTAAAACAAAATTGATGTCCAGTGGATATTTACTAGCTCATTGATTGTATGAATGTATATGGGCCCAAATGAGTGTTGTGTGTATGTATGTGTAGAGCTGGTAAACTCCGCTGCATCAGGCATGAAAGTAAGACTTTACATAGAGCAGTGCCTTTGCTTTGTGCCATGTAAATCATTTCAGTAGTTTTAGAAAAATTACCATTTAACATGTGTGTCAAGATGGGCTTCAAAGGAATACCCACAGTACAGTATGCCAAGCATTTTAAAGTTCCAATGACTAACATAGCTAGATTTGTTAACAACTCTAGGGGCTTCTTGTGAGGTACTTTAAAAGAGTCATTTCAAGTGAAGGCTATCAACGTTATTGGGCAGTGTCTGTGTGTCTGCGCTCCCTTTTACTCTTATTTGCTTTGGTGAAAAGAGAGGGAAATACAATGAAAACAATATTGGACTTGACCCAGAGCAGTCTTTTTTTTCTGAGGCTAAAGGTATGATCAAAGTTGCTACCCAAAGAACATAAAACACTTCAAGCTTATCGCCTATCAATATAAAAGATTATACACTATTCACGTCTTCTTAGCATGTACGGAGTAAAGTCAGCAACCCCCATTATAGCTGTTCAAGATGGGCCTTTTTTGCTTTGTGTCTGTAGATTCTGATGCCTGTTTTATAGGTTGCAGCCTGGTTTGCTAAAGACATCTTAGGGATGTATTCTGCCTGTTGCATGGCATTGGCTTTGTGGTTTGTAACTCACATTTTCTTACTTTCCATTTGCTGGCTTTATTTGATTGAGGCTGTCCAGCTTCAGTTTGTACCTTCTTTTGCCCAAACCTTATTTACAGTATCCTTCTGAGAGCTCCCTTTTGGTACACAGGCCTGTAAATTTTGTTCTTATCTCCTCACATTTGCTGTGAATTCAAAGACTGAGGTCAAATGTCAGCCGTTGTCTCCTGTAGGCGCTAGTTTACTTTTCTTTCTCTGACTTCAAAGTGAGAGGATTTATCTGACAATCTTGCTAGATACTGGGGGTAGGAAAGAGGTTTTTCTAGCACACAACACCATTTAAATGAACTGTGTAAGTGTTTTAAAATATATCAGAATTAGGAATACAAATGAAGCACATTTTTTGTTATTTCCGAAGTGTGTTGGACACAAATACTTGAACCCCATGAGCGATGTGTGAATTTTCCCACTGTGTGGGTGAAATAAAGAGTGGGCGAGGTTCGGACGGCCCCCAGCCTTCCTCCGCACATGCCCACCGTGACGTCGGACGGCCGGGGGCCATCCGCAGCATGGAAGGGGTTAATATGATCAAAACAAATCAATACACTTGGTGATGCAATTTCCACACATTTTTGTCAGTGTACTGTTTAGTTTTATTAGTAAAACCATATGTCTGTGCAAATGTAATGGTCATTTCAATAAAAAAGGTGTTGTCTTTAATGGCAGTGTGCTGCCACACCATGAATACTCCACTCTATGCCACTCCGCTCTACTCTGCACAACTCCACATCACTGCACTCTACTCTAAACCACTTTACTTTACACCACTCCATGCCATTGCACTCTGCACCACTCTACTCTATGCCTCTGTACTCTATGCCTCTCTACTCTACCCTGTACCACTCCACTCTATGTCAATGCACTCTTCACCATTCTACCCTACACCTCTGCACTATTTATCACTGCACTCTACAACACTCCAGTCTATCCCACACAAATCTACTCTGCACAATTTCACTCTACGCCACTATACTCTACGCCACTCTGCAACACTGCACTCTACACCACTGCACTCTACGCCACTCTGCAACACTACACTCTACACCACTGCACTCTATACAAATACAATCTACCCAATGCACTTTACTCTGCACCACTGCACTCTATTCCACTTGCTCCACTCCACTTCACTCTACGCCACTTCACTTTACTCTAAAACAATCTTCTGAACGTCACTGCACTCTAAGCCACTCTACTCTACTCTGCACCACTCCACGTGAAATGTTAATTTCTTGAAAGCATTTGGAACACTTTTGACTCTGAATCCTTCCCACATCCACATCTGTTAGCAGTCTACTTCAGTGACAGTCATATCTCCATAGGTGCAGGAGAAATTGGTGTTAACTCCTTCCTTTTAAATTTCTAGACTTGTAGGAGGCTTTCCCGTCACCTCAAGCCATGGTTCATGGTTGTTCCGCCTCTATGCTTAATAGCAGTCTCCCAAGCAGTGTGTCCTCCTTGTTTTGAGAATGGAATCCTTGGTGTGTTCAGCATTCCGCGATCTCTATGAATACATATGGTTGCATGTATACAGTTTATACAGTTAGTGATGAGCAACCTGGTGCTCATGTAACCTGTGAAGTCATATGCGCTAATATTTCCTTCAGGGTTACGACTATGGCATGTTGTCTATATTCTAAAACCATGGTTGGTATAAATAGTGCTGGTGCAGTAATACCCTTCTCTGACTGCCCCAACATTATCAGGCCACCAGAGGAAGCTTTTTATTGAAGGAGCAAATGAGATCACTGCAAACAGAAATCTAATTCCCAAGGCAAATTAGAAAAATAGAAAACATTTTAATGAGCAAAAATACAACAAAATCCTGTAGACAGGATAAGGGTAACTAGAGATATTAACATTTTAAGGCAAAAAACACATGTTCTAGGGAAAAACAGCAGTTCGAACGTTGGGTCAGGAGCTAAGACTAATACCAGACCGACTGCGATGGAACCAGATGCACCAAGCGAGTTGTACCTGTCATAGGTTTACTTTCAGACTTATGGCCTAATTTCAAGTTTGTCTAATGGGTACTCCACCATAAACATTATGTATACCCCTTCCTCCTTATTACAAGTGCCTTATATCCCAATGCACTTCCAAAAGGGGACAGGATAGCTGTCACAGCTGTAATGGAGCACAGCCAGATCTGCATAAGGGTCTAGTCCTAGTTTGTCAGCTGGGTCCTTGTAGCGTCAAGAGTTCTTCTGCTTTTTGTGTCCCTGAAGCAGAAAAAGTGAAGGCCTACCACTTGAACAGGATGAGGAGTTCCAACCCATGTGTGCTAGCCAAATTCAGGAATCCTTGCATGAGTCCTCTTCTTCCAGCAGGAGTCATAAATAAGATTCATATTCTAACATGGCCTTCTTCCCCAGATGAGGTCTTTCAAGGTCCAGAAATGTTCTGAGGAGGTGGTAGTTGATGTGCGAGATTTATCCTGTGCACTAGCAAGTGGTTGGAAATGCTACCACTCTATCCTAACTATTTTCTCACAGTCTCCCCAACTCTTTTTGCAGAACTTCCTTGTTTCCTTACTGTAAGATTACCTATGATCTACTGTTCAACATAGCTGGTACCAGCTGCTACTAGGGAGGCCTGTCTTCAGATTCAGGACCACTCCCCTACCTGAAAAAATCAAAACCAGTTTTCCCTCTTACTGTGTCTGGGTCCTGATTAACCAGAAGGGTCCTGGGGATGAACAGAAGCCCTCACATGCCCTTTGGCTTTTACTGGGCTCAAAAGCAGGCCATTGTTCTCTGAGCCAGGGTTGTTAACTCTCTCATTCAAGCATGTTACTTCCAGCTCTGGAGGTGTGATCAGTGTGAGGATTCATTTTAAGCCAGATCTGGCTCCGGCAGTGTAAAGAAAAGTTTTACAAAGTTACTTTTCTGCTCAAGTGCCCAAAAAGCTGACAACATTATTTATGCAGGTTTTAAACAATAGGCAAAAAATAATTTTCATTATTCTTGCCCTTTTCTAAGCGAAGGTGCAAAATATAGATTTTAATCCCAACTGGGCCTATAAAGGAAAGTCTAGACAGACCTATCAGCGAAGACATTTTAGGTTTTATTTCACTGTGAGCGTACGCAGTATGTGGTGTGCCCTATTTTTATGTATTAGCATTTTGTCCTGTGGACTTGGAAGGCATACTGTAAGGTTGTCTTACGAATATATAAATGTAGGCTCTTCCTACATGGCATTTACCTTCCATGTGTCACTGCAGTGCATCTAAACTTCAGCTTAGCCAGCGCACAGTGATGGTCCTCGCCGACATAACATTTTGTAACTATGTGGGTGGAATAAATATACACTGCAGACCACATATGACATTAAACTCTCCATGTCATAGGTGAACTTTACTCACCAATTACAATGGGCTTATAGGAACACTAAATAGGCCAAATAGGAAGTTCTAATGTACAGAACCTGCGTTAGTGGGGAAGCACAGACACATTGCTACTGTTTAGCACGGAGTCCTAAAGTCAGCAAAAATAAGGTACAGAAAAAGATGAAAAACCTGTGGTGATGATGCAAATAAACAGGATTTGCTTCACAGATGAAGATCAAAGTTGCTTTCGAAAGAAATACTCCCTGTTTCCTCCTCTGGTTCACCGTATGGAGGACAGTCAATTCCGAATTGCCCTTTTGTCTAGAATACACTGTATCAAGGGATCAGTTATGATCTAGTGCATAATTTTCTTTTTCTCGTTTGAATATGTTTCTTTCTTTCTTGGGTAGTTGTTGCCTGTCTTCTTTGTTTTGTAGTTTCTGAATGCTGAGTAGAATATTTTCCTTCCCCTGCAGTACACAATTGTGCTGGAATCATTTGGTAAAATACTGAGCAACTGTGACATTTATTATGTCCTTTACTGTTGGGAAATTCCACATTTGTTTGATAGATGGAGCTTGGTCAAGTTCCTAGTGTTGCAGGTCAAGGAGTCCAGGACAGTCCAAATTTTGCAAGTCATTTCTTGCTTTTATTAGTGTCTTGACTAGACAAGTCCCTTCTTATGTCTTCATGGTAGTAATGACTTCTCCATGGATGCTTGTTTCCATGAATATTATACCAATTTTGTAGGGTTACATCAGCTTCAAATTTCTTGTAACGATGAATCATAGATCTTCTAGAGCCTTCCTCAATCATACATTTCCTTCTTAGAAAAAGGAGGAATTGGTGTTGTCTTTTTCTTTGCACTCTGAGACTTGTAGTGCTGGCTTTATATTTAGGTAAATAGGACTACAAGTTCCAAAATTCAAATTACTGAGACTGGCCAAACTAGTCATGCATGGACCTTGGAAACGTGGCAGCTGTGCTGCAGGTTTACTCTTGCAATATGGGTAAGAATTGGTAAAGAGCAGAAGGTTCTTTTTACTTTTGCTGTAGAGAATTGCAATCAGCTGACCATCTATTTTGATCAGGAGGTCAAGGAAATTAATTTATTTTGTGCTTGTGTTCATTAGCCATAAACAAAACTTGTTCAGTGTTTTGAGAGTCCCTTCCTAGATGCCTAGCACAGCACAGCATGTATACGTCAGTACTGTCATGACACGTTTTAAAGAATGGCTGTTTATAAATTCTATTTTTATATATATAAACCATTCTGGAGCAACTTGTGTCTGTTCCTTTAACCCCTTGAGTGCCCCGCCCTTTCCACGCCCTGTGCCGGGCGTTCCATTAGCAGGCGGGGCTCATGACGAGATAGTCTCGTCATGGGCACAGCGCAACCACGGCCCATGACGAGACCATCTCGTCATGGGCACTCAAGGGGTTAATTTGTAGACAATGTGTTTTCGAAACCAGTGATGATAACTCCATGATCAATTCTGTTGGGAGTGTATTGAGTCTATTTATCCTGTTAACACACAATTCCATTTCCTCCAGGGCTTCGTCTTTGGCTTTTATTAGTCTTCATATTTGTCAAGACAAGAGCAGCAATATTTACTGTGCTGCCCTTACCATTTTCTGGCCAATTATAAAGCAGAAGGTATCAGCACTTAAGGGGCCTTCAATTATCAACAAAAATCATGATCAGCATAATCGGTGGGCCATACCAATAAGACCTGTTGATGCCATGGCATAAACCAGGGCCAAAAGCACAGTATCTCCATTGGGGCTATAGGGGGGTGGCCCACCGCCAGGGAGGCTTGCCCACCCCGGGGTTTTTTGGACCATGGTGCAGCCCAGAGCCCAATTGGACTCGTTGGGATAGCATTTTGGGCTGGGGGAGCGGGGGTATATAGCCGGACATTTTGAATGCCATATCACCATTTTAGTAAGGTGACACAGCAGCCGGCTGGGGGTTTTGTTGAAAACTTAAATAATTTTCCCACCCACCCTCCCTTTGCCGGGGGGAGAGGGGCTCATTTTGGTTGAGCTTGTTGATTTAAATAGTAATTAGTTACCGGGCTGTTTTGTTGTACACAGGTGCGCTAAGGGGGAAGTGGTAGTTTTGTTGTCGTGTGAAGCAGGTGCGTGGCATTTAGTAACTCGTTTTTACATGTTTACAGTTTAAGTTTATGGTTTGGAACAAGTTACTACAGGAACAGGCAATAAGGGTAAGTTAACACAGGAAATACTTTGGTAGGTAGATGTTTTGAGAAGTAGGTAAGAGGTTTCAGGGTTAAAGTTCAGCAGTTAATGACTGAGTGGGGTTTATAAATAGTTGCAAGGAAAGGGAAAGGGAGAAACCTTAGGGGTGAGGGCTGGAGACAATGTAGGTCAACAAATGTATAGCTAGGTTATGTTTTGTACAGCAAAGACCAAGGAAAATCTTGTAAGGTGCACCTGTCTTCAATAAAGCAGCCTTTTTCACACATTTTGTGGTCTGTGCTGCGCCCCCCTTTGGCCCACACGTTTTGTTTTATAGGAATCATCCAATTAATTATGCCACAATGCGTCTCAAACCCCCAGATGACATTATCAAAAAAGTAGCAGTCTATGATGGGTTTTCTTGGAGGTATTTAGCGATGCACCACTGGTCAAAGTGAACAGTTTTTTCCTCTACACTGAATGGCCTCTTTAATATCAAAGCAGTCACACTGTTCACTGCATGATTCCATTGCTGCAAAGAAGGTATGTGCCACTGGAGCATCAAAATAAGTGATGCTCCAGTGGCCGAGAGGGCTTGTAAATATGCCCGAGTGTGTTAAGATTATAAGGCTTGAGTTTGGGACTGAAGATCTCTGATGGGCCTTTATTCTAAGCTATAGAATGAAGTACAAATTCTGTGTAGTATGTTTTCTAATTAAGACACTATGAGGCATATTTACAAGCCCTCACTGCCATCAGAGCGTTACTTTTTTTGACACTCCGGTCGGGATACACCATTTTCCATATTTACAAGGTGGCGCTAAGCCACTTTGCATGGCTTAACGCCACCTTGTATTAATATGCTCCTTTCTATTGGAATCCTTTAAGACAAAGGGGCATGTAATGGGTGTTGGTGTGGGTGTTACACCGCAACACCCATTGCTTTTTGACGTTGCACCAGATTTACAAGGCTGTGGCAGCGTCATAAACTAACGCCATGGAATACCAGGCATTAGAATGGCACAGAGAGGGGAAATTATTAATTTCTCCTCGTTTTTTGCTCTTTCCATGTGTGCTGCATTCTGTAGGTGCAAATCACCATTATTGATTGTTTATGTGCAGGAAGGTGCACCTTCCTGCACATAAACAATCATCCCTGCAGCGCAGGCACCCTTGCTACATGGTGGCAGGGTGCCTGCGCTGCCGTAAGGCAGCTTTTTTTGCGCCAGCACTAGGGAAAACACAGAGGGGCACCTTATTCTTGTGAATACAGTGCATCCCTGCATTTTGAAAATGTCAGTGTGGAGCTGCCAAATTTGGTGCAGCTTTGACATTTCCTTGTAACTATGCCCCTCCAATTGATATAACGAATAACCAATTTTACGAGGGACTAGCTGGTGTGCAGTTTTATATATATTTATAATTGAGTTAGTACTGTTTTCTGTTTAGTGTAGATCTTGGGTGGCTGAGGTTATTATGAAAAAAATATAAAACCAAAATATTCACCTACAACCGTATTCACTCACTGGCTCAACCATCAACCCACCTACCTATCAACTCACTCACCCATTCAGCATTACAGACACCGAACCATCCACTCATCAGTTAAGTCACTCATGCTTCTCCTCGAGCAGCCTAGGCACTCCTACACCCTCTAACACTCATCCACCCACTCACCTATCACTCACTCACTCACTCACCTATCCATCCCGCTGCTCATCCACACAACCACACAGACTCAGCTACCAATAAACATACAAATACAACACTAATGTAAAAAGCCTATCCTTCTAGCCTTCTCTATGTTTCTTTTACTTCGACTCTGTATCATATATTACAATTAAAACGTTCTTGCTTAAATATTAATGCCACAGAAAAAAAGCCCTAAGCTATTTTAGCAAGCTTGCAGTGCAGACAAGTTAGACAACTAGCATCTTACAAGCTCTGGTAACGCAGACTAGAAACAATAACACGTAATAGAGACGTAAACTGATTCTCAGGCATACACAGCCTAATCGTCCCAAGAAATGAAGGCTGATTAAAGAGAGATTTAATTATCTGATTAACAAATTGGCCACTGATTAAGATTAAACCCAGAAACTTTTCATAGCTCTTGGACCATTTAATTATTTTTGTTCGCAACTACCAGCAAATGTCACACATTCCTTAGAAGAGGAACTTTCAGATTCATTAATGGCATTTCTGATCTCACTGGAAAAAGATGTAATCACTGCTGGTGTACCCAGAATAAAGAAACCGTTAACAAAAAGCAAAGACAACATCTAAAAAAATTAAATCCGAACTGGCGCCTGCATTTTAATAAAAAAGGCAGCCTGTGTGGATGCCAAATGGGGTTTCATCAGGGCGGTCACCGCAACTCTGTTAAATATTATTTGTAACCGGATTCACCTTTTCACACTATATTCCAACGTCATCCATCTTTCTCGTTAAGACGAGGGCGAGTTTCCAGGCTAGAGACAGGCAATTCCTTTTAAACATAAATAAAACGGAATTGTTTTCTAAGAAATCTGACAACACGTGCTTTGCTCGTTTTTTCAAAAACACAGCGTGGTCCCTCTGCCCAGCTTATCTCAGTTGAAGACATTTGTCCATTAATGTCCCAGTTATGCTGGTCATCCCCTCCTTCTTGGTTCTGCTGTGTCGCGCATGCGTGCAGCGGAGGCGAAGTGTTTAACCCCTTCCCTGCTCATGACGGAACCACTCCGTCATGAGCCACGGGTGCCGTGTGCTCATGACGGAGTGGTTCCGTCATGCTGCGGCCGTTAGCGGCCGCTCCGCCCACGCGGCGCTAATTCCCCGCCTGTGCGGGCGATTAGCGCAGTGGGCGGAGACGTGACGGAACCACTCCGTCATGAGCACAGCTCACCCGTGGCTCGTGACGGAGTGGTTCCGTCACGAGCACAGCGCCACCGCACCTGCCCCCAAACCCCCCCAGCGCCGCGGCGGAATTCCTGCCGCGGCGAAGGGGTTAATCAGTATAAAAAACACAAGTTGATCTGAATGCTGCAGTATGCGGTACCTTTTTTTTTAACGATGATAAACATTTCTGGTTTATGCCAAACAGATTCAAACTTTTTTCACTGGCGCGTTTATGTCTGCCGTTTCTCAACTGGGTGTGGGTTTTTCTTGAGGGATTTAGAGAGGAAGTTTGGAAAACCAATACACTTCTCACTGTCCCCAACAGTTGCTTCAAGTAGATCGTTGCCACATCAGTCCGGGCCTTGTCTGCTGGTTGTTTTGCAATTGACTGTGCAGCCATATTTGACACCAGTTTCTTTATTGTAATCTTGGTTTTTATCTTGAAGAACCAAGTGGCGGACTGTTTCATCTATTTCCTCGTTAAAGTTATCATTACCAGCTAATTAATGATGTCAGGTATCCCATTTCATATTGTGCTATTAAGAGATGACTACATTAACATAACCAACGTTGTATCTTAGTTGAAGGTGTAGGGAGACTTGATTATCATAGTAGTCAGAGTATGTTCTTTTGTTTGAATCAGTTTATTGAAGTTTTTCCAATTACACAATACAATAGCATAGCAATAGACGGGTATAGAGTGGAAGACATGATGGCACATAATCCTAACACAATAGTGTGACAATCATGTTGTGTCGATAATACGGTTGAATCACATTGGTGAGTGTAGACCAGTAAGCCCATACAGTATGAGAAACACTAGAGCTTAGTATTAGCAGAAGAGACAGGTTTATGTGGCTTTTCTGAATCTCTTATGGTCCATATTTTACCTCAGATCCAGAGGCAATACCTTACACCATATTAGCCCTCAAGGATGCCCGCTCCCAGTAACCTTTCCGCTCCTGGGACACAGATCGTGTGGGCCATTTATGATCTCAAGCTTGGCAAGGAAGAAGTGGGGGTAATCATGTATCTGTGACTGTCCATCTAGACCACTCTGTGGATTATTGCTAAAAGATTACACTGGGCCCTGTCTGCCACAGTCAGCCAGTGAGACCGGACGTGTAACATGGTCCCTGCCATTCAGTTTACACATGGCTGCTATGCTATGGCATACTCTGGCTAGTCAACGTCCAAAGAATTGCAGATGTCCATCATTGGCAGCAAAGTTGATATAGTCTCTTGTGTTGGCATGCACAGGAAAGCTAGAACGTTTTTTGTCAACTGCAACTAAAAATTACAAGCCCGGACGGTCTCTGTATCCTGCTTACTCATTTGAAGGTAGTTGTCAAACCTCACACCAACGTTTTGCTTGCCAGGGCAGGTCACGGGGTTGACATGAAACAAGAGAGATCACATAAACTGCAAATGTGCAAACTCCATGTTCTCATCCTCCACGTCTTCCATTTTGGCCTTGGCCTTGTTGAAGACCACCATGTTCCTTCTCATGTACCCTTGGATTTTCACAAAGCACAACTCCCCCCCCCCCCCGCAAAGCTAACTATCCATCATCCACATACACTTAAAAGCCCAGGAATATTTTCTAAGTGATTCCAGCCAGGGGTTGCATGTAAATATTAAACAGTGGTGAGGAGAGTGCAGAACCTTCAAGCAAACTATGCTGACCCCTCTAGCGGATAAGCAGAATGGACCAGGGAGGATCATCTGGTTACTGTTCCAACATAGTATAAATAACTATCGAAAACTGGAATATCAATAACCAAAATATTGTTATTCTAACATAAAAAATTAGCATATATATATATATATATATATTACCTACTGGCGGTCGCCAGTAGGTAGTTATAGTTAGGACCACGTTTCCATAGGAAATCCGCAACATTCTATTTTGAATAACTTTTGCGCCGGTCGACGAATCCTCGCAAATTTTTCAAAATAGGTGGGGCGCTACGCTCCGCTCCTACCCTGAAAGTCTCGGGGGGATTTGTCAAGCGGGGGCTGAGATAAAAGGGGGGTCCCAAAACGCGTTTTTCCCATGCATTTTTCCATAGGACATTTAGACACAGCTACAGCCCGAACGGCTGAACAGAATTACTTGAAATTTGGCAGAGAGGTAGTCCTCAGGTCAAGGAAGTGCCTTTTGTAGGTTTGGTGTAAATCTGTTCAGTAGATTCTGAGAAAATAGCCTTTAAATCAATATATATATCTGAGCCAGCTTACGGTGCGCTTACGGTGCGCTTACCGTACGCGTACGGTGACGTGCGCGAGCGCGATTCTGATTGGCTCTTAGATCTTAGTAAACATTCGAATCGGCCGAAACCAGGAAGCGGCGGCCGCCATTTTCTCTCTCGCACTCTGAGTGGGGCAGCATAAATGAAGCCCAAAAATGTGTAAAGGGGCAGTATATTGAGATAATAATCACCCAGCAATGATATACGGGCCCCCAAACAACCCACAAGGCCAAAAAAAAATGTGTTTTTTTTTCGAAAAATCGCCGATTACGCTTACCGTACGCGTACGGTAAAAAAAAATTTTTTTTTAAAAAAGTATCCACACTCTCCCCACCCCATGTGCAAATGGTGCCCGAAGGGCACCATTTGTGCATGGCTTATCAATCAAATGAAAACAATAAACAAAACATTTCACAACGATGCGCATAATATGTCCCCCATGTGCGCACGGTGCGCGAAGCGCATCGTGCGTACATGGCCCATCTCGCATAATGTGGGCACGCGGTGCACGGAACGAACTGCGTTAACTGGGCGCGCACGCCACGAATGGCGTAAAGTAAGTTAGCATTTAAAAAACCGTACAAATTCACTGAAAAAACCATAGGTTTCACACACGTTATAGTTAGGAATTAGCGTTTAAAAAACCTTGCAAATTCACTGAAAAAACCATAGGTTTCACACACGTTATAGTTAGGAATTAGCGTTTAAAAAACCTTGCAAATTCACTGAAAAAACCATAGGTTTCACACATGTTATAGTTAGCTGTAGATTTTACTGATAAAAAACCAATGAAATTCCCCCGTTATAGTTACTGTAGGCAACTATAACTCACGCGACCGTAATCCTCTGCTGATGACATATGTGTCTTTATGAAAAAAAAATATTTGTAATATATGTATAGCTAAAATTTAATGGAAGAAGACATGGGCAAATAAGTGTCTAAATACAGTATTAGCATCAGCAGAGGATTACGGTCGCGTGAGTTATAGTTGCCTACAGTAACTATAACGGGGGAATTTCATTGGTTTTTTATCAGTAAAATCTACAGCTAACTATAACATGTGTGAAACCTATGGTTTTTTCAGTGAATATATATATATATATATATATTACCTACTGGCAGTCGCCAGTAGGTAGTTATAGTTAGGACCCTGTTTCCATAGGAAATCCGCAACATTCTATTTGGAATAACTTTGGCGCCGGTCGACGAATCCTCGCGAAATTTTCAAAACTAATGGGGCGCTACGCTCCGCTCCTACCCTGAAAGTCTCGGGGGGATTCGTCAAGCGGGGGCTGAGAAAAAAGGGGGGTCCCAAAACGCGTTTTCCCCATGCATTTTTCCATAGGACCTTTAGACACAGCTACAGCCCGAACGGCTGAACAGAATTACTTGTAATTTGGAAGAGAGGGAGCCATAAGGTCAAGGAAGTGCCTTTTGCAGGTCTGGTGTAAATCTGTTCAGTATCTCCTGAGAAAATAGCATTTAAAAGCATATATATATGTGGGCGGAGCCTAACCACACATCTCATCCTGAGATCTGATTGGCTGTCAGCACTTCATCCAAGAAGTGTTGGCAGCCATCTTGGGACCAATATACATGATAGCACCTCATTAAAAAGCATTGCAGTTAATAGAAGGTTTTAAGACTTTAGTTACATTATAAATCATTTGTTGATGGTACCATACTCATTTTAGGAATTGTGGTATGTTCTAAGGTGATTTCACCATGTGAAAAAGCCTTCTGCTGGGATATCATGATTGAGAGAAAAATATTTTCTCATGCTTTTACCACAGAGGTTTGGAAGGTGATCTATAAGCTAAACTGAGAGCTTATTTTCTGTAAATTCACATTATCTTTCTCAGTCATGTGAGAATGGAGTCTGACATTTTCAGTAAAACATGTACATCCAACAAGGGCAGAGACTGTCAGTTGATTCCTTTGTGTTCTACTGCAGCTTCCCAGAGTGTTCCAAAGAACTACTAGAGCGCTAACAGTTCTACTTATGATAAACGTATGGCACACCTGAAGCCATCTTGCTTGGATTAAAGTGGTAACTCTTAAAACATTTAATTTAAAAAGGAACAAAATGAGGGGGTTCATTTTTCCATAAAAAGTATGATTAGTGCTGCAGAAAGAAAAATTAGGGCACATTTTGAGTGACTTCTCAAATCCTCTTCTATTTCATTAAAAAATTCTGACATGCAGACTGAAACATGCACTTTCAATACCAGCAGCAGTTTTCCCTGGTGAGCAGTAGCTTTACTACAGTGATCTAATGAGCAAAAAGAGTGCTAACATTCTGAATTTATGGCAAATGTGTGACACATCTGAATGCCTTCTTGATGGAATCAAAGTAAAAAACTGAAAGTATTTTCCTACTGAGGAGACTGCAGTAAATGAGGAAATTAGGAAACTTCATAACAAATAAGTCTCCCAAGATGGCCACCAGAGACAAAAGAGCCCAAATGTAGCCCAAATATCACCCAGATGTAGCCCAAGTATAGCCCAATGAGAGAATGTCCCAGAATGTTCTTAAAAACAACTAGAGCGCTTACTGTCTTCATTATGACAAAAGTATGGCACACCTGAAGCCATCTTGATTGGAATAAACTGGTTACACTTAAAACATTTAATTTAAAAAGGAACACAATGAGGGGGTTCATTTTGCCCTAGAAATTATGATTAATGCTGAAGAAAGAAAATGAGGGCACATTTTGAGTGACTTCTCAAATCCTCTTCTATTTCATTAAAAAATTCTGACATGCAGACTGAAACATGCACTTTTAATACCAGGAGCAGACTTCCATGGTGAACAGTAGTTTTACTACAGTGATCTAATGAGCAACAGAGTGCTAACATTCAGAATTTATGGCAAATGTGTGACATATCTGAATACCTTCATGATGGAATCAAAGTAAAAAACTGAAAGCATTTCCTACTGAGGAGACTGCAGTACATGAGGAAATTAGGAAACTTCATAACAAATAAATCTCCCAAGATGGCCACCGGAGACAAAAGAGCCCAAATGTAGCCCAAAATCACCCAGATGTAGCCCAAATATAGCCCAATGACAGAAGTGTGCAAAACACTTATTATTTTGTGTTTTTGCAGTGTTATATAGTGCAGACTTGTCAGGTATTGGAGTGCTTTACATGAGCATTGGTTACATCACACAAGAACAAATTCATTTTGGTTGTCGACATGGGGAGACTAAGTGATTTGACCAGAATCACAGAATGTCGAGCTGAAGCAGAAACTTCAACCTTGTTCCCCAGTTGCAAAGTCTGCAGTTCTGGAAGTAACACCACATCCTCTCCCCTAAGTGCAACATTTAATCAAGTGGTCAACTGGATAAAAAAACATAAAGATAACAAATAATTTAAAAGTGCTTTGTCGCTATTTGAAAACTCAGAAAATATGTCCTTATTTTAGTCTTTTAGAGCACTAACCATCATTTTGATGCCAATAAGACCCTCTCATATATGTAATTTCTAAAGGAAATGCTCTAGGTATTACAGTTTTGATTACATCAAGATGATGTCAGGCGTTCCACACTTTTGTAATAAATATAGAATGTTAGCAATCTAGTTGTTCATTAGGATACTGTTGAGAGGCAGAGGCCAGGGGCACGGACTCTGAAAATTGAAGGCAGGTAGGAGGGTGCAAAGGCAACAATTTAACCACACTGAGCAGGCAGGAAGGGCCGTGGAAGCACAACAGACTATGGAGGGCAGTGGAAAGGGGGGCAGGGGCATCAAACCAACAATACAGGACTTGCAAGAGAGGCTGTTGGAGGGAAGATCTATTACGGGTCAAGGAAGCTAGGGGCGGTCCCCAGAGCCCTGGGAGCCACCACAGAACTGAGCAGGAGAGTGAGTCAGGGACAAAAGGGGCACCTTAATTTGAGCCGGGGTGCCTAGGAACGCTTGCTCCATAAATGAAGAAAACAGACATATGAGACATGGAATTGGAGGCAGAATACAATGGCAGTTTAATGAGAAGATGCAACTTCAAAGAAACCGCAGAATAGAGACATAAAGTACAAAATACAGAATCCAGATAATCATACAGCTGTCATGATATTCTCTGTATCTCAATTAATGTACTGACAGAGAGAGAGAGAAAACACATCTATAAATGCATCATGAGAAACAAGTTACACCAAGGAAAATGTTACCTAGGAACTCTCACGTTTACTCTTAGAGCAAGCATTCCTGCAATTACAATACAAAATCTTTTAAATGCAAAAGTAAAGAGAACAATGGTTAAACAAAACATGACATTTCATATAGGTAAAATAGAATAAGATACTTCAAGCAGAGCAGAGCAAGACATTTTAAGCAAAGGAAGACAAGAGCTCCCAGCTCTTGGGGAAAACCTGCACAGCCCGTTAACCTACATACAGACGGCGAGGTAGTCCGTCGATATCTGTGGGTGCTCCCTTTTTATATCATTTTGTGGGCTCCTTTGCACGCTACATCTACCTACGTATGCTACCCAAAAGCTTCGTCTGCAGATTTTACCAGACGTTTCGTCATTTACCCACTTAATGCTGACAATGGACTGGGTGAAAAGGTCAGTCTCTCAGGCCAATCGCTTATCGTAAGTTCCATAGAGCAAGCAGAAAATAATGGGTATTGTACGGGAATTCAATATATTCATGTATAAAATCTCCTCAGTTCTCCTAACTTGACGCTCTGCGGTTGCCACTTCCTTAAAAGCGGGAAACCTGCCCAGGAAGCAAGTACCAGTCCAGGATGCAGCCTACTGAATGTCGACAGCTTCAGGGGGATGTTGAACTTTGATACCGAGCACGGAGCACTCGGGTAGGGTGGGGGCTACTAGTTTGGAGCAGAAGGCCTCGCAGACCTGCCTTCAGACTGCTATACACTAAAACTGCAGAGCTATGGTCAATTTAACAAAGAGGCCTACATATTGAACAGAAGGGCCTACACAGGGGTTTTATGCTGGCTGAGTGGTAAGGATGTCTCAGGATAATTATATAGCAACACAGGACCCGCTGGTCAATTTAATACGGCCTACAAATGCGGCTGGCAGGGCAAGGACAAGGGTCTCATACTTCAGGTGTGGACAGAACGGGCCAGGGGCCCCCTGTGATACAAATTCTACCCTCCTTCAAGGCTGTGGCAATGTAATAGACCATTGTGAGCAGAAGGAAGAGGCAATGGTAGTACAACCATACATGCCAACAGACCCGATTCAGCCAGGAAACGTCCAATGTTTTTAAGCTCAAATGGGCTTTATTTGACTGTCTCCTGTCTACAATATCCTCTTTTTCAATGTAACTCAAAGGGGAAAATCAATACCCCAGTTTTTTTTCAAAATCTCCCTCTTACCAAGTTCAAAATGTTCGCAAGTATGGTACATTGGATCATGGAAGGAAATGGGATAGGGACATGGACTTGGATAACAGAGGACAGGAGGGACATGGAGAGGTGCACCAAACTGACCCTGCAGGGCAGGCATCAGGGTTTGCAGCAGCATAATACACCACACAGGGCATGCAGGACGGGAGTGCAGCACAACAATCCATAGAAAGCAAGAGGGAGGGGACAGGACCATGCACATGGACAACAGAAAACAGAGGGGCAAGAGGCAATGGTAGCTAGCTGACCATAATGGACAGACAGGAGAGAAAGCTGCAGCATAACAGACCATAAAGGGCAGGAGGGACGGATCAGGGGCATTACAATGGAACAGACAAGCCAGGAGGGAGGGAGTAGGGGTCTGCACATGTAAACAGAGGGCTGTGGGCAAGGGGGCAGGGCAGGAGCAGCAAGATAGCCATGGAGGTCAGGCAGGATGGGCACTAGAAGCAAGACACACCATGAAGAGCAACAGTGAGACTGTGATGGCATACACACAGACCATGTTGGGAAGGTGGGAGGGGGTCAGGGGCAGCTAACTGACCACACAGGGAAGGTGGGAGGGGCCATGGCAGCACAGAAGACCATGCATGGCAAGTGGGAGGGTTAGTGGCAGCACAATGGCTATGATGGGCAAGAAGGAGGGTGCAGGGGCATGCACAAAGGACGATGGAGGATAGAACGGAGGGTCAGGACCTGTGCACAGACAAGAAAGTTCAGGGGAAGGGACCTCACAACAGACCACACGGGGCAGGCAGGAGGAGCAGTTGCAGCACAACAGACCAGGGAGGGCAGAAGGGTGTGGCAGTACAATGGACCATGTAGGACAGGAGGAAGAGGATAGGGGCATGGCATGTGGACAGGCAGGGTGGAGGTGGCAGGGACAGGTTACAGTCATCTGACAATGCTAGGCAGGTGGGAGGGGAGTGGCAGCTCAACAGAACACTCAGAGTAGGTAGGAGTGGCAGGTCCATGGGACATGGTGGGCAAAAAGGATGGAGCAGGGGCATGCACAAAGACATCGGAGGGCAGGGGGAAGGAGAATAGGGGCAGCAAGCTAAGCACAGAGTTTAAGCAGGAGGTCAATGATGGGGCATAGAATTGGGCAATGGAGGGCAGGAGGAGTGGACTGGTACATCATACTAAATTGAGGGCAGTGGCAGCACATCAGACCATGCATGGCAGGAGGGAGGAGGCTAGTCCATGGATTCACACAACAGAGGATAGGAAGGAGGGGGATGGGGCAGCAAGCTAACTGTTCAGAGAAGGCGGGTATTAGGAACTTTATTGTTTTTAAAACGTGTGTCTGTGCGAACTACTTAAAATATGAACAAGTATGCAGCATAATCTCACTTTTATTCAAGAAGAAGAGGACGTTTGTGACTGTGACTCCGGGCTCACTTGGCAGAAACACCCCCTGACCCTCCACCCCCTATCGCAAAATGTAACGCCCGTGAAAAGGGTAGGTGAACACAGTGTTATATAGAACATAGTCCTGAGAGCACAATTGAAAATGAAAACTAGATATAGTGTATGGTATAAACTATGCACCAAATAGTGTGATATAAGATGAACCGGGCGTGAAATATAATATGCAATACATTGTGTGCAATGACAGATTCATTGGAGAGCGCGAGATAGCACAGGCACTAGCGCGTGCTATGCGATATGCGCCTTGGAGTGTAATAAGCACAGAGCAGTGTTGTGTAACCTAACCAGTCTCTAAAGTTGTAATATAAAATATGTGCTGGGGAGTGTAACGTTGCATATGCACTGTGACAAAGATATGAATCCCAGATTGTAATATATATGGCATAGCACTCTGCGTTATAACATAGGCATCGAGGAAGGCACGTTAGATGGGGCAATATAACCCGTGCGAAGACAAGTGTGGCATGACATTCACGGGGTGGTGTTACAGTGCACATGGGCTAGAGAGTGTCATAGCATATACACTAGCTAGTGGAATACAACACAGAGGTGTGTGGCACTCGGCAGGCAATGGTGGGTGTAACACAGCATTGGGCTCTGTCAGGAGCGCGCTGTGACTCTCAAGTGATGTTCGTCCCCTTTCCAGAGAGTAAAATAAAAAGTATTACACATCCGGCAGCGGATGTGTGTTTTATTAACCGTGAGGGGGGTTTCTTGCATAGTTTTGGTCGAATTTTTGTCGAATCCCCTTTGAATGGCTTGGTGTGCATGTGTATTAAATGTGCCCGTCAATAGCTACCCATGTTTGTATAAATAAACGACAAGGGTGTCTACTTGGAGAGTACCTACCGGCGAGGGCGCCGGGATTAGGCACGGTTGGGCATCAGACACGTCAGAGCTTCACTAGCGGTGTAAATACATTCCACGTGGATTCATTGTATGCATAGTCGCCTTTTAATAAATATCACGCAAATCGTCATGGTGATAGGTACATACAGTTTGTCCAGCATGTCCTAGGTGTTTCTATAAATATATTTTTTTTAAAAACAACAAAAAAACAAAGGCCTACCCCGGGGGATGGGGTCCCCGGGGCCATAAGTGCCTGAGGAGGGGGGCAACGCAGCCCCCCTCCTAAGGAATAAAAAAACAAAAAAAGGCCATGACCCGGGGGTTGGGGTCCCCGGGGCCGATTAAGGCCTTGGGAGGGGGGACACGCGGCCCCCTTCCAAATTAATTTTTTTCAACAAAAAAAATTAGGGTGCCGGCCCTGGGGGATGGGGTCCCCAGGGCCAATAAATTAGAAAAAGAAGGGGGGCCACACAGCCCTCCTTCTTAAAAAAATAAAATAAATAAAAGGCCGGCATCGTGCCCGAGGCCACGCCCCTCCTTGCAGCACTCTGCAAACGCACCCCCTGGCCAGTTGTAAGTTGGGGAATTAATTCCCCTTCAATACTGAGGGTCCCTGAGGGCCAACTAGCCCAACAGGTATCTCCAGTATGCGCCAGGGAGCTGCGTTGCAGACAGGTGTTCTGAGGCCACGCCCCTTTTTCCACCTCTATGCAACGCAGCTCTGTGGCATTTACTGGAGGTACCTAGTGGGCTAGTTTGACCCTAGGGACCCTTAGGATTCAAGGGGACTTAATCTCTCAACTTAGAACGGCCACAGGGCGCGTTTACACAGTGGTGAAGGGAGGGGACGGGGCCTGAGGTGACGTGTGCAAACACGCCCTGTGGCGCGTTTTAAGTTGGGGAAATAATTCCATTTCAATCCTGAGGGACCCTGGGGGCCAACTAGCCCACCAGGTGCTTCCAGTAAGCGCCACTGCTCTGCGTTGCAGAGAGGTGGTGCAGGCCGTGTCCTTTTTTACACCTCTCTGCAATGGCGCTTACTGGACGTACCTAGTGGGCTATTTTGCCCCTAGGGACCCTCAGGATTCAAGGGGACTGAATCTCCCAACTTAAAACGGCCACAGGGCGTGTTTACACAGTGGGGAAGGGAGGGGACGGGGCCTGAGGTGACGTGTGCAAACACGCCCTATGGCGCGTTTTAAGTTGGGAAAATAATTCCCCTTCAATCCTGAGGGCCCCTGGGGGCTAACTAGCCGACCAGGTGTTTCCAGTAAGCGCCACTGAGCTGCGTTGCAGAGAGGTGGTCCAGGCCGTGCCACTTTTTACACCTCTCTGCAATGCAGCTCTGTGGCGCTTACTGGAGGTACCTAGTGGGCTAGTTGGACCCTGGGGACCCTCAGGATTCAAATGAACTTAATCTCCCAACTAAAAACGGCCACAGGGCGTGTTTACACAGTGGTGAAGGGAGGGGACGGGGCATGAGGTGACGTTTTAAGAGGTAGTTTTAATACTCTGCCCTATTATATACTAGGGGCTTACAGAGGAGGTCATGCTAATCACAGAGGGACCCCAACGCATAGTGTTCCCTAGTGTATGTAGGTGTTTTCACTGTATTCTGAGTGTCTTTTAACATAGAACTGGCTCTAGGACTGGTTAGTCATTCTCAGTTACCACCAGTATCCGTCTGAAAAAGTTGAGGGTACAGGATGATTTTGCAACAAGGCTTCTTTCTGCTCTTCTGTTTGTTCTTTCTGCACGTTATCCTTCTTCCTGCACTTTTCTTCGTCTTTGAGGACCTCTGTTGCTTCTTTCTGCATTTCTTTTTTTTCTTTCTGTGCGTTTTTTCTTTACATGTCCTATCTCTGTAGGCATAGTTAGAAATTAGCATATAAAAAACATTTGAAATTCACTGAAAAAACCATAGGTTTCAGGCACATTATAGTTAGGAATTAGCATTTAAAAAACCTTAAAAATTCACTGAAAAAAACCATAGGTTTCAGGGGAGTTATAGTTAGCTGGACTTTTCACTCGTACAAAACCATTGAAATTCCCCTGTTATAGTTAGTTTAGCTAACTATAACTCGCGCGCCCGCAATGCACTGCTGATGACATCACATATTACATCACTCATGACATGGTCAGTGACATCACTCATGACATCACTGATGACATCATCCTTGTGATAGAGTGGCAGACCTCCTCTCCCCCTAATATAACCTTTGATACACACATTCAAAAATAGAAACTAAAATTTTCAAAACAATGGACATACCAATACCAGTTACAACAACCTATTCAGTAATTCTAAGATCCACATACACATCCACTCATTCACCAACAGTTCTATACAGTCACTCATACATGTACTCACTCATCATATGTACTCATACACCTATACATCCTGTTACACAACGCCACTCATCCATAGAGTTACTCACACACATAGTCACTCATGCTAATAAAGAATCAAACATCCATTTACTTGCATATACAGTTATACACACACCACCACACTTACTTCTACAGAAACGTACACATACTTAGTCTTTTAAACAATCACTTATAGAAACACATATGTATTCATACAGGGACTCTTCCAATCTCTCACTCTCACATATACTCACTTATATACACCAATAGTCACATATACTAGTTTAAAACATATGTAGTTACGTATAAAGACACTATTGAGACAGTCATTCACTCACTAACACACCCATGCACACACTCATCCACCCATACAGTCCTGCACACATGCTGTCTTCAACACATACAAACAGTGAGTCACTCATTCATGCACCTATGCACTACGTAATACCCCCCACCGAACCATACAGACACTCATACTGATACTCAAAAACCAACTAATAACCTATATAGACACTCATGTAGCTACTCACCAACCCATGCAGCCACTTATACACAAAGTGAGAGACTGATTCAGACATTTATATATTTAAACATTACTCACTAAGCCATGTATTCACTAAGATACACTTAATCAGTCAGTTATACAATCAATTTTTCAAAAACAAATCATCCATTTAGATACTTATATACCCATTTATTCTTCCATCGACCTTGAGATATACATATATAAAACATATGTAATTTTCAGAAAAACACACATTCACTGGGTGATGTCATCAGTGATGTCATCAGTGATGTCATTTGAGATGTCATCAGGGATGTCATGAGTGATGTCACTGACCATGTCATGAGTGATGTAATATGTGACGTCATCAGCAGCGCATTGCGGGCGCGCAAGTTATAGTTAGCTGAACTAACTATAACGGGGGAATTTCAATGGTTTTGTACGAGTGAAAAGTCCAGCTAACTATAACTCCCCTGAAACCTATGGTTTTTTTCAGTGAATATATATATATATATATATATATATATATATATATATATTACCTACTGGCGGTCGCCAGTAGGTAGTTATAGTTAGGACCACGTTTCCATAGGAAAACCTCAACATTCTATTTTGAATAACTTTGGCGCCGGTCGACGAATCCTCGCGAATTTCTCAAAATAGGTGGGGCGCTACGCTCCGCTCCTACCCTGAAAGTCTCGGGGGGATCCGTCAAGCGGGGGCTGAGATAAAAGGGGGGTCCCAAAACGCGTTTTTCCCATGCATTTTTCCATAGGACCTTTAGAACGACCTACAGCCCGAACGGCTGAACAGAATTACTAGAAATTTGGCAGAGAGGTAGTCCGTAGGTCAAGGAAGTGCCTTTTGTAGGTTTGGTGTAAATCAGTTCAGTAGATTTTGAGAAAATAGCCTTTAAATCAATATATATATCTGAGCCAGCTTACGGTACGCTTACCGTACGCTTACGGTAAGCGTACGGTGGCGTGCGCGAGCGCGATTCTGATTGGCTCTTAGATCTTAGTAAACATTCGAATCGGCCGAAACCAGGAAGCGGCGGCCGCCATTTTGTGTATTTCACTCTGAAAAAAAAGAGTGAAAACAAGGAAAGGGGGCAATGAGGAGAGTTACAGACCCCCTAACAATTGTAAGGGGGTCAAAGAAGGACAGAAAAGTACAAAAAAAACATTTATTGATTTTAAAAAAAATCACGGGGTACGCGTACGGTAAGCTCACGGTAAGCGTACGGTAAAAAAAAAAAAAATAAATAAATGAAAATCAGATTTAAGAGTTTAGAAATTAGGGAGCTCTAAAAAGAGCTGTTGTGTTTATGGAGTCATTTTTTTAGTGGTACCTACAAGTAAGTACCGATGCAGAGTCTAAGGTTCAAGAGGAAGACTCTGTTCCCTTCATCATTGAAGTGCACACCATCTCCTCTATAAATGTCTTGCATGTCGTAACGCAAGTTGTTGTGGTAAATGGCACCCATACCATAGTCACGGAGGAAAGCAGAAACAGATTTGTTGACGTGCTTTCTTGCTTTGTCAATCTGTGGACAGAAATGATTGGACCAGTTCCATTTTTGCCTTTGGCATATGTTGGAAAACACAAAGGCAGTTTTAGGGAAAAGTGTAAACAGTTGTGCAAAGGTGTCCTTCATAAGCATTTCCAGACCTACCCCAGTCAAAGTGCCTAGGTCATTGCCACCACAGTGCACTATTATGAGGTCAGGGTGTTGGATTTGCATGAAGGATTTCACCAATGGCATCAATTGGTGCCACTTTAACCCTCTCTGACCAATCCATTTAATGTCTACATTTGGCAAAGCAAGGTCTCTCACCATATCTGTTTTCTCTGCAAACTTTTCACTCCAGAAGACATAGCTGTGCCCTACAATCCACACTGTGAACATCTTCAAAGGAGAACTGGATGCACTCAGGAGGTGTCTTTCAGTAGAATGGCAATATGAAAAGAAAGACAGTTTGGAAATGGAGGCATACATATTTTTTACAAAACAAAAAGAACTGATTGGCTGTTTCATACCATTCTAGAAAAAAAACTAGGCTGTATGTGAAAATTAATAGAAGCATGTTTTGTATTGGTACAAAAAAATGTGTAACCAAAGAACAGTACTATGGATTTGCAGTTAGGTTTGAAAAGTCAAGCACTCTTGCTCTGTGGAATTGAAACATTGTGTGTCGAACTTCTGACCTAACTGCACACAGCAGTGTTCCATGAGCTGTTGCTATGGTAGCAGGCAGAAGTCAAGTTGGGGGAAGGGTACTAGGCAGAAGTCAAGTTGGGGGCAGGGTACTTTTGGAAAAGGGTTGGTTTTCAACCAATAGAAATGTGTCATTACATTTGAAAAAAAGGGGGAAGCACTGAGATTTGAAACTTACATGTATATGTGTGGAAAAATAGAGGGAAAGTTTGCCATTATCTGGTTCTGCTGAGAGGAGAGAGGTGTACAGAACAGAGATCCTGGCTCTGATAATCTGCTGTTTGAGTGACACATTTCTTTCACAACTAACTAATTCTAAAGGTGAGTTTACAGTTTGAGAGGGGATGTATGTGGTAACTTAAGAAATGAATAATAGAAATGGGAATTGTTTTTGTTGTAGTTACACATGGTGGATTCATAATGTGTCAGTCTGTAAAAGAGATTTTCACTTGGCCCGAAAAAAAAAGAGCAGTAAGTGTGCTTTCAAATTGGCAAAGAAATTTCGTTTTGGCACTAATGTGAAAACATGACTGTGTGTGCATAGAAGAATTATAGGCAGAAATGTATTGCGTCTTGCTCTGGTGATTTCACAGTTGCAGTAGATGGAAAAGAGGAGCGAATTTTTGGGGGAAGAAGCAGAGGTTTAGCACACACCCATGTGCTTGCCATGTATAGTCATGCACAGTAATTAGAAGCGAGTGGGGTTTTCAGGTTTAAGTCTGTAATGCAAATACATTCAGCATCACTAAGGCTGGTTGCCCCTGCTGGAGTGTAGGCAGTCACAGAGAATACACACGGTGGTGGTCTGAAAAAAAAACTGCTTGGACATGTGCATTTAAATAAATTTAAAAAAAAGGTTTCAGAATGTGTCAGTCTGTAAAAGTGATTTCAAATTGAAAAAAGAGATATACACTTGCCCCCGAAAAAAAAAGAGCAGTAAGTGTGCTTTCAAATTGGCAAAGAAATTTCGTTTTGGCACTAATGTGAAAACATGACTCTGTGTGCATAGAAGAATTATAGGCAGAAATGTATTGCGTCTTGCTCTGGGGATTTCACAGTTGCAGTAGATGGAAAAGAGGAGCGAATTTTTGGGGGATGAAGCAGAGGTTTAGCACACACCCATGTGCTTGCCATGTATAGTCATGCACAGTAATTAGAAGCGAGTGGGGTTTTCAGGTTTAAGTCTGTAATGCAAAAACATTCAGCATCACTAAGGCTGGTTGCCCCTGCTGGAGTGTAGGCAGTCACAGAGAATACACACGGTGGTGGTCTGAAAAAAAAACAGCTTGGACATGTGCATTTAAATAAATTTAAAAAAAAAGGTTTCAGAATGTGTCAGTCTGTAAAAGTGATTTCAAAGTGTAAAAAGAGATTTTCACTTGGCCCGAAAAAAAAAGAGCAGTAAGTGTGCTTTCAAATTGGCAAAGAAATTTCGTTTTGGCACTAATGTGAAAACATGACTGTGTGTGCATAGAAGAATTATAGGCAGAAATGTATTGCGTCTTGCTCTGGTGATTTCACAGTTGCAGTAGATGGAAAAGAGGAGCGAATTTTTGGGGGAAGAAGCAGAGGTTTAGCACACACCCATGTGCTTGCCATGTATAGTCATGCACAGTAATTAGAAGCGAGTGGGGTTTTCAGGTTTAAGTCTGTAATGCAAAAACATTCAGCATCACTAAGGCTGGTTGCCCCTGCTGGAGTGTAGGCAGTCACAGAGAATACACACGGTGGTGGTCTGAAAAAAAAACAGCTTGGACATGTGCATTTAAATAAATTTAAAAAAAAAGGTTTCAGAATGTGTCAGTCTGTAAAAGTGATTTCAAAGTGTAAAAAGAGATTTTCACTTGGCCCGAAAAAAAAAGAGCAGTAAGTGTGCTTTCAAATTGGCAAAGAAATTTCGTTTTGGCACTAATGTGAAAACATGACTCTGTGTGCATAGAAGAATTATAGGCAGAAATGTATTGCGTCTTGCTCTGGTGATTTCACAGTTGCAGTAGATGGAAAAGAGGAGCGAATTTTTGGGGGAAGAAGCAGAGGTTTAGCACACACCCATGTGCTTGCCATGTATAGTCATGCACAGTAATTAGAAGCGAGTGGGGTTTTCAGGTTTAAGTCTGTAATGCAAAAACATTCAGCATCACTAAGGCTGGTTGCCCCTGCTGGAGTGTAGGCAGTCACAGAGAATACACACGGTGGTGGTCTGAAAAAAAAACAGCTTGGACATGTGCATTTAAATAAATTTAAAAAAAAAGGTTTCAGAATGTGTCAGTCTGTAAAAGTGATTTCAAAGTGTAAAAAGAGATTTTCACTTGGCCCCGAAAAAAAAAGAGCAGTAAGTGTGCTTTCAAATTGGCAAAGAAATTTCGTTTTGGCACTAATGTGAAAACATGACTCTGTGTGCATAGAAGAATTATAGGCAGAAATGTATTGCGTCTTGCTCTGGTGATTTCACAGTTGCAGTAGATGGAAAAGAGGAGCGAATTTTTGGGGGAAGAAGCAGAGGTTTAGCACACACCCATGTGCTTGCCATGTATAGTCATGCAGAGTAATTAGAAGCGAGTGGGGTTTTCAGGTTTAAGTCTGTAATGCAAATACATTCAGCATCACTAAGGCTGGTTGCCCCTGCTGGAGTGTAGGCAGTCACAGAGAATACACACGGTGGTGGTCTGAAAAAAAAACAGCTTGGACATGTGCATTTAAATAAATTTAAAAAAAAAGGTTTCAGAATGTGTCAGTCTGTAAAAGTGATTTCAAAGTGTAAAAAGAGATTTTCACTTGGCCCGAAAAAAAAAGAGCAGTAAGTGTGCTTTCAAATTGGCAAAGAAATTTCGTTTTGGCACTAATGTGAAAACATGACTCTGTGTGCATAGAAGAATTATAGGCAGAAATGTATTGCGTCTTGCTCTGGTGATTTCACAGTTGCAGTAGATGGAAAAGAGGAGCGAATTTTTGGGGGAAGAAGCAGAGGTTTAGCACACACCCATGTGCTTGCCATGTATAGTCATGCACAGTAATTAGAAGCGAGTGGGGTTTTCAGGTTTAAGTCTGTAATGCAAATACATTCAGCATCACTAAGGCTGGTTGCCCCTGCTGGAGTGTAGGCAGTCACAGAGAATACACACGGTGGTGGTCTGAAAAAAAAACAGCTTGGACATGTGCATTTAAATAAATTTTAAAAAAAAGGTTTCAGAATGTGTCAGTCTGTAAAAGTGATTTCAAAGTGTAAAAAGAGATTTTCACTTGGCCCGAAAAAAAAAGAGCAGTAAGTGTGCTTTCAAATTGGCAAAGAAATTTCGTTTTGGCACTAATGTGAAAACATGACTCTGTGTGCATAGAAGAATTATAGGCAGAAATGTATTGCGTCTTGCTCTGGTGATTTCACAGTTGCAGTAGATGGAAAAGAGGAGCGAATTTTTGGGGGAAGAAGCAGAGGTTTAGCACACACCCATGTGCTTGCCATGTATAGTCATGCACAGTAATTAGAAGCGAGTGGGGTTTTCAGGTTTAAGTCTGTAATGCAAAAACATTCAGCATCACTAAGGCTGGTTGCCCCTGCTGGAGTGTAGGCAGTCACAGAGAATACACACGGTGGTGGTCTGAAAAAAAAACAGCTTGGACATGTGCATTTAAATAAATTTTAAAAAAAAGGTTTCAGAATGTGTCAGTCTGTAAAAGTGATTTCAAAGTGTAAAAAGAGATTTTCACTTGGCCCGAAAAAAAAAGAGCAGTAAGTGTGCTTTCAAATTGGCAAAGAAATTTCGTTTTGGCACTAATGTGAAAACATGACTCTGTGTGCATAGAAGAATTATAGGCAGAAATGTATTGCGTCTTGCTCTGGTGATTTCACAGTTGCAGTAGATGGAAAAGAGGAGCGAATTTTTGGGGGAAGAAGCAGAGGTTTAGCACACACCCATGTGCTTGCCATGTATAGTCATGCACAGTAATTAGAAGCGAGTGGGGTTTTCAGGTTTAAGTCTGTAATGCAAAAACATTCAGCATCACTAAGGCTGGTTGCCCCTGCTGGAGTGTAGGCAGTCACAGAGAATACACACGGTGGTGGTCTGAAAAAAAAACAGCTTGGACATGTGCATTTAAATAAATTTAAAAAAAAAGGTTTCAGAATGTGTCAGTCTGTAAAAGTGATTTCAAATTGAAAAAAGAGATATACACTTGCCCCCGAAAAAAAAAGAGCAGTAAGTGTGCTTTCAAATTGGCAAAGAAATTTCGTTTTGGCACTAATGTGAAAACATGACTCTGTGTGCATAGAAGAATTATAGGCAGAAATGTATTGCGTCTTGCTCTGGTGATTTCACAGTTGCAGTAGATGGAAAAGAGGAGCGAATTTTTGGGGGAAGAAGCAGAGGTTTAGCACACACCCATGTGCTTGCCATGTATAGTCATGCACAGTAATTAGAAGCGAGTGGGGTTTTCAGGTTTAAGTCTGTAATGCAAATACATTCAGCATCACTAAGGCTGGTTGCCCCTGCTGGAGTGTAGGCAGTCACAGAGAATACACACGGTGGTGGTCTGAAAAAAAAACAGCTTGGTTTCATAATGTGACAGTTTGTTATACAGATTTTCACTTGCCCAAAAAAAAAGAGGAGTTTGTGTGCATTCAAATTGGCAAAGAAATTTCGTTTTGTGACTATTGTGAAAAGAAATGTAGTAATATATTTAAATACAATAAAGAATTTTTTTTTTAGTTTTTTTGCAGGTATTGCTGAAGAACAGTGAACAAAATTTAAGATGCCTACAACATCTCGAGTTCAAAAAACGCTAAAAAAAAAACTATATTTGAGGACAACTGGAGGACCAAAGTTAGTAGAAGATGCTGATGTTGGGAAAAAGAAAAAATCTTCTGGTAAGCAAAAAAGACAATTCCTAAACAAAATATTGAAAACAAACAAAAATGTACAAAATGTCTGTTCTCGGAAAAATGTAACAAAACCTACAGAACAGCAAAAAATTGAGGATTTAGTTAATGCAAATATACCTTCTGCAATTGAAAAGTTTAACATAAACAGAAAAACAGCATTTAAAGAGATACGTAGAAAAATGTTTCAGAGAAGAGTTATGTCCAATTTGATAAAGGATATAAAGAAATATAAGCAAAAGGCTAAATATTATAAGAGAAAAAAAGAAATTGAAGCCATTGCAGCAAAGGCATTAGAATTAAAAAGGAAACTATTCATATTAATTTTGAATAGGATGCGTACATTAGATAAAATGGTTAATGTACTGAAATCACAAAGCAAAAGCAAAAGAGTAGTGAACAGAACAAATTTTTGTAAAGTGTTTTTAGGAAAGTGGATGCATAGCTCAAGTAGTGAACCTTTTTTTAATGAAGAGAGCTATTTTCAAAGTAATAGTTTGCTGCATGCAGTTGACACCAGAGGTCGTTCATACGAAGTAAAAAATGGTTGCATAATGGAGAAGGAGATAATGGTTCCAAGAGATGAGGTACAAGTGATGGCAGATGAGGCAATGGGGAGACGTCCTAAAGCCCCAGTGTACACTTGGAATTGTAGTAGTATTTGCACTGTGCGTCAGGAATCTATTGACAGATTTCGAGAGTTTCTAAGAGAATATAGTAAAAAAAGTGTAAAACAAAAGATTAAGGTGCTTCAAAGTCTGGATCCATGCAGAGTGAGAGAGAATACTGGTTTGCAGGGTCATTCTCTTGCTTGTCTATCTAGAAAAGTGTGCAATAGTGTTTTCCATCATTTTAGGATGCTGGCTGTTCATCATACTGAAATGAGAAAGTTTGTGAGACGGTTGTATTTTGCCAAAAGTCCAGCAATAAAGTTAAATGAATTGAATAGGGCTCTGTTCCGAGGAACGGTATCAGATGTAGAGAAGGTTGTTGATGAAATTCAGTTTTGTTACTTTGGTCCTGAACAAAACAGTGCAGAGAAGGACACAGTAAATGAGGCAGAAGTGGAAGAGAATGTAGAACCTTGTGTAAGTAAGACATTTAATGATCACATAACAAAATTTGCAATAGTCTCTAATGAAAGACCAAATGTTACTTGTATTTGTTGCCGCAGAACTCATTATAGAAAACAAACTAGGAATGTTGATCTCTACAGAAAGAGTGAAAATGAAGATAATTATAAGTGGATGGATTTTGCAACATATATATTTCTTGAAAATTGTTTTGAATTGGGTGAAGATCAGCGTATTTGTAAATACTGCTACAACAAGTTAGAGGAAAATAGAATGCCGACCAGAGCTGTACATAATAATTTAGAATTGGATGCTATTCCTGCTGAACTTTCTGAATTAAATACATATGAGTCTATACTCATTCAATGTGTTCATCCGTTCCAGACCATAGTACGTATGGAGCCCAAAACTGGTAAATTACCTCCTTCAGATTTACTGAGAGGTTTAAAAGGTAGAGTGGTGTATTTGCCCTTGGATTTGAAAAAAAATATGGAAACTATTGATGCGGATACTTTGGAAACTGAACCATTAATTATTCTGGTTAATGGTGTACCTACAAAGAATAAGAAGATTTGGCAGGAGCTGGTAGATGTGCGGAAAGTACAAAGAGCAAATTTGTATTTGAAAAAAAATAACAAATGGTATGAATCAATTTATATAGTAGAAGAAGAAGAAGAAGAAGATTTACAAGGAGATACAGAAACACCAAGTGGACAAATTGAAAAAGTGGACAAGTCAAAGGAAGAAGAAATTTATGAACATTTTAGCATACATCCTCTCCATTCGAAAGAAGTTATGGGAGACAATATTGATCTCTTTCAGATGAAGAAAGCAAAAGGAAATCCCGTGAGTGTATGGGAGGAGAGCTTGGAAGCTCGATGTTTTCCTCAGCTGTTTCCTAAAGGAAAAGGAGGACGATACGATGAACGTCCGGAACAGATTCCAGCTTCTGAGTATCGGACTACAAGACTATATGCTGAAGATCCCAGATTTCGACAAAGTATCCCTTATTTGTTCCATCTTTTATTTGAAAGCGACTTGTCTGCACTGTCTTATGCAGTAAATCACATTTTAAAAAGTGGAGTACATTTACAAAATGTGTCTGCTAAGGATTTTATGGAGAAAGTGCAGCACCGAGATGATCATTTGGAAACACAACTGATCAATCTGATGGCTTGTCAGCGTGGGACAAATGAATATTGGTACCGACGCCATGGTGAACTAAAATGCATGTTACGCAATTTAGGAACACCAACATGGTTCCTTACCCTAAGCTGCGCCGAGTACGCTTGGGATGATTTACTGGATTTTCTACGAGAGGCCAATTCAAACATTGAAAACATCGAATACAAGACAGCAGGAGAACTGTGCTCATTGGATCCGGTTAATGTTTGCAGATATTTCAATCATAGATTTGAGGCTATGATGTCCTTCATCTGCAATAAAAAAAATCCACCCCTTGGAGAAGTAGTGGATTTCTTTTGGAGAAAAGAGTACCAGGCAAGAGGTGCTCCTCATATTCATATGCTGCTGTGGATCAAGGATGCCCCAAAGTTTGGAACAGATACTGATGAAGCAGTGTTATCTTACATTGAAGAATATGCAACATGTGCTATACCTAAAAGCACAGAAGAGTACAAGTTAAAGGAGCAAGTTCTACGTTTCCAAAGTCATCGGTGTGGAAAATACTGTCGACGGAAATACAAGAGCAAAGAAAAATACTACACTAAATGTCGATTTGGATTTCCTAGACCTGTTCTTACAAATGGAAGAGTCAACAGTTTTATGTCAGCTGTGAGACATACTATCACAAGAAAATCACCTAAGAATACCTACAACCTTAAAAGAAAAGAAGAATCAAAAAATATAAATGACTACAACCCAGTCATTTTATCCATGTGGAACGCTAACATGGATATACAGTATGTTGCTGACAATTCCATTGCTGTTGCTCGATATGTAACGTCTTACATTACGAAATCAGAAAAAACAGAATTGAAGGAAATGTGGGAAGAGATTTCTCACGAGAAGACTGTCAGTAAGAAGCTGTACAGTTTCAGTTTGAAGATGTTATCGCATCGAGAAATTGGATCCTACGAATGTTCAGATAGATTATCTTCTGCAAGTCTCTACTCGAAGTCAAGAAGAATAATTTGGGCAAGTTTAGGCCTTGCAGCAATGAGAAATCGGGTACTGAAATCTGTTGGAGAAATTGAATATTTGGCACAGTTCGAACCTGAAAGTACAGATATATTGAAAACAAACATGTTGGACACATATTATCCCAAGAGAAGTCATCATCTGGAGAACATGTGTCTCTATGAAGTGCTGCAGAACTACATTTATTCACGGAAAGCTGCAGAAGACATCAATAATGGAAAATATAAAGTCGTTGGTGAAGAAGGATGTTTGGTGAAGCAAACCAAAGGAAGTTTGATAAATCACCGGAAGCTGAGTTGCGACACTACCGACAAGAAAGAATTTTACTACTTGGCTCTTTTACAGTTGTTTAAACCATGGCGTTCAGAGGATGAACTACTGGGAGAATTCCAGAGCTATGAAGATTCTTTTAATGCTTGCAAAGACAGCATACAATGCAGTACATTCTCAACTTATCTGCAAATGTTAAATGAAGAAATTGAACAGGAAACTACAATTGCAGCAGAAATTGCTAGAGACAGTTCTCAGGACAGCCAAAGTTCAGGAACATACAGTCAAGATCCCCTAGGACAACCAATCGTTGAAAATGAAGCATCAATAGCCATGAATGAAGTGGAAACGGCTATGAATCAAGCTCAAGAAGAATTTATAGACTTAGAAAATTTGGAAAGACAACTGAATCAAGAGCAGCAACAAATTTATGAAGAGATCAAAAACAAAATTGATCACGGATTTCTACATGAAAAAAAAGAGTGCTCATGCACATCATTTCATCCAATCAGGATGTATGTAAGCGGACAAGCTGGCACTGGAAAAAGTTTCCTAATTAAAGTCATCAGAAGCTACCTAAAGCAAAAAACAGATTCTACTTTGTCTTGTGTGGTTACTGCTCCAACTGGGTTAGCAGCATATAACATAAAAGGAATCACCTTACATCGTTTGCTAATGTTACCAGTGGAGCATGAGAACAAAATACAATTCAACAAGCTAACTGGAGAAGCATGCTTGGAAGTTTCAAGAGTATTGAAGAAGATGCAAGTTCTCATTATTGATGAGGTGAGCATGGTATCAAACTTAATGCTTGCCTTTGTGCATTTAAGAATGCAGCAAATTTTGAAGACAGACTATGACGTGTTATTTGGTGGAAAACACGTCATAGTTTTTGGGGATCTTTTGCAACTTACTCCGGTTAAAGGACAACCAGTGTTTAATACTGTGACACATGAAGACACGAAGAAGTCATTGGGAAGCATCGGTAATACAAATATTTGGTCCTTCTTTGAGTACAAGGAACTTACAACTAATATGAGGCAAGCAAACGATGAAGAATATGGAAGTATTCTGAAAGATATCAGGATTGGACTACTCACAGAAGCTGGCAAAAAAGCATTACAGACTCGGCTGCTACATAATTTATTTCCAAAGGAAGAAATAGTTGCAGAGAAGATATACAAGAACATTGCAGAAAACAAAAGTGTCATCTGCTTAATGCCAACTCTACGTGAATGCTCAATATTCAATGAGGAGCTTTTGAAATTGGAAAAGGAAGAGATCAGGAAATTGGAAGCAGTGGACAAAATTGAGGATGGAAGAATTACTGTCACAGTAACAGGCAAACTGAAAAATAAATTGGACTCACTAGAGAAGAACATCTCCAAAACAGCAGGATTAGAAAAAAATCTATATGTTTGCATGAACTGTAGAGTGTTTTTAAGGAGAAATTTGGATGTTGAAAAAGGCTTAGTAAATGGAGCGATGGGAAGAGTTGTGGGTTTTATTAATTATCAGAAAAAAGATGGAATTGAATGGTTAAAAATAAAATTTGATCAGATAGAGGAAGTTAAAGACATTTGTCGTTGTTCAGTTCGTTTCATGCTTGTGAAAGACTTATATGTACGTAGGAAGCAGTTTCCGTTTTCTCTAGCATATGCTGTAACTATTCACAAGTCTCAAGGATTGACTGTAGATTGTGCATTTGTGAACATTGGATCTAGTGTGTTCAAAGAAGGTATGGCATATGTTGCTTTGTCACGAGTCAAAACATTATCAGGTTTATTCATGATAGACTTCGATGACTCAAAAGTTAGTGCTGATACAAACTGTGTAAAGGAGTATAATAGATTAAGAAGAAGCTATGCTCCTCATTTAGGTCAGTATCCTGTGTTGGAGAAACGTGTAGTTTCTCGTAAAAGGAGAAATGAGAATATCTGTAATGAAGATGTAGAGAAGAGGAAAAAAAAGAGGAGTGATGTAATTGCAAGCAAAAAGAATAAGGAAAATGAAGAACAGGTTGTAGGATGTCATTTTGAAAATAGCTCTGGTGTCAACTGCTACGCAAATGTAGTGCTGAATGTTGCTTTTTATCTGGAAAGTTTGCAAGAGCAGATAATAATAAATCAGGGAAAAAGATTCTGTTCAGAGCTCAGTCTCCTTTTTCAAAAGCTGAGTAAAGATAAAACTCAAATAGAAAGTGCTACTGATATTAGAAAACTTTTAGATGTATGTTCAGGACGAACACAGTTTTCTCAAAATGAACAGCAAGATGCTCACGAATTTTTGATGTATTTTCTTCAGGTAGTGGAAGAAGAAGGAGTTCCCATTGACATTTTTTTTGGTCTCTCTTATAAATGGGAACATAGTTGTGATAATTGTTATAATATAAGTGGTTCTATTGTTGATAATGAAAGGTTTATTTATTTGACATTGCCAGAGAGTAAAACAGTCACTTTTGCAAACTTAGTTAAAGATGCTAATCATAGCATGAAATGTGGTGAGTGTAATTCTGACATGTTATCAACATTAATTTTAAGGGAATACGGACAGTATGTAATTTTAATGATGCAACAATGTAGAGCTGATGGATCAAAATTGGATACTTTAATAAAGAAGTTTACAGGACAGCAATTATCAATTTCAGGAAAAACTTTTGTAACTGTTGCAATAATTTTCCATGATGGACCTACTGTTACTTCTGGACATTACACAGTTTATCTAAAATGTGAAAAAGGATGGACACTGTGTAATGATTCCCAATTGATTTTCAAACAACGTTTGCCTTTTGATTTAGCAAATTCCTATCTAATCTTCCTGAAACCTAAATTTTAGAGAGACTTGGCAAGATCTGGACAAAATAATTTTACCATTTTACAGGATTACCATTGCAATTTTGTAGAAAAAAGATTTTTAAAATTATCATTTGGCCTAAAGGAAAGATAACCAATTGTAATGTGGACTTTTTAAATTTTTAATGCAATTTTGAAAAACCAATAATTTAGAGATTATCGGTAACTTCTGCACATTTTAAATTTTGGAATGTTATTGGACTGCCACTGGAAATTTTTTCAAAAATGATTTCAAAAATTACTATTTGGCCATGTGGAAAAGTAAGCAATTCTATTGTGGACTAAATAAATTATTCGAAAAATTTTCGTGAACCAAAATGTTACAGAGAATCGGTGAGATCTGGACAGATTAAACTTTAGAATTTTAATGGTTTTCCCTTGGAAATTTATTCCAGGGAAAGAATAAAAAATACTATTTGGCCTAAAGGAAATAAAATCAGATGTATTTTGGAGTTATTTGAGATATATTATTGTGAATGTACTTCTGAAACAAAAATATCAGACGGTATTTTAAAGAAAAAAGTATTGTTTTTAGATGACATTTTTTAAGAATAATATGCATTTCTGTAATGATAAGTTTAAGTGAGAAGAGATTCTGGGCTTTTTTAATACAATCTTTGAGATTGTTATTTTTTTTTGCCCGCTGTAAAATGATGAATGCAATTGCTTTCACAATTTATAGTGAAATGCAATATATTCTGAAAACAGCAAAAATAAGGCAAAAATATTTTTTGGAAAAAAATGTAAATATGTGTACTGTATTATAAAATGTTTTAAAAATATTAATACTTTTTTCTTTTTTTTCAGATCGATATAGAAAATTTTCGTAAACTACAACCATTTTAAAAACTATTTTTTAAAAAAACAAATGAATAAATATTTTTTTCAGTGAGTATGGTAAGTCAATAGTAATAATTGTAGTCTTTCAAGGACCTTGTAATGTGAAAAATGATTTTTAGTGTTTTTTTTAAAAAATAAAAAAAAAGGTACGCTTACCGTACGCGTACGGTAAAAAAAAAAAAAAAAAGTTTTTAAAAAAAAAGAAAAAAAAAGATGAAAGATAAGGTTGGCTCTTAAAAGAACCGTTGTGTTCATGCAGGGACAGAGGAAAGAAAGATTGGGAATATTAGACGGTACGACAAGTGTGCTGATCTATTTTACTGTTCACCAGGGAAACACTGGTCTCCCTATAAGTAATTAGATCGTGACAAGTGGCGCACCGTACTTCAACCCTCGCAAACCGAGGGTTAATTTCCAGAGGGCCAGCAAAAGGAGATTCTCCCCCCACAGATGAAGGGCTCACCTGACCTGCAGAAGAAGGAGTCTGCCCTGCAGATGATGGTCCAGGCTGAGCTGCTGTGGATGTACTGGCTCGTCTTTCTGAAGAGTTACCTCCAAAAAGATGACCATGTGTCCTTCTGTGTACTTCTTTGAGGTGCCTCATCATGGTGTGATTCCCAAAGGAATACTTCCTGTCAGGATTACCTCTAGAAAGTACACGCTTACACAGAATGCAAGTAACTAAGGGTGCATTCACCTTTTGCTGGCCTTCTGGAAAAGTAAAAAAATCCCAAACATAAGAAGGCTTTACTTTCCTCGCTCTCTGCCTCAAGACAGTGCTGCTGGTGCTAGCCTCACTCTCAGAAGGGCTCTGCTGTTCTGCCATCGTATCCCAAAGACAAACCAGCTCCTTCTCCTAAGGGATCACAAGCAGAAATGAGGGGAATGGGTGTGGTGTAGGAGAGTTCTAGAACTGAAAGTAGTTTCAACCAATCAAAAGTTGTGTTTCAAGATCACATGACCTACCGTACGCTTACGGTACGCTTACGGTGCGCTTACGGCAAAAAGTACGCGTGCGCGTAAAAAAGACACGCGCTTGCGCACATGCGCATAACAGTCATTTCCCGGCACTTCCGCGTAACGTGCGCGTGTTGCGTAAGCGCGCACGCGTCCCACGCGCAGTACGCGCGGCTACGCAAAGTGCGTAACTATACGCAAGCAGCGTAGATAGATTACGGACGTTGCGTAAACCGTACGCTTACCGTGAGCTTACGGTACGCGTACTATAAAAAAAAAAAAAAAAAAAAAAAAAATCTGGAAATAAATTTTACATGTTTATTTTAAAAAATATATATAAAAAAAATATTTAAGGATTTTAAAAATTAAAGCATAGTCTTTATAAAAGATAAGAAAATTAAAATAAAAATATGTTTGAAAAAAATGAAGAATATAAAAAAAAAAAAGCATTTAAAAAACCTTGCAAATTCACTGAAAAAACCATGGGTTTCACACACGTTATAGTTAGGAATTAGCATTTAAAAAACCTTGCAAATTCACTGAAAAAACCATGGGTTTCACACACGTTATAGTTAGGAATTAGCATTTAAAAAACCTTAGAAATTCACTGAAAAAACCATAGGTTTCACACACGTTATAGTTAGGAATTAGCATTTAAAAAACCTTAGAAATTTAGTGAAAAAACCATAGGTTTCACACATGTTATAGTTAGCTGGACATTTTACTCGTAAAAAACCAATGAAATTGCCCCGTTATAGTTAGTTCAGCTAACTATAACTCGCGCGCCCGCAATGCACTGCTGATGACGTCACATATTACATCACTCATGACATGGTCAGTGACATCACTCATGACATCACTGATGACATCTCAAATGACATCACTGATGACCTCACTGATGACATCATCCTTGTGATAGAGTGGCAGACCTCCTCTCACCTTAATATAAGCTTTGATACACACATTCAAAAATAGAGACTAAAAATTTCAAAACAATGGACATACCAATACCAGTTACAACAACCTCTTCAGTAATTCTAAGATCCACATACACATCCACTCATTCACCAACAGTCCTATACAGTCACTCATACATGTACTCACTCATCATATGTACTCATACATCTATACATCCTGTTACACAATGCCACTCATCCATAGAGTTACTCACACACATAGTCACTCATGCTAATAAAGAATCAAACATACATTTACTTGCATATACAGTTATACACACACCACCACACTTACTTCTACGGAAACTTACACATACTTAGTCTTTTAAACAATCACTTATAGAAACACATACTTATTCATACAGGAACTCTTTCAATCTCTCACTCTCACATATACTCACATATATACACCAATAGTCACATATACTAGTTTAAAACATATGTAGTCACTCATAAAGACACTATTGAGACAGTCATTCACTCACTAACACACCCATACACACACTCATCCACCCATGCAGTCCTGCACACATGCTCTGTTCAACACATACAAACAGTGAGTCACTCATTCATGCACCGATGCACTACGTAATACCCCCCACCGAACCATGCAGACACTCAGACTGATACTCAAAAAAACAACTAATAACCTATATAGACACCCATGTAGCTACTCACCAACCCATGCAGCCACTTATACACAAAGTGAGAGACTGATACAGATATTTACATATTTAAACATTACTCACTAAGCCATGTATTCACTATGATACACTTAATCAGTCAGTTACACAATCAATTTTTCAAAAACAAATCATCCATTTAGACAGTAATATACCCATTTATTCTTCCATCAACCTTGAGATATACATATATAAAACATATTTAATTTTCAGAAAAACACACATTCACTGGATGATGTCATCAGTGAGGTCATCAGTGATGTCATTTGAGATGTCATCAGTGATGTCATGAGTGATGTCACTGACCATGTCATGAGTGATGTAATATGTGACGTCATCAGCAGTGCATTGCGGGCGCGCGAGTTATAGTTAGCTGAACTAACTATAACGGGGCAATTTCATTGGTTTTTTACGAGTAAAATGTCCAGCTAACTATAACATGTGTGAAACCTATGGTTTTTTCACTAAATTTCTAAGGTTTTTTAAATGCTAATTCCTAACTATAACGTGTGTGAAACCTATGGTTTTTTCAGTGAATATATATATATATATATATATATATATATATATGTATACAGTAAACGTTTTTTAATAAATCCGTGTATAACTTTAAGATAAAACAATAATAGTCTAATAAAGACCACTCCTCACAAAAAAACACATATTTTCAAGTATGTTAAATAATTATACTTAAACTAACTTAAATAAACACAACTACATGTGCTTTTTTAGCTAAATAATTAATATGTATTTCTTTTTTCATGTTTCCTAAACACAGATAAATAAAACACATCCAAACCAAAAATAAACATCAGAAAAAATACAATTGGATACATAATTGAAAAGGCAAGAAAACAATGCCAACTAATTAAAGGATAAAAAATATAATAACCTAAGTAAATAACAACTTCTCTTTAAACAGCAACATCCATAATAGTTAAACAATAAATCTAAATGAATTATTTACCATATAAAAGTAATCATGTATTCCTACAGACTAAAAGAATCACCTATGCCAAACATAACAAAATCAATCAATAAATAAAGTGAGCACAGCAATAAAAATCACCAACCTATGAGCAGCTAAACATTTCATTTAATAATATCAAATGGGGAGGGTGAAAGGTCTCACAAGCCCAATTCCGACCCCAAATGGCCTTAGACAAGGATACCTTCTTGCTCCTTTATAGTTTTCCCTATATATCAGCGACCTTCCTGAATGTTTTAAACAGATCAGCAACTTTCCACCTAAAATTGCTCTCCACAAAATTCACACCATGATGTATGCAGATGATGTAATCATTATAGACCTAACACCATTTGGCCTGCAAAGAAATCTGCAAGCACTCCATAACTACACGGAGGAAAATTATCTAATACCGAGCATTACAAAAACAAAAATAGTTCCATTCTCGGGAAGGGAATGGAGTGCCAAATTCAACTGTACTCTAGGGGAAAAATTGTTGGAAGTGACAAACGAGTACACGTACCTAGGTCGAATCTTTACAAAGTCTCTACAAAATGCACTCCATATACAGAACCTAAATCGTAAACCCGACGTTCATGTGGCGGCACTTTCACATCTATATGCCTCAACTGGTCAAAGACACTTTTCTTCGCTACTCCAGGTATATAGCGCCAAGATTCCGCCTGTGCTTTCGTATGCTCTTGAATACATCCCACTAAGTCAATGGAAACACCTAGATCTCAAAGAAGGGAAGATCCTACGGAAACTCACAAACTTGTCTCAAGTAGTCCCGGTACAAGCTCTCCGCCTCGAATTTTCACTAGTCAGTTCCTATGCCAAAGGAATCAGCAATGTCATCAGATAGGCATATAACCTCCTCCACGCGGAAGAAGGAACGCTCCGATCCCTACTCCAGAGACATTTCACCAAGGAACTCCGATATATATATTCTGTAGGAATGTCTGAACTGCTTTTAAATTATCTAACGTTAATATTAATTTGTTACAATCATGGACTCCTGCCCAGTTGAAGCTTTTCTTAAAAAACTTCACTCCAAGACTAATCTTTGACTTTGACTTTCAGCATTTTGCCAAACTGTCACTATATTTCTCTGATTTGAGATACTTCCACTAAAATCTTTTACTCACAAGTGGCTACCAAAAGAAAAATCTCGTAGTCTGTGTAACTTATTTAACGGTGGGGAGCAAGATCTGGAACATCTGTTGTTTACTTGCCCAAATGCGGTAGTTGTAGAAGCAAGAAAAAGGTTTCTACAACCTATTTATATAAAATGTAGAATTAACTCTGTTCAGGAATCGATTTTGCTTTGCAAGGTTCCGCCAAATGAATTTGTATGTTACAATTTATTTACATTTTTAAAATCTTTTTTAACTTTGTATTAGGATGAAAACTTTTATTATCTAACTGCCTACATTTTTATATCATGTATCAAATATTTGTGGTTCTCAGTCGAGAACTACATCAAATAAACTAACTTGACTTGACTTGAACTTGAATATCATTTAAATATTTTTAATATTCCGTCATAAATGGAAAATAGATTTGTTAAACTATCCAATACAATTGAATAGTAAAAAATACTGTAATAAAAATGAATAAACACATTCACAATAAATAAATCACTAACTAATCTCAAACCCAAAATTAAGTTTAAAATGCCCAGAGCATAAAAACATTATTAACAATATATAACAAATTATAAGACATCACAATACGATATTCCACCCTTTAAATAATAAAATAATACCTTACTTACAGTTTCGTAGATGAAGAGCTGAAATTTCCTGATAATCTACAAGGCAGAAATAATCCATAATTAAAAATCCCCAAAAAAGCCCAAAAAATTAAAGTGAAAAATAAAATTGTAATCTATCAATGACAATCTATTGAAACTATTCAAAATCTGACAAATAAAAAGTTTTAAAATAACACTCCAGGAAAACCACAAAAAATAAGGAAACTAAACATGATATTGGCTACACAAGTAACCCAATTTAATTCCTCAAAAAAAATCCAAAACTACATCTCCAATGACCTAAATGAAAACCTGTAAAAGAAACACAAAATACCCATCCACACAACACATAAACCCTATAAATTTTAAAATACAATAAAAATGTTTAAAAACATAGAATTAATACATAACTTAGAAAAAAACGACAAACCTGTACCCAAACTACAATGGGGCCTACGACACTTGACTACCACAACTACAACACAATTATCACAGTAAGCAAACAAAATAGTAGCAAAAGCATTGGTAAAGCCAATGGTCTTGCCTATGCATGAGCTATTGGCTTTGCCAATGTGTTTCAGTAATGTTGTCTACCAGTGTGGCTGCTGTTCAGCATGGCTAAAAGTTAGTGGCATAGAGGAGAGTAGCATGGAGTGTCCTAGAGTGGAATGCTGTAGAGTGAAATGCTGTAGAGTGGAGTGGCATATAGTGTTGTGTATTGGAGTGGCAGAGAGTGGAGTCACATAGAGTGAAGTACACTGGAAAGGCATAGAGTAGGGTGGCCTGGTGTAGAGTCCATTGGCGTACAGTGTTGCAGAGTAGACAGGCATAGAGTGCAGTGTCGTAAAGTATAGTTGCAAAGCCTACAGCGGGGTACAATGCAGCATCATAGAATACAGTGCCATAGATTAGAGTGTTGCATACTAGTGTGCAGTGGTGTAGAGTGGAGTAGAGTGGCATAGAGTACAGTGGCATAGAGTGCAGAGGTGTAGAGTAGAGTGGCTTAGAGTGCAATGTGTAGAGTGGTGCAGAGTAGAATGGCAGAGTGGTTCAGAGTAGAGTGGCATAGAGTGGGGCAGAGTAGAATATAGTTCTGTAGAGTGCAGTGGCATAGAGTGGAGTGGTGTAGAGTGGAGTAATGCAGAGTAGAGTGGTGTAGAGTGCACTGGCATAGAACGCAGTAGTGCAGAGTAGAGTGGTGTACAGTTCAGTGGTGTGCAGAGTAGTGTTGTAGACTGCAGTGGTGTGGAGTGGCATAGAGTGCATTGGCATTGAGTACAGTGGTACAGTGACATAGAATGCAGTGGCATACAGTGGAGTGGCGTAAGGTAGATTGGGCTGGTGTAGACAGCATTGGCATAGAGTGTTGCAGAGTATAGTGGCATGTAGTGCAGTGGCATAGAATTCAGTAGCCTACAATGCAGTGGCGTAGAATAGAGTGGTGCATAGTAGGATGCAATGCAGTGTGGAGTGGTGCAGGGTAGAGTGGCACAGAGTGCAGTGGTGTAGAATACAGTGGCGTAGAGTACAGCGGCATAGCGTGCAGTGGCATAGAGTGGTGCAGAGTACAGTGGCGTAGAGTGAAGTATCGTAGAGAGGTGCAGAGGAGTAGAGTATAGTGGCGTAGAGTGCAGTGGCATAGAGTGGAGTGCTGCAGAGTGCACTGGCATAGTATGCAGTTGTGCAGAGTGGAGTGTCGTCGAGCTCAGTGGCTGAGAATGCAGTGTTGCAAGGTAGAGTGTGGTACAGTGCAGTGGTGTAGAGTAGCATGGAGCGCATTCGCAAAAAAGTGCAGTGACACAGAGTAGAGTGTCACAGAGAGCAGTGGAATAGACTACAGTGGTGCAGAGTATATTGCAGTGGTGTAGAGTGCAGTGGCATTCGGAGTAGAGGCATAGAGTAGAGTAGAGTGGCCTAGGGTGCAGTGGCATAGAGTGGAGAGGTGCAGAGTGGTGTGCTGCTGAGTGGAGTAGAGTGCAGTGGTGTAGAGTAGATTGTTTTAGAATAGAGTGAAGTGGCATAGAGTGGGGCGGTGCATAGTAGAATGCAGTGGTGTAGAGAAGAGTGGCGTAGAGTAGTGGTGTAAAGTGGTGTTATGAGTGAAGTGGCATAGCACTCAGAAGTGCCAAATGAATTAGAGTGGAGTACAGTGGATTGGCATAGAGTGCAGGGGCGAAGAGTGGAGTGGTAGAGAGTAGAGTGGAGAGTGGAGAGGCCTAGACTGGAGTGGTGGTAGAGTGGTGGTATAGAGTAGAGTGGTATAGTGTGCATTGTAATAGATTAGAGTGGTGCACAGTAGAGTAGAGAGGTGTAGAGTGAAGTGGCATAGAGTGAAGTAGCGTAGAGTAAAGTGGCTTGGTGTAAAGTGGGGAGGTGCAGAGTAGAGTGCAGTGGCGTGAGTATTGCAAAAAAGAGTGGAGTGGCATAGAGAGGAGTATGCATAGTGTGGTAGTAGACTGCCAATACAGACAACACATTTTCAATTGAAATTCCCATTTCATGTGCACAGACATACAGTTTTACTAATAGAACTATACAGTGCACAATCAATGTGTGGAAATGGCATCACCTAGTGTGTTGATTTGTTTTATCCATATTTAAGTATTTGGTTCCAACACAGAATTAACAAAACATGTGCTTCATTTGTGCTTTGCTAATTCTGATATAATCTGAAATACTTGCAGTTCATTTAAATGTTGCTGTATGCTAGAAATAAAATCCTTTCTTCTACCACCAGTATCCAGCCAAACTGTGATATAAATCATCTCACTTTTAAATCAGAGGGAAAAAAGAAAGCACCAATCTCCCTCGGAAGACAAAGCCTGGCATTTGACCTATGTCTTTGAAAGCACCATAAATGTGACAAGATAAGCTCAAGATTTACAGGTCTGTTTACAGAAAGGAGCACTCATGGAAGAATAAAAGAAGAAGTAGTGTGAAGAGGCCTGCTCCTTGGGAAGGACATACTGTACCTGGACAGCCTAAATAGAATGGAGCCAGCAAATAGAAAGCCAGAAAAGGTAAGTTACCAACCACAAAAGCAATGGTAAGCAACAGGCCGGAAGCTTTGTGAATGTCCCCAAGATGCCTTTGGCAAACCAGACAGCTGCACTGCCTGGTAGGGTTCGACCAAAACATCACTAAATTAAACAAACTAAACTAATACTATAACCACTCCCCACAACACTAAAGTCACAATAAATATTAAAAAAGCAACCTTACTCTAACTGGAGACCAGGAATGCGGAACTACAACCAAAGATATCCAGAAACAGCCTAAAATAATGAAGATAGACTACAAAATGAATAATGTGGTAACAATATGAACTCTAAATAAACATTAAAAAACAATTCACACCCCAGTGAAAAAGAAACAATAGAAAACAAAAACATAATTTCTTTTATTTATTTTAACAATACAAAAATATTGTAACAAAGAAATCTAAAAAAGTTAAGAAAATGTAGCTGCATCAATATAAATTAAAAATAACAATGTACTTTTTTAATATAGTTAATACATATCTGAATATACAATACATACAATAAATTGTATGTATGCAAATAAGTTATATATGCCAAAAAGGTGAATAAATATGCACAAAAGCAAAAAATGTATACATTTAATATGTATGTTAAAATATATTAAAGTGCAAAACTAATATATATTTAAAACTATTCATGTTAATAAAAATGTATGTACATAAAATTATCAACACAGATTGGAGTCCCAAACGCGCTCTCGGAGTCAAGAAATCACCAGGGAACGGGAGGTCACTTAGACACAGGTAGGTTTATTAACGTCATAAACAAGCCCGTTCGCGGGTGAAACGCGTTGCAGCAGGTTTATGACGTTAATAAACCTACCTGTGTCTAAGTGACCTCCCGTTCCCTGGTGATTTCTTGACTCCGAGAGTGCGTTTGGGACTCCAATCTGTGTTGATAAAATTGCCGGTTGTCTCCGCCGGTCCGCGCCACCCCTCCCATAGGGGCTTGAACTTCAGAAGGAGTAACTTTGTGGACTACATAAAATTATATAAAGATGTATAGCAATGTATGCTGACATCTAAATAAATACAAAAAATACAGAATAGTATATGTTAATAAAATAAATGAATGTAAGAAATAAAACTTACCTGACAAAGACAGTGTGTAAGCGTCGGTTTTTCCTTCATAAAATAAAATTTAAATCAAACTGTGTTATTAACAATTTACTATTCACGTTTAAAAACGTATATCACTACAAACAAAAAAGTAAAAAATCATAAAAGAATTGTTTCTACCTAACTAAAAATTAAACACACTACCAATTACTCAACTCACAAAGCAGTAAATAAAGCTTTGCAACTCCAACCTAAAGTACATTGTACAAAAATGAATAGATAAGAAGATGTGCATTTACTACTCCCACTCCAGTTTAAGCCACACTGGGAAAGCATTGAACATTGAGAGACGAACATTTCCTATCCCAACTCCAGCCTAAGCCATATCATGAAAAACGTTGGACTATGAGAGGGTTAGATTTATTATTCACAATCCAATGCAAGCCCTATTTGGGGAAGTGTTGAACTTTAAGGTGGGGAAAATTTACTATTCCCATTCCCATCTCAGCCACATTGAGAAAATATTGGACTTTCAGAGATCAAAATGTACTGCTCCCACTCCAATCTAAGCCACACTGCAGAAAGAATTGCAGTTTGAGAGGGGAAAATGTACTATTCTCATTAGGATCCAAGCCACATTGGGGAAGGTTTTGGACTTGAGGGGGATAGATTTACTATTCCCACTCCAATCTGTGTTACACTGGGGAAAGTGTTGGACTTTGAAGGCAAAAACAACAGTTGATGGCCAGAATGCAGAACAATGTCATACATTCACCCCAGTACAGAGATCTGGGCCTAAATCCATTGTTTTTTTGCTCACCATGCCATTCCCGTTTGAACCCAGCCATATGCAAATCAGTCTTGACCCTGTGCCTCATGGGAACAGTCCAGGCCGAACTGCCAAGCCAGGTCCTCCCTGGACTAGAAACAAGCATCCTAGGACTGGTTTCGGGGTTTCACCCCTCTTCAGCCAGGATAGCATGATTCCAGTGGCATGGAGAGCACGGGACCCACGTCTGGGCATACCCGCCCACTCGGGGTAACAAATGCAAAAACAACAGTTGATGAACAGAATGCAGAACAATGTCATACATTCACCCCAGTACAGAGATCTGGGCCTAAGTCCATCGTTTTTTGCTCACCATGCCATTCCAGTTTGAACCACGCCATATGCAAATCAGTCTTGACCCTGTGCCTCATGGGAACAGTCCAGCACGAACTGCCAAGCCAGGTCCTCCTTGGACTGGAAACAAGCATCCTAGGACCGGTTTCGGGGTTTCACCCCTCTTCAGCCAGGATTGCTTGATTCCAGTGGCATGGAGAGCACGGGACCCACGTCTGGGCATACCCGTCCCACTCGGGGTGACAAATGCAAAAAACACAGTTGATGGACAGAATGCAGAACAATGTCATACATTCACCCCAGTACAGAGATCTGGGCCTAAATTCATCGTTGTTTAGCTCACCATGCCATTCCAGTTTGAACCCAGCCATATGCAAATCAGTCTTGACCCTGTGCCTTATGGGAACAGTCCAGCCCGAACTGCCAAGCCAGGTCCTCCCTGGACTGGAAACAAGCATCCTTGGACCGGTTTCACCCCTCTTCAGCCAAGATAGCTTGATTCTAGTGGCATGGAGAGCACGGGACCCACGTCTGGGCATACCCGTCCCACTCGGGTGACAAATGCAAAACCAGTTGATGGCCAGAAACCCACAACCCTCCTGAGGCACAGCCGGGAGCGAGAATTTAGCGAGCATTGTAGAAATTGACTTTTAAAATTTGTGTATACTTGTGTTTTTAAAGCGATTGCACTTTACCTGAATAGACTGCTAGAAGCCTCCCCAACAGCGAGTCTTGCGCTGGGAAGGAGAGTACACAGGAGCTCTGTCAGGCGCCATCGACCACGCCGAGCAGAGGGACACGCCCCCCTCGAGGCCACGCCCCCTTCCTGATAGTACATCTGCAGCGCTGAAACTCGAGCGCGCCAGAAACCCACAACCCTCCTGAGGCACAGCCGGGAGCGAGAATTTAGCGAGCATTGTAGAAATTGACTTTTAAAATTTGTGTATACTTGTGTTTTTAAAGCGATTGCACTTTACCTGAATAGACTGCTAGAAGCCTCCCCAACAGCGAGTCTTGCGCTGGGAAGGAGAGTACACAGGAGCTCTGTCAGGCGCCATCGACCACGCCGAGCAGAGGGACACGCCCCCCTCGAGGCCACGCCCCCTTCCTGATAGTACATCTGCAGCGCTGAAACTCGAGCGCGCCAGAAACCCACAACCCTCCTGAGGCACAGCCGGGAGCGAGAATTTAGCGAGCATTGTAGAAATTGACTTTTAAAATTTGTGTATACTTGTGTTTTAAAGCGATTGCACTTTACCTGAATAGACTGCTAGAAGCCTCCCCAACAGCGAGTCTTGCGCTGGGAAGGAGAGTACACAGGAGCTCTGTCAGGCGCCATCGACCACGCCGAGCAGAGGGACACGCCCCCCTCGAGGCCACGCCTCCTTCCTGATAGTACATCTGCAGCGCTGAAACTCGAGCGCGCCAGAAACCCACAACCCTCCTGAGGCACAGCCGGGAGCGAGAATTTAGCGAGCATTGTAGAAATTGACTTTTAAAATTTGTGTATACTTGTGTTTTTAAAGCGATTGCACTTTACCTGAATAGACTGCTAGAAGCCTCCCCAACAGCGAGTCTTGCGCTGGGAAGGAGAGTACACAGGAGCTCTGTCAGGCGCCATCGACCACGCCGAGCAGAGGGACACGCTACCTTGGAGGCCACGCCCCCTTCCTGATAGTACATCTGCAGCGCTGAAACTCGAGCGCGTCAGAAACCCACAACCCTCCTGAGGCACAGCCGGGAGCGAGAATTTAGCGAGCATTGTAGAAATTGACTTTTAAAATTTGTGTATACTTGTGTTTTTAAAGCGATTGCACTTTACCTGAATAGACTGCTAGAAGCCTCACCAACAGCGAGTCTTGCGCTGGGAAGAAGAGTACACAGGAGCTCTGTCAGGCGCCATCGACCACGCCGAGCAGAGGGACACGCCCCCCTCGAGGCCACGCCCCCTTCCTGATAGTACATCTGCAGCGCTGAAACTCGAGCGCGCCAGAAACCCACAACCCTCCTGAGGCACAGCCGGGAGCGAGAATTTAGCGAGCATTGTAGAAATTGACTTTTAAAATTTGTGTATACTTGTGTTTTAAAGCGATTGCACTTTACCTGAATAGACTGCTAGAAGCCTCCCCAACAGCGAGTCTTGCGCTGGGAAGGAGAGTACACAGGAGCTCTGTCAGGCGCCATCGACCACGCCGAGCAGAGGGACACGCCCCCTCGAGGCCACGCCCCCTTCCTGATAGTACATCTGCAGCGCTGAAACTCGAGCGCGCCAGAAACCCACAACCCTCCTGAGGCACAGCCGGGAGCAAGAATTTAGCGAGCATTGTAGAAATTGACTTTTAAAATTTGTGTATACTTGTGTTTTTAAAGCGATTGCACTTTACCTGAATAGACTGCTAGAAGCCTCCCCAACAGCGAGTCTTGCGCTGGGAAGGAGAGTACACAGGAGCTCTGTCAGGCGCCATCGACCACGCCGAGCAGAGGGACACGCCCCCCTCGAGGCCACGTCCCCTTCTCGCCCTACAATAATGTGTATGCACAGGAAGCGCAGCGGACGAGCGCAGCGGGCGCGACGATTGCGCGCCGAAGGCGCGCATAAGGCAAGCTCGTCTGCGCTCGTCCGCGCCGAGTCCGGGCCAAGGGCCACATCCCCTGGACAAATAAACCACCACATAGGGCCACGGAAATACTCAAGTGAGGAACTAAAATGTTGGAGACCTACCACCTTATGCCCCAAGATAGAACCACATACAGAGGGCAAGAAATGTTCGTCATGTCCACTCACTTTCGATTTTCTTCCCGCCAAAAATATGGCTAACACCGGGATACCAAAGCACAGAAATTATAATCTGAAAGTCGGTCTGATCAATACAAGGTCACTGGTTAAGCACAATATACAAACGTCCGAATTAATAAACGGACAGAAAATAGATATATTATTCGTCACTGAAACATGGGCAGACGAGGCATCAGATGCTGACCTAGCCTTAGCCATTTCAGACGGATACTCCCTCTCCAGAGTTGACAGAAAAATTAAACGAGGAGGAGGGATAGCGATTATAGCTAAGGATTCATTGAAGGTAAAAACCTCAGACAAAGGTAATACCGCAGACTGTGAAACATTGTCATTCCAAATAAAGATCACAGATAATTACACTTTTAATGGAATACTAATATATAGACCACCCAGTGCGAAAACCCCCTTAATCGACTTACTAAGCCCCTTTCTGGAATCAAGTGTGACATGTCCCGACTATACCATCCTAGGTGACTTTAATCTACACTTAGAGAAAAAATCAGACCCTAAGATAGCAGCATTTATTGATGCTATGGCTAACTTTGACCTGGAAAACAAAGTCAACGTCGAAACTCATAATGCTGGACATACACTAGACGGAATTTTCTCGTCGTGTCAGAACCTACACAATGTAGAGACTCTCCCTATCCCATGGACTGATCATAAACTAGTAACCTTTACGCTAGAAATTAAAAAGGAGACGGGAAGACCAGTGGACATTATTAGGCAGATAACATATCAGGATTGGTCTAAAATTGACAACCAGGCGTTCAAGGAGAAACTCCAAATATCCGACCCCACATTGGACGATAACTGTAATACAGCCTGTAAACAATTTAATGAGTGGATAGATAAGGCAGTCAATTCGGCTGTCCCTCAAAAAAAGGTAACTGTGAAAAGAAAAACCCCATCACAACCCTGGTTCTCAGATGCGCTAAGAACACAAAAACAAATTTGCAGTAAAGCAGAGAAAAAATGGAGAACCAAATACGACGCCCACCTCAGACAAGAATATAATGTCACATTAAATAATTATAAAAAATTAATAATTGAAGAAAAAGGTAGATACTTCACTAATAAAATTAATGAGTCAAAAAACTGCAGTAAAACTCTTTTTGACACTGTCAAAAAACTTTCAAAGTTTGAAAACAATAATCAGGAAGCACTGTCATCGGAATTCTGCAATACACTTGGTGACCTCTTTGTTAACAAAGTCTCATCAGTATACAACTCCTTTAAAAATCAGAACAGTGAAACTCTGGAAAAAGATATATCCCACTCAATTAATTCAGAAACTCAACAAGACCTAATACCAGCCTTTAGTTTCACACCCCCTACAGCTGAGCAGATACAGAAAGAAATCCTTACCTGCAACTCAGGTAGCCCAACAGACCCCTGCCCACCCCGAATATTGCAGGCTTGCTCCATTGAACTAAGCCTGGTGTTGGAAAAACTATTCTCCAAAATTATCATTACCAACACCTTCCCTGACGAATGGAAAATGATATCCATTAGGCCACTGCTAAAAAAAAACAATCTGGATGGCGAAAATCCTAACAACTACAGACCAATAGCCAGGATCCCTTTTGCCGCTAAAATTCTGGAGAAACTGCTAAATAAACAATTATCCCAACATCTGATGGACGGAGAATGGCTAGACCATTCACAATTTGGTTTTAGGGCGGAGCATGGAACAGAGACAGCCTTGATCACAGCAGTGGAAGAACTCAGGACAATAATGGATAACGTATCGAAGGCCGCATTGATATTACTTGACCTATCGGCGGCCTTCGATACGGTTAGCCACGAAATCCTCATAACACGGCTAAAAACAGCAAATATTCATGAGTCAACCTGTGCTCTTATAGCCTCATATCTGGAAAATAGAACATTCTCAGTTGAATCAGGAGAAGCAAAGTCTAATCTGTTCAGCTTGCCATGCGGAGTTCCGCAGGGATCATCGATGAGCCCCACGCTTTTTAATTTATATGTAGCCCCACTCGCGCAAATAATAAGAAGTGAGGGATTCACCCCTATATCCTACGCCGACGACACCCAAATTGTGGTGTCTATAAATAAAGAGGTACAAGACACAGCAGCAAAATTCCAATGCTGCATGACAAAAATCAGCCAATGGATGCAAATGAATTGCTTGAAATTAAACGCGATAAGAGTGAAGTATTGATACTAGGTGGTGACACAAACATATGGTCACCTTTATGGTGGCCCACAGATATGGGAAGATGCCCAGATTCGTCGGAAAAGGTAAAAAACCTAGGAATAATGCTAGATACTAACCTCTCATTTGACGCTCAAGCAAGCAAACTAGCATCATCACTCTGGTACATCCTGAAAATGATAAGAAAAATACTACCTTATATACCGCATGACTCTCGGAAAACAGTGGTGACGGCATTGGCCTTGTCCAGATTGGATTATGGAAATGGTCTATATGTCGGAGCAAGGAGGAAAATTCTTCTTAAATTACAACGCCTGCAGAATGCAGCAGCGAGGCTGATATTGGAAATTCCAAAGTTCGAAAGAGTAAGCCACAAACTTAAGAGCTTGCATTGGCTCCCAATTGCAAGTAGGATAGAATTTAAGTCATTATGCTTGGCATACAAAGCAATAAATGGAACGGGATAAACATTTCTAAAAACACACCTACAACTGTATGAGCCAAATAGACTTCTGAGATCCGGACAAAGAAAACTCATAAAAGTACCCAGATACAGAAGAACAAACTGGGGAGGCAGAAGCTTCCTAGTGCAGACGGCAAAAATGTGGAACCAATTACCGCTGGAATTGAAAAACAGTCCATCTCTGAAAACCTTCAGAAAGGGAGTCAAAACATGGCTTTTTGCTAAACAGCCCTAACTACATACTTAGGAGTCAGTGGGAATCTCAGCGCCAAGACGCCTTTTGGCATTCGCGCGCTATACAAATTGAAAAATCAAATCAAATCAAATGCAGAACAATGTCATACATTCACCCCAGTACAGAGATCTGGGCCTAAATCCAAGTTTTTTTTGCTCACCATGCCATTCCAGTTTGAACTCAGCCATATGCAAATCAGTCTTGACCCTGTACCTCATGGGAACAGTCCAGCCCGAACTGCCAAGCCATGACCTCCCTGGACTGGAAACAAGCATCTTAGGACCGGTTTCGGGGTTTCACCCCACTTCAGCCAGGATAGCTTGATTCCAGTGGCATGGAGACCATGGGACCCACGTCTGGGCATACCCGTCCCACTCGGGTGACAAATGCAAAAACAGTTGATGGCCAGAATGCAGAACAATGTCATACATTCACCCCAGTACAGAGATCTGGGCCTAAATCCAAGTTTTTTTTGCTCACCATGCCATTCCAGTTTGAACTCAGCCATATGAAAATCAGTCTTGACCCTGTGCCTCATGGGAACAGTCCAGCCCGAATTGCCAAGCCAGGTCCTCCCTGGACTGGAAACAAGCATACTAGGACCGGTTTCAGGGTTTCACCCCTCTTCAGCCAGGATAGCTTGATTCTAGTGGCATGGAGAGCAGGGGACCCATATCTGGGCTTGGCAGTTCGGGCTGGACTGTTCCAATGAGGCACAGGGTCAGACTAATTTGCATATGGCCATGTCTGAACTGGGGTGGCGGAGTGAGCTAAACAATGATGATGGATTAAACCCAGATCAGTTGACTGGGGGTGAGTGCTTGCAATGTTCAACACGCCGTCCATCATCCCCTTTGGATTTTATAATATACATTAATATGTGTAAACATTTTGGTAGGTTCATGATGTGCTTAGTCATGTTTCAGGCTAAAGCTGCCCAGTAGGAAGAAGAAAAATTGAGAAGGTTCCATCCGCCCTGGGATGACGGAGTGAGCTAAAGAATTATGATGGATTAAACCCAGATCAGTTGACTGGGGGTGAGTGCTTGCAATGTTCAACACTCTATCCATCATCCCCTTTTGTTTGGCTTTGTTTGCCATAAGTTGGCAGGGTATGCCCAGACGTGGGTCCCTTGCTCACCTTGCCACTGGATTCAAGCTAGCCTGGCTGATTAGCCAGAAACCGGTCCCTGGATCCTTGTTTCTGGTCCAGGGAAGACATGACTTGGCAGTTCGGGCTGGACTGTTCCCATGAGGCACAGGGTCAGACTGATTTGCATATGGCCATGTCTGAACTGGGGTAGCGGAGTGACCTAAAGAATTATGATGGATTAAACCCAGATAAGTTGACTGGGGGTGAGTGCTTGCAATGTTCAACACTCCGTCCATCATCCCCTTTGGTTTTGCTTTGTTCGCCCTAAGTTGGCAGGGTATGCCCAGACGTGGGTCCCTTGCTCACTTTGCCACTGGATTCAAGCTAGCCTGGCTGATGACGGCTGATTAGCCAGAAACAGGTCCCAGGATGGTTGTTTCCGGTCCAGGGAAGACATGGCTTGGCAGTTCGGGCTGGACTGTTCCCATGAGGCACAGGGTCAGACTGATTTGCATATGGCCATGTCTGAACTGGGGTGGCGGAGTGAGCTAAACAATGATGATGGATTAAACCCAGATCAGTTGACTGGGGGTGAGTGCTTGCAATGTTCAACACACCGTCCATCATCCCCTTTGGATTTTATAATATACATTAATATGTGTAAACATTTTGGTAGGTTCATGATGTGCTTAGTCATGTTTCAGGCTAAAGCTGCCCAGTAGGAAGAATAGAAATTGAGAAGGTTCCATCCGCCCTGTGTTATTGGGAGTTGCAGTAACCGATATACCTGTCTAGGTCTTTTATGTCCCCAAGTAACACTTATTTGTGCTTCTTCTGGGAAGATAAATAAGTAAGGCCTGAAATAAGTATAATATTTTTTGTAGTATAATCATCTTAATAAGATTTGCCCTTTGCATTAATTATAAAGGAAGGTGTTTATTTATAACAGTCAGGTAATTTCTTTAGTCAAAAATATATAATTTGTGGGCTTTATTTTGTCAAACAGCAATGTAAGCCAGACTACTAGATATTTCATATTATTCACTGTAAATATTGTATCAATCTAAAGTAGAGGGACTAAATGGTTAAATCTTTGTTTTTTCAGTGTTTAAATGGTAACCTAAAACTTTCCCAGACTCTGATGCTACGTATACAATTCTTTCACTAGCTAGATTTGGATCTGATGTGACAAACAATACATTATCTGCAAGAGCTAGTATTTTAATAGTATTTGTGACTACATGGCCGGGAATAATTTAGTCGGCTTAAAGTTGTCATTGCAGGTAGGGCTCAAAATATAATGTATACATTGCTTGGGAAAGCGGGCCCCGTTTTCTTGGCCCACATCTAATAATAGATGAGGTTGACGTTGTCCCATTTATTGATATTATGGCTTGGGTTTCTCTATATACCTGTTGTATCCAGCACAAGAAGGTTGGCAGAAATTTACATTTCTGTTGCACTGCCCACAGAAAAGGCCACTCAAAACAGTTGAAGGCCTTCACTGCATCCAGTGCCTTAAAAAAAGGCTGTTAATGCATTGATTCTTCCAATCCTGTTAATGATAGAGCTGTTTTAGTATGTTCCGTCGTATCTCTGCCAGGAATAAACACATGCTGCCATGGTGTGGCCAGGTGGTTGATAGCTGCTTTAATACCATGGGTAATTAGTTCTGTACAAAGCTAATACCAGTGATATTGGTCAACAAGAAATCAGCTACACTTGGGGCTTCTTCCTCTTCAAGAATATAACAATCCGTGCATTCTTCCATGTTTCGGGTGGAGAGGGTTCAGTTCATATCCCATTAATTAGCTGAAGGAGAAAAAGCAATATTTCATGAAATAATATTTTAGAAATGTTTCTTGGTAGGGCATCAACTCTAGCGGCTTGACTTCTTGGAGCTGAGAATGCCTAGAACGTGGACTACTTCTTCCTGGCTCCCTGCAATGAAAGATTCTAGCTGCCTGAGGAATAAAAGGAGTTGGGATCAACTACAATTTACCAACTACAGGGTAACCCATTAGGTCCCACATTAAAGCTCAGAGTTGATTGATGGGATTAAGTATGGATTTGTCATAAATTCAAAGCCAATCTAATATAAATCGCTAATGGATATCTGAAGCGACGGATAAAATTGATCCTCAAAAACAGAAAGCAAATGTGGAATTCGGTAGCTACTACTCAAAGAATCAGAAAGTCTGGTTAGTAGATTGAAAATTTCAATCCTCTTGCCTACACATGAGTTAGTCGAAGGAGACCTACTATACCTTATTATTCTAGCTGGTATTCAGGGAAACCCTATTAAATCAGGGAAGCAGAAAAATGTATCAGCATAGTAGAACTTCTGTAGATGTTCTCAAAGGGAAAGTATATTCTATAGCATAAAGACACACAACAGAGATGTCTGCATCTCTTAGAGCCTAAAGGGGATCTGAACAAAACTAGTGCAATACCCAATTATACCCACCAAAGAACCTTTGAGAATTCCAGGTCGCATGCCTAATTATTTCTCATCTTCAAACAACAAACTTGGCAACTACACTCAAGATTTCTTCCCTTTGGTCTACACATTTAAACATCCTTGAACTCCTCCCATCTCCATATTCCACTCGGACAGAAGTCCTCCCTTCCTTCATTAAATCTTCTTATCCTTGCCAAGAGATACTCCTTTTGAGCCTCATTATCTCTTTCACACAATGTGCCTTTCTTTAACCATGAGATCATGCAACAGAACCTGCAGAGGAAAAAAACACTTAATCCAAAGTACACATTCACGTTAAAATGAAACATTGAGAAATCCAAAAGCTTAATGCCTTAGGGCAACTTTAGTATCTCAAGCATTTCATTACATGTTTGAAATGCAATACAAACACATATACAGTTACAATATAGGTGCAGAGCACTATTTGAATGAGTACATTTTCAGTTATAAAATAAATGGAGAGCAATACGTGAACATATAAGAAATACAATGTTATACAAACCACACAGATATAAATATATATGGAAACTGCAACTCATTGTTACTGTAAAGAAACCGTTAATATACACTCATAAATGGCAAGATTACACAGTAGATGCACTTACTGTAACTGATCAAGTGCACTACATTACGTTTGTGATCTATACGCCTAGACAAATGCTGATACCTTTTTGGTTGTAAATGTTATGAAAACACATAAATAAAAAAGTGCGCTACATTACGTTAATAAGGTTACATCACAGAGTACACAAGGACATATGGACACATATATACGTGGCAACATGAAAGGGAGGGGCCAAAGTTACGCTGCGCCGAAGCTCTTCTAGACAAAACGGAAGCACTAGAGTTTGAGACTTTATGGACGATAGAGTTGGTAGTTGTACCTGGTCTAAGTATTGAGTGCATTCAGCTACAGCAGTGTCTTCCAGTATCTGCACAGTATAAAGTTTCAAGTAGTAATTTCGAAAGGCATCACATATCTCTGAAGCATTGTGTATACATAGCCTCCCTCATCGTTGGCCTTAATGTCTTTTGACTTGCTGATCTGTCTTGAGCCTGCAGGCTCACTAACTGGCCAGACTCCTCACTCTTTTCATACTGAAAATATCTAGATTATGTAAGGAGTTAACTGGCCTTATTCTCATAAAATGCTGTTATTTGTGAGCTGGCATATGGTCATTTAGCCCATTGTGCACTTTGTATCATAGATTGTTGTTGATCAGAAACTGTTTTTTTATGCTGCAACTTCAAAGTGGCCACTTGCTTACTTATATCAGCTATGTGTTTATTTTTTATTCTCTGCAGCCTTGTTTTATACTCAATGGCAAATCTCAAGATAACTGCCTTAAGTGTATACGATCTGATGCTGTTTGGTTGTTTTCTGTCAAAAAGAAATTGGCACAAGGCTGCGTCTTGAAGTAATGAGGAGTAAAAGGTCCACTGTGATGCGATATGATTTGCCAACATTAACCAGCTATTGTAGTGTGATTAGTGCATGATTAGACTCCAAGATGTTGTCATATTTAACATTTGAGCTATTAATAAGAGTCTGACTGATTAGAAAATAATCAATTCTTAAGTATTACTTATGTGTATTTGACTAAAATTATAATGCTTTGCTTGATGGGAGAAGGCAGCATCAGGGATCAAAAGAATCTGGTCCATGTATGCCATTTGGAGGTTGTAGGATCCAGATGGCTATGGAATACAGTGAATGGCCCCCTGCTAGTCAGAAATATCCTTTTTTGTACCGTAAGGTCTGTGTGAATCTGTATGAAAGGTAGAGGTATGCCTGCATTGGGTCCATATATAGAACATATGTGTATCAGTTGACTGTCTAATCTAATAGTAATAGCAATCAGTCTACCATGGGGATCTGAAATGCCTCTAATCCCATTAATAAATGACTTATGTACTAGAGTGACACCACCCTTCAGTAATACATTCTGGCTAGTTGCATAAAACGTCTTGGCGCCTGCTTAAATATGTTGCGATTTTGTAATGCCGCTATGGCCTCTTGAAAACGAACTATATTTAGCTTATAGTCACCCATTTGTTCTCTAATATTTAACTATTTAGCTCGTGAATTAAGGTATTTTTCATTAAAAGATTAAACCTTTAGCATTTTTATGATTCATCGATCAGTGCACTGACACGCTACCTCATATTGCGAAAGAAAGTAAGCTGGTTCTAACCCACGCATATCCTACATCTTATTTCCTCATTTCCTGTGTCTGCCTCTTCCTTTCCCTTTTTGGCCTACCCCTTGCCCCCCCTATACATTCCACAGTTCCCCTCCTTCCCATACCCCAGCTCCCCACAGCTGTACCTCTTCTTAATCCTCTCCACTTAGCAGGATTGTGCCCGTCTAATGCAAATACTGGACCTGGTCTCCTGCAATTACCCTTCATATGAGGTTAGGATGCTAAATCGCACTTTGAAGATGGTGTGAATGCATTCAGCAACATTCCTGCGCAACTCAAAGCCACACTAGGGGAAGTATTGGACAGTAGGGTAAATGTATTACTCCTGCTCCAGTTTAAGGGCATGATTACGATCTTGGCGGTGGGATACTCCGTCACAAACATGATGGATATCCGGTCCGTTGTATTACAAATCCATTATATCCTATGGAACTTGTGATACAGCAAACTGGATCTACGGCACGATTGTGACGGAGTATCCCATCTGCCATGATCATAATCAGGCCCTAAACCAGATTGGAAAAATAGTTGGACTTTAAACAGGTAAATATCTTTTTCCAACTACAATCCAAGCCACATTGGCAAAATGTTGGACTTCGAGGGGTCTAGATTTACAATTCCCACTCCAATCTAAGCCACATTAGAGAAAGCATTACAATTTGCGGTATCTTTACTATTTTTAATCCTATCTAAGCAACATTGTGGAAAGTGTTGGACTTTGAAGGTGGTAGATATTCTATTCCCACTCTACTCTAGGCCACATTGAGGGAAGTGTTGTACTAAGCAGCGGTAAATTTACTATTTACTATTCCCACTCAAGTCTAAGCAACATTATGAAAATGGTTGGGCTCTGAGGAGAGTAAAATATGCTATTCCCACTCAAATCTATGCCACATTGGGGAAAGTATTGCTCTTAGAGAGTGTTTGATTCACACTTCCTACTATAATGTAAACCAAATCTTTAAAATAATACAGTCTTACAAAAGTGAAATAATAGATGTATGCAAAACATATTGAAAAAAAATTAAAAAATACAATATAAAATACATAAATAAAACGCTAATAAACAAATAATAGTACACTTTTAACACTATTAATGTGTCTGTCGGGCATTGGACAACACTGGGGAGGTAAATAAAGGCCCCTCGAGTGAGCACCATAGGGATTCATTTATTATTCTTTAAACTCGGGCAGCTCAGGAAGAGCTTTCCGAGCAACCTCAGTCTTTATTTTTCTTTAGTGTAATTATGACCTGCGCACATGGCACGCTGACGACATTACACTAAAGTGAAAGTAAAACGAGAAGATGGACTTGTTTTACTATCAGGGCTCGGGGGAATATCCCAGCCCTGAGGTCTGATTTGGGTGGGAGAGGTTTTGTTGGAAAGGGGAGAATCTCCTGTTTCCAATGATATATCCGCCTTGTGGATCCGTGCTTGGGAATCGCCATAGGTGAGCGAACCCCAAGCAGGGATCCACCCACTAGACACCAGGGATGTTGGGGGACTGCCCTTTGGGCAAGGGCTTGCACTTCCTCTGACCCCAGAATAGAACAGCCTATCTGCCCCAGGGGGGAACGGATGGGGGTAATTACCCCTGATCTCCCCCGGACAGAAAGCCCACTAGACACCAGGGTCTATTTTTAAAGTGCAAATTGGGTCTGGGGCTGGGGCTGCCTACTATGGGCAGGGCCATGCCCCACCCCCTCAAGGTCTAAGGTGTCAGTCTTTTTGATCGCCGAAAGGCAGATGGGGTAATTATCTCAATCAGCCCACCTGGGAGGGGCGTAAAATCCACGTTTGTTTTTACAAATATGGGGGTCGGAGTTGCCACCATTGGCATATCCATGCACCCACCGCAACAAGAATAGAGATAGTATTTCTGCTCACTCGGGAGACGGATGGGGTAAGATCTGCCCCCTCGGGGAAAGATTCCCACTAGACACCAGGGTCTGTTTTTAAAAGAAATATAGGGGAGGGGCTACCCACTATGTGCATAACCATGCTCCCACCCCCCAGAAAAACCTCCAAATTGCCCCCTCCCCCCCTGCAGGAGCGATACAAAGCCCCCTAGACATAAGGGATTTTATTTTTAAAATATATGAGAGAGGGCTGCCCACCATGAGTATGGTCATGCCCCTACCCCAACAAGAAGAGAGATAGTATTTCTGCTCCCTTGGGAGATGGATTAGGTAATTATCCCTGATCTGCCCCTCGAGGGCAGGAAGCCCATTGGACACCAGGGTCTATTTTTAAAATAAATATAGGGGTGTGGCTGCCCACCATTGGCATGACCGAGCTCCCTTCCCCCCAAAAAAATAAATGACGGTGACAGTCTTTCAGCCCCAGAGGGCAGAAGGGGCGACTACCCCCAGTCTGCCACCCCATGTGAGGGGTAGAAAACCTACTAGACACCAGGGATTTTTCTTTTTAAATATAGGGGTGGGGGCTGCCCATCATGGGCATGGCCATTCCCCCACCCCAACAAGAAGAGCGACTGTCTTTCTTCCCTTGAGAGGCACAGGCACCTTTCACTATGGGCATGGCCATGCCCCATCCCAAAAAACAACAGTAACCCTCTTTCTGCCCCCCTGGAGGGCAGATGGGGGTGATTACCCCCAATCTGCCCCCAGGGGGCAGAAAGCCCACTAGACACAAGGGAATGTTTGTTTGAAAAAGAGTTTAGGGGTGGGGACTATCCTCCATGCAGATGGCCATGACAGGCACGTCGAGATAATATAAGGGTAGTAGGGGTCCCGTAAGGGGCGGAAGGTCCCAGTGTTGACTTATTTGTGGAAGACCTTATCCTTAATCATCTGCAACCCAAAAGTTTGTCAAACTTCTTCACAATCGCGTGAGCCTACAGGGTGCCCATCCCTAAGCCAAGGCCTGGTGCCGCACCCTATACACTTATCACCAGGATCTTGAACTTTGGAGACAGAGAAGCAGTTCTCCAAGCGGCCCGCTCTCATGGAGACCTAAAATATGAAAATACTACGGTAAGATTCTTCCCTGACTTTACGTTGCAGGTGCAGCATCAACATAGGAGCTTCAAGGCAGTGAAGCAAGAACTGCGAAAAAAAGAACTTAAGTACATGATGCTGTACCCGGCAAGACTTTGAGTAGTAGCAGAAGGGAAAACACGGCACTTCATTAAACCGGAAGAGGCATGGGAGTGGTTAGAGGCCTGGGGGGGTGGGACGACAATCCCCACAAGATACTCGGAAAGGTCAAGCCCAAGATCAGCAGAGAAACAATACTATAGGAGACATTGACAATACGGCTGAAGAGGGGACCCAACAGAAGGAATGATCACAGGTCAAGAACTGACGAGTTGGGCTGTTGAGGGTCAGGAACGCACAAAACGGGGCTAGCACCCTATTGGACACTGGTAATATCCTTGTATTTGTGAAATGTTGCATAGGCTGTGGCTGGAATGGAAAGTGGCGAGGACATTCAGACATGTTGGAAATGAAGAGGCCAATAAACGACCAGGAAGAATTGGGTCTTGGTAGTGTCCAAGGGTGCCTTGTTGGCAGTGCTAGCTCACCCTACAATGTTATGTTAGTTACGGGAAGACAGGTACTCTTCAAGTTGGGGTGGTGGGTGAAATTTAACCCATTGAGCAGGGTAGTAGGGAGGGGGAGTTCTTTTGTTTAGGAAATTGCAATCATGTTTGAGTTGGTTGTGCTGTTTTTCTTTGTTTTAAAATCTAGTTCAATGGACGTAAAGATATAGGAACTGGCTCTGGTAGTGTACCGTGGAAATTGGAAACTCATCTCTCAAATGAGATTGTGTTCCTTGGGGCCCAAGGATGTTGGTTATTTTCTCATCCTCACCTAATACTCTGGGACAAGGCACACCATGCACAATCAAACCCTAAAAAAGCGCTAACTTGAAGGTCATGACACGGAATGTCAATGGCCTTGGAAACAAAATTAAGTGTACAATAGTCCTACAATACCTCAGAAGACACCCCCCGATATAGTTCTCTTACAAGTGAAACATTTAAATGGTAACAGCTATAAAGCATTAGACAGATACGGGTATACTTTTCTAGCACACACAGGCTACACAGCAGGCTCGGGGGGGGATATAATGGTTAAATCTTCCATTCCATTCCTGGTCAGATATGGAATGACCACCTTGGTAGATATGTATCGCTAACTGCCACTTGGGAAGGCCAGACATTAAGCCTGTGCTCAGTTTATATGACACTGAGGCTGCATGCTGATACAATGCCAGCACTTAATGCTCTGTCACTGGAAATGCCAATGGGTACGTTGGTGATGGGGGATGACATGAATGCTGCCATGGACCCTGAGATAGACCTGGAGTCGGGTACTCAAACTAGCAATGGTAAGAAGCCCCTAAGGGCATTTGTAGAATCAATGGGGTTATTGGACTTGTGGAGCACAACCCAAATTCATGACAATACACATATTATTCTGCTGCGCATGGTAGCTACTCCCAATTAGATCACATTCTTACACATTGCTCATTCGCAGTGTTGTTCTGAGTGCTACACATAGAGAGCAAGGTATCGCAGACCGCTCCCCGGTCGAGTTGCTGTTACAGGGCCCACATTGCCTCCCAAAATAGAATCATGGTATTTCAAGGGCAAATCGTTTAGGCATAAGATCAAGCAACTGACAAATCAATATTTCCTTGAGAAACAAGTGACGGTCGATTCAGCACGTTCCTTATGGGAGGCTTATAAGACGGTCATACGAGGACACACCCAGGCTCTGATTAGAGGAAGAAAGAAAGAAAAAATATTAAACCAGTACTAGAAAGGGAGATATGCCAGGTGGAGGCCAGGGTGATATGAGGCGGGACACGTGACCCTTCTTTAGGACATCAACTCCGTTTCAAACAGCAGGACAGCAGAGACTTGACTGAAGATGTGGCCCGAACGCATGCACGGGCGATACGAAGAAAGCTATATGATGTAGGGGATAAGGTGAATAAAATGGTAGCCTGGCTGGAAAGAAGAGAAAGGGAGAGAAACTGGGTACTGGAAATACGCACACCTGATGGGAAAGTACACAATACCAGGTGGGCTACAGCCGAGGCGTTAGCTGATTTTTATAAAACACTCCACACCTCCACCTCAGTTAGGCCTGGAACCGGCTGTACTGCGCTTCTACTGGTTATTACTCCCCAGACGCTATCGGTTGATGAGAGGAATGAACTAGAACAGGAAATAACAGTGGAGGAAATAGAAGGAGGCATCCGAGATTTACAACCAGGGAAAGCTGCAGAACCCAATGGCCTCCCTGTAGAACTGTAGAAAGGAGTGGCTGACTAGGCCGCACAACATGTGCTAAATATGTTTTGAATGGCTAGGAAGGAGGGGATTCTGCCTTACAAACAAAGACTGGCCACTATAGTGGTTATTCCTAAAAGCAGTAAACTCCCAGAGGACTGCAGCTCCTATAGACCTATATCATTGCTAAATCTAGAAGTCAAGGTACTGGCAAAGGTCCTTGCGAATAGGCTCTGTACTGTCATTTCCTCAGTGATCCATCCGGACAAATCTGGCTTTTGCCTCATAGAAGTACTAGATTAAATCTTAGGCGCCTATATGGAGGGCTCCATGTGGATAAGAACAGGCGGGAGGAAGAGGAGGTGATACTTTCACTAGATGAGCAAATGTCCTTTGATAGTATTGAATGGTCGTAAATGTTCTCTGCCCTAAAGAGACTCGGATTTGGCCCGAGTTGTTGTGAATGGGTCAATACCCTATTTAGGGATCCGTTGGCAACGGTACGGGTCAATGGGGTGGTATTGGGATCTTTTGTACTACACAAGGGCATGAATCAGGGCTGTCCATTGTCCTTGATTATGTTTGTACGGTGCTTGAGCCACTAGCTACCTGGGTCCTTCAAGACCCGCTAATATCAGATATCAAGAATGAAGTGGCTGGGAGGAACATATATCTCTTTATGCTGATGAAATTCTTCTATATGCCACAAAGCCATATTCCATGATGGGTAGACTGCTCCATATATTCCATCTGTTTGGTACCTACTCTGGGTACAGGATTAACTGGGGTAAGTATCTCCTCTTCCCTATTTCGGGGGTCGGCCCTCCTGCCCTGGTCGGAAGAACACCCTTGATCGTGAATAACAAATTTAAATAGCTGGGCATCCGGATCTCGGGGAACATTGATGGTTTCATGACTGATAACTTGCTCCCACAGATTGAGAGACTCTGGAGCGAAGTGGTCCATTGGAGGAAGCTACTGGTGTCCTTGATGGGCAGATCGGTCTTATTTAAAATGATGGCCCTGCCCCGTTTGCTATATGTGTTACAAAATACTCCATATAAAATACCACCAGTCTTCTTTTGAAAGATTGATAGTGAAATATGAAAACTACTTTGAAATGGGGGCAGCTCTAAGATTGTGCTATGCAAACTTCAGAGAAGGAGTATTTGAGGGGGGCCTTGCAGTCCCAGATGTAAATAAATACTACTGGGCAGCTCAATTGATTACTATAAACAACTGGATGTTCACAGATAGAGATGACCCAGGCAATCGCGTGGATCACTGCGCGATGGGGGACTGCGGATACCCAGCAGTGTTTTATGGTAGGAGACTGGGAGTGATTGCCGGCTCACATGCATACAGTCATTCAGGTGTGGAGAGAGGCCACCAGATTCCTGGGATGTGAAGGCAAATTAACTGAGCAAACCCCACTATGGGATAGAGATATATTGGCGGAGGTTGGGGACCTGAGGGATTTCGTAAATGGGGACTTCTGGGCATTGAACACCTCGGAGACATCTGGAAGGCTGGGGCAATGATCCCCTTTGATGTTCTGAAAGTGGAGTACCACATGGTAGACATGGAAAGATTTCACTATTAGGGCTAGTTTGCACAGCCACTTGATCGAGGGAGAGCACCTGTTGGAACACACACCCCTGGAGGATCGGCTATTGCTAGATTTTATGTCAGCCAAGGTCACCTCTCTCTCATATATAAGTTATGAATAATTCACCAGACCTTTGGGAGCCTTGAGGGAGGCATGGTAAACTGACATGGGTCTGTGAGTGGAAGATGACTGGATGTAGGTGCTTCAAAGCCCTAGAGAAGTTGCTATCCAGGCATGCTTCAGACTCATACAGCTGAGAATTTTCCACAAATCTTATTCTTCCCGAACACTTATGCACCGTTTGGTAAGATGTGCGCTGGATCAACATGCCAGGGGGTGTGGGAGACAGGGATGTTCTTTCATATTCTATGGTTCTGTCCCGTTATTCAACAGTACTGGATTATGGCTGAGGTTACAAGTTTAGAAGTCCCGCTCGAGGCCAGGTGGCCAGTCCTGTGTGTGACAGGATGGGTGGTATGGGCCAAATATACCCAGATATGGCTTATGGTGGCAGACTTGGTGGCCAAAAGGAACATATCCAGGGCTTGGGGCGCAGATTGCCCGCTGAGACTGAGTGATTGGAAAACCGATCTAGATTGGTATAGCAAGGCAGAAAACGTAATATACCAGAGTCGGGGTTGCTCAAAGAAGTGTGAGAAGATTTGGGAATCATGGGAGGCTTATAGGGGTTACTGAACATGTATCTGGGAGGAGAGCGGGTGTATATACAGTACGTTTAATTAGAATACCCAACAACATATGTAGACAGTAAAGTCTACAATATTCTTGACACAACTATATTATGTCAATGATATTCTTCTCCCACAACATTATTAATGGTAATGTAAAGAGATTGAAAGAGCGCACAGCTACTCAACAGAGTCTCCCAGCACTATACGGTATAGTCAGAGATAAGAGAGGTATAGATCTGCTACTGCATAAAGAGCCAATCTAGAAAAAGAGAAAGATTGAAGACCACTACTCTGTAAAAAGCCAGGTTTTGGGATTTTTCTTGAACAATGCTTCATCATTAATCTGTTGCAAATACAACTGGAGACCCAAAATGAACGTCCGTCAGATTTGGCCAGATGAACTCTAGGGATCCTGGCCAGATGGTTAAGGGAGAATCGTAGCACTCTTACAGGGTTGTAGTAGGAAATTATGGAAGATAGGTAGTCAGGCTCTGATAGATGGAGCTCTCTGTGCATTAACAGAGAGGACTTGAAATAATCAGTTTTTCTATACGGGAAGCCAATGCAAACTATGCAGATGCAACATAATGTGCTCTTGTCTGGGAAGGCCAAGAGCGAGCCTCGCCGCCTCATTTTGAACCGTCTGGAATTTTCTCAATGGAAGCTTGGCAGGCCAGCAAATAATGCATTCGGCACAGTCCGACCATGAAATAACCAAAGTCAATACCACTGTGATTCTAGACGGAACAGAGAGGAAATGTAGACATTTCTTTACCATACCTAAAATGCCAAAGCACAAACCTACCACCGAGATAATTTGGTTGTGAAAAGACATTTTTCAATATTTTGGTGGAACAGCTTGATAGAAGATGGACTTATAAAGGATGACATAATTGATAATTCTCTACTATTGCCAATGTTCCAGAAGACTTTGATCTTTCATCACGCATTTTAAAACGTGCTTGTCACTCCGGGTTCGTAGCCTGTGCGGAATCAGATCTCAGAATCTTTTTTACCTAGCAGAGTTATTCTTGGATTCGTAGCCTGTGCAGAATCAGATCCCAGAATTATTTTTACCTAGCAGACTTATTCTTCCTATTTGTGATGCTTACACTCTACATAGGTTTGACACAAATCTAGATTTGATCAATGAGGTGAATAAATTGATCCAACTACAATATTCAAGTCATGTAATTTAATCCAGGCTTATATTAACCCCCCTTGGCTATCGGCCTGTATTGAGGTGACTTTCACAACAGAATGTGTGAATAATTATTTAGTGGACCTTCACCTAAGTTTGCTCCCACGGATTGGACACCATCCCAGTTTCTCTTTAAATGTTCATCTTCAGATGTGTTTCCCGCAGCGGTGTCTTACAAAAACAAAGAAAACAGCAATTCCATTTTCATTTCAGCTGTCCCTATCTCCTGGCTTCCACTCCACACCACACACCAACATTCTATTACATCATTCACTTTCAACATTGAAAACACAAACTCAGACATATCGGAAACAGAGACATATAGGATACTACACAATGCTATGTGGTATCTCTTAGAACACAAATTCTAGATTTGTTTTTTTCTCCACAGGGTCATTAACTCTTTTAATATTAAGAGGCATTTTCTTCACACACTCATTATTGATTTAGTATTAAACAATATTTTTTCGGATTTACCATCCTACAATATATACATAGCGCTCTTAGAGAGAAACTTACTATGCTTTGCCAAGCAAGAGAAATAAGTGGATCTTTGTTCCTTTCCTGGAGTGAGGTCAGTAACTCTACTCTGGGTGTAAGCCAGTGGCGGTGCATCCATTAAGGGCGCTGGGGCGTTGCCCCACAAGCCGCCCGCACCGGCAGCTCCCTCGGCGTCTCTGAACTTAAGTAAACTGACTCAGTTTACTACTTAAGTTTAGAGACGCTGAGGGAGAACTGTCTGACAATCATGTCAGTCAGCATGACCTCGGACTGCCCACCCCCTTCAGAGTCTGAAGGGGGAGGGCGGTCCGGCATCATGCTGCTGAGTGACTGACATGCAGCAGACCAGGGGTGGCGCAGAGCGCACAGCAGGCAGCAGTGCGCATGCTGGGTGAAGGTTGGTGAATTTTCGCTCCGTGCCCAGTCATGCGCACTACTGTCTGCTGTGGCAGGCGCATACCCATTAGGAGAGCGAGGGTTGAGCAAAGGCTCAAACCTTGGTCTCCTAATGGGCAGGCGGGCGGTGAGTCACCCTGCTCTAAGCCAATGCTGGCGCTGCTGGAGCAGTGTCAGTATTGGCTTAGAGGGGTTGCCAACCAGTGCTGTTCCTTAGAAGAGGCGCCAACGGGACCCGGCCGAGAAGCAGAGGCGCCGCGCGGACCTGGTCTGGTAAGCTTTCTTTTTAAAATTGTAATCCCCACTCCCCCACCCCCGGCGACCTCCTCCCCTCTCCCGCTAGTATTGCGAGTAGTGACTGACTGACACAACTACTGATAGCACCCTGGGGCAATAAAACGTAAGCAGGGGGCAGGCGATATGTAGAGTTCATAAACTCACAGGTACATAACCCAGCAAAAAGACCAGCGCCCGAGGTTAGAGAGGAGAGACTGTCCGTTTGCTACCATACTTTCCTGTAGCCACCACTGTAGGCAGAGTGGGGAAGGGAGGAACCGCTGTCCTATATTATTGTGTATCAGATGTTGCTGGTAATGTATTAAGAAGCGAGATAGACATATATGTAGTAGGTTGTTTTACTGTGTCCGACTTATTGAGGCTGCTTGGTGTCTTAGTTTTGGCCAATCTGATTGTCTTGGTTGGGATAACGGGCATGGGAACTTCTGATGGTACACTGCCTTTTTCAAATTAGGAATACCATTCGATTGTTACATCATGTTATCTAATCTAGTTCAAAGTATAAACACAAAAACAATAGATTCAAATAGTCCCAAATGTTGTATCACATATTTTACTCTGAAATCTTGCTCTCGGATCCAGGGCACTCGATTTTTTATTTTCTTCTCTTAGTGTACCCATCAATTTCACTCTGCACGTTTTACACAGTGAGGAATCAGAGGTTGTTTAAAACGCAGTCGTGCGAGGGGTGACCCCGCACTCGTCGCAGGCCCTCACTGCGAAGATCCAGCAACATGTGCGTCACCCCCTCTCCAACCTCCCCCTCCACTTCCCACACACACACACACCCCACCACAACTGCGGGGCCTCCAACACAAGTGAATAGGGCGCCATGTATTCTTTTTCACTGAAATGTAAGTGGGGGCACGGGGTGCTGTCTCTGTAAATCTTTCGCTAATTTAAACATAAAAAGGTTGTCTAACCCTTAAAAAAAATCTTGAAACTTCGTATTCACATGAGCATTTTTCAAATGTGCTCCGAAGAAAATTACTGCATTCTTAACCGGCAAACCTGAATAGACCGTTAAATACCAGTTTTCTCCAAAGTCACAACCTGCGAGTACGGTCACAAGAAGCGCATTATCTTAAAAGTAGCTCGGCTCGGCTGCTGAATAACTCAGGTGCGACAAAATTATGTCAGTGGCAGTTGGTAATATGGACAGGGAGTTAAAATAAAAGCGTAAGAGGAGAGAGAGGGAAAGGAAGAGTGGGAAGAAGTAGCCATGGATCAAGAAATGGAAAGGGCAGGAGCAAAGGGGAGTGCAAAGAGTGACAATGAAAGGATGGGGACAGGGAGTGCCGAAGAGAGAGAGGTTCACAGAGAGGAGGGATGGACAGAGGGGAGTGCAACGAGTGACAATAAGAGGAGAGTGACAGGGATGGAGATGAGAGAGAAGTTCACAGAGAGGAGAAAGGGACAGAGGGGAGGGGAACGAGTGTCAATGAGAGGGGGTGACAGAGATGCAGATGAGGGAGATTTGCAGGGAGGGACAGGACAAAGGGAAGTGGAAAGAGGTACAGCAAGGAGAGTCACACAGATGGAGATAAAGAGCGTGTGATAAGGTTCATAAGGGCCAAATGAGAGTGGAAACAATGGCAATGAGAGGAGAGTGATAGAGATGGAGGTCAGAGAGAGAGGTTCACAAAAAGGAGGGAAGGGCAAAAGGGAGTGGAAAGAGTGACAGCAAGGTGAGAGTGACACGGATGGAGAGGAAGAGCGTGAGATGAGATTCATAAGGGCCAAATGAGAGTGGAAAGAGTGGCAATGAGAGGAGAGTGACAGAGAGAGAGTTTCACAGAGAGGAGGGGGAGGGCAAAGGGGAGTGGTAAGAGTGACAGCTAGGAGAGAGTGAACGGATGAACATTAAAGAGGGTGCAATTCAGGCAGAGCTGTATGGGGGAAAACAGGAGGTAGAAAGAGTGATGGGGAGACCTAAAGCTGAGGGTGAAGTGCAGAGGGCAGCTGAGGAGAGGGTGGCAGAGATGGTGAAAGGTGTGAGACACAAAGACACCGAAACACAGAAATGAGTGGGAGGCAGAAAAAGGAAGGTGGTAATTTTTTAACACAGAAAGGAACTCGACTTGCTGGGACAAGCACTCAGTATTTCCTCATCCTGCCCAGTACGTCTCCTGGAAGCTCCCAGAAAGGGGAAGGTGTGACCAGGGGTGCTTATGAGGTGGCACCGGGCCCAGTATGTCTGGCTGCGGGTTTTGTGTTTGTCACTTTGTGAGTAAATCGAGTATTTCATGTCTGCTTGCAGCTGCAGCGGTCTCTGTATACTTTTTTGTTTATAGGTCTTTAAGCCTAAACAAATGTTTGTGACTCGTGCTTTATGTGTGTACTTGAAAGAGTTTGAGTGTGTGTTTGTACTTGTGTTGGGGTAAAGTTGATGGATATAAGAATGTTATTACAGATCCTGTCATAATACTTTCGCAAGTGCTTTATCAACCTTCCTGCTTCCTCAAATTTGCTTGAAAATGCTCCATTTATCCACTCTTTTTTCAAAATTTTCTCGGAGGAGTTGTTAGGGCTCGCTCGCTCGCTCGCCTCAGTGCAGTACCATGATAACTTTACGCGCCCCACCACTTTCAAATGTCACCAGCCAACACTGGTGTAAGCACACTTCACTTCAAGATGTCAACTTTTCTTCTATTTCTGTGTTCATGTATTGACTATTTTGCCTCATTGTTGGCATGTTTGTTTTGTTTATTCTTCTTTCCCCCTATTGTGAGACGCTACCAGACAGTCTTGCTGTTCTTCTCCTCCTCTCCTCATGTGGGTCAGCCCTCTCACAGCAACCACTCACTATTTCACATCCTGCACCCTACCACAATCATGCAACTCCGTTGATACGTCTCACAGATTTTCTCTGCTCTGAAAAGTATTTTTTGTCTGGAAGCTTATCCATCAACCTACTGTGAGTGTCGGGACGCCATATTGTCATCACCTCCCTGATGCCTGAGGTATTACAAATTGTATGTACTTACTCTTGTTTCCACAACATGCTCAGTAGCTGATGTGTCAGCGGATCTTCAGGCCTCAGGGAGGTTATAGGAGATGTAACAGCATATCAGGAATGTAGGGCCAGTTTGGTGTTCAAGAATTGGGCAGCCATTGTTCCCTAATATCTCAAAATTGCTGTTATTTGCTTAGTTCAGATTTCCCCTATTACCATAAAGAGGGCTACAGTCACAGCCAGCAACAACCCCCAAATACATTGGCATATATTTACTAAGAATTCATGGAATGCAGTTGCTGCACTGTGTTGCAAGAGAAAGAGAGGCCAGGCAGCACCATATTCACTAAGATATAGCTCTATCCTCCTCTCCCCCTAGCGTTGGCCCACAATCATGAAGCCTAGCACCACTGACACACATCTTTGCACCATAGTGCAAAGATGTCTGCATCATGTCTAGCACAGGGTTTGTACTCAAAGGATACTATGCATAGACAAACCTTAAAAACTTTTCCCAATTTGGATGTGTGCTGTACATCGCAGCACACATGCAAAGTTGGAAACGTCTGGAGAAATAAAAGCATTTATTCTTTTTAACACCTTCCTCAAAGAGGCATTGGTTTTTGGCAGAAAACCATGTCTACTACTGTTAGTATGAATGAATGAATGAATGAATTTTCATTTGTATTGCACAGTTACTTAAAACCATTTGCAATATGAGTTACAAACATTTAAAAGAGAGTTAAAAGAACCATTCATAAAATGCGTTTACATACAACATTATCAAAGTATGATTAAAAAAAATGGATTATATACATTCGTAAAACGACAAGAGATTGCCAGTGCAATCTTTTGGCAAATTTGATACAAATTCTATAGATTAATTGTTAAAAATGACATCTTCACGTTAGTAGATAGGGCTTTGGGTCACAACCTATGGGTGGCTGCATGGGAACGGTCATGTGCCACCCAAGGAACGCCCTCTCGATGCAAAATATCGCACAGCATTGCAATGCGCTGCTTTGCATTACTTTCAGGCAACTTTCCAGCGCAAAATAAGTTTTTCAGCCGAAAGTAACTTTCAAATAAACATTTTGCATCAGTTTGCATCGCTTTTGTGATGAAAACCCAGACAAAGTTAGCAAATCTGCCCCAGCATTTTTAGAGTTTAAACAAACAAAACAGAAACTGAATTTCTAGAGGTGCATAGATTCCCGTGAATCTCCCCACCTCCTATTTGAATTTATAATTTTCAGTGACCACCATGAATGATATTTTTCAGCTGAAGCCTAGCATGAGGGCGTCTGGAGGAACTTTTCTTAATAGCCTCCTTAAATATGATTGCCCTGTCCAGGCCATCGTCATAGAGTAATTATGATGCTTTCAACTATTACTTTCAAATAAAAAACTCAATTGATTTCGTGTACATAAATCGAATATTTAATGTGAAGGTTTTTGCATAATTTACATTTCGTTCTTAAGTGTTGCAAACTTGATTGGTAAGTTTCACTCGTTGTGAAGATTGTGCAGTTTGTCAGCTTTAAAAAACATCACATGAGAGTGAAGAAAAAATGTGCACAAGATTTTTCATTCAAAAAGATTTTTGCTGAGAATTCCCCAGCTAAAAAACAAGCTTTTGCAGGGATTGTGATCCTACAAAATCTACTTGTGTTGGATTTTTTATGTCAAATAAAACTTCACATTCTTCACAAAACTTTACAAAGGTTACTGCGTTTACAAGTTGCATAGGTCGAATGTTTTGAAAACAAATGTGCTTACGGTTGATTGCACTTTTCAGCTGTAGCTGAAACTGTTAATCTCTCAAACCTGCACAACAGAATATGGGCTAATAGGTTTAAATTGAAACTTGCAACAAATACATTTATTTAAAAAAAATATATATATATCACAAAGTTTGCACATGCCTTTCAGCAATATACAACCTTCGTCATGCAGTCAAATTATTCTGATCACACTGAGGGCCTAATTATGACTCTGACAGGCGGAGGACCATCAGACTAATGGTGGCGTGGCTTTAGCGGTCCAGCCACCACTGCACCGGCGGTCCTACCACCCCATTAAGACATTAGCGGTCAGACCGCCATGGGACCACTGCCGCCGCTAGGGAACCGCTGTTTACTGGCGGTGGTGCGGCAGTCCCAAGGCCGCAATATGCTTCGCGGGACCACTGAGGACCCACTTAGCAGATTATGAGGATCCTCTCCAACATGGTTTTCATGGTGGTACTTCCGCCACGAAAACCATGGCGAAGAGGAAGCAAAGGGGTCCCTGGTGCCTTGTGCCATGCGGATGCATACATGAACACAAGTTCCTGCACGGCATGGACTTTACAGTCAATGCCGTGTAGGATCTGTTTTGGCATTCCCATTGCGGTGCCCATTTTTAGAGACACCACCATGGGAACGCCAAAAACCAGCCCGCCAAACAGGAGGAAACTTCTACTCTGGCGGGCGGCCTGACCACGGCTTTGGTACAGCGGGAGCGTGGTGGTGGTGTACAGTCCACTGAGCCAAAAGTCGTAATTGGGTCCTAAGTACATCTGCATATACGCATTGCAGAGCAAAAAATGCCAGCAGAACAGCGTCTTTTGATGGAACAACAGCATGCAGCCAAGGATAGTGTGTTCCAGTCATTCATATTTTAATTCCCATTGAAAGCATACCAAAACTGGCATGTGTACGCTTTATTGATTTTGTTTTAACTACAAATAGTATTCTCATGGCGGGCCGGTCTGCCGTCTTAGGGCCAAATTATGAGTTTAGCAGTCCATCAGACCACCTAACCAGTGGTGGAGGTCCACGGACTCCCAGACTGGCAGTCCACCCCATATTAAAAATTCGGCAGTGGGACAGCCGCAGGACTGCAGCACCCGCCGGGGATCATTGATCCCATGGTGATGGAGCGGCGGTCAGAGGCCTCAAAATGCTGGCGGTGCCGCTGCAGCACCACCGAGCATATTAGGAGTTTCCTCACTACCACAATTTTAACGGTGGTGAGGCCACCATGAAAACTGTGGCGGTGAGGAAACAAAGGTGGCCCTACAGGGCTTCCTCTTGCCTCAAAGCCATGGGGTGCCTACAGGAGGGCACATGTTGTGCCCCCTTGTGTGCAGTCATCCTCTTTTCTGCATGGAATGGACTACACAGTCCATGCCATGCAGGAACAGGCTTTGGCACTCCCATTACCGTGCCTTTTTAATAGGCACTGACGGAAACGCCAAAGTACCACCCGCCAGACCATGAGATTAATTGTAATTAGGCGGGTGGCCAGGTTTGGCAGTCATTTGGCGGTCTGGGAGTGGGGCGCTGTTGTGGCAGCCTGCTCCAAGATCTCCAAACTTCTAATCAGGCACTTAAGTAGAACAGAAGTATATTAACTGATACTCCCGTATTCAGTCAATCAATCAATCATACGTTTATTGAACGTGGCAAATAGCCCATGAGGTTCTTGAGGTGCTGGATTCAGCGCAACCACTCATTCATAATTATAGGAGGGGATTGTGAGGAGCTCGGAGCGCAGGTAGAATGGGGCATATTTACAATGAGCCTGTCATCGTTGCGTCACTTTGTTTGACACAGTAGCAGAATAGAGTGCAAACCTATCTACGAGTCCCTGCAAAGCCAATTTACATGGCTTTTTCATGACCTTGTAGATATGGAGTAAGGCAAAGCAGCGCAAGGTGTTGTGGTGTGTGGTCCCACACAACACCCATGGATTTTTACGCATTTCAAAATTTACAAGGACTTGTAAACCTGGGGATGTGTCAAAAGCCTATGCCTCCCCAGGGGAGGCGTAACAAGGAGAAATATCTTTATTTCTTCTTGTTTTTTCCTCGTTTTTCTGTGTTCTGCAGTCTCCAGCACACATAGGAGGAAAACGCCACAACTGATTCTTTTTGTGCAGGAAGGTGTTCCTTTCTGCACACAAAAAATAATTCCTACAACGCAGACACCCTTGCACAATTGGCTGCCTAGTGCCAATGCAAAGGAAAAGACGGGGATGCGTTTATTGCCGTAAATGCAACCCTTCCCTGCACTTTCCTTACGGCGAAGTGTAGCCCAGCAGCTGGCTTGCAGTGCAGCGTTGCTTCTGTTGCAAATATGCCCCCAGTTGTGAGAGTATAAAATAAAATCTGCCTGTACCGTAAAGACACCCCATTCATCTCTCTGCTGGTGGGCAAGGAACACCGATCACAATGATGGGCAGGTGGGAGTTGACAGGACAAGAAGAAGGAGAAAGATACAGAAAAGGATGAACAAATGTTGGGGAAATTAAAGATTCTCAAGCCACAAATGGAAGGGAAGACCTCCCTAACGCGTGTATTTAGGGAGGAACAGATTCCAAGTTTTACTAGGTTCAGTAATGCTCCGGATAAAATCAAGTGTGTTTCTGTGCATCATTGAGGAAAATATCTGTGGAAAAAGTCCAGGAATTGGGGAAAACATGGAGAACTGTGTACCCGGTAATTTGGAGTCCTTAAAGCTTTCTCTAATCCTAAGGCTGAACAATCGTGATACCCAGTTATGATGAAAGAGGAAATACAAGGACAGAATCATTAACTCCAGCCCCAGTATCGCCCCTTCTACTCATCATGAATTTTGTAAATGTGGAAAAATAGCCATACCCATCCAGTGGTGACAGTGGATAAGAGATGTTAAGTCAGTGGAACCAGAAAAGAGGTCTGATGTCAGGTAACTGCCAGACCTTGTAACTGTGTGGGAGATGGAGAAGCAGGATGAGGGCAAAAAGCCAAAGTTTGATATTGGGCTAATAATTGGGATCAAACTGCAAATGCTGGCACTACATTGGGGAGGTGCGCAATTGAGATATGAAACTCAATGTCATAAAGCGGTTATTTTTTGGCTGATGTGTCCATCCAGCATTGATATCCCATATACACAAATACCAAGCAGGCTCTTGTGATCGTGCCTCTATGCATGTGCACAGCTGCCTCTTATAAAAGTTGGAGAAAGGACTTCAGGTGGATGTGGTGCTGAACTGTATGGGGGAAGTCGTAGATGCAGTAATGTTAGACACTTCTTCCGAAGGTCACCAGGGAACATATGTGGCCAAGTAATAAGGCTATGCTATAACTAGTTTGTGAAGATCATGCATGTATCTTTGTAACCATCTGTCAGGATTAAGAGATTTCTGTCTGGCAAAGGACCCTTGAGATTGATTAGAGCGGTCTTCACCGTCTTGGTCTGCCGGAGGTATGAACGTCCTCTTCGGGTAGCCACAATGGTGGTAGAAGACGCCTAAGCGGATAGTGCCTTACAGAAAAGGCCCATATATGGTGAAAAAACTAACTTGCAAAAAACCTCTAGAAGGTGGTATTGCTGGAGAGAGCAACTGGCGTACGGGTGGTAGCGGAAACAAGAGCAAGACGGATAGCACGACAGCAATCATGACTCAGGAAAACAGTAGGGAGCCTAGAAACCCAAGACAGGACTAACAAAGCTTTGCGATGCAAAGTCAGGGCTGTTTGATTTCATTATATACAGAAATTCCAGCAGCTCACTCCATCACCGCAGCCAGGGAGCCCAGCCAGCCTCAGGCTACATCAGAAGCAGTGTCAGGCACACCCGCGGCACCTCACCATCGGCATCTGAGTCACTATCTAACCTTCATTGTGCATGATGGTCTCTGAGGTGCGGTTGTTGTGAGGGGTAAATCTGACACCTGTGAGATTACAGCATTGTGAAAGGATTATATAGCATGTCTCAATACCAGTGAAGGAAGTGAGCAAAAGGGTTAAGATATTTTGTGTTCAGACTGTATACTGCAACCCCAGTATAAAAGGCAACCCGTGAATGTTGGTTTGATAGCCATGTTTGCACATGGACATTAAATCAAGAGCAGGATTAGGAGGTAGTTAACTCCTCCATAAAACAAATTGGACACACTCTTGTTCTGCAATGTGTAGCAAAACCCATATTTCCATCTTGAAATTTTTATGAACTGAAGCTCATGACCTTGCATATTAATACACAGTGAAGCGGCCATTAATAAGACCTCGGTTTGGATATTTTCAACAACAAAAATGGTCTGCTTATAGAAGATATGTACTTAATTTGTGCCGGTGGCTGCAGGTGATAGGCCCTAGCACTCTCTTGTCCCAGAACAAGACAGAAAAGGGCAGAAGTAACGGTCAATATTGATGACGTTTTGTGTAGTGCTTATGTTTCCATTAGAACATTTTGACATTTTTAAATGTTATCATACTTTTATAGATTTCAAGAAGTTATCTCTTTCCCAGGTATTGGAAACTTGCAACATGAACATTATTTTGCAATTAAAGGATAATGGTCTTCATTGATCAAAAGGCCACACTGTGGTTATTTTCTCTTATCCTGAAAGATTAAGCTTAATAGCCTTTTTAGCAAACCAGCTGGACACACGTATAAATTGGGACATCAAAATTTGAAACATCTCTTGAATGATTTCACGGTGTCCAATATTGATCAATGAGGGATAGATCTGTGATCAGCGTCAAAATACCGGCATGTGCAAAGTGGATAAATGTACAAATAATGCTGTTGTACCAGAATATCATTGTCAGATCTGACATATATGTTGGCCTATTCACAAAGGTACATTTGCACATGAGTAAATGTACACGTGTAAATTTACTCATAAACCTATAAATACATATTAAAACAATTTTGTGTTAAATATCATTTAGATTAATTGTATATATTTATTTTAAATGTAAATCAAAATTTTTAAAACGCAGCCGCACTATTAAGTTAATTCTTCACCATGAAATGTATAGATATTTTCTAAAAGTGGAAATTAATTGATTTATTTGAGCATTATTTCCTTATGTCCTTTTAAAAGTGCTGTTTGTGCTGGTAGGCACATGTACTTCACTAACGCTACCTAACACCCTCCTTACTCCTCCATAAATCCATTCCAGCCCATTTAGTAGTAAGTATTCCCCATTTTTCAGGCACTCCCCGCATCCCTGCCACATGTACTACTTAAAAGCAGGTGTACATATGCAGAGATCTCTGCAGTTGGGTCAGAAAATATAGCAGAGGCTTAGACCCCTGCAGGTAGGTTCCTGGATGGCATTTTCTAGTATGTGACCAGTACTATTGTAGTGCCACTAAAGGTACTACAAAATCCAGTTTGTGAATAGGCCCCATTTTGTCCTAAATATTGTCTACATAATTATTGCCCATTTGGAAATAATTAATTTGTCCTCACTAGTTATAACTCAAATAATAACATTAGCAAACAAAACACCAGGCATAGCAACTGAAGTTGGGGAGAGAGGTTTGATTAGGACTTCTCGTTGAGTGCTGGACAGAACAGTTGCTCCTTATTGCTTTGATCGACTTCCTCAAGGTAAGCCAAACTTCTTTCTGTAGTCAGTATGCCACTTCAAATGAAACAGATGCACTTATAAGTGGACTCAGGAGAAGATTCTGAGAGCTGAGGAAAAAACTAAAATGGTTAAAGAACCAGTATTAGGCAAGAGCCTAACCAATCAACTGGAGAAAAAATATGAAGGGATGGCAATCCTATTGAAAAATACTTTTAACTGTATTGCAGCACACTACAAAAAAAGAGTCAGTCAATATATAAGGAAAATAGGATATGATGTGAGAATAAACTGTAAATTACTTACAGGGAATTTTGCTGCTCTATGGATATAAGAATAGGATATAGAGTCAATCAATCAATCAATCATGGAACTTATGGGAGGAGCCTAGCGCGCAACCAAGATGGCCGCGTAGGTGCGAAGCTCCCGAGGACCTCCGCGACCTCCTGAATTAATCCTGATTATATCCTGTCTTTGACGAGGGGACTGTGTCTGTGTATCCGTTTTCGAATCAGACCCCGGACACTGGTGGGAGCACCGATCGAAGATTGCGGCCCTCTCCGCGCCGGCCCCCCGGATTGGAGTTGTGGGGCGATCCGGGGACAAAGCGAACAACAACGGCGGGCAGGGCTGGGCGACTCGCGTACCCCGCGCTTTCACTTTCGCTTTTGCGCCCTCCTTGCCCTCAAGCGAGGTAGGGTTGCGGAGCGGGGTGCAGTGGTGTGGCCTTGCCCCTGTGCCCGGCTGACCCGCCGGCTGTGAGTTGTCCTGCGGTGCAGTGGTCAACCCCCCCCCCGGAACCCGTGAACTGGTTTATCGGCCCTTTCGAGGAGATTGGCACGACTTTGGGAGTGCGACATGTCCACAAAGCAAGATGGCGACCGGGCCAAGGTGAAATCGACCCGCCGCGGCCCGGCACATCAGTCAAACAGTATGGACCGCTACACCCTCCAGAAGGGATCCCCAGAGGCACAGCGTACATCCCCCGCGGGCCCGGCTGAGGCGTCTGCTCAGCCCGCGGATCTGACCCTCCGGGACGTCATGGGCGCCATTGCCGAAATGAAGGCCTCGGTGGACCAGCGCTTTGATACTCTGGCGCAGAAGATAGACTCGGCCCTGGTGGAGGTGGGCCTAGTGAGAGCCGACTTGTCTAAAACAAATGACCGGGTCGATTCCCTGGCCCACACCACCTTAAGTCTCACTACAGACGTGGCGGCCCTTCAAAAGGAGGTGCACCGGCTTGGCCAGGCGAGCGCCATGATGGACCGTCGATTGGAGGACGCCGAGGGTCGGGCCCGGAGGAACAACGTTCGTATTGTCGGGGTGCCGGAGGGACGGGAGGAGGAGGCGGCAGATTTGTTTGTGGAAGACCTGATCCTCACCCATCTCCAGCCCCGGGGGCTGAGTAAACTTTTTGCGGTGGAACGTGCTCACAGGGTCCCCGGAGGAAGACCTAAGGTCGGAGCTCCGCCGCGGCCTCTCATTGCCCGGATTTTTAACTTTCGGGACAGAGACGCTATCTTGCAGACTTCCAGGCTACAGGGACCGGTCAAGCTTGATAATATGGACGTGAATTTCTACCCTGACTTTACTCCGACGGTCCAAAAGCAGAGACTGAGTTTTCTCGGAGTTAAACGTCGCCTACGGGACATGAACCTTAAGTACTCAATGCTTTTTCCAGCTAAGCTGAGGGTGGAGGTGGATGGTCGCACGCATTTTTTTGACCGTCCCGAGGCGGCTGGGGACTGGTTGGATACTCTGCCTGGGGATCGGGGCCGGGGGGGTGGGGGGGGTGCGGTTGGCGGGGAGGGCGCACCGGATCAGAACTGAGGGGTGAATAGTAGGCCTTGCTCTGGACAACATTTTGGTTACCATTCACTGATCGTGTATGTTCCCCTCCTATGGAGGTCGTATGGGGTCCGTTGGGGGCTTTCCCTCCTCCTCTGGGGGACTAGTTAGTTTTTCATCTATGAGGCGACAGGCACACTGCACTTTGGGGGGGCTATCTGGGCTCATGCAGGGGTGCAGGGAGGGGGGAGTTCTGTTGGGATGGGTGGGTGGGGGTGGAGTGTTGTTTGTTTGCACCGCAAGGCGAACCCTTTACTGTATTGTCGTTTTTGAGATGCTCTTTGGGGGACGATTGATGGCTTTCATGTATGATGGGGGGTAGGGACCTGACTGTGTTATCATGGAACGTTAATGGACTGGGGGATAGGATTAAGCGTGGTGTGGTCCTGCAGTATCTGAAACGAATTTCACCAGATGTGATCTTCCTGCAGGAGACACACCTTATAGGTAATTCCTTTCATGCCATGAATCGGAGAGGCTATCGCTTGGTGGCCCACTCGGGCTTCACCTCGGGCTCGCGGGGGGTGGGCATCATGATTAAGAACTCGCTCCCATTGGAGATTGATGAGGTGCGCCATGACGAGAGGGGACGTTACACTGGCTTGGTGGGTAGAATGGAGGGCAGAGTGGTCGTTTTTGTATCAGTGTACGTTCCGCCGGGGTTGCAATCTACCACGTTTGCGGACCTGGGGCGCCTCCTCCTTGACCTCCCGGATGGGCTTCTGGTAGTTGGGGGGGACTTTAATGCGGTGGCTTCAGGGTCTATGGATCGTCATCCCCCCAGGGACCTCCCCCGGGCACAGGCGTGGCTGTCCGGCCTCTTAGATACACTAGGATTGGTAGATTGCTGGCGACTAAAGCATCCCGCTCAGCTGCAATACACCTTCCACTCGGGTGCCCATGGTAGCCTCTCGCGGCTTGATTATATCCTTGTTCCTGCGGCCTATGCTGGGAGGGTGGGAGAGGTGCGCCATTTGGCGCGGGGTATTTCAGATCACTCCCCACTACTGCTGCATCTGGATGTCTTCCCGAGGGGGGAGGGCAGGGTGGCCCCAATTAATGCCTGGTACCTGCGCGACCCCACTATTCGAGCCGAATTGATCAAATCCTTGCAGCGGTACTTTGAGGAGAATGTGGGGTCTGTCCCTTCTGCCATCTCCCTTTGGGAGGCTTTTAAGGTAGTTCTTAGGGGGGAGGCCCTCTCCTTTATCTCCCATGCCCGGAGGCGCGAGCGGGAGGAGGTAACCCGGGTGGAGGCCGAAATTACTGAACTAGAGGGTGCCCTGGGGAGCGGGGTGACGGATGCCACATTGCATGTTTTACACCTCAAGCAGGCGGCCTATAGGGCCCTCGTCACGGAGGCGGCCAGGGGCCTCAGTAGGGAGCAACAGGGGCGACTGTATGATGTGGGTGATAAGGCTGGTAAATTGATAGCGTGGTTGGATAAAAAGGAGAGAGCGAGTCGTGTGGTTCCGTTGATCGAGAGGATGGATGGTGTATGTGTCACCGAGCCGGACGCCATTGTCTCCTGCTTCGCGGATTATTTCCGCGAGGTATATTCCCCGGTTTCTCCCTGCTCGGAGGAGGATTCCCATGCCCTGCTTCGGGACATCGCGCTGCCCTCCCTTTCGGTGGAGGACAGGGATTCGCTGGACGCTCCTCCCACCTCGGACGAAATTGCCCTTGCTATCCGCTCGGTCGCATCTGGCAAGGCCATGGGCCCCAATGGCATTCCTATCGAGCTGTACAAGCTGCGACCGGATGTGCTGGCGCCCCACCTGCGCGCGATGTTCCTGGCGGCCTGCTCGCGGGGCTCCCTTCCGCCGGACCAGCGTCTGGCCACGATCGTGGTGATCCACAAGGAGGGGAGACCCCGTGAGCGGGTCACATCCTATAGGCCTATCTCGCTCTTGAATGCGGAGCCCAAAATCCTCGCCAAGGTGCTGGCCAACCGGCTGGTCAGCGTGGTGGGCGACTTGGTCCACCAAGACCAGTCCGGCTTCATACCCCATCGTAACACGGCCCTTAATCTGCGACGCTTGCACGGGGTGCTCGCGCGTGTCCCGTTCGTGCGGGAACCGGCCATCTTGGCGTCCTTGGATGCCACCATGGCGTTTGATACGCTTGAGTGGCCATACATTTGGGCGATGCTGGCGAAGTTTGGCTTCGGACCGGGCTTCATCAGCTGGGTCAAATTGTTGTATTCCGGCACATTGGCGCAGGTGGTGGTGAATGGACGAGTTTCGGCCCCATTTGCACTGGGACGGGGTACGCGACAGGGCTGCCCCCTGTCGCCTCTCCTGTTTGCACTGGCCCTGGAGCCCCTGGCGGAGTGGCTGCGGTGGCACCCTTCCATCCGTGGTCTCCGTTGGACCCCCGAGCATGAGGACCGTGTGTCCCTCTACGCTGATGATATCCTTCTATATCTCGCCTCCCCGCGTAAATCACTGATCGTCCTAGTTGATGTTTTGCGCTCATTCGGTCGCAACTCAGGCCTCGTCATCAACTGGGCGAAATCCTGTGTATATGTGCTTGCCGGGGAGGCTCCGGTCCTACCACGGGACTGTCCGATCCAGATCGCCTCCCAGGGGTTTCGGTACCTGGGTATATATATTACTCTGGACCCGGAGGCCCGCTACGAGCGGAATTTGCTGCCCCCCCTCCAGCGCTTGAAAGAGGACGTGGTGCGTTGGCGGCGTCTGCCGCTTTCGCCGCTTGGCCGAGCGGCCTTGTTTAAAATGATGTCGTTGCCGCGCTTTCTGTACGCTCTCCAGAACACTATGGATTTGGTTCCGGCGCGCTACTTCCGAGAGGTGGAGAGTTTGCAGCGTCGCCTGTTCTGGGACGGGAGGCCATGTATCGCCTTGGCTAAATTGACGCTCCCGTGGTACGATGGGGGGGTTGCCCTCCCGGATATTAAACGGTATTACTGGGCCTCCCAGCTAGCTGCGATTAATCATGGCCTTTACGGGCCCGCCCTGAACCCGGCATTTGAAATGGACAAGATGCTCCTGCCCGGTGGCGACTACAACCGGGCGCTTTACTCTGGCGCGCCGGACCCTCGCCTGACGGGACCGACGCATGTCATGGTGCGTGTATGGCACGCGGCTAACGCAGCTATGGGGTGGAAGGACCGTTTGACCCGGGCGTCACCGCTATATGCATCGGCGAGGTTGGGCTCCTTGTGGACCTCGAAGGGCTTTGAGAAATGGGACACGATCGGCATCAGCACAGTGGGAGATCTCTGGACGAGGGGGGATTCAAAACTTTCGAGATGCTGCAGACGGAGTTTCAGTTGCAAGGCAGTGAGTACTTCCGGTACTTACAAGTCCGCCACGCGCTGGGCTCCGTCTTCCCGGATGTCGCGTCCATTCCGGAGTCTTCCCCCCTGGAGGACAGAGTGCTGGATGGCCATGTCCCAGACAGCACGATCTCCCTTATATACAAAAAACTGATTAACGACCGATCGGGCCTGCTGACTGGCCTCCGCGAGGCCTGGGTTGCCGATGGGCTGGAGTTGGACGACGAGGACTGGATGTCCGCGGTGGCTTCTCCGAAGGAGGTGGCCATCCCGGCTCGCCTTCGCTTCGTCCAGCTTAAGATCCTCCACCGGGTCTATGTGACGGGGCCAAGGCTTCTACGTATGGGCCTAGCTGAGGATGGACTGTGTAAGCGTGGCTGTGGTGCTTTGGCAACTATCTTGCATATTCTGTGGGAATGCCCAAAGGTGGAGCGATTCTGGCGTGGTGTGCATGAGGTCCTGCGAGTGGTTACGCGTGTCGTGCTGTTGCCTGAAGCGAGGAGATGCTTGCTGAATGTGTGGGAGCCAACTGACAACTCGGTTCCGCAGACGCGGTGGGTGACTCTGGGATACATGATCGCTAAGCGTGACATTGCTCAATTGTGGGGATCCCAGAGGCCTCCGGCGGTGTCGGCCTGGAAAGAACACATGGATTGGTGTATGTTTCGTGAAAAGGTGGTGTATGTTGCGAGGGGTAAGCCTGGGGCGTGGGTGAAAATCTGGGGCCCCTGGAACGCCTATCGCGGGGGTATTTGCGAGCCGCCGCTGCTGCCGGCTGCTTCACCAGCTCCGTCCCCCTAGCCGACCCCCTCCCCCAGCCATGGGCACGTGGTTCCCCAGTCCCTGATCTGTTCTCATTCCCCTCTTCAGAGTTTGGCGATTGGTTGGGGTTCCCCACTTAAGGAGCGCGTGCTGTCACTTGGGATTGCGGGTTGCCTTGCGGGTGTGGTTGTTTTTGTGTTGTTGTGTTTTGACAAAAGGAAACCGTATTGTTGGTTTGGAGTTATGTGGCCTGCACTACTGATATCTCCTGATTTACCCTTTTTGCACCGCCAAGAGATTTTTCTGTATGTATGTCATGTGCTACTGCTACTCTAGCGGCCGGCCAGACGGTTGTAGGCCCATACTTGTAACTATTTGAGATTGTAATAAACGGTTTCAAAAAAAAAAAAAAAAAAAAAATCATGGAACTTATATCGCGCGCTACTCACCCGTAAGGGTCTCAAGGCGCTTGGGGAAGGGGGTCTGCTACTGCTCGAACAGCCAGGTCTTGAGCTGTTTCCTGAAGGCCAGGTGGTCCTGGGTCATCCGCAGGTGGACGGGTAGGGAGTTCCAAGTCTTAGCTGCCAGGTAGGAGAATGACCTTCCTCCAGCGGTGGCTCTCTGGATGCGAGGGACGACGGCGAGGGCGAGGTTAGCAGAACGTAGCCGGCGGGTGGGCGTGTAGAAGGTGAGGCGGCTGTTGAGGTACCCTGGGCCTAGGTCGTGGAGGGACTTGTGTGCGTGGGTGAGGAGTCTGAACGTGATCCTCTTGTTGACAGGGAGCCAGTGCAGGTCTCTCAGGTGGCACGAGATGTGGCTGCGTCGGGGGACGTCCAGGATGAGTCGGGCGGAGGCGTTCTGGATACGCTGAAGTCTTTTCTGAAGCTTGGCTGTAGTACCGGCGTAGAGGGTGTTTCCGTAGTCTAGTCTGCTGGTGACGAGAGCCTGGGTGACCGTCTTCCTGGTCTCGGTCGGGATCCATCGGAAGATCTTTCGGAGCATGCGGAGGTTGTGGAAGCAAGCTGAGGAGACGGCGTTGACTTGTCTGGTCATCGATAGGGAGGAGTCCAGTATGACGCCCAAGTTGCGTGCGTGGTCCGTCGGTTCAGGTGCGGTGCCTAGTGCCGGGGGCCACCAGGAGATGTCCCATGCGGAGGGTGATGGTCCCAGGATGAGGACTTCTGTCTTGTCCGTGTTCAGTTTCAGGCGGCTGATGTTCATCCATTCAGCGACGTCTGTCATCCCTTCGTGCAGGCTGGCTTTGGCGGTGTCGGGGTCTCTGGAGAGGGAGAGAATTAGCTGGGTGTCATCGGCGTAGGAAATGATGTTGAGGTTGTGTTGGCGTGCGATGGCAGCGAGGGGTTTCATGTAGATGTTGAAGAGAGTGGGGCTGAGCGACGATCCTTGCGGGACGCCGCAGATGACTTCGGTGGCCTTGGAGCGGAACGGAGGGAGGCGTACTCTGTGTTCTGCCGGAGAGGTATGAGATGATCCATTCCAGAGCCTACCCTTGGATGCCGGTGTCGTTGAGGCGTTGGACTAGTGTGCGGTGGCAGACAGTGTCAAATGCTGCGGAGAGGTCTAGGAGGATGAGTGCCGCTGTTTCGCCGTTGTCGAGCAGGGCTCGGATGTCGTCGGTGGCTGCGATGAGGGCGGTCTCGGTGCTGTGGTTGGCTCTGAATCCGGACTGTGATGGGTCGAGGGATCCGTTCGTCTCGAGGAAGGCTGCCAGTTGCTTGTTGACGACCTTCTCGATGACTTTGGCGGGGAAAGGAACGAGCGAGATGGGGCGGAAGTTCTTGAGGTCGGTCGGGTCCGCTGTTGGTTTCTTCAGCAGAGCGCTGAGTTCGGCGTGCTTCCAGCTCTCCGGGAAGGTTGCTGTGTTGAAGGAGGTGTTGATTATGTCTCGGAGGTGAGGTGCGATGGTAGAGGCTGCCTTGTTGAAGACATGATGAGGGCACGGGTCGGTCGGAGATCCGGAGTGGATGGTGTTCATCATGCGTGACGTGTCCTCGGGGGTCACCTCGGTCCATGTCTGGAGGGTGGCGGCGGGGTGCGAAGGTACGACCGATGGGTGCGGGGGTGAAATGTCGAAGCTGTTGTGGATGTCGGCGATCTTGCGGTGGAAGTACGAGGCGAGGGAGTCGCAGAGGTCCTGTGAGGGAGTGATGTCGTTGTTGCCGGTGCTGGGGTTGGAGAACTCCTTGACGATGTTGAAGAGCTCCTTGCTGTCATGGGCGTTCTTGTCCAGTCGTTCACGCAGAGATTTCTTTTTGGTGGTGCGGATGAGCTGATGATGTCTGCGAGTGGCGAGTTTGAGTGCTGTTCTGTTGTCGGCGGTCTTGTTGAGGAGCCAGGCCTTCTCGAGGGTGCGGCAGGCCTTCTTGGAGTCCTTAAGTTAGTCGGTGAACCAGGGGGCCTTCTTGCTTCTGGGCCTGGTGAGGGGGTTCTTCAGTGGGGCGAGGTCGTCGGCACAGGAGGTCAGCCACTGCGTGAGGTCGAGGGCAGCTGTGTTAGGGTCCGTGGTCCTGACAGGTGGGCTCTGGCTGAGGGAGGTGGCGAGCTGGTCGGCGGTGATTTTGCTCCAGTTTCTGTGGGGAGCCTGCTTCGGGTGATGGTGGACCGTGTTCTTTCTGAAGCTGAAATGGACGCAGCTGTGGTCGGTCCAGTGAAGTCCGGTGGAGTGGCTGAAGGTGACGTGCTTGCTGGACGAGAAGAGTGGGTCGAGCGTGTGGCCGGCGAAGTGGGTGGGGGTGTTGACCAGTTGCTGAAGTCCGAGGTTGGCGAGGTTATCCAGCAGGGCGGTGGTGTTGCGGTCATTGTTGTTCTCCAGGTGGAAGTTGAGGTCCCCGAGGAGGATGTAGTCGGCGGAGGGGAGGGCGTGAGGGCTGATGAAGTCTGTGATGTCTTCGCAGAATTGTGTGCGTGGTCCCGGGGGTCTGTAGACAAGGGTGCCTCTGAGGGTAGTCTTGGGGTCGGTGTGGATCTGGAAGTGCAGGTATTCGGCGGCGTTGAATACGTCGATGGAGTCAGTCGAGATGCGAATGGTGCTCTTGTGTACGATGGCGATGCCTCCTCCGGTCTGGTTGACGCGATCCTTCCTGATGATCTTGTAGCCGTCCGGGATGGCTATGGCGATGTCGGGGGCTGAAGAGTCGTTCATCCAGGTTTCCGTGAGGAAGGCGACGTCTGGGGATGCGGTGTCGAGGAGGTTCCAGAGTTCCACGGCGTGTCTGTGGACGGAGCGGGTGTTGAGCAGGATGCACTTGAAGTGGTTGCTGTTGTCCGTCTTGGTGGGCGTGGAGCTTGTTTGGAGGCAGGAGAAGTTGCAGGATCGGCAGGCGAAGGGTCCATGGGTGCGTCGCGGGGACGCTCGGTAGCATCCGGGGGCTCGGGCGGTTTTGAGTGCGATGAGCGTAGCGAAGTCGTAGATCCTGCGGGGGGGCTGGCGGGCGCGGGGACCAGGGGGTCTGGCGCTGGGCGCGGTCCAGGCGCGGACGGGCGCAGACGGGCTTACCTTTGGCGCACCTTCGGCGCACATAAGGCGCGCCCGCTGCGCGCGTCCGCTGCGCGGTCGCTGAAGGGGCGTCATAAATAAGGAGCCGGGAGGAAGGGTCAGCGGGAGGCGGGAGGCGGGAGCGGGGTGGCCAATGGGCAGGGAGGGGGGGCGGGACTGTAGGTGGAGGCGGGACTGGGAGGGTGCGTCTGGGGCAGCGGCGGCGGGAAAACGGCGGGAAGCGGCGGACACCAGGAGTGACCAGGTGAGCAACGGGGGTCAGCTAGCGAGAGGAGTACAGGCAGCGGCGTGGGGAGCGGCCAGGAGGCAGCAGGCGTTACCTCGGAGCAGGAGGCAGGCAGCGGCGTCAGGTAAGTGAGGAGAAAAAATTAAATAATTTTAAAAAAAATGCGGCGGCGGCAGTCAGGCGTCAGGCAGCGGAGGCAGGTGAGTGAAGGATGCGGCAATCAGGCGTCAGGCAGCGGAGGCAGGTAGGTCAGCAGAGCGGTGGAGGGGAGCGTCCGTCTGTGGGGGGCACAGGGGTCGCACTGACCAGCCCGCAGGGTCCCCTTAAATGAGGAGCCGGGAGGGAGGGTCAGCGGGAGGCGGGAGCGGGGTGGCCAATGGGCAGGGAGGGGGGGCGGGACTGTAGGTGGAGGCGGGACTGGGAGGGTGCATCTGGGGCAGCGGCGGCGGGAAAACGGCGGGAAGCGGCGGACACCAGGAGTGACCAGGTGAGCAGCGGGGGTCAGCTAGCGAGAGGAGTACAGGCAGCGGCGTGGGGAGCGGCCAGGAGGCAGCAGGCGTTACCTGGGAGCAGGAGGCAGGCAGCGGCTTCAGGTAAGTGAGGAGAAAAAATTAAATAATTTTAAAAAAATGCGGCGGCAGCAGTCAGGCGTCGGGCAGCGGAGGCAGGTGAGTGAAGGATGCAGCAATCAGGCGTCAGGCAGCGGAGGCAGGTAGGTCAGCAGAGCGGTGGAGGGGAGCGTCCGTCTGTGGGGGGCACAGGGGTCGCCTGTAACCCACGGAAGTGGCCATCTTGGATTGGGTTAGATGGATTGGCTCCTTAATTTTGTTACTGGAAATGAGGATTGATAAATATCATATGGCTTCTGAAGATGCATCTCATTCCTTCTGTGGCAGGTCCCTCTCACCTCCACTAGCAGCACCAAGCACCAAGACCACAGCCCCAGTGCCCACAATAGCTGAGGCACAACATGCGCGTAGGGAGACAGTGGCACCACTTGTATCCGTGAACCCGAGGGCAGCATGAGAGGAGAAGAGACCATAGCCTCCACACCAATACCACAATGCAGACCTCAGTAGTGCCACGCGGGTCCGGGGAGCTGAGAATTAACTCTCTCCGGCTACCCTGATATAAGGGTGCACCACGAGCTAACTGGCCAGTTAAAGGATGAGTCAATATCGCAGGACCCGTAGTTTGCCACAAGCAAGTCTACCAGTTTCGTTGCTAAGACCTATGTTAATACCTTGATAGAAAAAATCGGAGAAGAATATTGCACTTCTGAGCACAGAAGTTAATAAAGCAGTCTAGAGGACGAGATGCACATCTGGATACTGTTATTTCTATGTTCCTAATGTTATTAGCTGGATAAAAACAAGAGCTGACTTTCATGCATCCATGAAATATAATAAAATTACAAACCACACATGAAAAGTCCCCAGGGGAGAAGCCATGAAGCCACTGGTATCCATGCATTCCCAGCTCGGGTCAGGCAGGTCGATAGGAACAGATCAGAGCAGGATGCTACCCCGGCTGTGGTGTTTAAACCCTTCGATATTAATCATTTCATGCATGCTAATAACATCTAGATGTGTTCAAGTGTGTGTTCATTACCAGAGTGTTTCTGTCAGCGGTTATTAAATATTGCTCATGAAGTCTCTTAATACACGTGCAGAGGGGTTATTAAAGCTGTGACTCACTACTGAGATATACATTATTAAACATCTATACCATTCAAGGCATCAGAGACCCATCAATAAGCTGTCAATGAACATAATAGGTTCCATGCAAACAAAACATTCAATCAAGTTAGCATACAGTTTGACCCTGAAGTGTTAACTCGTCTAGATGTGTGGGGTGACATCATCTTCTGCAGAATGAGGGAAAACTTTACATCTGGAAGAAGGCGAGCAAAATCTAATTTACATTATTATCAGTTAAAAAGGACAGATATTTTTTCTTATGTTTTGAATTTTGCATAAATGCTTCAAAATGTTCGCAGCTGGCTCTTGGGGTATGCTAGACCTGGCACCATTGGCGTGAGTCTCCCTTCCTTTTTTCGCTGTGTCTCCTCTGTTTTTGCTGGTTATAGATGCTCTGGGCGCTGTGCCGCTGCCATTCAGTGCCACAGCGCGAATGCTCCCTTTGTAAAGATGACATATGAATTGGTACATCCATGATTGGCTTATTCAGTTTACCTGTTAGTCCCTAGTAGCGTGGCCGATGTGTGCCCAGGGCTGGTAAACCGAATGCTGCTGGTGGGCCTGCAGCACTGGTTTGTGCCACCCACAGAAGCAGCTTGTAAAGTGTGTCTCAGACCTGCCACTGCAGTGTCTGCGTGCAGTCCAGAACTGCCATCTTGGCTGTGAAGTGCACCCGCTTCCCAGCCCCTAAACCTTCCCTTGGCATCATGTAAGCCCCCCTTATGATAGGGCGCATTGTATGTGTAAGGTAGGACATGCCCTGTTGTATGTAGCATGTCCTAGTAGTGAATTACACCCAATTTCGTTTTTCACTACTGTAAGGCTACCTGTTCTCCATAGGCCAGAATGGGAGGTCTGGGCTATTACATCCTATAGTCCTAACTGACCCACAGAACATGGTAGAAAAACGAATCTAGTATGCCTGAGCTCAGAATATTAAAATACATCTTTTAGTGAAGGTTATTTTTATATCCTGGGTTTGAAACTACCACTTTTAGAGTATAGGTACTTTCTTGCCTAAGCCTTCCAGTTGCTCTGCTATTATGTGTATTGGCTGTCTGGTTTTGGAGGGACAGGGCAGGCTGAGTCAGACCTGGGTTGAATAGAGCGACCTGCCTAGGTGTGAGGGGAGGGGTAGCTCCTGCACTTGAATAGGGCTGTGCCTGGCAAGGTGAAAGCTGGCTCCACCTCCCACTGTGCGTCTGAGGCAGACCCCCTCTTTCTGAAAGGAAGGATGCAGCCTGATCAACAAAGTGCTCCAGGGCTGGGCAAAACTGGTTCTGGCTGGGTTCAGAAGCTTGGGACCCCTAAGAACAAAGACTTTGGGGGTATAAATATTTGTGCACAAACCCCTACAATTGGTATTGCTCCTGGATAACAAGAAGAACCTCTGTCCGTGTGGCTACAAGAATCTGCAGGAGAAGGACTGTCCTTGTGCTTGTGTGCTGTTTCTGGGACTGGCCTGCAGCTGTTACTACCGGACTTCAAGAAGAGGAAAGGAACTTTGATTGGACTTTTATTTCTTTTGCTACAGCAACTACCCAAGGGCTAGGAGAGAGCTAGCCTCCTGCTGGAGTCTCAGGCACATCAGACTCCACCATCAGCCTCCTGTTTCCTCCCAGCGAGGATTACTATCTGCAGGTGAGGCTCCTGTGTGTTCCAGGACCTCTATTTCTACTGTTGAGAAGAGAGCGCTGAAAATCGTCGCTAACCTCCGTTAGCGAGCCGCTGCAGCTGGTGAGCGTGAGAAAAATCGCCGCTCCGCTGTCGCCGAGCGCTCGCTAACCCCGAAGATTGTCGCAGCACCTGTCTGCGGGCCTGAAAACGCCCGCTATCCGAAGATCGTCGCAGCACCTGTCTGCGGGCCTGAAAACGCCCGCTATCTGAAATCATCGCAACAGGATCATCGCAGCGCGGATGCCGAGCGTTCGCCATCTTCCCCGCATCGAATCCGGATCGTCGCTTCCTCGCGGAGCGCCATCTTTGTCAACGCAGCAAGATCGCACACGCAACAGGCTCGGTGCATCATCCTCCCTTCGCGGCAAGGATTTCATCGCATCACCGGCTTAGCGTGAGGAAGTTTGTCGCTTTGTCCTGCCCGCAACCCAGCGCATCATCCTCCCTTGCGGTAAGGATTCAACGCATCGCTGGTTAGCGTGAGGAAGTTTAACGCTACAACGCCTTAGCGACATTTTTGTTGCTTTGCCCCAGGAACCAGATACTTTGTGAGTAAAAGGGTCGCAGAGACCACTGCCTTGAACTAAATCACATTTTGTGCATCCTGAACTATTTTTCCTTGCAGCATTTCTAAAGTAATTATATTTTTATAGTATTGTGGATTTTTACTGTTATTGGTCTGGTGATTAAGTCTATATAAAAAATACCTATTTTTCATAACTACTTGAGTGGTGTCCATTTGTAGTGTTCCTCATTATATTACTGTGTATGGTCATAAATGCTTCACACACTGCCTCTGAGATAAGCCTAGCTGCTCGTGCTACGTTACCACAGGGTTGAGCAGGGGTTGTCAAAGGGTGTAGGCTGCTTACTCTGACTTAGGAAGAAGGATCCCTACTTGGACAGTGGCCAGCCATTGCCAACTAGAGACCCCCATTTCTAACAGGGTACATAGAGAAATATGGGAAACGGAATATCAAGACAAAAAGTCATGTCCTGCAAACGCTGTAAACAGCATTGCCTCCATTCCCTGCTGCCTTGACATGTACAATAAGGAATCCTCTACTCTAATAAAATCTTCACATCTTTAAAGCAGCTCTGGATAATTAGTCCGCCATGATCTTTTATTATTCTAATTTTTAATTAGCAATTTTATCTCACTGATAAACGCGATATTAGTTCCTGCTCGATGCATTTCGCACAACACGTGCTTCATCAGCGCACATTTATTCTTTCTGCAAAAAAAGTTCATATAATAGTCTTATATACTGTGTTGTAAAGTTTGTTTAGCTCTTTCCTAACTTGTTTAAAGGCCCGCCTTTTAAATGTCGACTTATCCCCTCTTCTCCCACTTGTAAACTCCTTCAAGCCCAAGCAGATATCACATAAAGGACAGTGGCGGCTCGTCTGCGAAGTCAGAGGAACGTCGCCCACTGCTTTGAAAGCAGCAAAAGAAAGAAAAAAATATAGTCATAATAACTGTTATTATCATTTTATTTTGTTCTGCTGCTGCGGCAGCTTGAGTGAGGGGGCGGGTGGGGCTTAAGAGCAGGGGAGGAGTGGTAGGACTCTACTAAGTGCACAATGACTGTCTGGCTGGCTCAACCGGGCCGCCCAAAACAGTCTTGCCCACTTTCCCTGTTCTCCATGCAGGCTACATAACAGCCTGCATGGAGAACAAGCCCAACCCAACAGCCCCTGGCTGAGTGCTGTGTCACAGCGTTCAGACCAATCGCAATGCTGCATTGCAGCGTTGTGATTGGCTGCAGGGAGCATGGAGTCCTGGTGCTTCCTGCTTCCTGTTTCACACAAGAAGCCAGGAAGAGGACGCAGGAGAGGCAGCGGGAGGTAAAAAAATGTTTTTTAAATGATTCCACCCCCGCCCTTCCCCCACCCATCCCACCGCTGCTTCCAGGCAGTAGCAGCAACTGATAAAGGAGCATTCTGGAAGGACTAGATAAAGAGAACTGTTTTTACTCTACTCTGAATGGCCGGAAGATAAAACAGCATATATATTTAATCAAGCCTTACAATGTGAGTTGAAGGATGCCTTGGGACATGCAGTAAATCAAGAACATGTATAGATCAGTATTTCTTACCCTTTTGAATACTGTTGACCCTCCACTTAATAATTACTGTCTAGGGATCCAGGCCTAAGCAATTTCCACGGTTTGAACCGCAAAACAAAACACAAAATTACAGAAATAAGCATTCATTAAACAAATATGAAATAATGAAATATTGTATTTAATTTACAAACAAAAATATATTTTAAAAACTTTTAATTTTAATGGAAAGTTTGAAGCTTTTTTAAATTCAGTTGAGGTAACCCATTATAATTTCCATATTCTGTTTGATGCACTTGCATTGCTCACACTAATCAATCTGAGGAAACCAACTTAATTTTTAGCTACTGGTGTGATGTAATTATGTTATGTTATTCTGTTTTGTCCTCTTATAGGACACCCTACATTATCAGACGGTTGTAGAACGAGGTGAGTGTGGAGTTCTGAAATGTGGGGGAGAGCGAGATACGACGAGAGGTGGAGAACCGTTACCTTCCGTTGTGTGTCAGGGTTTGTTTGCTTGAACTAAACTAAGGATTAAAAGTAACTACTGGAGAAGGAAGAAATTCCAGATTTGGCAGCGAGCTGTACATCGCCCTGGCACAAAGAAACCTATGCTTCAGACACAATACAGCTACAAGGTGGATACCAGAAATGGAAGAGAGTTTTGGTAGAGCAATGCCTTTGAACTTGCGAGCAGCGTTACGAACAAAAATATATTTAGAAGAAATTAAGAACCTGCAAAAAGTAAACCGATGCGTTGTTAAAGAAAATTTGAATCTCCAAATTAACCGTCTCTTGCGTGTTTTCACATTGACAAGCGTTTTACGTAGTGATACTGCAAGAGCTACGTTAATGCGTGGTAGCCATTTTGAAATGGGAAAACCACAAATATCACTTTGACAAACATGCTTAGACCTCATTACATCATCTGCTTACGCAGCCATCTTGTACTGGGAAGTCAGTGCTGCAACAAAACTTATGCACATTTTACAATCGGCAGGGTTTCATGCACAGATTGATATATTGAACTGGATTGGAAAGTACTTAAAGGGTAATTTCCACACAATATTGCTGTACCACATAATATTGTGACTTGAATATTGCAGTATACTGTATTTAAATATGAAGTAGCTGCATATTTGTATTGGGTAAGTCAAGCTCATTTACTCAAATACGGTGAGTTGGTTAACAACTCTTATGTGCTGGCAACATGGCTTCCTGTAATATTTGAAATGTATCGCTACCACAACCTTTTTTATCAGTATCAGGAGAATCTACATTAAAATGTGACAATGGTGTGGATATTTCATCAACTACATTTCTACCTTTGAAGATGATGATGATCTAACTCCTGAAAATAAAAAAAAATGCTACATTGTTTAGGACCAGATGGCTTAATCATCTATAATTGTATTGAAAAACAACCAAGACCTGCTGGTCAAGGTGATGTGTTTATTAATGCATTGGAAGATTTATATACATATTTAAAACCCACTGCATGTGTGGCGATAGACATCATAGATTTTTTTCCCAGGAAGCGCGGTAAAGAAGATTTTGTTGCTGCGTTAAAGAACTTAGCCCTCAATTGTCAATTTGGTCAACTACATGATGAGTTTATTCGTGATCAAATAGTTATGCATGCTGCAACCTCGTATATCCAAGACAATTTGTGTGCGAAGGGACAATCGCCGTTGCAAGATGTAATATATATAGTGAAAAGAGCAAAATTATCTGGAAGGTGTGCAAAGGCTGTACTTTCTGAAGAGAATAATAAGGACAATTACAACTATTGCTAGAGTAAAATGTTTCTAAATCTACTTCTCAATGGACAGCAGAAAAAAAGAACGTAAACCGGATTTTTAGGAGAAACCTAACACGAATGTGACAGTAAGGAAGTGCAGCAGGTGTGGGAGTAGCACCCATTTGGCCAAGGATAAAAAGTGTCTGGCTCGCAAACAGAAGTGTTCAAATTTTGGTGTGCTATTTCATAACCATTTTGGCAGATTCTGGGTCCCCTTACACAATCGTAAATAAGAGTATTTGCTGTGATCAGTTTGTTCAAATTGTGGGATATGAATTACAACACCCTGATATCACCCCGCAGACATTCACGGGGGAACCCATAGACATTGTGAGATATAGGATGTTAGTTTTCAAATTCTAGAACATGGAAGCTCTAGACAAACTATATGTCCCAGTCACTGGTCCGCCTGTCATTGGTTGGATGGATCCAGGTGAATTGGGGATTACTCTGAATCTAAATAGCCCAGAACCGATTTTATTACTGCAACCGGATGAAGAGAATGGACAAAATATGCTGAAAACATTCAATAATGTTTTTTCAGGGAAAATAGGGAAACTCAAAGAGTTCCAACGTAAGATAATGTTAAACCCAGGTGTGGAACCTCATATACACAAGGCTAGGAATATGCCTCTTGTTTTGAAAGAGGAAGTTGAAAAAGAACTTGAGAAGTTACAGTACTCTGGTGTGATTGAGCAAGTTGAGTTGGCTGAGTAGATAGCACCTTAAGTAGTAGTAAGGCTTGCTAATGGCAAACTGAGGCTGTGTGTTAACCTCAAGGACCGCAACAAAAACATAATGATTGATCAATTTCTATTACCAAAGACTGGTAAAATTAAACGGTTCACTACAATTGATTAAACAGCAGCTTGTCATCAGGTACCATTACACCCTGGTAGTAGGAGCCTAACCACATTTGTAACTCCTTTTGGTTGTTTACGATTCATAAGGGTTCCGTTCAAATTGACTTCTGTGGCAGTCATGTTTCAGAGGCTGATGTACGATTTATGTTAAATATGTAATGTCTTTCCAGGATGACATATTAGTCATGGGTGGGACCAGGAAAGAACATGACTCAAAACTTACACAGGTATTGGAAATACTTGAACAAAGTGGCCTGACAGCCGAATGCAGCAAGTGCAAGTTTACTAAGATTCAAGTCACGTACTTGGGTCATGAAGTCACAGGAGAAGGTATTATACCAAAAAAAGAGCTTCTGCAAGCAATCAGAGAGGTACCCATTCCAAAAAATCAAGATGAGGTATGAGCATTCTTAGGGCTGGCCAAATTCTTATTCGAAATTTGACCAAACATTTTCTTCCAAAACATATTACATACATCAGTTACTAAAACTAAAAAATACATTTGAATGGTAAGAGAATCGTCAGGAAACATATGTGGCATTAAAATCAGATGTATGCAATGCACCTCTGTTGCAGGGTTATGGTCCCACTTTGCATAGTGTGGTTACCACTGATGCTAGTGGGAAAGGCACTGGAGCGGTTTCGGCCCAGAGTGGAGAAAATGGTAAGGAATGCACATTAGCATTTGCTTCTCGTTCATTGATACCTACAGAAGAGAAATATTCTGCTATTGAGAGAAAAGCACTGGCTTGTGTATGGGGACTAGAACATTTCAGACAGTACATTGGGGTGCAAAAGTCACCTTGCGCAGTGATCACAAACCTCTCACTAATGTTTTGACCACTCAAGGCTTATATGGTGCGTCACCACGACTGTCTTGTATGTCTATCAAGTTAATAGATTATGATTATGATGTGCAGTATACACTGGCTGTAAGAAATGTTGTTGCTGATTTTTTAAGTCACATGCCCTTACCTTTTGCGAAATGCTACGGAAACGATTGTGATTAATTATGTGTTGTAAATTTCATTAGTGATACTCCTGGAGTTACATGTGCAGGTTCGGGAAATAGCTCAGAGAGGTGACCGAACATTTATAGAAGTGAGTAAAATGGCAATGGAATGATGGACAGTGAAAAGACATTTGGAGAAGTATTTGTTGACACATTGAGAGTTACATCAGGAATTATCCTTTGAAGGTGGTTTGATTTTGAGGAAATGTAAGGTGATCCCACCAAAAAGTATAAGGCCAACATTTTTGGAAATTTGTCATGAGGAACACCTTGTTATTGGTAAAACTAAATAAAGGATGAAGAGCACTTAAAGGTGGTTTAGGTTGTATAGGGAGATAGAGAGGAAAATAAGAAATTATGTTTAGTGTGAGAACTCAGACAAAACTCATTCTACTCTCAAATCACCTTTGCACCCTATTTGTAGTCCAAATATGCCATGGGAAAGAATAGGGATTGATGTCACAGGTCTCATTTGGGAAAACTGCCAACAGTGGTATTTGGTTGTGATTGTTGATCATTTTTTAAAGTGGCTTGAAGTTGAAAGTGTGCATAACACTGATTCTAGTTAAATCATAAGTATACTCGGCAAAGTTTTCTGGAAGGAAGGATTACTAAAAGAGGTCCGTTGTGACAATGGACCACAATTTACTTCAGAACTTTTCACACCTTTCCTAAGCAGGAATGGCATCACACACAAAATTACCTTGGTGTATCATCCTGCGGGAAATGGCACCGTGGGAAGGTTCAACCATGTTATTAAAAGGAACACTCAGTTGGATGGTAGCAACAGGTTAAACAGGAGGAAGGAACTGTACCGCACGGTATGGGCCTATAGGATTACACCAAGGGTTGATAAGGAGGGAATGTTGAGGAAGGATCAAAGTAAATTTTCATAACCATTGGTTGTTGAATGGGTATTTTATAATTCGGTACAGTTAGGTGATGGTAAGGTGCGGCATCTGAATTCTATATTACTGTGTAAAAAAACATGATGGTTGTAAATCAACATGAGGTACAGGAACACATGAACAAAATAATTGATTGGTTGAATGATAAAGATTTGTATGATCAATCCAATGTGGAGGATCATAAAGATATAATGGTAGGAGAAGAAGTTACCTAGAACTCAGTCGAAGGTGATGGAGGACAACTTGTACATCAAGAACATAAATACACTACTGGTGGTGCAACCAGTTAAAGGGGTCAAACTGCGGGGAAAAAAAAAGAAATTGAAAGATGATATTTGTGCGTGAAGGGTTAATCCATTGGTTCAATAGTTTATTGTAGAAATTATTTATCATCATTAATAGTTTATAATAGTATTTTACTTTGTGTTTTTTCCACAGGCATGTGATTCGTTCATTGTTAACTATGATATTATTTTTTAGGTATATAGCTTTTCTTGTTTAAAGGAGGGAGGGGTGTTGTCATGTAATTATGTTATTATGTTTTTCCCCTTCTAGGACACCGTACATTATTAGATAGTTGTTGAATGTAGGTGAGTGGGGGTTCTGGAATGCAGGGGAGACCCAGATATGATAAGAGGTGGAGAGCTGTTTCTTCCTGGTGTGTGTCAAGGTTTATTCATTGGAACTAAATGAAGGGTAAAAAGCTACTACGGGTGAAGGAAGTCATTACAATTACCAATTTCAAATTCCGTCCCATTTACAGATTGTTTTGAAAAATTTTATTTTACATTTTGCTTCATTATTTATCTAAACTTTATTAATCTGTTAATGTTGTTTAATTTTCTAAGCAGTCGCCAACCCCCTGAGTAGGCATCACAAACCCCCACGGGTCCACAGAGTGCAGGTTAAGAACCAGTGATGTAGATTATACAGCCTTCAGTAGAATATCAGTGAAGAATCCTTACTTATTGCCATTAATGTCTCTTTTGTTAGATCAGGCCTGATGGGCAAAACAATTCATGAAAATAGATTTCAAAGGAGCTGGCCACTTAGCTGCAGTCTGAGAAGTGACAAATGAAAAACTGTGATATGGCTGTTTAGTTAACAGGCAATGCCATTTGGACTCAAAAACACTCCTACAGTGTTTCAGTACTTTATGTATTCAGAGTTGAAAAAATTCTAGGATATATTTTTTATAGTTTACTTGGGTGAGATTAGTATTTAGTCTGAATCTTTAGAAGTACATACACAACATGTTGCCATTTAATTAAGGGGGAGGGGTTTATATCTCTGTCATTATTGAACACTTCTAAAAAGTTAGCAAACGTTTTTGTACAACACATTATCCAGCTATATAGTATTCCTCAGATTCTGATCACTAATAGTGTCTTAGTGTGCTTAATCATTGTAGTCTATCTTGTGTAAAGAAGAGTTAAAGGAAGTGCAGAAATCAGTACAGGAAGCCTTGGGGAAAGCTGTAACTAGTTATATAGTTTATGCTAATTCTCAGACAAATCCAGCACCCAATATGCTATAGGCGAGAAAGTCCAGTTACTCACAAGAAATCTGCACTTGAAAAAATACTCTCTTACAACCAAAATGTGTGAATCAATTTCCTATAGAACCGATTTTGAATCCTAACACAGTACTGTTGAAATAGCTTCGGTCCATGAAAATGAATCGAGTGTTACATGCATTCTTGTTAAACCAATGTTCTGCAGCAACATACAATGCTCTAAATCCTGTGCCTGTTCAGGTGAATACCAAAATTGAAAAAGAGGTAAATAAAATTTTAGATGCAATAATTGTTATAAAACAATTGCAATTTTATTGGATTGGAAGGGGTTTAGCACTGTGGATGAACATGAGAACCAGCTCTTAATCTTTATGACTCACATTTGTTACATGAAGTTCATGTGAAAAATCCTGACAAACCAGTAACTGTGCCACTGATATGGTGGCTTTTATGGCGTGCAGAATGTATGGCATACCATTTAGGACTCAGTTGACCTGGGGGCTTAATACTACATTCTTGGAAAGGAAGAAGTGGCTGACAGTGGTCACAGAGTATCAAGATGCATGGCAAAGGATTTTGCATCCATGGAAAATACACAACGCAATGATGCTCAACAATGAATCTACATTTTCCAGATATCTTTGATCTCTCAATCTGTTTGGAGATACTAGCAGCCATCTTGAACCATTCGGCAAAAGCTTCCTTGTGTTTCATGCTGTCCTTGCTAGGCCATTGATCTGCAATGTTGCTGCAGCTAGGACATTGCTATGTGGGTTTGATATTTTATTTGGTGAATAATTGCTTCCATGAGAGCTTAATGGAGGAGAGGGAAGTCCAGAGACATATTCTGAAATCAATTTGCATTGCGGGTAAATGAACTTTGAACTATTTTATAAAATTGACTTCAGCAAAGTTAAAGACTCCAGACAGATAGTTTCATATGAACTCTGGGTTACTCCTTGGGAAGAAACAGAGAAAATTCTTACACCAAAATTATTGGATATTTATGACATGTTGTATATATCACACAACAAAAGCACAGAGAAGGGTCAAGGCACCCAAGTTCTGCACTCGTCGAAGCCGTTTAGTGGCAATAGGAAAGACCTCAAACGTGGTGCAATGAACCAGAGATGTGACCCTACTATGTCTCCAAAAATGGGGAGGAAGATCCCCAAGAAAGAATCAAACACATGTGGTTCTGCACTCAATTACATGAGTGAGTTAATAAGCAATGGGTATTATAGTCCATAGTCCATAACAAGGGAAAGTGAAATGGTATCTCCCAAATAAGCCATTGTATGAGTCGTTCTTTTCTTTGAAAAATTCTCTTTATTCTTTATTCAATGGTCGTTCTTAAAAACACAGCATACAATTGACAGCCGACGCTTTTTGTCCCACCTGGAAGTTCTTCAGGGCTTAGCATGTAAAAGACATTTTCTGCATGGTCTCTATGTAGTGCTTTTAAGTAATGTGATGGTGGTGAGCAGCTCCCTGGGTCCCAAAGCAATGTCGGCTCGTGCAGGAGGCGGGGAGCTGTCAGGGACCCCTGCAGTCCCATTGGTGAGTGGGTGCCTTAGAGACACCCACTTTAAATGGGCTGGACCCGGGGCCCAATTCGACCTGGTAAAGGGGGTCACACAGTCCCCTCCCCATCTGTAAAAGGACACGCCCTGGGGGTTTCGCTTCCCGGGACTGCAATTGGCCCATCGACAGAGCCCACGCAGCCCCCTCTCATATTTTAAAAATAAATTTAAAAGAAGGAAATGGCCAGGCCCTGGGGCATGAGGTCCCTGGGGCCGAAATCGGTCTGGGAGGTAAGCCAAGCGGCCCCCTTACCTCTTTTTTTTATTTTATTAATTTTTTTTAAAAAGAGTCATGCCCCAGCGGATGGGGTCCCTGGGGCAGAAAATGGCCCGGGAGGGGAGGCCGCTCAGCCCCCGCCTTTAAAATAAAAAAATATGAAAAAGAAAAGCCTGGGCCCTGGGGGATGTGGCCCTTGGGGGCCAACTGCCCCTCCTGTTACCTCTAGTAAGTCCCACACAGTGGGATTGCTAAGAGGTCTTCGGAGGACACGCCCCCTTCTCCACAACTCTGCAAACGCGGCTCGTGGTGCTCTACTGGTTGGGGATGAAGTCCACTTTACTCCTGTGGGAACCTTGGGGGCCAAGAAGCCCTCCTTGTCCTAAGTCCTGCATATCGTACACAGTGAAATTCCTGAGAGGTGGTAGGCAGCCCAGTCTTCTTTCTCCACCATTCTGCAAACGCGACTACTAGTTAAAAACCATAGAAATTCAGCTGTTATAGTTAGGGAGCTAACTATAACTCGCACCCCGCAATGCACTGCTTATGACCTCAAATATTACATCACTCATGACATGGTCAGTAACATCACTGATGACATCTCTGAGAGAGAGGGAGAGCGAAAAATAGATAGATAAAGAGGTATATGTATATACTTCTAATAACAGCTACCACAGAGTACTGATGATTGACTCCTTGAGTGCTATGAACTAGATGGCCTCGTCCATAGGACAGCCTCTAAATGGCACTTGATACGTCTGGAGCTTCTGGAAGGGGGCATAACATTACATCTGTGGATGTCAAAATGCTAACGGAGGCCATCTGCAGGCTGAAAGGAGAGAACACAGTACATGTTTGTAAGTAGCTTCTTCATTTGCAAAGTAGAAGCTATGATTTTCAGAATGGGCTTTGCAAAAGCCTTATGAAATGCCACACTCAAGTTGCTGGTCAGTCAGAAGAATGTTACTTGAACTTCACAACCCAAGATGTAGTAGGCCATTTACCTGTGATGTCAGTTTCTGCTTGAGCCATATATAAGGAGACTTATCCAGTAGTAGGATGCATCGCAATGCATTACTTCCCTTGTTTTTTTGTCTCAATCTATGCCTCTTGCTTAAGGGTTTGTTCTGTGTTTGCTCTTATGTTTCACCTGCTATTAGAGGGAGCCTTTGGGCTTCTTCCACACACTTTTCTCCCTGCTGCTGTCAGGGGGAGTTTGGTGCCTAAGCTTTCTTTTCACTGCTGATCTTCATTTTCAATCGAGATTCATAAAATTGCATACAAGATTTTTTCCCCTTCATGGGTTTTTGCTCCTAAGGAAACACTTGTCACCTATCATGGACATAAGTTGCTGCAGAGTGGCACCCTGAGTACTAGCAGGAGTTGCATCATCTTTGAGCAATCCAGATGGGGACTCATCCGACCAAGTGTCCAGTCCCTGACAAAACTGAACATTTACCTTCAATGAAGAGAAGATACACTACCTTGATGGGTTGGAACATCGGATGCCACGCCACCACGCCTGCCGATATACAGCTCAGACAGTTACTAATGAAAAAACGCGGATGACATTCTTGCTATGGGATCTTGCCCACTACCAACAATGGTAACCTGGCAAAATAAGAGAGACTAATATTTCTAATTATACGTCAGATCAATCATGCAAAATACCAGATGCAATCACACATTGTCAGACTACAGAAGGAGAAACTGCACAATGCAACAAATACAGCCAAGGATTATAAACAGTGTGTTTTGTTTTTGCCCTGAAGAAGTCCGCGAGGACGAAACGCGCTGGCTACGGTTTTTACCTTGTCAGAAAAAATAAGTAATCAATAAAGTATTTAAAAGAACAACTCTGCTGAATGGCCATTCTTGTTTTGATACGTGACTCGCAAACAAATGTTTAAGCCATACTAATGATCACTTTCGTAAAACTTTTTGTAAATTTACAAATTCTAATTAAGTGTGCTGGACCACTGTGTTGTTTATGGAATTGAGAGATATTGTGTATCTTGGGAGATTTAGGGGCATTGCGTCTCCGGTCCTTGCACCTTGTGCATTTAGAAACTACTCCACTAAAGATAGGCGCAATCTGTTTTTGCCTCAATCTCCTTTCAATTTGCATTACTACCTTGATGGGTTGATTCAGATCGTACAGCAGAACATTCTTAAAACACTTATTGCGAAAGAATCTGATAGGAACAACCTTTCTATTTCAACAGCTTTTATGGATGGGATTTAAACACATCATTCATCATATGAGCAACTAATGACAGTAAGAATTATTTCTGAAGAAAAGGCTCTGAACATCAGTGTCAAATAATGTGTGGAATATTAGAAAGAAGTGAACTAATGTAAGTAATTGACAAGTGTTGGTTTCCAAAATCTCTGAGCAGTTTATAGATATTAGAGTAGTTTATAGATATTAGAGTAAACTTTAAACAATATTGCATTATTCTTCAAAACAATAGAACAAGCAAACACCTATTTCAAGAAAAAACAATACTTAAGGATATATGCGGTCTGCTAACATTAAAAATGGCACTAAGGCTATGTACAGCACGGTGGAAACTGACATACTATAGAGATCAAACACAATTTGATAACCACACACTGGAAAGCCACATGGATTGAAACAAAACACATAGAGACCGATTACGATGTCGGGCGGAAGCATCTCGTAAATGGGTCTGACTGACCGACCTCCGGTCAGCGGTCCCGAACGCCTGATTACAATGCGACCGAATACTATTCGTTGTATTCCAACATTTCCCTATGGGAGCAAGTGTTACAGCCGGCAGTAGTGCATGCTCCCATAGGGAAATGGGAGGTGGTGTTAATCACCGCACCCCGTGGCAGGCACTTCAAGGTGCCTGCCACGATGTGCAGGGGTTAACAGGAGGGCACCATAGGTGCCCATTCGGCCCTCAACCGGAGGTCACTCACACAAGAAGGCCCTGCTAGGGACCTCCAAACACACTTTCTGACAGGGTTTCCATGTCGGGAAGGCCGGCATGGAAACCCTGCCGGAAACGAAGCATTGTAATCCCCAGGGCGGAAAGGCCATCCTTTGGGATTACGGGCCAGCCTCTGACTGTCTGACAGGCTCATTGAGCTCGTCGCAAGCCAGCCAGAATGACCGGCCGGTTTCAATTCCAACTGGCTGATTCATAATCAGCCGGTCGGTATTGAAGTTGATGATGGCAGTTGGAAAGCCCCCGACCAGCATCATAATAAGCCTCTATATGTGAAATATGAAATATGTGTTTTCAAATAGGCAATAACATTTCTGAGTGGACTATTGTATGTGAAAATAATAGGGCACATTACAACGCATGCTATGACATCGCATGCCGTTGCAACACAAAATTTTACTCCGACTTTCTGTTGGGGCGCTGGAAGTTGGAATAGATTAATTTTCTATTCCAACTCCAGTGTGTGTAACAGTAGGGAAGGAGTTAAATCCAACACCTTCTACCCACTACTGCACACCTTTTGCATTGCAATGACATGCGATGTAAAGGCATGCGTTGTTACAGTTTTGTTGTAAAGGCTGTCTCCCATGTGAAAAAACATATGAAGAATGTTCCCATCAACCAACGTAAAATAAAATCAGATCAACAAACATGCACTCGCCTGTGACTAAACATGTTAAATATGCTGGCCACAACTTACATTTACTAAGATTTTTTATTAATACTGGAAAATGTATCATACAAGAAATTTGGGACAGACAGCAAAAGATTGCTCCATAAGAAGGCATATTGGATCTCAAAGTCAGACACAATATGGCCAACAGGGTTTATTGAAAGGCATAGTTTAACAGAATTGAGATTTGATCTACAATCGAAGTAGTAAAAGTGCTTAAAAGTCACAGGCCACCATTGAAGACAGTGAAGCGGTTCAGGCTAGTAATGGCAAATATGATCCTTCTGCTCTAATGTTTGTCTTTCTGCCAAGATGCTAAATAGTGGTGTGTATTAAATATCTTGTAATCACCTCTGTTTTATTTCACTATTGGTAGGTTTTCACCTAGTTCCACCCAACTTTAACCCTTTCCTAACACAAGTCTAGCTGACCTGTGACTTTTTCTGTGCTTATACACTAGTCCGCTATTCAGTGTTACTCTGTGTTTTTGCTTCCCTCTTTTTCAGAGTGGCTAAGCCTGCTTGGGTTTTGTGTTTTTATTTGACTCTTCTGTAGAAGAAGTTGAAGTAGCCAAAAGTGCCAACTAAACTCAAATTCAAAATCACTATTCTCAAATACAATCAAAATATGTGAAGGTGACAGGTACTGCCATTGTTATCAAAATGTCTCTGCTCTGACTTGCTATGCACAATCCCTATTTATACTTTGTGAAAATATTCAAAGCCTCTTCTCAGTGTCATCCAAATTTGCAGAAACCCCCCTTAAAAGTGATCAACAATCCACTCCAGAACTCCTGAACCTTCCTATCCCCTTCATCAAGTGAAGACCTCCTTCTCATACCACCACCAATGCAGAACCCCTTGAGCTTACTGCACTAACAAAGACTGGTCTCATCTCCAACAAACCCCTCAATTAACCCACTGCTCAATCCTGGGACGTGATGGAAAGAGGAAGATTTAACCTACCCGACCCACAGTACATACGCATGTAAAATTATCACAAAATATGAAGCAACCTCTAATGTGATCAGTGTGAATCCCTCTGCGATTCCCTCTAACCACACCAACCTGTGACTCAAAAAGCAAACTGAATGACAATAGAACATCAATGCTACTAAAGTGCCTTTCACCGAACCAGTTCTATTTTTCTTTTAACTCGATTACCTTCAGCCTTCTCTGCTGCATTTAAGAACCAAATTATTCAAGGACGTTTTAAGGTATGCGCAAGGTGGCCAATTGCCCAGGTTCCCACCTTCCAAGGGACCCCTGGGAAAGTGAACTAACTTTCTAGATCACTTCTGTGTATTTTTGTATCTTTACCTTCAACTTATACAAAAAATGGATAATATAATTCAAAGTTGTTACAAACAGGGCCCCCCAAAACACATCTCACCCCAAACCATCGAAACCTGATGATGACACAGAGGACAATACGTATAAATCATACATAAAACATAGTTAATGTCCTCAAATCAGATGCATCATCAACTTTAAATCACTCCAACAATCAGACATTTTCCACATCTGCAAATATCAGCCGCGGTGCGTCCATTGGGGCGTAGGGGCGTAGCCCCACCAGCCCCAGACCCGCGACTGCCGTATGGAAAAATAAGTAAAATAAATGTTTTTACATTTACAGTATTTACCTACTTAGCACGGTCGATATTTATCCGGCGCCGCCGGGCAGCACCCGACTGAATCGGGAGTGCGCGGGGGGGCGGGCTGCCGGGCTGGTGACGTGATTGACACATGACACTGTGTGAGTCTTCCTCTTCCCGCATGTATGCTTCGGGCAGCAACTTGCCCGAGCATGCGCACATTAAAGCCAGCCAGGGCCCCATTAGCTAGTAGGGGGGGGGGGGGAGGGTGCAGGTTAAGGTTTATGCTGGCGGCGACAGGGCGAGCAGTTAGTGTGCCCTCCAAGCCAATCCTGGCGCTGCATGTAGCGCCAGGATTGGCCGGTCACCGCGCAGCACAGCGATTGGCCATTTGCGGCGCGCGGCGCTGCAGTGTCGTATCCGGTTCGGTAACGGTCGTTCACTCGCGTCGCGGACTCGCCTCGTGGACCTCGCTCGTCGTGGTGTGTGGAGTGGTGCACTGGTGCTGGCTGGCGTGTGGATTCAGGTACGGCAGGTATGGGGACGTGCCAGTCTGATGTTTCCGACTGCTTTTCAGCGTTTCACCCTATGTGCCAGCAAGGACACAGGGTAAGTTTTCTTTAGAACATGGGCAGCCGTCGAAGTGGAGCTGCAGCAGGGTTCGAGTGCTGCACCAACAGCCGTGTTTCTTGCATCAGCGACTGGCAGGAACCCAATGACCTCTCTGTTCAAACAAGGAACTTCATGTGTGAGTGTGCAAGTCACGCACAAGTTGTCCCCAGTGCTTCTGTAAACTGCTCTCTGTCTCCGGTGCTGCCATAAACTGCTCTCTGTCCGCGGTGTTTCTATAAACTGCTCTCTGTCCCCGGTCCTTCGATAAACTGCCCTCTGCCCCCGGACGGTGCTTCTACAAACTGCTCTCTATCCCCGGAGCTTCCATAAACTGCCCTCTGTCCCCGATGCTTATATAAACTCCTCTGATGACCCCGGTGCTGCCATAAACTGCTGTCTCCGGTGCTGCCATAAACTGCTGTCTGTCCCCAGTGTTTCTATAAACTGCTCTCTGTCCCCGGTCCTTCCATAAACTGCCCTCTGCCCCCGGTGCTTCCACAAACTGCGCTCTATCCCCGGTGCTTCTATAAATTGCTCTCTATCCCTGGTGCTTCCATAAACTGCTCTCTGTCACCAGTGGTTCTACAAAGTGCTCTCTGTCGCCGGTGCTTCTATAAACTGCTCTCTGTCCCCAGTGCTTCAACAAACTGCTCTCTATCCAGGGTGCTTCCATTAACTGCTCTCTGTCCCCAGTGCTTCTATAAACTGCCCTCTGTCCCTGGTGCTTCTATAAACTGCTCTCTGTCCTCTGTGGTGATCCAAAGTGCCTTGTTCCACCACTGCCGCCCCTGTTTCTGCAGGATACCTGGAGCAGGCTGCTGTCTAACCCAGGTTCTGCTGCAGGCTACACTATGTGGCCTCAGAATCTCTCCCTCTGCTGTTACAGATTGCTCTCTGCCTTTCTACTCTCTCCCTCTGCAGGCTGCTTTCTGCCTTCCTTTGTGCGGGATATTCATCCCCCCATGTTGCTCTCCCAGTACCAGGGGCCACCTGTTTATCACATACCCTAACTCCATTCCTAGGCGTTAATGTGACAACCCTAATGCATTCTGGGTGTTGTAGTCTTTCATTGCTTCAAGTTCCACTGTACTAATTCATGTAAAACAAATTATAGCAACGATTTGAATGTGAAAAGTCCAGGACTGAATGAGCTGGAGAGATGTGGCCACCCTAGTTGCTTCCCTCTGTCTCAATATCTCTGCTGAATGCTATTAAACCCCTGTGGGCCCTTCTCTGGCTGTTTGACCTCTCTCACATGATGCATGCCACACACGCACTGAGCTCAATGCTGCTCCTGTGTGCTGCTCTCTGCCCTTTTCTACTACAGCACACTGTTATCTGCCTCTGTGCTGCTACAAGAGTGCTATCCTGCAAGCTTCTGCTTGTAGTACCTGTCCTGCACCTGCTGCTCCCAACACTCACCCGAGGCTTCACTTGTGCTGCTGAATCCCTTATCTGCTCGTGTGCTGCCGCCTTGTGTCATCTGCCCTTGTTCTGAGACACTCACTCGGAGCTGCACCTCTGGTACAGGAGGTTGCTCGTCGCCTCTTACTGCAAGTCCCTGTCCTTGAAATGCTCCACCCATGTCATAAGGATTCTTGAGTTCACCAGTTGCTTGCATCAGTAGCGCATCAAGTCCAGTAGTTCTATATCTTTTGCAGTTTGTGGAGTGGATCCCATTATATGAGGACCACAAGTCCCAGAATGGATAAGCTCCTCACGCAGATCACTCTTAATGCCCTGCTGTGGGTGCCACTGTACTGCTGCAGTGCCCGCTTCTCTCTGCCCCCTGGGCTGCAGCAGGTTGCTGTCTGACACAGCACTGATGCACCTCTGCTTAGTATTTTTGTTGAAACCCGCTGTCTGCACGGTGCTGTTGCATGCAGCCTCTCCCCTGTGCAGCCCGTTCTGTTTTGAACTGCTGAACCCTGATATCTACCCTCCACTCATGCAGGCTGTCGGATGGCTACTGCATTGTAATTGCATTTATATAGCTCTTACCCCTGAGGAGGCGTTGAAGCGCGTTACTACCCCTCTCACATATCCCCTACTGCTGTGTGATGCTCTCTGCCGTGCTGTGATCTGGCTCATCTCCCCTGTGGCACCGACCTGGGGGTGGGCTTGTGCAGATGCATGCTGCACCCAGTCCTCTACCCCAGTGCTGTTGTAGGCTCTGCCCTTGTGCGCCCCGCTGTGACACTCACCTGGGGCTGTCTCCGTGCTGTCTGCCCCTTCCCTGCATGCAGGAGGCGGCTCCCTGCCCCAGTGCTGCTGCAAGCTGATCTGTGCCTTGTGCTGCTGCTGCTGCAGGATGCTCTCTGCACTGTGCTCCTGCATGCAGGCTGCTCTCTGCCCTGCCCCTCCCCCGTGCAGACCCTTCCCCTGTGCCCTTCCTGCACATAAACAATCAGTAAAACAATGACGTTTTGCAAGTTCTATGTGTGCTAATGCAGCACACTTAGAAGTTGAAAAACACCATTTCTGATTGTTTACATGCAGGAAGGGTTACTTCCTGCACATAAACAATCTCCCCACGACACAGGCATCCTTGCACCATGGTGCAAATGTGCCTGTGCAGGCGTATGGCAGCAGTTTGTGCGCCAGCACAGGGGGAAGCACAGAGATGCAACATATTGTTGTAAATATGTCGCATCCCTGTGCTTCGAAAGTGACTCAGTGCGGCGCAGCCAAATGGCTTGCGACACACAGTCAATTTTCTTGCAAATCTGCCCCATGGAGACAATGATTCATACGTGTAAATCAGTGTATAGAAAATGTTACATAAGGCAAATGCGACTACAGGGTGTAGGATTCACATGTTATTCATACTGGTAGGCATTTTTAAAGAGTGCTTGGTCTGGAGAAGCACAAACTCAGGATTCAGAACATAACAGTGGTTAGCATTGACTTTAACAATAAAAATGTATTTCCACCCAAATAAACCTTTTTAGCAGGATTAGGATAATGAAAGACTTGAAACAAACATATGTTTCTAACTTGTATCATGCAGCTTGCAAGCAGCTCTTTGATGACAGTTTATAGGTCACTGTGCTAGATTACGGTTGTCACTTATGAACTGCACAGTAACAAAAGAATCTGTGACTAAAGCAGTAACCCACTAACCTAGGCACATAAAAAATGTTTTTCAAAATGCATGGTACACGTTCTTTGCAGTAGGCATATTAACCCTCTGTGCTACATTAGATAAGTCAAAGCTGCCACTTGACACAACTCTCATCTCTCTCCAGCAGGTACATTAATCACCGACGTAATCTTGACACTTTTATTGTTGCTGGAAAACTGCTGATTCTACAAGGAACATTTTTGTACTTTTAAAATTACTGCCTGAGGACCCCCCTGGGAATGTGACCACAGTTTGGGAAACACTGCTTTATACCATTTATATTTGGGGTACTTGCGTGGACCTATGTGAAGTGTGTGTACAAAGTTCAGCTCAACCAGAATCACGGTAACAGCGCATTGCGCTGCCTCTTTTATATTCAGTATATTGTAAGACTGTTTTTCTTCCCCCGCCTTTCCTTGTTTTGTTTCCCTGTTTTCCCCTTGCTTGCCATTCGTTACTCTAGAGTCTTATTCAGTATGTTGTAAGACTGTTTTTCTTCCCCCGCCTTTCCTTGTTTTGTTTCCCTGTTTTCCCCTTGCGTGCCATTCGTTACTCTAGAGTCTAATAGAGTCGGAAGGCCGTAGGGGAAGACTGTGGACTTTTCTTCAAGTTCCTGACGCTCCTGCGGAACGAGCCTGGCAACCATTACACTGCTGTGCAACTTCTTCTACTCTTAGAGCTGAGATTTCCATGAGTCTTATAGTCTGAATTCAGCACCTGAGCATAATAGGACAGAATGTATGAAGCTCTGTGGTAATACTGAATAAGCAGCTACCTATGTTATGCCATCTATTAATGTAATAACTGCACTTTCACAATTGCTTTATTAACCTTCCTGCTTTCTCAAATTTGCTTGAAAATGCACGATTTTTCTTCTTTTTTTTCAAAATTTTCTTGGGGGGGGTTATCCCCCCAAACCCCCCTTTTGGGGTTCGGGCTCGCTCGCTGCGCTCGCTCGCTACGGTGCTGTATGCTAATTCGTTTGCGCCCCACCACTTTAAAATCTCACCCACCGCCCCTGGCAAATATCCTCACTTCATACTTTTCGACCAGCACTCCAGAACTTAAGCTGTCTGCTGCCTGAAATCAAACAGCTGTGACGAAACCATTCTTTACAGATGAGATGTGCAAAAATGACCTGACCTATGAGCACAAATTCCTGCTTGCCCAGATACCTTTACATTAGACAAGTGAACGTTCTGCTCCCATTGTAAAAACTATCCTTTTACTTGAATCGCCCCATAACCTACAGAAAACAGACTCAGTTTACAACCAAATATACTCTACCACAATTCGGCTTAAGCACTTCCTACAGCACAAAGACTACTGAGATCACGACCCTGGCTAACTTACTCACAGCAATCCATAGAGGAGAGACCTGCAAGACTCTATGCAGCCTGTGGCACCTCTGGAAATTGTTGTCTCCTTCAATCATTTTACCTCCAGCATGGGAAGGAAAGGCCAGTTGCTTGAAAGGCCAAACCTGTGTTTTTACAGTCAGATTTCAATGTATTTAATCCCTTCCATTTTAAGCGTTGCTGTTGTGCATTGTAGTAGGGGGCAAGATCATCACTGGTGCACAAGCAGGTTGCCTAGCTCCACATGCACACTTTTACACCATAGTGCAAGTGTGTGTGTGTGTGAAATATAGCACACGTTTTGTGTACACTTCCAATACAAAATGCTTTGTTTTGATTTCCTATAAAAACGTTTCACACATTAGATGTTTGCTCTAAAGTGCAGCACACATGCAACGTGTGTTAAAACATTTCTCCATGCTAACATCTGCCTCAAGGAGGAATGGTTTTTGGTGCAAAGCCCTGTCTACCAATTTTATTAGCTATTGCTTTGCATCATAAACCATGGGTGGTAGCATGTAAACACACTGGTACCCACCACTGGGACGTCCAATTGACGTAAACTAATGCCAGACTGCACAAAGCTCTAACTAAGTGTTATTTACAGGCAACTTTTCTGCACAAAAAGGTTTTGTGTTGGTAATTAAATACTTTTCAAAATGTTGCCCCAGTTTCCTTTACCGTGCATAAATTTGCCCCAGAGCAAGGTCTTGATAAATCTATCGCCACATTTCATTTTTGTTTCATATCTGAAGTCACCAGGAATATCTCGGTGGAAAATAACCGTTGTTGACAGCTGCCCAGCAGTAGTTCTATGTGTTGTATATGGTTTTCTTAGACAGCTATTATACAGTGGGCCTTTCTGGCAGATGGTGCTACTGCTGGGATGTTACTGCTGTGAGGTCACTGCGGTTGACAATCAATGTAGTGGTCTGCTGCAGTTACATCACATACACCTCTTCTGACCCCTTACTTTGCGTGTTTATGGGTTCAGTACGTGAAGGAGGGAGTGCGCATGTTATGTGGGAGGCATCCACCCCATATAACTGCTCCTAAGTAAGTATGTATCAATCAGGGGATGTTTTCCAAGAGAGGATTACGATTGACACAATAGACATCTTGCCCTCATTGTCAGCGACGCCATTCAGAACCCTTACTATGTGCAATTTGCATATGTTCTTTGTTTAATTTTTGTAACCCGCTAAACACTAGTTCTAACTTTCACTCTATACAAAACCGATAAATATATGTATATGAATTCATTCTAACATTCAAAAGCAGCGATTTTGAGAGCTCGGCAAATGACTTGCATTAGATCAAAGACACCCTTTGAAGTGACAAGACGAAAAAGGGTATACTTTTTAAGTATAAAAAGCGTCAGTGTCTTCAGAGAGAGGTCATTAGCCTCCTTAAATGGGAGATTCGGCTTGGGTACTTTGCTTTTACATTTTTTGTGCAGTTATATATGGTGTGAGCATGGCCTGGGGCGTTAGAGCACTTTGAAAAGCAAACCGTAGGGCGCAACATTGTTTAGACACAGGGAGATTAAGGGGCAGATTTACTAACAATTTGTGGTGGGTTTGCCTCACAGAAGTGACACAAGCCATTGCAAACGGTTGATTTGGGATTTACTTTCCAGGGCAAACCTTCATGTGTACTGGAAATAGCTCTGAAGTAATGCAAAGTAGTGCTATCTCCACAAGCGTAACAGAACTGAGAGGGACCCCTGCAAACTACATGGAGGGGAACCCCTCTGGGCTCAGTCGGTGCTCGTAGGCAGGGGTACTGTGCTGAGGGGGCCCCCTATAGTTTTGTTGTCCCCCCCCCCCCCCCCGGCACCGTAGGGGCTGCGGGAGCCTATGCTATGCCACTGGCTGGCGCTGTGTGAGTTAGGAAGGCATCACACTGGTGATACATGGGCATCCCCTTGCACCCAGCTATGGTATTTGGCACAAACCCATAACTACTAAAAGTGTGGGCAGGGCATTCCACCAAAAAATAATACCTCCTCTACATAGGCATTAAAAAGGAGAAATGTTTTAATTCCTCCTAACTTGTCCAACATTGCATGTGTGCTGTACTGTACAACACGCATGCAATGTGGAAGTGCAAAATGTTTTAAACTAAGTCTCAACATAGTATGTTGTACCAGAAGTGTACCCTTCCAGTACAAAACCTATGCTGGACATCACACACACACAACCTTGGACTATGCTGCAAAGATGCGCGTGGCAGAAGGTAGGCTTGAAAAGCGCCAGCGCTGGGGGGGGGGGGGGGGAGAAACAGTGCAATGTCTTTATAAATATGACGCCGAGCTGCTCTCTCCCTTTCACACATTGCAGCATGAGTGGCCCGTGCAGGTAAGAGCGGTGGGGCGGTAGGTCCAGGTTGGGGGGATTCGACAGACGACCACGAAGGGGAAATTAAATAAATAATTAATGCTCCCTCATTGTGGTATGTAGAAATCCTCCCCAGGTAAAAATTCTGTTATATTTAGAGAATGCCATGTCTATGTTAAAACTATCAGGACATAGCTGTCAATTGTGCAGCAGGTGCAGTTGCACTGGGGTCTGGAGCCGTCCATTGAATCCAGATTTGCACTATATTTTAGCACTCAAGCAGCTGTCAGGGGGTCCATTTTCCTAGCTTGCACTGGGTCTCTTGGCCCCCACGCTGTATAATTGTCTGTCCTCGTATAAGCAGTGACCACAATCCTTAGCAAACATGGAACAAATGTGTTTTTCCTAATACATGTTGCTCCTCGCGCAGGGCGGTCGTTTAACACCCCAGGCTGCTGACACTTATATCAGCTTAAATATTGATTGCCGGCATTTTTGGTCTGTAGAGATGCAAACCTAATAATTTCTCTTTGAGACATGAAGGCCGTGAGAAGACGTGCACGGAATAATGTGGTCAAGACGTATTTCTATGGCAAGGTTATTGTCGCGCACGTTCATTTAACACGAGCACTGCTGTGCGACGCAGCCACACTCAGCAGGCTGGGGGCAGTACTGTCGACAGAATAGCCCACACCATTGAAATTCAAGCGGCATAATTACATTATTTTAAAATACCTCGTCAGCGCACTGCGGTTTTGCATACTTCAAAACTAAAAAGCTTTCCTTCCTCTCTTAAAAGAGGACGTGGGTGCCGCTAATGAACCGCGCGCACTCCCATAACTTATTTTAGACATTAGGCACCTTAGCATGTGTTGCCCTTTTAAGAGAATGGATTGGAAGATTGGCGGAATTGGATACCACAGTGTTAAATAAAGGTTGAAGGCAACGCGCGTGCAAACTACCGGCTGCTTTTTTCGGAAAGTCATCTGTATAATGCCGCATATTAGCACTAGAATTTTGCCGGCCACAACTCCTCAAAGATCTTTTGCAAACACCTTGTCAGTGTGGCTTTCGCTTTTTCCTTTCCAATTAATCTCACAATGCCACCTGGAAGAGTAATCTGGCCCTCAAATTGATATTAACATTAGCTGAGCAGGTCAAGGCAAGGTAAAATAAAGCAGTGATTTGTGCTGTTTGTCGGGTCTTAGGAAGCAGGGGTTGGGGGGCTACGCCATTTTATGAAAGCACTAAGCAGAGTGCCCTGAAGCTACAAGAGCGCCATTGTGTAACTTTGCCTCTCAAAGAAGGTGTAATTTACACGTTGGTAATCGGGCAGAAACCACATGGACGCCCTTTCGAGTTCCACAAAAGATTGCTTTAATACAGCAGCGGGACGTGACGCATAAATTGTACCTTCGCACCCGATTAATCATAGAAGCTGTCACGTTCCTCACACTAAACTAAAACAAAGTTTATATTTTAACTCCCCTTTCCCGAATCAAACCCACCCCAGCTGCTGTTTGGTTTAGACCCTACCTCTCGACCTTTTTCCAACCAACTTTTTTCCTGTTCATTGCCTTTCTCTCAATTTTTGGTCCTCCTGTCCAGTCCAGTTAATTCCAGGCATATATAGCACCTAAACCAAGTGGCATCCAGGCCCTTCACGATGCTCTCCTACTGAGGAACTTCGAACCTGCTAGATACTAGGGTTTATCAATTTTGCAGAAAAAATTGAAGATTGCGATCCTTTTGTAATGCCCAGAGGGAGTTGTTCCGGATGTGTGTGCGCCATCACCAGCCTACCCCCAACGTGCTGCTTTTATCTCGAGGCATGGACAGGTGCTCAATATAATTTGACCTCCATTTTCCAGTAGGGGAGTACTTATGATAGTGAGTCTGCCTGTTTTCCAGACCACTGCAAATGCTCTAAATGCAATAGGCAGGGCTTTAAGTGGGATGAAAAATGGGGGGGGGGGGGTCTCTCAAAGGGGCGTGGTCGATATAATTAAGAGCGTGGCTTAAAAACACCTAGGCTAAAAATCTGTGCTTACCATAGTGTGCTGCCGAACTGGTATATTGCTGCATCTGTCATTGCATTTAGACATGTAATACAACAAGTAACATTCACCTACAACAAGCCAGAACTATTGGCTTTGTCAATGGTTGTTAGCTGCATAAGATAAATAAGGAATAACTATAGCTTCGTTGTATATAATATTGAAAATGCTTCCGTTCTGAAAAGATGAGACTGTGAAAGAACTATAACGAGTCTCTTTGAAGTTACATCAAAGGTTTTGAAGGGTGGCACTTCTGCAGAGTTAACATTTATTTTTCACCCTTATAATGAGTGCAAAAACAGAGAGGCCGATAGGAACTGCTGGAGCTGAGCACCGGCAGGACCCAGCCCACTTAAAGCCCTGGCAATAGGCAACTCCACGGGTAGTCCATTGAATAAAAGGAGCACACAATTAGTGTGGGGACTCCACCCATATCTCGTGGGCTTGTTTTTTTTTTTTTTAGTCATGCAAGAAATTGCTCCGAAAAAGCCATTTACAATACTTAGCGTGAACCTATCAGAGCCGCTGCAATAGTTGTTCTGTGATCCTCCTCCGATCCTCCTCCAAAAAAGGAAGCCATATAAGGAGGATACACAAATAGAAGCCACAAGTCTCAGTTAAGTGGTTATGATGGTCTTCAATATTACGTCAAATATATAACCTGAAGTATTAACCTTCTGCAAGATGTTAATAGACGTTTACCAATTAGGCAGTGATCACGCAAAAAAGAGGCATTGATTCCACTAGCTAGCATGGTCGAACTGGTACAAAAATTTGGCCTGGGCACCAAAATAAAAGTGCCCCCCATTAGCAAACAGATAGCTAAAAAAAAAGTGTCCTACATTTGCAAATCAGGGTAGTTTTGAATTTGCAAGACACGCTCTATGGGTATTTTGCAAGATATAGGAGACTGCATGAATTTGTGTTTGCTGCAGGCAATGTTTGTGGTAATATCAAGCAAATCAACAGTAACAATCGGCCCACCAGACCTTAAAACAGGCCCACAAACAGTAAACAATGGCCGACACACTGATCTGTCAGACCAGTTCATCAGACACTGCCTGATTTCCATATAGGCCATCTCGACCCTGCTAGCTAGCTAAGACGCAGCTTAACTTCTGGTGCTGAGTCTCCAAAGTTATCATACTGGAACTCACCTCAGTTAATTGGCTCATCCAACACACAATTTTGAATAAATACCTGTACTGCTAAATCCTTCCCTATTGCCAGAAGAAATCTCTCAAAATGTTGTTCTTCTATCCTCCATTGGTACTGACGTTCTTGTTTGATCAACTTTTCTACCTCTGCCTTCAATATCATGAAGTATGATAGATGCATCCTATCTTGTTGTGAACAGTGAAGAGTGCTTGAAATCTATATCTTCATGTTTCACCAACCTAAATAGTTCAATATGTAAAAGCCCCACAACTATTTATTGACTTCCTCGAAGGCCCTTTTGACGGCCCAAGCTTCCTAGCACTTCTAGACAGCCGGTGCAAAAACAAATGTGACCTTCCACGTCCTCTGTAGTCTCTACCTCCAAGAAGTGACTTTTATTTTTTGTTTGTGAGGAATAATTGTATTAGGCCATTTTCCCCCATGCGGATCAACATGAGTCTCGGACACAGTTGTATCCAGCTTTTCCTCAAAGCATCAGCAGCAGTTGGGCACATCTCATGTCCCCTTGTCCTAGCTAGCGCATCTGCAATTCTTCATGTGATAATCCTAGGTGACTTTGATATTTCTTCTTATTGACATGTAACAGGACCACTTAGAAATTCCATAGTTGCAGAGCCATATCGTGAATGCCCCTCTCTAGCTTTATTCCTGAATAATGACACAAGATTAAATTAACGTCCACATTTCCTTGACTACTCATCATCTCTCGGGTCGAAGGAAGCACATGTACCCCTCCGGTCTCGGTTTCCCAGACAAAAAGATGCTGTATTCCCTCAAAACCTCTCTGATGATTTTTATGTATTTTCCAAGTACTCCCAAAATTTGATATTCTGTAAATGGATGGCAGTCATCATGGCAGAACTTACTCACCCCGTCTCTCACCACTTCCAAAAACATTCCTAATGCTTTTTATGCAGGGGACCATTGTATCTACTGATCAGCCAAGCTCTGCACATGCTCTCTTGAACATCCTGTTTGTCTTGCTTTTGCCCAACATTATCCTAAGCAAGCACCATGTCACTCTTACTTCCCCTCATCCAAGAACAGGACTGAGGTGAAGATGTGTAAAGGAATTGCAGACAGGGCACGCCACGATCCCCCAACATTACTGTGAGTGCCAGTGCACCAGTAGCACCACTGACATGTGGTCTCCATTCAGGTCAGTGAGTCACCCTTCTGAAGCAGGTACCCTCCACCTCAGCCCTTCTCATAATTTGGGCACCTTCTGTGTTTTTCTAACCATGTCTCTAAAAAGCAAATGATTCAAAGGAAATGAGTCTTACTTAATAGGTTTTGACAGCACAGCTGTCACCAGACAATTATGTGAGCATCACTAGAGAAGGGCTATGGCTCTAACTAGGAGTACATGTTTTGATTGAACAGTTGTGTGCTTCAACAAAGAAGTGCTTGCCCTCCACGGAGCTGTGATCATTTTGTTTATTTATCCATGTGCCTAAGTTTGGAATTTCAGGTGCACGCACATGACATTGGAATGATATCAAAGTGTCTTAGATAACTAGATAATTTAATGTTGTTTTTCTCTGCTAGCAGTACAGATGGAAGGAAGGAATTCATTAACCTACATGGATACTTGACAGTGCAACTCTCTCCTGACCTTTTAACCTACACCAATATTATTCTACAGTTCTTTGCTTCCACACAAATACATATCTATTCCATGCTATTTATTGTGATATTTCTCATTACTACACAAACTTGTGACAATTTTTTGCGCATGGGTTAACTCCTTGGATCCTTTTCTTCACTTCACTAGATCTGTATGTCCTACAGAGATACATTTCCTAGACTTGACCATCGTTCTCAGTGATGGAAAACTATCAACACATACCTATACAAAACCCACGGATTGTAATAATTTATTACTATATGGGAGTCACCATCCAAGAGCACTAAGGAACAATCTACTCTTTGGACAGTTTCTGCGCCTTCGTAGAAATTGTGACTCATCCGCGGATTACAAGAAAGAAGCAACTGCATTGAGCACAAACCTAGCGGCCCGGGATTACCCACAGAACATTATCAAACAATCAAGGAAAAGAGCACTGAATAACAATAGAGAGGCACTCCTGGAAGTGCGACAAAGGAATACTGAAGAGGTGGTAACTTGCGTTACGACATTCACTCCAGAATCCAATACCATTCAAAAAATCATCCGAAAACATTGGAAAATCCTTTCCACAGGCACGCTATCATTACCCCCACCAAGGTTTGCCAACAAACGAACGAACAACCTGCGAGACATCCTAATCCATATTCGACCAAAAATCGTACAAAAGATTGCACAAGGGACTCTCTGGAACACCACACCGGTGCGGGGACACTATCCATGTGGACAATGTGGAATGTGCACCCTTACGAGGACAACCAAGGAACTCAATCTGGAAGAAGGAAAAACTTGGGTTCAAAGATCACACACGAACTGTAATACAAAGAATTGCGTATACCTTATCAAGTGTCATTGTAATCTACAATATGTGGGGATGACTACGCGCCCCGTAAAAACCAGGATTATGGAACACCGCAGTAACATACTGTGTGGCAGATCAACAACCAAAATGAGCGCTCACTTCCTGTCCCACCCTCATGGGGCAGACGAGATGTCATGGACAATAATTGAAAGCAATACCAACTGGTCAACACATAAACTATTTGAGACAGAACAAAGATGGATTTTCCGCCTGTCCACCCAGAAGAAGGGTCTGAACGATGCTATTCCTTGGTCCGAAATTCGGACTGGACATTAAACCCCAGTGGGCCAGTCTGTATGGCTCCACTGAAGCAAGGAACCATTTACTAACCATGTCTGTTATATACTAACCTATCTACATTGCATGGCACATAACTACTTGTGCAACCTAACGAGCCCATAACTCAGAACCACCTCCCACCCCTGCATACAATTAATGTGCATTAATTATGCACACTGGTATCTGACTTTCCTTGTAGGATTAGTGACCGAGAGACCATTTATTCCAACAGCTACCTATTGGTGGCCGTCTCTTAATCTGGTTTTTTGAGTATAATTTAACACGTTTTTATCACAGTCAGTCACCTACTATTTCATTTTTCACTAGCACATCGATTTGCACGAATTGTACCTGCCACCTCCCCGGGATAACGTCAATTCTAATCTAGTCAGGCAACTATCCGGGGACAAGAAGGCGACTGTCCACGCCTACGATTACGTCGACGCGCACGCTGACGCTGGGTCGCATCCCGGAAGTCTTCCCACATTAATGGCAGTGTTGGCAGTGCAGCCATGATTCGGAAGCGGGGGAGACTTGGAACGAGAAGATTATGCCTTCCGTCCAGTCGGTGAGTTTACTATACTCTGGCCACCGGGTCTCAGGCTCACAACACGGCAACTCCTTGATTTACTATACCCCGGGCCCATGCATACATCTTTTTAATATGCATACCGGTTGTAACTTTTTTAACTTGCATGCCGGTTGCAGCCCCTTTCTTTCTTAATTGTTATGGTCGTCATTTACATCGCTTTTAACACCATATGGGGCTCCTCACATTTCTTAGAGCCCGAGCCTGTACCAACCTGATAACTCTATCTACGGACATTCGTTCAATATCAGGTGACATTATATGCTCAATAACGGGAATAGGCACTTAGCACACATATTACCTTCACCCGTGGCGCACCACTGTCCAATACTAATGTGTGTTACCCGCCTCTGCCTTTCTCTTCTTGTGATTTTAGTTGGCTACCTTTTAATATATTGGGCTGACTCCCCTTCCTCCATGTTGTATAACTCCCGCCAAATAAAGGTAAGACCAGCAATTTACCATTAGTCTACCAGATGTGTTGTTGCACATTCCGGCACGGGTACACCACCTATGATTGGGCTGATTTATGGTGCTAGTTGATGCGTATGAATCACTTGCAACTAGTGTGTTCTGTTGAACTTTTGTATGTGTATTACTTTATCTTATAGTATATCTCCGTCCAGGATTAATCTAGCCTGTGACGGGGATTAGATCACCTATCTGTTTTATACCATTGATATTTAATCTTAGATATTTAACGCTAACATGCTATTCCTTTTTTGAATTATATCATCTCATGTCGCATTCCCCTGTCCTCCCCTTCCTCCCATTTCCCCTTATGTCTTCTATTCGACTTAGGTGAAAGGTTAGGTGATGTCCCTCATTGGGATTCCCTTGTGATCCAATTACGTCCTCCAATTCTGGAGGTTCATATCGATTGACGTTCTCCACTGGGGTTCGTCATTACCTACCATAGGTCCTGAAGAAGTGTCGCTCGAGTTTGGAGCCTCTATGACACGAAACATGTCGACCTGATACACTCCACTTGCCACCTAGGTACCTTAAGCCCTGTTGTTGGCATCAATGTTTTTACTTAGACCCAGTTCTAGCACTGAATAAAGAATTTCTGTAGACCTGGAGCCTATTTTAAAATCACTCCCTCACGTTATTACACACATAGCACTGACTGTCCATAAACACCCTTCACATACGGCGACTACAGATCAAAAGAACTCTGCCAAAGTAGCCACCAGGCCCGTTGGACATTGCAGCGCCGGTCCGACGAGGAGCGCCCTATGATGAAGCATGACACCCCTAAAAAGGTGTGTGAGGAAATTATGATCTGAATATCAGATCTTCCAGCGACAGATATTTCTAGGCATGCAGTGACACTTTCCACGTATATATGCCATATATGCTATAACAGAGGAACTGTTTACCCTTAATGTCTTGCATATGTACATTGAGGAGCACGGGTACAGGACCTCTATAAATATTAGCTCTTCAGTCCCCCTTATTGATTATGTTTCTCATTACTATACAACCTTCCTTTAAAGCCAGACCTATTGGCATTGCCAAAGCTTGCTTTTTTGGTAGTCATAAGGTGAGGTGGAGCGTGAACGGTAAGCTTTTGCTGGCATAGCAGGTGGAGTGGACGCTGGCTTTTATTTTTGAAGAAGTTTCACAAGAGAGGGAGGGTGCAGTTAAGAATTGGCCATGTGGCATGTGTTGCTTCCATGTTCCATTCACAGCAAAATAATAAAGTGTATTTTTCTTCCTCCTAACTGATGTGCACTGACAGTAGAGTACATGCAGTCTGCCTGGCTGACCTCCAACTAAGCCTGCAAAATAAAGTGATGTCGCAGACGGAGGAAATGCATGGGCAGACTGCCTGCTGGCCATCGGGCAGCATGTTGGACAAGTGTAATCTATAACAATTTCATTTGTTCGTTTCTTTTTCCAACTCCCTTGAGGTTTATATTGCTGGTATGATTTTACACATTCCAGTAGCACTGAATATCTCGGAGAGAAAACGACCAGTCTTAGAAACAGTGTATTCACAAAGGCATTTTGGAGTACATAAAAAAGTACTGCTTTTAGAATCATCCCCACAACCTCTAAAATGAAAATAAAATGAAAACGTTCAGGGAATATTAATGTTCAAATAGTACAAAGGGAAAGGACTCTGCCATCTTTGAATTTTTATTAAGAGAAAGTTGGATGTTTCAGGGTTGATTTACAAACACAAGTAAGAGTACTTCAAACAGCACTACAGGATACATTTTTACCTACTCCAAAATGTATTTGTTAATAGGTTCAACAATATGCGTGTAAACATACATGTAGCTGTGCACTATGCATATGCCAGTGTAAAATTATCTAATTCACAATCAAGGACCAGCAAGTGTGATATTAAACAATCATAAATTTAGTACACAAGAGTGAAGGTTGGAGTTTCTAGGGGTGAGACCTAAAATGGGGACTCACTGAACTAGAGAAATAAAGAAGAGACCCAAGAACGACAATGTAAAGGACAGCCACAATTTCAGAAGTCACCCAGAAGGAAGGTGAAGCATTCCTCAATAAAGATACAGGAAGCAGGAGTGTAGATAAAAGTAGGTTTAATCCATATAGAGATCCCATCCATCCAGCGCCTTATCCAACAGCAACTTCCAGTTTACATTTCAATCACATCTACCTAGAATCCAGTGACATCATAGATGACACTACTAACATTCTTAATCTAACATCCAATAGTAAGATGAGGCATTGTATGTGTATGCCATACTCATGACATACTACACACCTCCCTTCGTTACACAGAGTTTAAATACAATACATTGTATACCTATAAAACAGATGACCTAGATAATTCTCTAAACATAATCTAACAGATAAGAAGGCTTCTTACAAACTCTAGTTGAAGCACGTTTCTTACCACCTTCAGATGTGTTTGGATCAACATGATTATTACAATAATCATGGCAAACATCCATCCTTCCTTTTAACACTACCACTCTGTTCAAATTCCAAATTCTATGATCTTGCGTCTTTATGGCATTTCTGAATACCTTAATAACTTTCATGGGTTTCATGAACTTAGAAACAGAATTACCCATTAAACCAGGACGTTTGATCATAACCAAATCGCCAACCGTAACCTTGGCCGACTTCACAGCTTTTTTCCCATCAAACTAACACTTTCTCAATTTACTTTTTTCCTCCTCCCTCTTTTGAATCGTTTCATTATCACATTTCTTTTCCTTACCTTTGTCCAACTCATATCTATTAACCCATGTGGGTTCCACATTGGTATTAGGAACTCTCCCACGGAACAACAGAAAAGGTGTTTTACCAGTAGTGGAATGTGGAGACAATCTATACTCTTCAACTTTCCTGAGAACTTCATCTTTCCAATTTAAAGACATGGATTTAGATAGAGCAATTGTCTCTTTAATTACTCTGTTAAATCTCTCCACCATCCCATTTGCCTCGGGATGGTAAAGAGAGCACATTTTATGTGTAATGCCTTTAGATGCTAGAAAAGTTTTCATCTCTTCCGACACCAGTTGCACGCCATTATCCATTAGTATGGATTCAGGGATTCCCTCTTTGGAGAACAAATTCTTCAAACACTTAATTATATGAGTGGAGTTAATGGTTGATAAAAAGAAAACTTCAGGCCAACGTGAGAACATGTCAATTACCACGAACACAAAAGTTTGAGATCCATTTGAATGAATAGGACCCAGGATATCCAAGGCAATGTCTTGCCAAGGATTCGAAGGACGTCTCCTTAAAACCATAGGCGGAATATGCGTGCTCTTGGACTTATCACTCAATGAGCATGGGATACAATCCCGAATTACCCGTTCCACTTCTATGTCCATGCCCGGCCACCAATATGACATCCTCAAGCGTTCTTTAGACTTTGTAATGCCTGCATGAGAGGAATGAACCAGATCTATCAGTTCCTTCCTAAGACTACAAGGAGGAACCAGTCTTGTTCCCGAAATAAGAGATCATTCTCAATTGACAACTCGTTACGCACCGCGCAGAACTTCCTTGTATCTAACGATCCTTGTTTGTTGCTGTCCCAACCCTTCCTAAGTAGATCTATAACTTCAAGTAGAACAGTATCCATAACCATTTCATTAAACCATCTCTTTTCACTAATAATTTTCTGCTCAATGACACAAACCAATTCATCAGAATCTTCCCAATCATCTTTCTCAGATGACTTTATGGGCGTGAGGCGAGACAGTATGTCTGCTACATTATTCTCTGCACCTGGTATGTATTTTTTTCAAAATTATATTCTTGTAATCCTATCACCCATCTAGTAATTCTGCTAGATATTGAATCTAGACCCTTCTTGCTAAATATCTCTACCAAAGGCTTGTGATCCGTTCTCACTTCAAAACTAATGCCCCAAAGAAACTTTTTCAATTTCTTTACAGCCCAATTTACCGCAAGTGATTCACGTTCTACAACCGAATATCTAGTCTCAGGATCTTTGAGGCTACGTGACAGGCACATAATAGTACGGCTGCCACCCTCACCTTGCCGTTGCAAGACAGCCCCCAGACCCTTCTCACTTGCATCAGTGATGAGAATTGGTTTGATCTTGGGTTAAAGCTAGCAAGAGAAGGAGCTGCTTTGAGTTTATACTTGATATCCTTGAATTCTTGCTCACAGCATTCAGACCACTGAAAGTCTACACCCTTCCTTAGTAGATGTCTCATATTTACCGCACAATTAGCAAAATTCTGTACAAATTTAGAGTAATACTCTACTACCCCTAAGAACTTCATGAGTTCACTTTTATTGGAGGGCGAGCTCATTTCTTGAATAGTATTAATCAAGTCATTTTTAGGTCTCACACCATCACTAGATATATTGTGCCCTAAATAATCAATAGAGTTAGTCCTGAATTTACATTTTTCCGCCTTAATTGTCAAATTATAGTCGGAAAGTCTTCCCAAAGCCGACCTCAAACGAAAGTCATGTTGGCTGGTATCCTGCCCAAAAACTAAAATGTCATCCTGGTAGACATAAATACCAGGTAAGCCTTGAAGAATGTTTTCCATTACCCCTTGAAAGACAGAAGAGGCCGATACTAACCCAAAGGGCATGCGCATGAATCTAAATGTACCGAATGGTGTTATGAAAGAAGTGTTCTTCCAACTCTATTTGATGGTACGCTGAAGTTAAGTCAATCGTACTAAAAACTTTAGCCCCACCCAGCAGAGAGAGCAACTCATTTATGTTAGGCAAAGAGTATTTATCAATCACAACACACTTGTTTAATTGTCTCAAGTCGATGCAGAGCCTCAGGTCCCCATTGGGTTTACGAGCTGCCACCACTGGGGTCAACCATTCAGTCCCTTCAACCTCCTCTATGATGCCCCCTTCTTTCAATTTTACAATTTCTTTTTGCATGTCATCCCTTACCGAAATTGGAACATTTCTCACTTTGCAACATACAGGAATAACATCCTTCTTTAGTATTATCTTATGCTTGTATCCTTTAAGACAAGCTAGCTCTTTCCTGAAAACACTAGGATAATCTCTTTTGAGATCATCAATTAAATTGACATCTCCAGCTTTCCCAATGGAGTTTACATCGCTTTTCAATTGAATGGGAGGATCACCATTGGGATCAAGGAAGACACCGAGATCTCCTTGGTGGATTCAACTAATGATGCTATCACCCTTTCTTGATACATAGATCTTGCCTGCAATCAACCTCCCCTTGTACTCGATTAGACCAATGAAGTAACCATGTAATTTAATGGGCTCCCCCCCCCATAAGCCAACGGTTTTAGGTCAGGCTTCAAAAGTTTAACCTTAGTTTTCAACTTATTCAAATAAAATTCACTTGAGACTATTGTGATTTTTGCCCCTGAATCGAATAGCACTTTAGTTTTTGCTCCCTCAACTAAAATTTCATCAAATGGAGAATTTCTTTTCTTTTCTCCAGTCACAACCTGCACAACAATCTGACCACATTCATATTCCTCAGAGTTAATTTCATCATAGCTACTATCACTAACTTGAACTTCTTTTCCTTTCGATACATTTTTGCTATTACACATTGAGGCAAAATGACCTTTCTTTTTGCATTTGGGACACATTGAGCCTAAGGCTGAACACTTTGGATTATTTGCTAGATGTCCCAACTTCCCACACCTGAAACACTTACTGTTTATCCATCTCTCATTCATTTTCCCTTTTGTTGACAAGGATTCTTTTTGAGCCTTGTTTTTACCTTTGGAGTCTATTTCGCTTTTACTCTTCACCTCTTGAACCTTGCATTCATTAGAGGAATCTTTCTTTAAAACCGCAACACATTTAATAGAGTGTTCTATTCTTTTGGCTACAACAAGAACCTCATCCAAAGTGGGTTCGTCACGCAACCACAACTCTTCCCTAACCTTTTCTATATTGCATCCAAACATAAACTGATCACGTATACGTTCATCAGTTGTGCCATCAAATTTACATGAAGATGCAAGTTTTCTTAAAATAGTTATGTAACCCTCCACCGTTTCTTCATCTGCTTGCATCCTCTTGGCAAAAATATATATCTTTCTAGGATGGTACTTACTTTTGGTAAGTAGTGTTTATCTAATTTTTTAATGCAAATTTCATAATCATTTAGCCCATTTGCTTCCTCGCGTGATAACTCTGGAAGGTGGTCAAAAGCGTCTTGCCCCTCTGACCCCAAACAGTGCAACAATAAAGCAGATCTTCTTTCTGCACTTAGCGAGGGACCACATACCCTAGCATATCGTTCAAAAACTACTTTCCATTTTTTCCATTTTATATTAGGACTGCCAGGCTCGGATAAGAAAAATGGGGCTGCAGTGACGTTTTGCATATTTCACAGCAGTTGAACCTACTTGAGTAATAAGCTTGAAATATTTGCTTTATGCCTGAGCTCTTACTATTTTTTTTTTTTTATATCTTATAAATGTAGTTATGTGTATTTAACGCTGCGCATATCAGCGAAAAAAAGACAAGCAGCTGAGCGCAGAGGTCAAAGCAAATAAAAGCCTGAAAGTTTAAGCTTAATGCTACCTTTCTAAATTCATAAAAGTGCTGCGCCCATAACCATAGTACACACCATAGTCCAAGTGTACCCGTGGAGTTTTATACAAGTTACACAAATGCACAAAATTATTACACTGTGCGCATAGTTACATAGATGTTCTAAAATTGTTAAGCTGTGCGTCTTAATAATATCGAATGCACAATGCAGAACCAGGAAAAGCCGTGCGCATCGGCGAGTAATTTACGTTGCCTGGATACGCGATGCAGATTTGCAAAATGGCCTCCACGTTAGTGCGCATTGACGTCACACGGGAATCCCGCTGGAGCGCTTCTTGCGAGATGAGTATGACGAAGATGAAGAAAGACGAACACTCCCATCTAGGCAACGCTGCATCTGAAGAACTCCGGTCGTTCCATTCCAATGTCTCGAGACTGGTAATGTTCGTTCTACGTTGGTTGTTGTTTTGAAATGAACTTGTTATGAATTGAAAGCGTGTGGCAATGTGAAGCGAGCGACAACTCCAGCGCTACGATAACCTTAGTGTTATGATAACTTTAGCGTCAGACAAAAATCGTCTGAGAGTCACCTCTACATCCAACAGTTAACGATTCAAGCGTTGCAATCCACCAACTGTCGCCCACAAGCCATTCACTGAAAGCAAGCATAGATTGGAATCGCTTGGGAATTACCTCCGTTTCCAAGCGTTGGTCCATTAACTGTCGCTCTCAAGCCATGTAAAAAACAAACATCGACCAACACAAAGATGAGCCCGCATCGACTGTGTAAGCACACAAGCACCAATGGATATGCGGCGAAGCTCCCAATCTTCACTAAACGATCATTTCCAATCAATTTCACCAAGTGAAAGTTAGTAAAAGCTTCTTTGCCACTCACTGTCAGATCGAAGCAATCACCTCTAGGATTCCTTAAAAATTGATATTTTCATCAGGAGTTATTCGTGTTGGGATCTCACATGGGTACTCTCTGCCGACTACGCCAGTGAAGCATTCCTCAATAAAGATACAGGAAGCAGGAGTGTAGATAAACGTAGGTTTAATCCATATAGAGATCCCATCCATCCAGCGCCTTATCCAACAGCAACTTCCAGTTTACATTTCAATCACATCTACCTAGAATCCAGTGACATCATAGATGACACTACTAACATTCTTAATCTAACATCCAATAGTAAGATGAGGCATTGTATGTGTATGCCATACTCATGACATACTACAGAAGGCTGATTCATAAACAAGTACACATTCACAACATACACTGGTAGTATTCAAAAACGAGAATGCAGACATTTACTCCTCCCTGCCTTGGAGTAAATCACATGCCCACATATACCATAAAGTTGAACTGCTGACGGCGCAGACAAACATTCATAACTAGGGGCCAGTTACACTGTCATACTGTTCACAAAAACTGGTCCCAACTTGCGATCAGTATTTCTGCAACTAGTATAGAATTTTGTGAACCGTCCTCATAAATAGGTCGTTTCACAAACTTATGAATCAGAATGAGTCTCAATCCATCCTAACTCACAGGACTGGTGGCCGGCAAGGGTCAGCAAACTACCATGTCTTTCACTGCTTTTAAATGAAGTAACTTTTTTGCTTCCTCTCTCAGAAACATTTTTCACAATTCACAAAGGGAACGCAGAGGCTTATCGAAAACCATCCTAAGCATTGTAAAAAGGATACTGAATGCTATATGATGAAAATAGTTACGGAAATGTAGTACGTAGAAGTTGTGAAAATGTGATTTCCTTAGCCCATGGAGTTGTGTAAGATTACATGTTCCAATTTCTGAATGTACCCTTTGTGACACTTGTTTCCTTACCGCAGTGGTTCCCAAAGTGTGCGCCGCGGCACCCCAGTGCGCCGCGATTAGAAGCCAGGGGCGCCGCGCCGCCTCGCAGGATGTGGGAGATTGCAGCCCCAGCTCAGATACCCAGCAGCATTGGAGAGGCACAGCGGGATGGCAACACTCACACCTTCAGCCCCATCATGAGCTGTTAAGTCCTGTTTGAAGGTGACTGAGAGGGAGGGGCTGCAGCTTCGGTCGCAGGGGCATCTTTTCAGATGCAAACAACCTTGAATGCGTCGTGTCATGTCACTGCAATTTAGAGGGGCCTCACACATTCCCTTCCTCCCCAGGGCCATAAAAATCGTAGAACAGGCCCTGATTACACCGAGGCAGCACGTGGTTCTCTCCACAGAGTTTAATTAATGTTACTAAATTGTAAGAAAACCTCGGTTCTTCAAACATGCAGTTTAAAATGTAATAAAATAGACATGGCACAATCGCACCCACACTGATTAACAAAGTATGGAGGACAATCCGTTAAATCAGTTCTCCTTTAAGTACTGTACATCACAGTGGGGGATGGCAAAACTAACATTTTTGACAGAGACCCTGTCGTCTCGTTGTCTTGTCCAGGAGGGGGTGAGGAGCCCTACCCCACCCTGAAAGAGACAAAGATGATACTAGAATACTGCATGCCCACCCCTGTGCCCACCCTGGTGGATCCTGTTCCCCCTCATGTGATGGCTCCTGCCCCCCCGTGATGGCTCCTGTCCCCCCCCATGTGGTGGCTCCTGTCCCCCCCCACCCCCCCAAAACCTGTGATGGCTCCTGTCCCCCCCGCCCCCCCTATGGTGGATCATGTCTCCGCCCTGGGTGGTTTCTGTCCCAGTCCTGGAATGGCTCCTGCAGCGAGGGTGAAGTTCTTGATGGGCCTCTTCTTAAAAAGGCTCAGCTCAAAATTAATATGAAAAGGTGAGCGAGTGAGTAAGTGAAGGGATGGGTGGATGGCTGGATGAATTAGTGAAAGGGTGAATGGATGAATGAAAGATTGAATAGATGGAGAATGAGAGGATGGATGGATGGATGAGTGGGTGGAAGGATGGATGAAAGAAAAGGTAAATAGCTGGATGTATGGGTCGAAGGGTTGCTGGATGGGTAAAAGGGTGGATGGATGAGTGAAAGGATGGATGAGTGAAAGGATGGATGTGTGAAAAGGTGGATGATGAGTGAGTAAGTGGGAGGATGGAGGTGTGAAATTATGGATGGATTGATGAATTTATAAGTGCAAGGGTGAATGGATGGATGGATGAGTGAAAGGGTGGATGGATGGATGGGTGAGTGAAAGGGAGAGTAGGCGGACAAAAGGATGAATAGATGAGTGAAGGAGTGAAAGGATAAATGGATGAGAGAAAGGATGGATGAGTGATCGGGTCAATGGATGGATTAATGAGTGGATGAGTAGATGGGTGGGTGGGTGGATGGATGGAAGGATGGCTAAGTGAAAGGGTCGATGGAGAGAGAAAGGGAGGATGGATGGATGACTGAAAGGGTGGATGGGTGGAAGGATGAGTGACTGGGTGGATGGATGAGTAAGTGAAAGGATGGCTGGATGGGTGAAAGGGTAAATGGCTGGATGGATGGGTGAATGGATGGATGGGTAGAACAGTGGATGGATGCGTATACAGATGGATAGGGTGAAAGGGTGGATGGATTGATAATGGATGGATGAGTGAAAGGATGGATGAAGGGATGGATGAGTGAAATGATAGCTGGAAGGATACATGATGGATAGGTTTGCAAATGGTTGAATATGTTTGGATATGGCTGGGCTTACTTATATACTACTGCGCGACCTCCTCTGATGTGTCTGTAAAACTTACCTATTGTCCTGACACCTGCCTTTTAGAACTGCACCAGCAGGACCCAGCACACTTAAAACACTGGGTAGAGGGGATCTGGTGAGCCATCTTGGGTTCATCAGAGCCCACCCCATGTAAACTTCTTGTAACGCCACAGAGCTCCTTGAGCCTTTCTCTAGCAATTGAGATGTACTTTATAAGATCTTTTTGATTGCAAATAAAGTTTTATGATGGTGATGGCTACTCTCTGAATCCTTCATCACGTCTAGGCTTGATTCTTCATGTAGACCAGTGGTTCCCAAACTGTGCGCCGCGGCACCCCGGTGCGCCGGTAAAAAAATGGTGGGGAGCCACGGCCAACTGCCAAGTGGGTCAAGGGAGCCATGGGTCAAAAAGTTTGGGAACCACTGCCTTACCAGCTAAAAGTTCAAATTCCTATCCTCAAAGCTGTATAGACTGTTTCTCTCCCAGCCTTTTGTAAGACAAGTTGCATCACCACTTTTCATGGGGGGGGGAAGTATTAATTATGTTTTATTATGTGCAACCCCAGTAGAATCTTCAATAAAAGCAGAAATGTATAAATGAAAAATGCAAAGTAGCATGGCATTCTTCTCTCATGTGGTACTTGCTAGCGATGCACTGTTTCTGAGTACCATTCTTCTCCATGACCTTCATCATGGGAGTTTGCATTGAAAAGTAGTTATTATTTCTGCTTTGAGGGTAATTTACTTTGACTTCTTGACTCCCTGCATCTGTTCTCTTTTCAGGCCTCTGGAACTTCATTTATTGTATCCTCAGAATACAATGAGAGTAGAAGATTGCCTAGGAGGAACTGCCAGAAGAGACTGTAAAATGAAAAGGAGGTGGCCACGTCATTTGTAATGTTTAACTCCCTGGTATCAAATATGCCTGGGCTGGTAGGGTCACACAGGATCTTGTCACCCAGAATCTGGTATCTAATACTAGTGTGCAGTACAAATAAATAGTAGGAAATGGGTTCCCGCTATTTAATTTCCCTGAGCGTTTCACTTTTGACTACTTGATTTTTAAGCTTTTGGTGTGAGTGGATTTCACCAACTGAGTTTCATGTACTACATTCTGTGGACATGGACTGAGAGTGCCAACAACCAGTGTCTGCCTATTTAAGATAAGCCTGAAGATGCACCGCTACAGTAAGAAGCTCTGGGCTGGTTACACATGAGCACACGGGTGTCTGCACACTGCACGTGTTAGATTACTCTGTTGCACAGCCAGGGATCTGCGCACAGGAAGCTTGTCACAGGAGGATCCTTCAAGGGTTAGTGCTGACCTGAGGTTGGCATTATAATGGGAGTGGGTATTTATAGTGCATGTGTGTAGTGCTTACTGAAAGTCTGTACTACTTAACTGAACACATTATAGGTGGAATCCGCACCAATGTATGGATTCACCCTCCAGGGTCTAGTGAGGTATCAATCTGAGGGTAACCATGCATCCCAAGTGTAGATACATAGTCACTTTCATCATAACTACGCTCCTTATGGCACTTTAAGTATTGTCACATTTCCCTGGCTCAGCCATTATCAGAATCCAGGCCTTTGTCCCCGCTACTGGGCCAAGTTAATTCCTCTGCTGGCCAGCAAGAGGCTCAAAGGACTCCCCACGTAATAGGGCCATTATCAGTTCCTGGTAACGGAAGGGGTAGGAAGAAAATCTGCATCTGTTAATTAACTCTTCACATTGTGCCTGGCATGGAAAAGCCCCCAGAAACAAAGGAGGAAGTCATGACCTCTAGAGCCAAACAGGGGAGGGGATTCCATTTGAAGTTTTGGTGGGAAGGGAACAGGTAGCTGTGTCAGATAGGGGTGGTGCTGATGCGCCCAGATAAGTTCTTTTCATACACCACTTGAAGATGCCATATTGAAATGTCCCAGAATATGTGCAATAGGGTTAGGGCAGGGGTGGAATGATGATGTAGCGCTCTCACACTTTCTACAACTTTCCACCCCCACTTAAAATCCCCTGCACAAGGGAGTGACTTTTGAAAAGACACTGGACTTAGGACTGTGATACCAAAATAATATCAAGCTGGGAGGAAGAAGACTGCAGAATCGCTGCAAAGAGGGATCAAAGGACTTTGACCTCAAATTGCACCCAGGACTAGAATAGACCAATGCAGGGCCAATGGAACTGGCCCCTTATGTCCCCTGAGGAAAAGGGGGGCAATAGACCTTCTCAGGCACTCTTCAGCTTCTGGTGACTGGCCCTTGACTCCTATGACACATAGGTATCCTTCAAGTACCCAGCAGGCTGTAGAATATGTGAAGTGTGTCAGGGAGGGTGTTCTGCTTGCTGGATGTGGAAAGGCTGTAGGAGACTCACCCAAACAGGAGGGAGCTTAAGTAGCCCAGGCAGAAGGCAGGTCTGGTAAGGGAGAAGAAAAAAACAAGCTTCCCAACATAAATAAGAATAAAAAAAGCTAGAATGCTCCAGGTGCCTAGAGTTGGCCACCACTAGCAAAGCAAGATCAAGATCATCCAAATTGGCCCTACAGGTCTGGAGAAAACAGTCTTAAAGTATGGTACCTAGGGGGTGACCAGGTGGGAAAATGAGCAGATATCACTCCATCGTATCTCTTCCATATTCTCCCGGGGAGGGCCGAACCCCCAGTGTTTGGCACATTCTCTTTTTTTAGTTAAGTTACTGCAAATTAAGTGTGCATGGGGTCCTTTCCGAGAGCTCTCCTATTTGCCCGGGGAGCCCATCCCTTGGGGCTCGAGGATCACAGAATTCTCCTGGGGACCCTACTCCACTATACCTGAGTTGCATGGCGGATGCTCTCTCACCCACCGGTGCACGTGTCTGTGGGGTGAGGGCGGCCACACCCTGGAGCCATTCCTGATGATGATCCACACAGCAGGAGAAAAGAAACATGCCAGCTTCAGCACCGACACAGTGTAGTGGCTGCCGAACAGGGAGCTGGCCGGACAGGGCAGGAGTGGGATCCTCATGCTGTGCCTAACCAGATGCAAGCATATGCCGGGTGCCCCCAACGAGGGGCAGGGGCACCTGGTATGAAAATACAACATGGTGCAAGACTGTCGTTGATGAAAAAAGCATGGTTTTCACTGCAGAAAAGCCACTAATCACATATTGATGTCACCTGGGAGAGAAGTGCCCCAAATCCCCTGGGAAGCACCAAAATGCGTGCAGACTGGCTTTTGTGGTGCCCCAGCAGGGGAAGGGACATCACTAAGGTTGTTGTACAGTGTTCAGGGGCTATTGCACGTCTGGCAAAAAGGTTACCCTAGGCATCCCAGGCGGTTATACTAAGGCCAGAAGACATTTAGGGCATCATTACGATCCTAGGCAGTCAGACCGCTGGCCGCTATTGCGTCGATCAGGAGACCACCCGGAGAGCATACAGCGGTCCGACTGCAATATTTGGATTAGACCGCCGGGCTGGCGGTCGTAAATTCATTGGAACTATGGAAGGGGCATGCTGCGATCCCTTTCCGATAACCTTTTCATGGAAGGGTTCCCGCCATGAAAAGGCTTTGGGAAAGGGATATCGAAATCCCGACAGCAGTGCCTGCGTCAGCGGCGCCGGTACCATTCTAGGACGCTCCTAGGACCACCGCATTGTCGGGATCTATGATCCTGGCAGAGGCTACGGTCATGCGTCTGACAGTGTGGGTCCAACAGCCAGTATCATTATTAAGCGGTCGGACCGAAGGGCTGTTAGACCGCTACCGACAGCCCGTCGGCAGTCCGACTGCCACTATCGGAATCAGGCCCTTAGTATGTTCTCAAAACACTTCTGGAACTTGTGCTTTTGGTACATGGGCTCTGGAGCGTGATGACACCTGTTGGTTAGTGCTAAGGATTCAGAAGCAGCAGTGTAGAAGGGTAAATTAAACTCTGGGACATGTTATTCATTGTAATGATTTATTGACCATGGTAGTGATTGACAATGAAAAGCTCTAAATTAGAATTAATGCAATTGAAAGTTGGTACCATCCCCATTGACTTCAGTGGTGAATTATAACATGTTGCTGCTTTTATTAATGTGATGCAACCCTGGCTAAGCCTTCTTTATTGATACTAACAGCCCCTCCTATTGAGATATTATATCTAGAATGGGGGAATGGATTGTGATTGTAGGCTTAAGGCTTGCTGAGGGTGTAAACTGTTCTGAGAGTGTCATCAAAGCTATTCCCAAGTACCTGATTGTACATAGCTGTAAATTAACACATAGTATTTAATGCGTAATACAAGTATTTTTCATTTTTTTTATGAAAAAGCCCTGGCTGGTCAGTGATTTATTGAGTGGTGTGGTTGCGTACTAGCAAGCTGAGGTTACTATCCCACACCACCTCCCCTGAGCAGGCCTTGGACTGCTCTGTTTCGCTACCAGGAGAGAGTCAAGTGCTGCAATGGGGTACTGGTTTCAAGTAAAAGGAAAGTTGCTCACTTCTTACTTGTGAAGGACTCACATGCTTTTCAAATAATAACCCAATTTCCTACATAGATATTTATATTTATGCCAGGGCAGGGAAAATAAATGTGAACCTTTAACATGCGTCATTTAGAGCAACTAAACTAATAAACTCATTTACACATTTATTGCTGCTGTTCAAGGTTAAATTCCACTTTATTACCACAAGATTAACATCGCAAAAACACTGTTTAAAGCCCCATAGGTTGTATGCTACAAATATGGTACAAATGGAGACATTCTTATAATATCTAACAGGAGGCCTCGACAACGTGATTTTATATTAATGCACAAAATAAAACCATTTGTTTCCGTAGAATTCTGGGCTTTAAAACCTGCAAATAAACCACTAGTAGCCTGATTAGGAGTTAGAAGGCTATATATTCGGAGACCCCAGGTGGTTGAAATTAATGTTTTCAGCTAGTATCTCCTCACATATATCCTCCTACTAAGAGTAAAACCCCTTGGAATGAGGAATAACTCTGCAGATCCATATTTTCCATCTTGCTGAAGTTTCACAATACAGAACATGTGCATTTGTAAAGCGCACGTTCACCCATAGGTATCTTGGCGGTGAATTCCAGATGCTTATTGTTACTCAACCCAATGGTGCTCATTTCATCGACCTCAGAAGGATGAAAGGCTGAGTGGACCCACTGGGGTTTGAACATGTCACCATGAGGCCCCTGCAGTGGATGCATTAGTTTACTAAGCCACCAGACCCGGCCTCATGGAATTCCCAATTCCTTACACTTGTGATGGGGCCAGTGAGGGGTAGGAGGGTGGGAGGATGTGGGAGAGCGACATGTTGCCTGGCAGTGGAGAGCAAGTCTCCTGCCCTGGAAGGGATTCGGGTGGGGGCCTGGCACTGAGGCAGAGCAGTGCTCCAGCCCATTCCCAAAGTGAATTCGGCCAGTACAATCCTTTATCCCGTGGCCATCATATTAATTTCACTATATTTCACAGGAAGCAGGAAATCCATACTTTACAATTGCATGTGGGGAGAACGGAGAACAATAAGATAATTCTGCCACCATTGTTTGTAAATGACTTATTACAAGGTGGCGTGTATTGAAGCTCAATTGTGTTCCTGTGGAGACCCCTCTTCCTCAGTGTGATTTATGAGTGTGTTATTGGCCCCCAGCAGTCGAACCCTCAGCTAAATAGCCCCGCTGTTTCCCAACGCAACTGATTGCTTGGCTGTCACTTCGGACTAATAAGGACAAAATTGAATTTGGGGAAAAAATGAGGTGTTACTTCTGGAGCGCGCATTTCATTGAGCCGTGACCCGACTCAGACTGCAACGTGTGGCGCCTGTCGCGCGCTGCCTGCACAGTGAGGCTCTTTGTGGTCTCGAAGTCTCGAAGAGCCCCTGAGTACAGCACCACCTTTTAATACAGCACAGCTCATGCAACCCTGCACGGAGCAAAATGGCTACTGCAGTTCAGGTGCTGTGTATCTTTTTTCACGTAATTAGCACAGTGTGCTGTTCCAAAGAAGTGCAGTGTCATGCAATGCAGGAGCGCAGTGTCATGCAATGCAGGAGCACGGCTTCCTACTCTTCACTGAAGTGCAGGAGTGCAGCCTACTGCGCAGCAGTGCGGTGCATCACTATTCTCTGATGTGCAGGAACAGAGGGTACTACTAAACACGGATATACCGGAGCATGGTGTACTGCTATTTATTCCCTGATGTGCCAGAGTGCAGCGTACTACTATTCACTAATGTGCCAGAGGTGCAGTGAACTACTATTCACTAATGTGCAGAGGTGCAGCGTACTATTATTCACTAATGTGCAGGAGTGCAGCGTACTGCTAAACAGTGCAGTGCAGTACTGTTCCCTGATATGCAGGAGTCTAGTGTACTACTATTCACTGATGTGAAGGAGAACAACCAACTGCTAACAGTGCTCTGAAGCAGTGCAGTGTACTACAATTCACTAATATGCAGGAGCGCAGCGTACTGCTAAACAGTGCTGCGAAGCAGTGCAGTGTGTTACTATTCAATGATTGCAGGAGTGCAGTGTATTACTATTCTCTTATGTGCAACAACAGAGGGGTCTACTGAACACTGATGTACTGGAGCATGGTGTACTGCTATTTAGTCCCTGTTGTGCAAGAGCGTAGTGTACTACTATTTACTAATACGCAGGAGTACAACCTACCGCTAAACAGTGCTGCGAAGCAGTGCAGTCTGTTGCTATTCAATGATTGTAGGAGTGCAGTGTATTACTAGTCAGTGATGCACAGGAGTGCAGTGTATTACTATTTATTCTTTTATGTGCAAGAAGAGAGGGGTCTACTGAACACTGAAGTACTGCATTTTGTTCCCTAATGTGCAAGAGCACAGTGTAATACTATTCACTAATGTGCAGGGGTACAATGTACTACTATTAACAAATGTGCTGGAGTGCAGTTTACTGCTAAACAGTGCTGTGAAGCAGTACAGTGCATTACTATTCACTGATAGGCAGGAGTGTAGCCTACTACTATTGACTGATGTGCAGGAGTACAACCTACTGCTAAACATCTCTGCGAAGCATGCCGTGTGTTACTATGCAATGATTGTAGGAGTGCAGTGTATTACTATTCAATGATGTGCAGGTGTTTAATGTGCTCGTCAATAATGTGCAGCACAGCATAGTATTAATTTACTGATGAGCAGCACTACTGTGTACATTATCCATTTCTGCAAATGGTCGCAGTGTACTACCGTTGACTGGTGTGCAGGAGTGCGGTACACTGCTATTCCCTGATGTGCAGGAGTGCAGTATACCACTATTCACTGCTGTCCCAGAGTGAAATGTACCTCTAATCCCTAATGTGAGGAGCCACTGTGTACCCTTATTCAGTGCTACAAAGTAGTGCAGTGTACTACTATTGACTGATATGAGGATTGCAGTGCAATACTATTCACTGATGTGCAGGAGTGCATTACACTACTATTCACTGCTGTTCCACAGAGCATTGTACTTCTAATCCATGTGGTGCAGCACTATTGTATACCCCTATTCAGTGCTGCAAAGAAAAGCAGTGTACTACTACTGACTGATATACAGGAGTGCATTGCAATACCATTCAGCGATGTGCAGAAGTGCATTACACTACTATTCACTGATATTCATGATTGTATTACACTACTGTTCCCTGATGTGCAGGAGTGCAGTACACCACTAGTCACTGCTGTTCCAGAGTGGAATGTACTTTTAATCTATGATGCGCAGCACTACTGTGCACCCCTATTCAGTGCTGCAAAGAAGTGCAGTATACTATTATCGACTGATATACAGGAGTGCATTACACAACTATTCACTGATGTGCAGGAGCACAGTATACTACTATTTCCTGCTGTTCCAGAGAGCAATGTACTTCTAATCCATACGGTGCAGCACTATGGTGTACCCCTATTCAGTGCAGCAAAGAAGTGCAGTATACTACTATCGACTGATATACAGGAGTGCACTATAATACTGTTCACTGATGTGCAGGAGCACAGTATACTACTATTTACTGCTGTTCAGGAGTGCAATGTACCTCTTATACCCAATGTGAGGCATTACTGTGTACCCTTATTTGATGCTACAAAGGAGTGCAGTGGGAGTGCAGTGCACTACTATTCACTGATGTACAGGAGCACAGTATACTACCATTTACTGCTATTCTAGAGTGCAATGTACTTCTTATACCTAATGTGAGGCACTACTGTGTACCTTATTCAGTACTGCAAAGGAGTGCAGTGTACTACTATTGACTGTTGTGCTTACTAGGACTAGGCCATATTCCCCAGGTTCAACCCAGACCTTACTAGGACTAGGCCATATTCCCCAGGTTCAACGTAGGCCTTTCTAGGACTAGGCCATATTCCCTAGGTTCAAGTTAAGCTCTAAACCTCATGACAATCACACAGGTCCAAGCAAACAAGTAAATTGCTATGTGCAATATTGTATAGAAAAGCCTGAGAAAATGTAGTGGTTACCACAAAATCATGTAGTGGAAAATTATAAGTGTAGACTGGGAATATTCAAGCCAGAATGTGGCCGGGTCTCAATTTCGGTACTAGAATATCTAGGAACACAATATCAAAACAAAGGTTTTAAATCAAATATCGCTTGTTTGACTGACTGGTCAGTATAGATTTTCCATAGATATCTTCAAGGTACGTAGATGTGGAGTTACTTAAAAAAAATCATACTTCTATCTGTGCACTCACTTACTGGACATTTTGTCCCTCAATACTTGGTCCTGAGTTTGTGACCCGTTGATATTTTGGCTTCAATATTCACTGCTACAGTGAAAATAAACAACTGAGTACAAAATGTTCAAGTGCATTCAACGCACCAGAACTGAAGGTGTGAGTTCCAGAGACTTCATGAACCAGAAACAACTACGCTGACCCTGGTTACAAAAATGCTAACATAAAGAACGACAACGTGTCTAGGGTTTCTGAGAGCAAGTCTTTCAAGATGAGTTTTCTGGTTCAAATTAAAAGCAGACAATTTGCTATTGAGTTGTTTCAGTACTGAGACAACAGCCAATTCCTACAAGCTCTTATTGCATTTTAGACCTAGTCAAACATCCATAGCACAACAGGGCCAGATGTAGTGCTACACACCTACATCAGAATTGGTTCTGTGTCCTTCGACTCTCCTTGAGAGATCGACCGGTCTTCCCATGTTCCTGGTCATTGACTCAATGCATCTTGGCATGAGGAGAAGTTTTGTTGTTCTATTTGCTGACCCTTATAAATGTGTAAAATAGAGGAGGTTAGGAAATGGAAAAAGTAAACTTTCGGACTGTGAGCAAATTTGAACCTAACATGAAATATACTTCTTCTTAAAACAATTTACGTTTGTAATAATCTCTCGGCTAAATGGGCAACAAGACACTTCCAAGAGTTTGAAAGAATTCTGCTAGATATACTATCCGGCCAAGAAAGGTCAGTCTTCAATCTCTTGCCTGCAGACTTCAGAGATGAAAGAGGATTTTGGATTGCCCAATATTAAAGAACATATTGGAAATGCTTTATTTTAGAAATTACATGAAGGATGTTAGTGACACAAGATGAAGATAGGGATAATCTGACCCCGGTGGTAGTGAAGTGATGTTTTCCAGGAAATATTCCATAAGAATCATTTCACATTGGCAAACCTTTTTGGAGGTCTTGTTTTTGAAGTCCCAAGATTGATTCTAACTAGGAATTTGTTAACAAACTGAGGGGCATATTAACAAGGGCTTCATCTCCGCTTTTTTGGCTTTAAAAGACAAAAAAGCGGAGATAAAACGATCACCCTCACAAGAGGGTGCTAACATGCATAATCGCATGTTAGCACCATTTTTCCCCACGCCTCCCTTTGCATCTCTAATGAGATGCAAAGTGGGCGTCACTGGGCAGTACAGCCTTGCAAATATCGCTGATGTGCACATCGCGATGTTTACAAGGCTGCCCCAGCATTTTAGCAGACGTTAGTTTTTGGAGAAAACCGCTGTTTTCTCCAAAAACTAACGTCTGCTAAAATCCTGACTTATCCATCCCTAACATAGGGGGTGGATTATGCCGCTATGACCACAGGGTCATATCAGCCAGGTTATCGCCCTTTTACAGGGAACATCGCTACAAAACCAGCGATGTTCCCTGCAAAGCGGCAATTTCCCCCGCTATCTCTGGAATTTTGATCGCCCTGGAGCAATGCGTTGTTAATAACGCTCTACCAGGGCGATAAATTCCAGAGATAGATGGCGATGAATAACAAAGTGCTAAGCGCGGTAGCGTCATTCATCGCCATTCCTAGATGATATGCCCCTGAATTTGCACAGTTGCAGCTTGCTGTGAAGCGGAGACTATTCACCAATTTGGAATAGCCCAGAAAAAAGAATGGAAATGTTGGACTAGGCCAATTACTTGAAGCGGTAAATTTGAAAGTTAATTCAAATTTACATGCACAGTGATTTGAGTATATCCGAGTAACAAACTAAGCTACAATAAAATAGTACTGGAGGAGTTTTTACCTTTGTGCTGGGTGGATTCTTGTAATAACAAATTAGTAGTAATCTTCAGAAGGATTCGTAATTATGCAACGAAGGTTGGTTTGGCTCTTATATACAGAAGTGAGGTAGACTACGGTGGATGTTTTCAGAAAATGGCACACTGACTGAGCTACTGAATTAGACACAGAGATTTTAGTGCAAGAGTGGGATTTGGTTTGACCTTTACATTGTCCATCAGCGAAAATGAGAAGGTTTAACTTACCAGAGCTGGTGCTGGATGTGTTCTAGAAATGCAGAAATAGTGAATAATATTGCAATGTTCAAGCATCTCATCTTTCTGTAAGAGGCTGGCAAATAGAATTAGTTTGATTGTACTGGAGGTATTTTGCATCTTTTTCTTGATTGACTATTTAAATGTTGTAGGACAAGATCCGTGTATAAAGCTATGGATCCAAAGGGCTGTTATGAAAGTCAAAAACACATTTTTCAAAAATGAAAAAGGCAAGCTATGCAAAGGTAGATGATTGAACCAATAAACTTTTAAATCTGAATAGATTCCGGAGTATCCAGTGAGCAAGTGAATGGTTAAGGAAAATATTTTTTTGCCTTGGAAGCGTAAAGGTTAACATTGAGGAAGATACCTCATTCCAAGTCACAGATTATAATAAGAGAGGAGAGAGAAAATGCTGAAAGAAATAGAATGGAGAGGTTTGAATGGATCTTGAACCTAGGCAACAATACAAATCTACAGCCCAGTGGAGAACCAAATGGAGAGCACATCGAAAAGCCAGATTTTATGGGATTCCAAAAGGCTTTGCGGTTCTTGTGAACAGTAGGAACTAGTACTAAAGATGGACAAAATATTATATTAAGAGGGTCATTATTATGTCGGGCGGAATCACATCTGCCCGACACCGCATCGGTCATGGGACCGACCGACACCCAGTTGGCGTTCCCGACCACCCCATTAGGATGCAAACGAACACTGTTCAGTCGCATTCCTGTATTTTACTGTGGAAGCATGCTTGCTCCCATAGTAAAATGGGAGGTGCAGTTCATCCCTGTACCCCGTGGCAGGCACCTGAAGGCACCTGCCGCGGGGCCCCCAAAGTCGAGTTCCGACAGCCTTCCCATGTCGGAAAGGCCGTCTAAACCTGACAACGTAATCTCAAGGGCGGAAAGAGCCATCCTTGAGAATACAGGCCGCATTCCAACTGGCAGACGGGCTCTCCAAGCCTTTCGGAAGCCAGCCAGAATGACCGGTTGGATTCCTTCATGACCGCCTCCATCAAAATGAGGGGGGTCGGAAAGGAATCCGACCGGCCCATTACGATGCGGCCGTAAAGGCTCCGACCGAGGGTCGTTGCCTTTTACGGCCGCATCATAATCGGCCCCTAAATGTGGAATTTTAAAATTTAATGAAACACACATGAGCAGTATTTCTTGGAGAGGAATTATGTTCTATTGCCTTAATCCATAAGGCACACGGCATTGACCCTGCCTTTTGTCCAGAGAAGGTAGTTGTTACCTTTTGGTCCAATTGAGGCTGACACAAGGTAAATAGCTTATTATACTACAGAATGCAATTAAAAAAGTAGACATCTTTTAGTAACACAAGGAGCATAAATATTTGTTTGAGTGAATACTTATTGAGGGGCTCTCAGTATGGATCCCTTTCATAACAACGAAAATGGCCTAGCATTGACTCCAATAAACGTATTTATGTATAAAAATACAATTCTGGGGCTAGCCAAGAACTCTGGCAAAATGTTGCCTTTTCCAACACGAGGTTCAATATATTCAGACTGTGGATCAATTCAATTAAATTGTGGATCATATCTTGAAAACATTCATGAAAGCAAATCAAATAGCAGAAACAACAATGGTATATTAAAAATATGTTGTGCCTTGCGAGCCAAGAAAGGTAACCGAAAAGAGAGTTTAGCAGGATTTATCAAGTGCACTCCTAAATAACATTAAGAATATAGATTGCTTAGACGATAGAACCTGATAATGACCATCATTGTGATAGCTGTAAATCACATATCTTCAGGTTTCAGATGATTTGCGATTTTCGAGAGTGCCAAATGTGTTGAAGCATGCAAGCATCTGAACACTATGGGTTATATAAAGGCATCCAAAATCTCATAACATTTCTTGGGTTTATTCGTTCATGAAAAGAAATCCTGATACAGATTTTAGTCTCTAAAATTGTATATTTTATTCTCCATAATGAAATACATGACCTTGTTACACAGACTCCTCTGTTTTTTCTAGGCAGACAAGTGTTTCAGCTATAATGGTGATATATGCTTCAAACTTTCTCTGGATTGAATTGTCAAATACTAAATTTTCTAAAAATAATATTTGTGTTCAATCAACATCTAAGTCAATTTAATCATAATGTGGCCTGGACAATTGGTCTGCTATGATCTAATTACGAGATGAATAACGGTAAATCACACAGAAACAAACAGCACAGACCTGACCTGAATCCAGATTATCCATCTTGAAGGATGTTATTTGGCTCTCAAAGTTCTTGGACTTGACATATGACTTCACCTCCATGATTTTGTTCATGGAAATGAGTTTTTTTAATTAATTGTAAATTGCCAGTTCAAGACGGTGGGCTGTAGGTTTTCTGTTTTATTTTTTTACCAAAAGTTTGAGAAACTGTGAAAACAACTTGTTTAAGGACATGCAAAACTTTGTCTTTGCTAGAAGGAGGCATTTATCATATTAGGAATACCTTTGTCTAATGCAATATTGTGGTCTTTTAATGTTGATGTCAAAGAAGGTTCAACTGGTAGATTAGATGCTTTGGTTTTCCAGCCTTCCACTTGTCAAATGCTCATTGAGGTAAAGCAAATAGGATAGGATGAGTGGTCGGTGGTTCAATAGTAAATGTCCCCTTAAGGATAAGTGGCCACATTTTAAGCATCTTGTCCCTGAAGAACATAAAAGTTTTTTCATGGATGGTCAGATGCGATACGGGTAAATGTTAAAGTACACACTTGCATAGTTTTCCTGCAGATTTTAAACAACTCTTTCATTCAGTTATGCACTTGGTTGACTTGAGACACATAATGAGTTTTTTTTTAATTTGGTCGGGCTTATGGTACATCTCCTCTATTTTTAGACACCTCAGTGTGCTAAATTTGCTTTTACAAAGCTTCACACCCCTTGTGCTCAACTAGAATTTGTTGAGCTACTAACTCTTGGTTCAGGTTGGTAACCTAAGAGAAGAGGAGCTTCTAGTGATTTGAAATTGGCTTGCATCAAGTACCGGAAGTTTGAAACATTAGGAACATTGAAATAATAACTAAAACACTGGTTTTCAAGGAATCTATCTAGGTAAATTGCAATGAGAAGCTGGTTGTCCCTTAAGATATTTAGTGTGCGGCATCTGTGTTGTATAAATCAATCTAGTAGTATGTAATGTATCACTTAGGTGTTTTAGTGCAAACTAAAAGGGAACAAAGGTAGACCTTTGATGAAATGGACTATATAATCATACCATGAAATTGAATATAACAGTGATGTAATACAACATGTTGTGTTGATCAAATACACTAATAAATGCACATTCACATATTTAACACTTCAGTGCCAAGGTTTAACTGAACAGAGAAATCACTGCTTAATGCCTCACAGTTTCCATATTACACTCATATTACAGAGGAAAGCATTTAAACCCATACTCAAAAGGCTACTTTTCTTGAGATGTTATCTTAATTCACAGATTTACTCATTTGTACTACAGTTTTTGGGAAATATTTTCATTTAAAACTTATATACAGCATCGCATAAATAGACACACTCTCAGAGTATGATTCTATTGATTACCAATGTTGAGGGAGGGGCATTGTGATGGATTTGGAGAATATTGCACACATCCCATTTGCAGGTATACTACCTGGGAGTCGAGCACAAGGTTCTAGAATAAAAATACTAAGGGAGGCTTGCCTCTGTTTCAGTCTAGATAGATTTGGCCCCCAAACTATATTTCTCTCTGCCATAAATTGATCAATGAGACAAAAAGTCTTTTTGACAAAACTTAATTGACCTAAATTAAGACCAGAAGGCACTCACTGTTGGTATGATTCAGAAAGCAGTTGGAAAAAGAAAGAACATTGAGATTTTCTTAAAGACAGTAGGGATAATAGGTAGGGAACATAAAAAATTACTAAAGGATAAAAGATAGTACTGGGTGCAACACCAGTGGGCAGATCTGTTAGACGCATCCAAGGTAAACAAAACACAGTCTTTGGGCAATTATTTACCTCATTGTCCATGGGACTAAAGAAATTGCAGTCCGACCCGAATTTTAGATAGAGGAAGACAAATGGCATACACATTTTCCCGTTTGTATTGCTTTAAGTGGATTAGTTCCATTCTACGATTGAGGAGTCCTGGTTTGACTTTGGTATTTTAATAAATTTGCATTATCCCTCACAACATTCACAGTGGATAAGGCGATCAACGCTGTTCAGTCACAAATGTGTTCAGAAACCTGGAGTAGACAAAATCTCTGCATTTAAGTTAGACATTTTTATTTGGGTGTATTGCATCTTAGTATTAGCTAATGCTATACTTGAAGGGGCCCTGTTCTTCTGACTTGGAGCCCAAATTGTCCCCGTTTTTAGCAAGCATTGGCAATACCAATAGGTCTGATTTTAAATTAATGTTATATGGTAATGTGAAGCATTACAAGTAAATAGCATATGTATTCGTGTGGAAGCAAAGGACTGTAGACTAATATTGGTCTAGGTTAAAAGGTCAGGTGACAGTTGTGCTGTCAAGCCAGACCTAAAAATCCATGTAGGTTAATGACTGCCAACGAAAGACAAACACTATAAATGATCTTGTTATCTAAAACACTTTGACAGCATTACAATGTCCTGTGTGACTCCCATGAGTTCAAGCTCAGCCAGCTGGATAAACAAAATGATCACAGCTGGTGGAGGGCATGCACTTTTTTTTGTGGATACACACAACTTCTGCCCGATCATAACATGTACTCCTGATTCCCAACATGTGGGTGGAACCAAAGCCCCTCACATAATTGTCTAGCAACAACTGCACCATCAAGAGAGCCCATAAAAAGAATTGTTGAAATGAGCCCATAAATTATGACAAATTCAGCTTGATTGATAACAGCCCCAAAATATTTGAGATAACATTGTTGAATTGCCTGTGAAGTTGTCAGGTGGTCTTCCATAAAGGAGTTAGCACCATAGATCAAGTTTTCTGATTACATTTTCTTTTAGAAAACTCTTTAAACTTAAGGAAAGAATCCCTATGCATCGTTTTTGGCAACCTGAATTTAGTGGTTAAGAATTTACAGCAAGAACATTTATGGAAGGTCATGGGATCAATGTGGATGCTATCTGACTTAAGAAATGTGATATATCTGCAACATGAGAGCAGTTTGCCAAAGTATGATGGGGACTAAAATGAGAATTGATCTAGGGCCTGATTTTGACCTTGGCAGATCTGGTCCCGCTGTCACTTTTCCGACGGTTTCACCGCCTGCCCGCTCGATTTAGATGTTGGCGAGTCTATTGACAAAAGACTGTCTGAGTGCCGCCAACTCGGCCAGGATTTCACTCCCGCGTGGAAGACGTCATAAGCAAAAAACGCCTCTTGGAGGGAGTCCAGCCAGGATTACCTCAAGGCTAATCTTGATGTGCCTTTCCCTCAGGGAAACTGAGGCGGGGATATCTCCATACTTGAGTTGTCGGAATCAAAGGAAATTAGTTAAAACACATCTTTTTTTTCCATTTCCCACTTCCGTTTCCATCTTGAACCCCATTGTCCAGGTCTTTCTGTTGCTGCTATAATTTGACCACGACGCTAATCAACTCCCTTGTCGCTGGGTTCAAAGGTAGGTTTTTTACACTTGTCTTACTATGAATCGTTTGTTAACATTTGCTTTGCGTATTCTTACATTGCTCTTCCGTGCACGTTTTTGCTCATGTGTAATGCATTAATGTTCATTTTACTACATATCAAGGTAAAATGAACACACCTGTATTGACACTGTTTTGTGTTTTTACTGTGGTTGTGGGTGCTGTGTTTTTAGTGAATGTGGGTGGCATTCAATAGTGTATGTGTTGTATTTGTGCTATGCTATATGTACAAAAAGGGTCATAATACATTACTTAAATGTATTTTTGAACCAAAAACAATCTATACGTGTAGTGACACATTATAAAAGTGGTACTTAACAGTCTCCAAACCACCAGAGGCTCTCTCGATCAGGAATAAGCTGCAAGAACAATTCCAGCACAACAGGGAAATCTAAATCAGAACAAACCCACTGTCCTGATGGTGACAGAGTTCTGATAGCCAGCGAATTGAATCCGCCTCGTCGACGGAGGTGACCGCTTACGTGACAGTAAACAGTCTGTCAATGCGGACGCTGGTTCAGCCAGCCCACATCTAAATAAGGCATGCAGGGCTCCGTCAGCCATTCTGAGTACTTGTAACCGCCGCCACTGAAGGAAGACAGGAGTCGCCCCAAGATCTAAATCAGGCCCCTAGCCTTTCCCTGTAAACTGGATGGAACATTAGGATTACTTACTAGCCCCAACATTGTTTACTTAGTATAGTATTACTGCGTTGACCTGGCTCAGTGACTCCGTTAATAATGCACAATTTCTGGGAGGCCAAAAATGTGCACCCCTTTTATTTGCAGATGACATATTATTAGATTCAACTACACTGCCTAGGGTGCAAAATATGTTACCCTCGTGAACAGATTATTATTAATTGAATGAGATAATGGCCAAACCCTTAAAAAAATTATTTAAGACATTTATTCTCCAAAAGACTTTTCTAAGCAATCCGAAATTGAGTGATTCAGACTTAGAAGTAGCACGTGGTGTTGATTATTTGGATGTTAGACTAAGCTACAAAGGAACATGGGAAAATCATATTTAAAGAGTCCCATCATTCTATCACACGGGGTGTTGGCTATATTGAGATTTTCAAAAAGATTGAAAGACTGGTTTATATCACTGGACCAGAAAGCGGACAGTGTCCAAGTCGACTAGGGATATGGTGGATACAGTGACATACTAACTTCTCTGTTTTAACAATAACTGTGAATATGTTTCTAAATTTTATTTGGGGCTTAAAGAAAAGCACGCCCCCTATCCATCTGTTTTTTTAAACAGGGCATATAACTGTTGAGTCAGTGATGCTTGTTGAATGATTATTGTACTGGGTGCTGTGGTGGAGGAATAAAAAACTTGGGACCTTTCAAGACACCGTAAAAAAAATCAGGAGGATACAGGGCAGCAGCAACTTTAGCTGGTTTGAATAGGTGCACAATCGCTCCCAGTTGATTAGTGTGGGGAGCATTTGGTTAAATCCTGAGACAATTTATTCCAGAACTCCTGAGATACTAATTTCAACAAATAAGACTTGGAATAAGCGGTAATGATGAGGGGCACTAGATTGGGAAAGGTAACATATTATCAGTATAGAAAATAAAAAGGAACTAGCCCCACAGTCGAGGGGGATATGTGTATGTAGATATGAAGAAACAGAATAGTCTCTTTAGTCAAGGGAAACCATTTAGGTTTTTAAGAAAGGCCTTGCCCACCAACCTAGTTGGTGGCATGCTTCATCATCGGCCGCCACTCGGGGTACCGAATGTACCCCAAGTGTGCTGCGACGCCTGCAATTGCAGCGGAGCTGGTTTATTGTCAAGGTGAGTGTGCAGTGATGGTGTAGTGCGTGTATATTTAAAAGCTGTCCGTCTGGTCCCAAAAACCAATTAGAATTATTTAATAATGGGCCATGGGCAGCATTAAAAGGAGGCAGGGGATGGCTAAGGAGGTATCAATGGCCGCCACCATCCAGTGGGGTCAACATGTTTCAGCCAGTGCCTGGAAACTGGGGCTGGCTTTCATCAGGACCAAGAAAGTGGAAGGTGAGAGGACAGGTCTAATAGAGTGTGTATAGCCGTCTATGTGCGGCGCACGCTAAGGCGCCTTAACTGGCAGAGGGGGTATTACTCTTATTTCCAATCCTGTGAGAGGGAAAAGACAAACATACACAAAACATACCACATATAATGTTAGCCTCAAGCAATATCAAGTAACATGAGTGACATGGTATACCGCGGTGGAGGTGCAGAGCGGTACGGCACGTGAGGCAGCGTCAAAAGCGTGCTATAAGTGGCGGTGCACGCTAAAAATACGCGGTAATGTGTCAAGTGGCAAAAGGACACAGTAAAAACATGGTGAACAAAAAAACTAGAATGAACCCATGAATGCTTACACCAAAGATTAAAGGGACAGGCTCCAAGAGTCAGGAGTAGGGGTATTTTGTCACAGCTACCATCTGGACAGGGTAAAAAAAGAGAGAGAAAGGGACCAAAAGAGGGGGAAGTAAATAAACTTAACCGGCAAAGGAATCAAAGCCGGTCAGAGAATAGATCCCACTTACTTGTAGCTGACAGAGCTCATACCGCAAACCTGTGTGGCTTCTCTCCGACTCCGTGGTTGGAAATGAGCAGAGGAAGCTGAGGCTTAACTAGCACACCCGCCAAGATAGCGCTCAGGTGTGGGGAGCAGCTGCAGGCAATTAACAGGCAGGTGTCTGTAAAAAAAGAAGAAGGAAACAGAAGACAGACACACAGAGACCGGTAAATATACCGGGCAAAAAGAAAAGAAAGACTAAAAGGACTAATAAGAATATCGCGTCACACAGAAGGTGTGTAACCGCACATCGGCAGTGAAGTTCAGCTCGCACATGCCAAGCAATGTGGCAAGTGTATTATGCGCATAAGCAGAGAGGCCAATAGCCGGGGGTAAATCGTGCACGTGACCGACAAAGGGGCATGTATGTGTGGTTCATGGGCAGTGCCTCCAGAGTGGATAAGGAGTAGCGCGAAGTTACTTATGTCAACTGCAAATCACAGAAGAAGTCAAAAGTGAAACCAAATATAAAAATAAAAATAAAATAAATTAAATAAAGCAGAAGAAGCGCAAGTGTGGAGGGACGATCTCAATTATTCAGGGTATTCCAAGGTATCTGGTCATTGAGACCTTCCACACGGGTGGACAGGCGGTATACCCAGCGTTGCTCCTTGTCAAGAAGAAACTTCGCCATGTTATCATGGGTAGGGTTAAATTGTTAAATCACAGTGCAGTACATGTCATTGGGGGTATGACCCCGTTCAGCGTAGTGGCTGGTCAATTTGCTAATTGTTTTTTGGGAACAAATTGTGCTGCGGTGTTCCACAATCCTTAGCCTCACTTTTCGAGTAGTCATGCCAATGTACCTGAGGTTGCAGGAACATTGAATCAGGTATACCACATGTGTGGAGTTGCAGTTAGTGTGTTTTTGTTGGTACCACACCTTGCCTGGTTCCAAGTCCAGGTTTTTGGATGGTCTAGTCAGATGACAGATGCTGCAATCCCCACAAGGGTAGTGGCCAGTGACTTTGGGGAGGCTCCAACTGTCGCAGATAGTGTTGCGGATAGGTTCTTTGAGTTTAGGCCATTTAGAGACCAGGCGACCTTTTAAGCTGGTAGCTCGTTTGTGTGCAAATAGAGGTGGATCCCAGTTTCTAGTACCAGTATTCAGGATAAGCCAGTTTTTTCTAATGATCTTCATCACTTGATTGCTGGCAGTATTAAAGGTGGTAGCACAGGTGAGGGGGGCAGTGGAATCCGCCTTGGCGTGGTCTTCCAACAGGGCATCGCGGTTCTGGTTGCAAGCCCCTTTATTCGTTGTTTCAACAACCTTGCGTGGGTAGCCCCTCTGATGTAGCTTCACTGACAGGTCAGCCGCTAGGTGTTTGTAATCAGTAGTAGAACTAAAGTTTCTGCGGAGGCAGAGAAACTGGCCAAATGGTAGGTTTTCCCGCAGCAGTCTGGGGTGAAAGCTGTTGAAGTGTAGCAAGGAGTTCTTGGCAGTGGGTTTATGGAAAGTGGTGGTGAGAACGCTGTTTTCGCTCCTAATAGTCAAGAGAGTCGGATAGAGGCCACACTGGTTTGCGGTATGAGCTCTGTCAGCTACAAGTAAGTGGGATCTATTCTCTGACCGGCTTTGATTCCTTTGCCGGTTACGTTTATTTACTTCCCCCTCTTTTGGTCCCTTTCTCTCTCTTTTTTTACCCTGTCCAGATGGTAGCTGTGACAAAATACCCCTACTCCTGACTCATGGAGCCTGTCCCTTTAATCTTTGGTGTAAGCATTCATGGGTTCATTCTAGTTTTTTTGTTCACCATGTTTTTACCGTGTCCTTGAGCCACTTGACACATTACTGCGTATTTTTAGCGTGCACTGCCACTTATAGCACGCTTTTGATGCTGCCTCACGTGCCGTACCGCTCTGCACCTCCACCGCGGTATACCATGTCACTCATGTTACTTGATATTGCTTGAGGCTAATATTATATGTGGTATGTTTTGTGTATGTTTGTCTTTTCCCTCTCACAGGATTGGAAATAAGAGGAATACCACCTCAGCGTGCGCCGCACATAGACGGCTATACACTGTTGGACCCGGCCTCGTAGAATGGCCCTCCGTGCCCCCGCACCACCGAAACCTGGTACCTGCAGCCCAGGCACACGGCTCAGCCGAACCTCCCCACCAGGACACACGCACCGACCCGGACATCCCCGTCCATGGCCTCTCTCCTTTCGGCCACCCCAGGCCCGCGTGCCCACTTCATGCACCAAGATGGCCGCCCGGCCCCAGCGCGACCCGGGCCTAGAGGCGCCACTCCGGCTGGAGGACATCACGCTTCCAGGGGATGAGAGAGGGAGGAGCAGTTTCTATCGCACCTCTGAACTCCCCCGGGACGATGGGTTTCGATCGGCCCTCCGGCCTCCCTGAGGGCTGGCTCCGTGCCTGCTGGGTGTCTGGGACTCCTCCCGACCCGGCCCTGAAAGGATCAAAAGACAATAGCAGGAAATCCTGACAAGCGACCCCCAGGTGACAAGACCCCTGCCTGCACAGACTCCGGACATCAAAGAGGGGTCGACCTATAACAAGGGGTGCTCTGGGTCTGTCCGGCAGATTCGACGCTGGAACAACGAGAGCCTGCCGACGTGGTTGCGGCTCCTGGAACTTGGACCCTCCTGAGCCCTGCTGAGTGACTCGCGGCTCCCTGAAGATCGTAAGACCCCCGCACTTGTACCTGAGCCTGCTGAGTGACTCGCGGCTCCCTGAAGATCGTAAGACCTCCGAACTTGTACCTGAGCCCGCTGAGTGACTCGCGGCTCCCTGAAGATCGTAAGACCTCCGAACTTGTGCTTGAGCCCTGCTGAGTGACTCGCGGCTCCTTGAAGATCGTAAGACCTCCGAACTTGTGCCTGAGCCCGCTGAGTGACTCGCGGCTCCAACAGACTCTCACGGTCCCGCCGGACCCCGACGACAACATCGTATCCCCTAGCTCGAGGATTGTGAGCTGTGCGCCGGATACGTCCCTGCTTTGAACCTTTACCAGAGACTGTCCCGCTACCCCCTACCCCTTCCGAGACTCTTGAGCCCGTGCTCACCTTGTACATATTTGCAGTGATAACCTACTTGATAAAGATTGATTTCTCAGAATACCCGGTGTGGTCACTCTGTGTCGTGTGGTGCCAGAAGTACGATCCTAGATACGAGATTCCTTCCCCTGGGGAGTCTCCCGCCAGTGCCCGGCTACGATACTTCGAGGGTGGGTCTCAGGGTAGTCAGGACCCCTTCCAGGCTCCTCTGAGGTCGCCGTCTAACATTGGTGGCAAGTGACGGGATTCGGGCCCATCACCTAGAGATCGTACCGTGAACAACGGAAGCGCTACCGACAAAGATGGCAGAAGGAAGCACCGTGAGCCCCGCAGAAACCAACGCCAACAGGGTGTTCCAGGTGGAGCATCTAGAAGAATACACACACAAAGAGCTAAAGCAATTTTGCAAAGAACTTAAAATCGCTACCACTGGTCTCAACACTAAAGAGGATTTACAGAAAGCACTGAAAACTTGGGTGGAGACCGGGGCCTCCCGCCCGGAAGGCACGGGGGAGCGCCCCGACGAAGCCGAACCCCCCCAAAGTGAAAGCAGTAGCAATCAGGTGCGAGGCATCGTACCAGACGGGGGCCTATCCCCGGAAGAGCTCGCGGACAGAGAGAGAAGCCGCAATCATGAACTCGAGTTAGCCAACGGGAGCACGAAGGAAGGAAGCTCCAACTGGAGCACGAACGCAGCTTGAAGGAACTCGAGCTCAAGGCCAGAAACGAGGAAGGGAGGCCCCCGGGAAACCGAGAGACGGCCTCCCCAGCGGAACAGAAGGTCCACATCCCCAAGGATGTGGTCAAGGAATATTATAAAAACGATGACATTCAGCTATGGTTTAGGGCCTACGAGGTCGCCATGACCTCCCATCGGATCCCGCAGAAGGACTGGGGGGCGGGGTTGTGGGGGCGGTTTCTGAGCGAAGGAAGGGACACCCTGCTCGACCTACCCCTCTCCCTGCAGACCTCCTACAGCCACATGAAAGAGGCTCTACTCACAAGATACGGCCTCACCCCAGAAATGTACCGTCAGCGATTCCGGGACTGCAGGAAGATCCCGGGCACCACCTGGGTGGAGTATGTAAACTTTTTCAGTCGGGCCTTCGATGGGTGGATCAAGGGCAGCAAAGTCACCACCCTTGCCGAACTCACTGACCTCATGTTGTGGGAGCATCTAGCTGCGAACTGCTTCATAGAACTACGTCAGCATCTGCTTGACAGCAAGCTCACAGATCCCCGGAAGCTGGCTGTGGAGGCCGACCGCTGGACCAACACCCGGGTCTCCTGGGGCATGGTAGGAGAGTACCCCCGAGCCAGTCAGGGACCACCCCGCCAGAGAGGGGGAGGGAACCAGGGAGGGCCGAGAGAGTCCCAGCCTAGCCCCCCGAAGACACAACCTCCACCTTTCCCGGCGCCCCCCCCACCGGTGACAGGGCCCCCTGGGAGACGGGGACACCGGGTGACCATCACATGTTTCCGTTGCCAGAAACCCGGGCACTACGCCAATGACCCAGAGTGCCCCATGGCCACCCAAGTCTCCCCTACCACCCCTGCGAGACAGATAGCCAACGTAGCCCTGGGGGAGGAGGTTGAGGAAGCCGAGGAGTGGGAACCCGCAGCGATGGCCCTAGTATCCCTGGGAGATAGGGAGATGATCCCTGGTAGCCTCCTACCCTCCAACACACAGAAATACGGGCAGCTCGTCAAGATCAATGGCCACCAGGTAGAGGCCCTGCGGGACACCGGGGCCAGTATCACCGGTGTCCTCAGGCACCTAGTCCCCGAGGAGCAGATCCTCCCCAACGTCTTTTGCCCCGTAATATCCGCAGACAATAGAGAAAGTATGTGTCAGGTAGCCCTGGTGCCGTTTGAGTGGGGAGGGGTGATAGGTAAACTCAAGGTGGCCGTAAGAACCTCCCAGCCGGTCGACTGCCTCTTAGGGAACGACCTGGAGAGTTCTCCCTGGAAGCACGTCGAGCGCAAGGCCCACCTAGGAATGATGGGACTCCCCGAGTGGGTGTGCGCCACCACCCGATCTATGTCAGCCCGACTCACTCCCCGGAGAGAAGTCGAAAGCACCCCGATCGAAGAGACCAGTACAGTCCCCGCCGAGGGTCCTCCCGTCCCCCCATCAGAAGGGTCCGTCGCCCGCGACGAACCCGCACCATCCGACCCCGCCCCGGTCCCCGAGTTGGGAGATCTACCCGAGTTGGCCCATTGGCGCCACGAGGGCGGGCCCACCCGGGAAGAATTTTGCCGGGAGCAAGCCACTTGTCCTTCCCTGGTCGGGCTGCGGCGCCAGGCCGAGGGCCAAGCCGCAGGTGACCAGACCGGGACGCACCGAATCTATTGGGAAAATAACATCTTGTACAGTGAGCAGAAGTCGGTGGAGCTGGGATCCGGACGGGTACTGGTGGTACCCCTCCGCTTCCGAGATTTCCTCCTGGGCTTAGCCCACGACGTCCCCCTCGCCGGCCACCTGGGTCAGGACAAGACCTACAGCCGTCTCGTGACCCATTTTTACTGGCCTAGAATGAGAGCGGCGGTAGAAGCCCACTGCAAGTCCTGCCCCACGTGCCAGGCTAGTGGGAAGAGTGGGGGGAAGCACAAGGCTCCCCTCCAACCCTTCCCGGTCGTCAGGACCCCTTTTGAACGAGTCGGAATCGACATCGTGGGACCACTGGACCCCCCCACCTCCCAAGGCCACCGTTTCATCTTGGTCCTAGTGGACCACGCCACCCGCTATCCTGAGGCTATTCCCCTACGCACCATTACGGCCCCCGTGGTGGGCCGGGCCCTGATGGGGATCTTTTCCAGGGTGGGTTTTCCCCGCGAGGTCGTGAGCGATCGCGGCACTAATTTTATCTCGAAGTACATGACGTCCCTGTGGCAACAATGTGGGGTGTCCTATAAGTTCACCACCCCGTACCATCCCCAAGGGAACGGCCTAGTAGAAAGGTTTAATAGGACTTTGAAAGGGATGATCGCTGGCCTAGAAGAGCCCCTCCGGCGTAAGTGGGACGTCCTGCTCCCCTGCCTCTTGTTCGCTTACCGGGAGGTCCCCCAGAAGTCCTTAGGGTTCAGCCCGTTTGAATTACTATATGGACACCCCGTCCGAGGTCCCCTCAGTTTGGTTAAGGAAGGGTGGGAGGCAGCACCCCAGACCACCCCCCGAGATGTGTTCCAATACGTCCTGGCCCTCCGGAACCAGACCAGGAAGTTCCGAGAACTGGCCGAGGCCAACCTGGAGGCAAGTCAAGAAGAGATGAAGCGCTGGTACGACCAGAATGCCACTCTGGTCGAGTTCCAGCCGGGCCAGCAGGTGTGGGTCATGGCCCCCGTGAAGCCTGGCGCCCTCCAGGACCGATGGACTGGGCCCTACAAAGTGGTTGAGCGGAAGAGTGAAGTCACATACTTGGTGGACGTCCAGTCGCCTCGGGATCCCCTCCGGGTCCTGCACGTGAACCGCCTCAAGCCTCACTTCGAGCGGACAGAACTAAGCCTCCTGCTGGCCACCGATGACGGGGCCGAAGATGAGTCGGATCCCCTCCCGGACCTCCTGTGTGTCAAGGAGCAGGATGGCTCCGTGGAAGGAGTGAACCTCTCCCCAGCCCTCACTGCCCAGCAACAAGCGGACTGCCGCCAGCTCCTAAGACAATTTTCCGACCTCTTCTCCCTGACCCCCCGGGTCACCAACTGGTGTGTTCATGACGTGGACACCGGGGACAGCCCGCCGGTGAGACACCGAGCCTACCGGGTTCCTGACCGGGTCCGGTCCTGCATTCAAGCGGAAGTCTCGAAGATGTTGACCCTGGGGGTGATCGAGCCCTCTGACAGTCCCTGGGCCAGCCCCGTGGTCCTGGTCCCGAAGGCAGCGGCCCCCGGTGTCGCCCCCGAGCTCCGATTCTGCGTGGACTACCGGGGGCTCAATGACGTTACCCGAGCCGATGCCCACCCCATTCCACGAGCCGACGAACTCATTGACCGACTAGGGGCAGCCCGGTTCCTCAGCACATTCGACCTCACCTGCGGATACTGGCAGATTGCGCTCACCGAAGGGGCCAAGGAGCGGTCCGCTTTCTCCACCCCCGATGGGCACTACCGCTTCCACGTAATGCCCTTCGGGATGAAAAATGCCCCGGCCACTTTCCAGCGACTGGTGAATAGGGTCCTGGCCGGGCTAGAACAGTTCAGCGCGGCGTATCTGGACGACATCGCTGTCTTCAGTTCAGAGTGGAGTGAGCACCTCCAGCACCTCCGGAGGGTGCTAACCGCCCTGCGCCAGGCAGGCCTCACAGTAAAAGCCAGCAAGTGCCAGATCGGGCAAGGATCCGTGGTCTACCTGGGGCACCAGGTCGGGAGCGGCCAGGTCGCCCCTCTACAGCCAAAGATCGACGCCATCCTGGCCTGGGAACCACCCATCACCCAAACGGAGGTCCGAGCCTTTCTGGGACTCACGGGCTACTACCGAAGATTCATTCGGGGGTATGGCAGCCTTGTCGGTCCTCTCACAGAACTCACGTCTAAAAGACAGCCAAAGAAAGTGCAGTGGACGGCTGCCTGCCAGGAAGCTTTCGAGGCCCTAAAAAAAGCCATGTGTACTGCCCCCGTCCTCCAGGCTCCCGACTACGCCAAGGAGTTCATAGTCCAGACCGATGCCTCCGAGCATGGCATTGGGGCCGTCCTGTCACAAGTGAATGACCAAGGCCTAGACCAGCCCGTCGCCTTCCTCAGTCGGCGGCTGTTGCCCCGAGAACAGAGATGGAGCACCATAGAGCGCGAAGCCTTTGCCGTGGTCTGGGCACTCAAAAAGCTACGACCCTACCTGTTCGGCACCCATTTCAGAGTCCAAACTGACCATCGGCCCTTGCGCTGGCTCATGCAGATGCAAGGAGAAAACCCCAAGCTACTGCGGTGGTCAATCTCCCTCCAGGGGATGGATTTCACCGTAGAACACCGCCCTGGTACGGACCACGCCAATGCTGACGGCCTCTCCCGGTTCTTCCGCCTCAGCGAAGAGAACCCCCAAGCTGATGGGCAGTTCTCTCCGGCTTTCAGCTGGGGGGGACGCGTGTTGGACCCGGCCTCGTAGAATGGCCCTCCGTGCCCCCGCACCACCGAAACCTGGTACCTGCAGCCCAGGCACACGGCCCAGCCGAACCTCCCCACCAGGACACACGCACCGACCCGGACATCCCCGTCCATGGCCTCTCTCCTTTCGGCCACCCCGGGCCCGCGTGCCCACTTCATGCACCAAGATGGCCGCCCGGCCCCAGCGCGACCCGGGCCTAGAGGCGCCACTCCGGCTGGAGGACATCACGCTTCCAGGGGATGAGAGAGGGAGGAGCAGTTTCTATCGCACCTCTGAACTCCCCCGGGACGATGGGTTTCGATCGGCCCTCCGGCCTCCCTGAGGGCTGGCTCCGTGCCTGCTGGGTGTCTGGGACTCCTCCCGACCCGGCCCTGAAAGGATCAAAAGACAATAGCAGGAAATCCCGACAAGCGACCCCCAGGTGACAAGACCCCTGCCTGCACAGACTCCGGACATCAAAGAGGGGTCGACCTATAACAAGGGGTGCTCTGGGTCTGTCCGGCAGATTCGACGCTGGAACAACGAGAGCCTGCCGACGTGGTTGCGGCTCCTGGAACTTGGACCCTCCTGAGCCCTGCTGAGTGACTCGCGGCTCCCTGAAGATCGTAAGACCCCCGCACTTGTACCTGAGCCTGCTGAGTGACTCGCGGCTCCCTGAAGATCGTAAGACCTCCGAACTTGTACCTGAGCCCGCTGAGTGACTCGCGGCTCCCTGAAGATCGTAAGACCTCCGAACTTGTGCTTGAGCCCTGCTGAGTGACTCGCGGCTCCTTGAAGATCGTAAGACCTCCGAACTTGTGCCTGAGCCCGCTGAGTGACTCGCGGCTCCAACAGACTCTCACGGTCCCGCCGGACCCCGACGACAACATCGTATCCCCTAGCTCGAGGATTGTGAGCTGTGCGCCGGATACGTCCCTGCTTTGAACCTTTACCAGAGACTGTCCCACTACCCCCTACCCCTTCCGAGACTCTTGAGCCCGTGCTCACCTTGTACATATTTGCAGTGATAACCTACTTGATAAAGATTGATTTCTCAGAATACCCGGTGTGGTCACTCTGTGTCGTGTGGTGCCAGAAGTACGATCCTAGATACGAGATTCCTCCCCCTGGGGAGTCTCCCGCCAGTGCCCGGCTACGATACTTCGAGGGTGGGTCTCAGGGTAGTCAGGACCCCTTCCAGGCTCCTCTGAGGTCGCCGTCTAACATACACACTCTGGTAGACCTGTCCTCTCACCTTCCACTTTCTTGGTCCTGATGAAAGCCAGCCCCAGTTTCAAGGCACTGGCTGAAACATGTTGACCCCACTGGATGGTGGCGGCCATTGATACCTCCTTAGCCATCCCCTGCCTCCTTTTAATGCTGCCCATGGCCCATTATTAAATAATTCAAATTGGTTTTTGGGACCAGAGGGACAGCTTTTAAATATACACGCACTACACCATCACTGCACACTCACCTTGACAATAAACCAGCTCTGCTGCAATTGCAGGCGTCGCAGCACACTTGGGGTACATTCGGTACCACGAGTGGGGGCCGACGATGAAGCATGCCACCAACTAGGTTCGTGGGTGAGGCCTTTCTTAAAAACCTAAATGGTTTCCCTTGACTAAAGAGACTATTCTGTTTTTTCATATCTACATACACATATCCCCCTCGACTGTGGGGCTAGTTCCTTTTGATTTTCTACATTTGTACTAAGGGGAATTGAACCAGCTTCCTTTTTTCCTCTCTCTCTCTTTGATTTATATAACATATTATCAGTACCACGTGGCCAAGCTCTCAGCCAGCCTCGAGCAATGTCTGTATCATACAGAGCCACAGTGTACATAGTGTTAGGGTTGGCTTTTGGCCATGAAATTGAAAATGTCTTTCCAACTCAAGGCTCTACCAAAGGTTTGCAGACAGAAAGACCCAGTTCATCAGAACTTGGTCCTCACTGCACAGAAAGCGTGGAAACGGAGACACAGTTTATGTACCTTTTTTCCACAGTATAGAACATTATGAAATATTTAGTAAAAGCGCTGAGAAATAGAGGCAGAAGACAATACCGGGCAGCGCTAAGAATGTGCAAGTCGAATACCTCAGAGCCAGGGACATCTTAAGGATTTGGGGGCTCTGGCCAAACGTATTTGGGGGCTCTGTTCCCAACATCTTTGAAGTCATGATCTAATTATGCACTTTCGTGCCCACTTCGGTCAGGTCACTCACAGTGCAGAGGCATACTCGCCCAAATTCTAAATGTGGTTACATCCAACATTCAGGGATAGTGAAGCAGCTCACTAATATCACTGCACCCCGAGACACCTTCCCGTTTCTCATATATAAGATCTGGTTTTGATCTAAAAGAAACTTATTTTAGGGATGTTGCATGAAACATGAACACAACATTTCTCCGTAATACACTCGCACACAACACACACATTAAAAATACATTTAAGGAAAACTGTCTTTAAAACAAACAGATTAAGAATTATTCAAGGTCGGTAGGACAAGACTTCCCTGCAGAACAGAGCTGCCTCTATCATGGGGCTTCCTGAAAGACTGGGGCCCTGGGCCAAAGCCCACTTTGCCTATGCCTTAAAACGTCTCTGCTCAGAGCTGTCTTATGTTTGCTATCTGTGAATATTATTATTATTATTTTATTCGCTGCTTGAAATTTACTGCTAAGGTGCACTGAGGCAGTTTAATGATTAGTATAACATAACTTTTTTCGAAGCAGGTGCGCATCAACAGACAATTGGCTTTTTGTTTACACAGGACTTTACCTGTTCCTTATTATGAAATAGTCATTGCTTGATTATTAATGCGTGTAGTTTTAGAATATGTGCATGCGTGTTTATATTTATGATATTTTTATAATTAGGTCACCATAGTTTTATGCAAAAAAATATGAATGACGCACGTTGCACAAACCTTTTTAACTATTTATTATGCTGCTTCAGGTATGTTTTCTGGTCTCATGCCATGCATAGCGTCTTGTAGTGTCATGCTGGACACGTTCTACTCTCTCAGCAGACACTTGTATTCCCAGCCACTCCTTTGAGGGCTGGACACACCTGCACCCCATACCCATCCACCACAGGCATCACGAGTGACATGACCCTGCCAATAAAAGTGCCCAGGTGCACGTGCTGTGGCCAGTTAACGAACCCTACTCCCTGTCATTCATTTAGTAGCATGTGGGCCCAAGGCCCACAACACTACAGGTCTCACATTTACAGCTGTACTTAAGGATGACTGCATGGGTTTTTATTGTTCGGCACTAAACATTAGCTTGCATCGTGCACTTTATGTATGCTATTTTAATCGCAAAATGGATGTTGTGGGAGAAGCAAGACTACTGTATACTGTGTGTGCTAATTTGTATATTTGTAATCATGTTTTATATTTAATTGCATGTTATGGTCTTTTTTCCATATCCGAAATAAGCCAATTGGTTGATTGAGCTGATCACACTGTGGGGTTTCATATTAGGTTTAGCTATAGTTCTCAGTGCCCCCCACCGCAACCCAATTCTTCTTGTCCCCAGGTCCCTCTGCGGGTATGAGCCATAGTTTACTGATAGGTAAGAACATGTTCACACTTTTTCAAGATGAAAAAAAACCGCTAGATAATATTTTTATGTGTCTGGAGATATATCCTCCAATGGTATAATTCCTATTGATGCGCTATGCTCAGTTGCAACCGAATAAAACAAGAAAGTAGTCAAATCACGTGTACATGAAGATCACAAGATGCAACTACCTGAAGATTGTTGCTCTCAATTCCTACGAGGCGAATTATGTCTGCTTTTCAATATACTCTTCATCTCAGAGATTAGCTTTGCCAATTTTAAAATACCCTGAATTGCAGTTTCATAAACCTCTAACTTCATAAAATGCTCGGTATAGGTCCACTCTTTCCCCGCAGCTCTGCTGTGCCATCTCTTGCCTCCAGTCCCCGACCTCCTCCTTGGGAGGTTCGAGGCTGCTGTCCGCTCTTGCGCCTCCTGCCCGCTCCAACTGGAACCAGACTGCCTGCAACCACCGTAACCTCTCTCAGCCATTTCTTTTCCTTAATTTTTCCCTGTTGTGCCACTGTTATTGTGCCCATCTGTGTCTGGCTCTAATTTCCACCACTGTTTTCATTTCCTCTTGCCTGCCTGTTCCTTTCGCCTTCGCCGCTGCTGCCCCTGAAGCCCCTCCCACCCGGAATTCCCCCGCTTCCACCTCCCAGCTTCTCCTCCCTCCCACCTCCCCTACTTAATGGCGGCCACTGCACGGTTGCGCAGAAGACGAGCGCAGCCCATCCACGACCCGACCGTGGCCAGCACCAGGAACCCTGGACCTCCCCCTACCCATCGCTACGACACCACAACCGTCCTCGCACTCAACCCTGGAAGACTTAGAGAATGCCAACAGGCCTCGCTGAACAAGACCCACAGCCAGTTCTCCTGCCTCCACTGCTGCCAGACCCTCACAGCCACCCCGGCCTCCAACACCGCCGACGCCAGCACCACGACATCCTAAAATGCATCCTCCTCAACGTATGCTCCGTACACAAACACGCCATGGAAATCTGGAACCTACTCGACTCTCTCTCGCCCGACATTGCCTTCGTCACAGAGACATGGACCAACGCATCCTCCACCCCCGAAATCAGCACCGCTATCCCAGATCCAGAGGAAAGACCACCCCAACCACCCAGGAGGGGGCCTCGCCATCACCCACAAGAGCACCCTCCACCTCATCACCTCCAGCGAAACCTTCCCCTCCGCCAAACACGTGAACTTCCAGATCCAGACCACCCCCAAAACCACACTCCAAGGAACCCTCGTCTACAGACCCCCAGCCCTCGAACACCCATCGCCACCACTATCACCAATTTCATCGCACCCCACGCCATCGCCTCAACAAACTACATACTCATTGGAGACCTGAACTTTCACCTCGTCTACCCCAGCAACCCCAACTCCACTATCCTTCCTGACAACCTTGCCAGCATCGGACTTAAACAACTCGTCAACACACTGACCCACAGAGCAGGACACATCCTCGACCCCATCTTCACGGCAGGAAACAGCATCCAATTCAGCCACACAAAGCAGCCGTCATGGACCGACCACCACTGCGTACACTTCGCCATCAACAAACCCAAGGCACCCAAACCAGCCCCACGTCCACCACAAAGTAACCGGAGCAAGGTTACCAATGAGCAACTTAACTCCACCCTCGCCCAAGACAACCACACCTGGGCACCCGACGCAAACGACGCAGCCAGAGAACTCCACACCTGGATCTCCGACTGCGCAGACGAGCTCCCCCGCTACACAACCCCGACAGACAACGCCCCAGGAAAGCCGCCTAGTTCACCACCGCTCTCCAAGAAGCCAGACGTACCTGCAGATGCCTGGAGAAGAACTGGAGAAACACCAAGACAACCAAAAACCACACCACCTACAAGGACGCCATGACGGACTACCACAACTAGATCAGTGCCACCAAGAGTAACTTCATCCACAACAAAATCCTGGCCAACTCCAAGGAACTTTTAAGTGTCATTCAAGAATTCACCAACCCATTCAGCGAAGTCACAGACATCACCCCATCCCAAGACATCTGCGACAGGCTTGGAACCTATTTCCATCTCAAGATCAAAAACCTCTATGACAACTTCATCGACCATCCACCAGGTGCCACAGATGGCCCCCCAGAAACACCAGCCAGCCCACCATCTCCAACTGGACACCGATCACGGCCGAAGACACTGCCTCAACCATGAAAAGCATCCACTCGGGGGCCCCCACAGACCCCTGCCCCCCTCACATTTACCAGAGCCGCGGCTGCCATCACACCCGAACTACAACGCGCCATCAACACCACCTTCAAAACAGGCACCTTCCCAGATGACTGGAAGTGCGCAGAAGTCAGACCTCTGCTCAAGAAGCCCACAGCTGACCCCACCGACCTCAAGAAAAATCGGCCCATCTCGCTCCTCACCTTCGCAGCCAAAGTTGCAGTGAAAACAGTCAACAGGAATCTGACACCATTCATTGAAGAGAACGCCGTCCTCGACCCGTCCCAATCCGGATTTCTAAGCAACCACAGCACAGAGACTGCCCTACTTGCCACCACAGATGACATCCACACCCTCCTGGACCAAGGCCACTCCGTAGCCCTCATCCTACTCGACCTATCAGCAGCCTTCGACACCAACTCCCACCGCACACTAGTCGCCAGCCTACACGACGCAGGCATACAAGGAACAGTCCTGGACTGGATCTGATAATTTCTCACCAGAAGAAGCCAAAGGATCAGACTCCCACCCTTCCTCTCCGACCCCACAAAAATCACCTGCGGAGTCCCACGGGGATCATCCCGGAGTCCCACGGGGATCATCCCTGAGCCCCACCCTCTTCAACATCGACATGGCCCCCCTCACAGCCATCGTCCGACAACACATCCTCAACATCGTTTCCTACGCCGATAACACCCAGCTCATCCTCAACCTCATCAAAGACCCCACCACTGCCAAAATCAACTTCCAGAAAGGAATGTAAGACGTCGCAGTCTGGATGACCAACAGCTGCCTGAAGCTCAACGCTGAGAAGACAGAAGTCCTCGTCCTTGGTACCACCCCTTTTGCATGGGACAGCACCTGGTGGCCGACTGCCCTCGGAAGCCCACCTACTCCCTCAGACCACGCCAAGAACCTCGGCATCGTACTCGACTCATCACTCACCATGAACTGACAGGTCAAACCCGTCACCTCCAGCTGCTTCAACACCCTCCACATCCTCTGCAAGACCTTCGAGTGGAACCCCCCTGAGTCAAGGAAGACAGTCACCCACGCACTCATCACCAGCAGACTGGACTATGGAAACGCACTCTACGCCGGCATCAACTAGTCCCTACTCCACAAACTCCAGACAATACAAAACACCGCTGCCAGACTCGTCCTCTGCATCCCCTGACACAAACACATCAGTCAACACCTACAAAGTCTCCACTGGCTCCATGTGGAGAAAAGAGTCACTTAAAAAATCCTCACTCACGCCTACAAATGCCTACACAAAAACGGACCCAAATACCTCATCGACAGAATCAACTTCCACGTACCCAAAAGAAACCTTCTGATATTCCAACCTTGCACTGGCGGAAACCCCATGCATCCACAGAGCCAGAACAGGCGGAAGATCCTTCTCTAACATTGCAGCCAAGACCTGGAACGAGCTACCGGCAGACATCAGACGCGCCCCCTCCCTGAACACCTTCAGGAAGACCCTCAAGACCTGGCTCTTCGGCTAAACAGATCTGTGCCCCCCCCCCCCCCCAGCGCCTTGAGACCCTCACGGGTGAATAGCTTGCTTACAATTCCCTGATTGATTGATTGAATAGGCATATTCACATAGGAAGATGTCTGTGTAATGATATCATTGTAAAACATGCACAGGGCTAATCCGTCCACCCTAAGCAATGAAACCCTCGATGTGCTGCACTTGGTTTACATCAGGAGCAAAATATTTTCTCAAAGTCATTTGCTGTATCTCAGGCATTTCGCTCAATCCCGATTGCCCTCAATTGTCCATTGCCCAGGTCGTTCCTCCATTGCTAGACCTGTACCCTTCGTCCATGCCGCAGACAGTCTTTCTCACACAATAAGATCCACAGGGTTCGGTTTGATGAGATATGTATATAGGTAAACAACATTTACCACAAAACTTTTTCCCTGCAGGTAATTACAACGCGGTCGTTACAACGACCGCATTGTAATTCCGCATACCATTACTCCGCAAGTCGGAACAACGACTTGCGGAGGGGGGAAGAAGGTGTTGGATTTAAAATCCAATATTTAAAATAAAAATATTTCTCCTTGCTACACTTGCTCTGGGGAAGTGTAAGGTTTTGTCTCTGCCCTAGGATCACGTGGTTAAGTAAATAAGGGGCAGAGTGAAAAACCATGGGTGCTGCGTGGGAAAACCTACCTCAATACCCATGGAAAACCTCATTGAGGCAGAGTAAGGCAAGGCAGCAACTTGCACTGCTTTATCTTACTCCATATATATGAAGCCATGCAAACCCACGTAGAGTGGCTTTACTTCGCCTCATGGATATGATTGAGAAGCGTGTGCCGCCAGAGCATTCAAAAAAGTGACACTCCGACAGCATAAGCCTCTCATAAATAAGTCCCACAGTACATAAAGTGCTTTGTGCAGACACTCAATCACACGGGCACACTCTAAGATCCTTAAACCAAAGCCCTGGTGTGGGATGAGCCCTCATAAAAAGGACTGTACCAAAAAAAAAACATGTTATGTATCGAAGTATCCAACAAATGTCACTTATTCTAAATTGCATTATCCTTCCTATTTAGTTTGTTTATATAAGATGTTGAATTGGTGATATATGTTTACACACATCCAACTGTTGTACTTTATAGTACTAATCACTGTACAGTGATGTTACTCATCTAAATTGTATTTTGCTCATCTTTTCGGTTACACATATGTATGTTATGCAGTGTTCTGAAACTCACTCGGGTTATGTCTGTGTTACATAAACCTGTCATAACTAAATAAAATAAAACAATCTATAATCTTGTTAGGAAAACTATACAGCAGGTCTGGCTAGGCTAAAAAAATTATGTACAAAATGAATAACACATGCCAGATTTCACTTCAGCAATATTTAGTGACACTTCAATTTCTGTACAGCTATCCTAATGCTTCTCAATACTGACGTTCCTTTATCGTATTTGTTTTTTTTTACTTTTTTATCTATCGCTCCATTCCTAGGTTTTGTCTTTCCGAAATATTAAAACAGTCACTTAAAAATATGAAAATGTAAGTGGTCACACTAGACACCGCTGTCTGGTCCTACCTCTTAAGAAAATATATAGCTTTCAAACCTCTTAACAGGCTTTGAGCTACCTATCTGACAGCAAAGATGCGATGCTCTCACAGTCAGTCCCTGGTGCGCTCATTTTAAGCTGCAGCAGCTTTAGTACCAATAACACTTTCGTGAAAGTTGTCCTTCCAGTAATTGTCGGATCAATGTAATCTTTGGAGAGGACGTGTTTGGAATAGAAATATGAAATGCATGAAGCATCCTGTATGTAGGCCAAGCGCACTGTGGATAAAACCATATTGGCAGTAAACTGTTGTTTTTTTTTTTTTTTAACAGGGCATATGGATTTAGCAAGCACTTGTGTGCTTTTATGTTTTTCAGGTTTACTAGAGTGCAAATCAGGTCCCACTGGTTATTAGCGTGCTCTACAAAGATTGAAACGCAAAACCTGCACAGAAACATGTGGTTTTCATATACAAAAGAAATGTGTATTCTCAAGGCATCGGCAGACGACTGTGCTATTTTAAAGAAGCCCTTCAGAATCGACAAATGAGAATTGTAATTTGCCTTTGTGAACCACAAGCCTGGACATGACAAAAGAGCAAACCCCTCCTTGGAATCTGCAGAGTTTTGCAACAATGTGTTGTGGAATGTCCTGCTCTCACAAAGCATCCAATGATTCCCAACTGCCAAGGACTGGCAATAACCATTTGCAAACTCTAGGTTGTCAGTTTTGTTTTTAAGGCTCTTTTACTAATAGGAAGTTAGACGTTCTAGGACTGATCCACAAAGGCATATAAGAGTGAGAAAAAGAGTGCTCATGTTTCATAAATGTTTGTGTTGTAAGTGAATTAGCCCAAAAATAGGAATATGCATCCAAGCCACAAACAACTAATATCTACTACATTTCCTTAACCCGTTCGACGCTTGTGACGGAGCGGTTCCGTCACGTGCGTCGGTTGCGCTGTGCGCATGACGGAACCGCTCCGTCATGGCCCCGCCCGCGCACGGAATCTTCAGCGCGGCGCGGAAATCCGCGCCGCGCTGAAGGGGTTAACACCCCTGCAAATTATCGACAGGTGAACACATATTTTATTGACAATGTACATCTTTCAAGCATTCAAGCTTCTGACACTAACTAAAGATCTGAAAGATCAGCACAGGTCATAGGGCTTTTTTAACACTTCAAGGAAGGAGGCTTCTGCGAGACAAACGGGAGGAGATTCCAGAGTTCTGGTCGAAAATTGGAAAAGGTCCTTGTAAGAAACTGGGTTACTGGCTGAGAAGGGTGAAAACCTACTCAAGCAGCAACCACAATCTTTGTCAGGGTGAAGTCCCAGGCAAACCCCAAATTAACCTTTGCCCAATCCTCTGGTAGCTTGCACAGAGCAGTCAGACTTAACTTAGACGCAATGTGCAAAGTATTTGTGCCACACTTTAAACAGTAATAAAATTTAAAACGCAAGAGAAATCCCTCACCAATTAGAAAAATAGAGTACGTTTTAATAAATGCAACAAGACTAAAACATCAAAATTCCAATCAGTAGGACATGAGATATACAAATTTTAAAGGATTCTGTGAAAACAGTTCCAAAAAGCAAAAAGCGTCAACTGTGGTTATCTGGTCGTGCCGGACAAGGACAAAGTCACAAGTTCAGGGCAATTGCGATGGAGCGTGAGCCAGCTAGAGGGATCCTCTTAGGCCCACTGAACACAGTACACAGTACTTTAATCCTGGTTGCGAAGAACTGTGGAGTCCCGTGTTGAGGATGTGTCGCACAGCAGAGGTGATGCAAGGTTGGGGCAAGGAAATGCGCTGCACAGCAGCGATTCTGGGGAGCTGTGAAGTGCAATGCGATGTCCATAAGTGGAGATGTGTCGCTGGGGTTCTGATGGGCTGCATTGGGAGAGGCGATATCATGACTGGAGATACATTGTTCAGCGGTGGTCTTTATGGACTGCGATGGTCAATGTGTAGTCTTTGCTTCTTGGAAGTCTGTGCTGCAGAGGTGATACATCTGTTCTGAGAGTGATGCCGTTGAGCAGCAGAGGCGATGCGCTGGTTCTGTAGGACATGAACCGCGGAGAAGATGCAGCACCAGAAAGTCTACTTCCCCACCCTCACTTCACCATGGCACAATAATGGCTCGACATTCACCAGAAGTACAGTGTTTCACTTGACATTACCAATTAGTGGTGCTCAATTTGTGAACTTGTATTATTTGTCCCTCTACGAAAAACAAGTAACAGGATGAGCTATGGATACAGAAAGAGGCCACATATAAAAGACCACATATGAGATACCAAGGGAGCTGAAAACCCAGAAGAGCACTGATTAAAGCTGTTGATGAGGAGCAGAAGCAAGTATACAGGGTAGAAGCTGTCAGGTTGTACTTGTGCAGTGGATCTTGCACTGGCTTCATCGCCATTAAACCTTTACCAGTTGTTCTAGGAAGCGGGGGGCTGGCAGGCATTTCGGCAGAAGGGCAGACAGTGATAGCCTCATCTTGGTAATTTACTGTGCTTAAGGGAATCTTTTATTTTTGGCATATTGAATTGTGCTCCCTTAATTTTGAATTAAATTAATTGAATCTAAGTGTCTGGGTAAGATTACGGGATAAAGAGAAAACCCTCTAGATAACTATAAAGTCAGTAATTCGAAGACAGTCTTAACGCAGATGAGCTAAGCAGCTCTTGCTGTGAATCATAAAAAAGACACACATGAAAAACAGGATCTTTCAGAGTGAAACAATACAGGGGCAGAAGAAGGACGTTTAAAGGTTGAGCCCAGTGAGGGAAGCCTATTCTTAGCCAACCATGTTACCTGAGTTTGTGTTGAATATCCAATATTAATTAACTATCTGCATAGCCTACCCTGAAAAATCCCCCAAACACCACAGCAAGCTCTACCAACTAGTAGGGTTAGCCAAGCAAGCTGAGAATATTTTTGGGAAAGAAGCAACATTCACAAGGTTCCACTCCAGCTGGTGATATCTAAAGATTTGAGAAAACTATGACTATGATGAGTTAATGTGAAACAGAGACAGTTTCCCCAAAGAAACATCATAGGGGGATTATCAGGGAAGGTTCAGGATCAAGTAAATTATGTAGCTGCAGGTTTAGATGATTCTGGGACTATGAGGAAGAAAATACGGATTACATAATGAGAAGCCAAGACACTCTAAGACACTTCTTTCAGGAGCCACACATTTACGCAATCAATCAGCAATAACTATAACATTTGTCTAATACCTTCTGTTATCCTCTAGTGTAAAATGGCACCCTTAATTCAGACACCGGTAACAGTGAGGGGAATGAGGAAGAAGAAGATACCCTGCAATAGATATTGATGTGTACGTTTACAGAATTTAAAGAATCATAATAATATGCCACTAGATGTAGAAAATTCCAATTTGGAGATCCAAAACCATGTGTGTTCATTGACAGAGCAATTGGCATTTACCAAACAAAAGTAAGTTGATCTACAGAATAGAGTCCTCTGGAACAATCTGAGTGTTATTGGTTTTCCGGAGTACAAAGGGGATGGCTCAACGATACCACATTTTAAAAAAAAATCTTATAATGGGTCATGCTCAACCAGACAATGGGAGCTATCTTTCTATACGCCATGTACATCGTGTGACTTTTCAATCCTCGAAACAGAATGCACAGTTCTGGTAGATTTTCGAAACATTTGGCTCAAAAAATAAATTTTTCTCACATCCATCTTGTCCAAGATAATCATGATAAATAATAAATATAAAATGAGAATTTTCTCTGTCACGACTGTGGACGCATCAAGCAGGAGAAATGAGATAACACCACTTGATATCTATGTTTTTTATAAGATGATGTACATGCAATGATTATATCTCAAGCCAGGCTGAAACTGTTAGCCACGGGGCTGGATCTTCATTTTTAACATAGTCAGAGACTCAGGAAATCTGCTTAATGCTGCTAAATTATCCATTTATAATCAAGGTTAACTCCGACGTGAAGGACTAAACATGCTTTTGAGTTAAAAGTCTATTAGGGGAGTTGTAAAAAGAACATTTATTACATTTGGAGGAATTTCCTACATAGGGACATTCCCACATATATGACATATGACACATATGACATACCGTAAACTGAAGGAATTGGTTGGGCCAGAGGGCACTGGATACAAGTTGTATAGAGCTGTATTGAGTCTGGGGATGAAGGCATTCCTAGTAGTGCCATAAAAAGGCAACAGGTGGCAGAGGTGGGACCGAGGTCTGGGCACAATGCAGGTAGAGCAGTGGTGTCTCAATTTGGGAGGGGTAAGGAACAAGGAGGACAAGGAGATGAGGGAGAAAAATGGAAGAGGTGCTGGAAAGTCAAAAGGGTGTACGGTAAAAAGGGGTGGAGTTTAGATCTGAGAGGAGAACAGTCCTGATTGGTTAAGATGGCATTATAGAATTCCTCAAAGAAGCAATTTTGTTGTTTTTAGACAATTAAGTTGTCATGATGCATTGCATATCACCAAAGATCTAATAATGTCTCGTAAGTAGTATTTTGATAAAACTTTGCTCCTAGATGTTGAAGTCCTAGAAAAGATTAGAACATTTATTCCAAATTGTTTTCTGAAAATTAAGGTTCAACAGAAGAGTCCATTATATTGGAAGCTTTTAAATCCATGGTCAGAGGTGTGCTAAGCTTATATACATTATGAGGCATATAAAGCAAGAACAGCATCTCTCTGGATTCAAATCTTTGCTCACACAAATGTGAACAGATATTTCGTAAATTACACCATAGAGATGATAAGCTACTCTGTGAAAAAGCGATAATGGTATTGAATGATCAGTTTTAGGAGTTGCTTATTATTTAGTCTTCGATGGGCCAACAGCTATATGAAGGGAAGTATTTATAGAAAAGTTCCATGAGGTTCCAGGAAGCAAAAGGTCAAAAACCAAATTCACAGGATTATTGACTTAGAAACTAGCCATTTTACAGATTCTTTTAATCACTAGCAAATATGTTACCACACAGATCACTGTGTATTTAGGTCAAGTACAGCAGAATCGCTGGAAATCGCTAGGTTCTTTGTAAGTTGGGCAGATTCAATATATAAGGATTTCTCAGTAAATGAAATAGAAGAGGCTATTGTTAATCCTCCTAGTGGTAAAGAATTTGAAGATGTTGACTTGCTGTGAGATGTTTTAAGGTCTTCTAGAAGGTTCTAACTGGCTAATAATTCACTTGTTCAATAAATAATTGGAGGAAGGTTAAATTCCACTAATTTGTAAGTCGATCGTGTTGTTTTTGTTTCTTAAAACCAGGGAAGTCTACTTTTAAAACTGTCTCTTACAGATCCATATTATTTCAATAGCCCTCTTAAAAAATGTTAGCCCGATTTAGAGTTCGGAGGATGAGTTATTCTGTCACAAACGTGACATATATTACATCAACCCTGATACAAGTGGAATAGGATATAATGCACTTTTAATACAGTGTATGGGATATTTATCACGTTTGTGAGAGAATAAACTGTTGGTAAAACTCTAAATCAGGCCCAAAATTCTGATTACTGAGCAGGAGCTTGCACACCATCTGAAATTCTGATTCCACCACCCTAAACGCAACAGATGCAATTACAAATGTTATAAAACGCTTATGTATTATGTTTCACATAGCATTACATTAACCAAAAAAGAATAGATGACTATGAAGGTAGTATTATTTATTGGTTTAAGTATCTGTTGTGATAATTACATTTGCGTTTTAGGTATTGTTATTCATTAGTATACATATTGTGTGGTTATGAGCATTGCATTTGGTGTGAAGTTATGCTTTTTATGGTTGTTGTCCGAGTTATGGTTATGGTCCTAATGATAGCTTACACATCTTTCTATTGAATTAGACACTAAGAACTGCACTTAACTGTGACTGTGCACCGAACCTTCTACCAGCTGTCAGCCACCTCCTCACCCTGCCTTTGTCGGCTAGTGCATGCTGCCGGTCCTGTGCCAAACCCTCCACATGCATCTCTCTGCATATGGCCTTTGGCTTTCATGATTCAGCATGAAATTTGTCAAGCTCTTCATATGTCAACTTTTATGCAGTTCAATGGAAGGAAAGCACACTTAAAGTGGGATTACAAAACCGTTCATATGGAATACCGTTACTGCCTTATCTCAGAGCTGCAAAAAATCTGCCAGGCCTTTATCATGTTCAGTTTCTCCATGATATATTGAGTTGCATGCGAATACATCAAGGAGTGGCAGAGCTAATGGGAGTTGGGGGTTGTAAATATGTTTGGTGATGTTTACAAAGCTACATTAAATTTGGCAGACTCCTAACACTTTAAGCCCAGTGTAGGAATCTCAAGTTTCAAGCAGGACTGAAAAATGGCAAAAGTTAAACCACAGGTGAAAAATGTTTTTATTTGCTAATATCTTTGGTTCTGTATCATGGACCTTTATGAAATTTGGCAGGACTTTAGCAGGACCACAAGAAACAACTGCAAAGCTGTACTTAGACACTATCACCATCAGGTGAAAGAGAGGAAGCAAAATGCCCTGACCCTGAAAATCGAATTTATCCCCAACTGCAAGTACCTTTTTGCCTATGTCAAGGAATTCACTAACCCAACAGCCGCAACCAACACCATCACCCCTACACATTAACTGTGCAACAACCTCCGACTTCTTCCAAGAAAAAATCACCAAGATCTACAGCAGATTCGAACACCAGCCACCCCCCATTGACAGTCCCAGTCTGCTATCCTCATCAACCAAGGACTACCAACTGACAGCATGGAACCCTCTATCCATGAAGGACACTGCAGCAATGATGAATTCAGTCCACTCAGGGGGATCCACACACCCAAAACCCCACCATATCGACAACCTGAGAAGAGCCACAATCAGCACTGCACTCACTTACATCATCAACTCCTCCCTGAAGACAACCACCTTCCCCGATAGCTGGAAAAACGGCAAAGTCACGGCCCTTCTAAAAAAACTCTCAGCAACTACTTACTCATCTCGCTGCTCCCCTTCCCGGCCAAAGTCATCGAGAAGACCATCAACAGACAACTCTCTGACCACTTGGAATGCCACAAACACTTGGACGACTAGCAATCAGGATTCCAAAACAACCAAAACACCATAACAGCCCTCATCGCTGTCCCAGACGGCAAATGCACCATCCCAGACCATGGACAGACTGCTGCCCTCATTGTCCTCGACCTCTCTGACGCTTTTGAAACCATCTCCCAGCACACACTCATCACTATACTACACACAGTGACAATACAAGAACCAGCACTTAAATGAATAGCTTCAATCCTCCCTAGAAGAGCACAATGAGTCAGGCTACTGCCATGCACATCAGAACCAAAGCACCTCATCTGCGGATTCCCACAGGGATCATCACTCAGCCCCACACTTTTCATCATGTGCATGACTCCACTGGCTAACATTGTCAGATCCCACTGAATCAACATCATCTCCTATTCTGACGACATCCAGATCAAGTTTTCCCTCTCAGACAACACCATCACCACCAAGACAAACTTTAAACAATTCATGACTAGTGCGGGAAATTGGATGAAGGAAAACCGCACAAGCTCACAACCAACAAAACTGAAGTGATTATCATCGGGAATAAGAGCTCACCTTAGGACTCAACTTGGTGGCCCCTGAACTCAGACCCACCCCAACCAACCACGATAAGAACCTAGGCCTCATCTTGGACACCAACCTCCCCATGACGTCCCAGGTCAACGTTGTCACATCCTTATGCTTTCACATCCTCCACATGTTACGTAAAATCTTCAAGTGTCTTCCATTAGACACCAGATGTACCATCACAAAGGTCCTACTCACAAGCATATTAGGCAAAGGCAATGCACTCTACACCAGCATCCCAACCCGTTTTCTTCACAGACTTCAAACCATCCAAAACACCACTGCCAGACTCGTCCTAGACCGCCTACGCTGTACCCACACCACTCATCAGAGAGCTCCACTTGCCCCCCATCCAGAGGCACTGCCAGTTCAAGCTTCTCACACATGCATTCAGGTCACTGCACAACATGGGACCCACATACCTCAATCACTGGCTTTGCCTCCACCAACCCACCAGACAACCTCGCTCAGAATCACTTTCACTCGCACACACCCACATCTACAGAATTAGAACAAGATGCTTATCATTCTCTTACCAAACCGCCAAATCCTGAACCAGCCTCCCCAGCACACCAGGGCCTCTTCCTCACTTCTTGAATTCTGCAAAAAGCTGATGACCTGGCTTTTCAATTAGTCTTCTTGCGAGACCATTGAGACTGCCTGTACTGAGACTCAGCCTCCTCACACCTCTACACTCACCTACTCAGCACCTTGATACTCTCATGGGTGACAAGCAGTGCTCTGCAAATCCCCCTTACATTACATTTTTATCTTTCCCTTAGTATATGGAGATTCGTGCAAATCTATCGATGCCAGCACACTTCTGGCAGGGCCAACAATTGTACATTTGCTAATAATTTTCTAGTCTACTGCAGACTGGTAACCCCCAATGCACAGCCTTTAAATACACATTAGTATAGGTTGGCCATAGGGCTTGGCCTGTAATCTGGTTAAGTATTTTATTTGTGGACCATGTTTTATTAAATTTGAAGAACAATCTTTGGTACTGCAGACTTAAAATGAACAACTGGAGATAAAACAGTTCAATGGGAGCTTTAAATTTTAAATCTAGACCTGGGTTGGAGGGTTGTCCACAAACTAATGCTTGAGATATCTATATCTTTTAACCTTTTTGAGCTTACTGACACATTTTGTAATTCAAATTGTTTTTTAAACTTCTAAACAGATTTACTCCAAACTAAGCAACAGCAATTCCCTGAATAAAGGTGTGCTTTCATTCCAAGACTGTAATAACTCCCTGTAGGGTGTCTTTCCAGAGCAGAACTCAAAGATTCCTAGGCGAGTTAAAATGGGACCTGCTGCATTTTTGACCACCCATGTGAGAGTATCACCTAAGTGGGAAGTGTCTAGCAAGTGTAATGCACCAGAGCAATTAGTCAATTATTTTTGCCCCCCCCTCCTTTCTTGGATCTGCATGAAACCTGAGATTCCTGAACTAGGCATGCCAAGTCTCAAGCAAATTCATTACAAAACACCAACATTATTAGCATATGAAATTGCTTTTGTTCCTTTTTCAACTTTGCCCTCCCCCATTTATCGGTGCGCACAAAACTTGCCCCACACACAGAAAATTAAACGTTCTCAGTATCTGCCACATTTCACATGGATGTGTCAAATTATGCCATAGTTATTGGCAAGTTAGCAAATTTTTTATCCCCGTTTTAAAATTGTCCTGAATCTGCTCAAATTTAAAAATACAAATAGTAAGCCAAACAAGCTAAATACTTGCTAAATTTCTTGAAAAATCATCAAACAGTGCTAAAGATGTGAGCAAATCAAACATACAGTTTCCAGCTGTCAAAATATCTCTAAAGCTCTAAACACTCCATGCCCAACCCAAGCACCACTTTAACACTAATTTCCCAAACATTACTGAACGGATTTATATCAAATCAACAAAAGCACAATGATTGAGTAGTGTTCTTAAATTGTGGCAAGTTTGGTTTTATTTTGTTCAGCTGCTTTCTTTGTATCAAAAAGCAAAGTAACGTAAAATTATAATGGAAATAGCACTTTTGGGAACCTCCACCTTTTTCTTTGCACACACTTCACAGATCTATCATGAACGACCCAAAGTGAATGAACTTTTCTCTTTGGAAAGCTTCACGTAGGACCCTAAGATATTAAGGAAACATCTCTACTAATAAAATCATGAATTATGAGCAAGTTTGCTGTAAATTAAATAGAAATATGAGTCTGAGCGATTTTAATGTAAAATATGGTTCAAAACATACTATTTAGCAAAGAATTATGATATTTAAATTAATTTACAAATTAATGCAAAGTTAATTTTAGGAGGTAATATGTTAGATATGTTTTTTTAAGTAGTCTCAGGTTATTAGTATTTATTAAAAAATAAACAGTACATTTCCCTATGTTTTCTACTGGGAGAGGTCTGCCCCAACAGCAGAGCTCTCCATAATCAGGTCTAAAGTTACTAATATTAGCTTTAAAGTCATAAATATAGTCCTAGGAGTGTTCCAGCCCATCACTTGAGGGGGTGGAAACTCTTAAGTCTACACCAAGAGGTAAATCTCCACTTAGAAATGGTGAATAGCAAAAAAGTGGACACATCATAACGCATGCATATTTACTTTTGTTATTCGGTCACAAACTGTGCAAAAATGCTTATATCATGAAGATCAGAATTTTCTTGAGTTGCTCCGAATCTCCATGAAAATTGTCAGCAAATTGCTGAAGATATGAAGTGAATTTTCGTGTGTTAACGAGTGCATGGAATTTATTAATAGTATATCTACAGACTGTAATTATTTACATGCAATTTATGTTTACTTTCAATTCAATTCAGATATATGCCTTTGAAGCACTCAGGGTAATGGAATTACCCCAAATTCTGAAAGATCAGCACAGATTTTAGGATTTTCTAACACCTTGAGAATGAAAATGTATTCAAGGCAAATGGTAGGGAGCTCCAAAGACCTGGTCCAAAAGAGGTCTTGTTACAGATAGAAACAAGTATGGATATGGATACCTCTTGCATCATAAATACACAGTAATTGGCCCCACCTGATTTTTAGTTTAATATTTTGGCCACTATGAGGAAAAGAATGGTGACTCCTGGTACATATACTTTCTCCAGTAACCCATCCATCCATCCACCATTTTTCATATACGCTTAGGAAACTCTCTGGTTACTTTCTCCTTAATACAGATCCAAATTACTACAAAAGAGTCAAATTCAAGATTATCCTCTCTGCTTACATAGCATAAAAAGTCTGGTGTGGGTTGTTTAAGATCACTCAATTATTTAGGTATATCCTTTTATGGAGAGAGTCATTGCTTCTTAATATTTATAAGGAACAATTTTGTACTATTTGGCCCAGAAAGGAGTAAATACATTTGCCTATTTTTATAAGGAGGGAACAGTCTGATTTTTAGCACTTTGCAAGTACAATATGATTTCCCTGAGACAAACGTTTTCAAGTACCCTCCACATTATACAATTGTTTGTGAAAACAAGACAACACAAGAATCCCTTGAAGAAAATATTAAAGAAAGGTCACTCACTCTATATCAACTATTTATAACAACCTTAGTTATTGGTCTTGAACCACTGTTTATCAAGTGTTTCAGAGACATTACTGAACTCCATCAGTCTGGAAATATTATCTTGCCGGCAGACAATCCTACATTGCAGTCTTTCACACTGACGTAGCTAGGCACTTTGCCGCCCATGGCGGTCTCTGCCTTTGCTACCTCGCGGCCATGCTGAAGAGCAGGGGCGGTGCTGCAGATGATACCTGCATTTGCCGCTCCAGCTGCCGTCCCCAAAACACGTGCAGTCCCCTCCATCCCCTCTTGCTATGCCACTGGCCGTACAAGGTCATTAACACATAATATTATACTCGCTTGTATCTGTTTAAAAAAAATGTGAAGATGACCTCCCTTGCATCTATTTAACAAAAATATAAAGATGACTCTGAGGGGCAGATTACAAGTTTGACGGTGCGGAGGTGGGACTGCCCCATCGCCGAACCGCCAAACCCGAGTGAGAACCGCTCGCCATATAATTACTTTTTTAGTCATTGGCGGGAAATCCCTTTGCGGTTCCCATGGTGGTGCCTATAAAATAGGCACCACCAAGGGAATGTCAAAGGTAGTTGCACGGCATGCACTGTGAAGTCCATGACGTGCTGGAACTGGGTGTGCATGACACAGAGGCACACATGTTGTGCACCCACTGGGTGCATCCACAAGGCGTGAGGCCAGGGGAGTCCCTCTACGGCCCCCTTTCTTTCCTCACCGCCACTGTTTTCATGGAGAAAAGACCTCCATGAAATCAGTGACAGTGATAAAAGTCGCAATATGCTTGGTGTGACAGCAGCGGCAAACAACATAGTTTCACACCTTTGGGCTAGAGGTAAAGGGTAAGAATGGGTGGTGACATTAAAGGATTGTTTGGAGCCCACTATTGGAGTGGCCTCAATATTCATAGATTATGGATATATTACAATTCATGGTCTATTTTAATAGCTTTACCATACCATTAATTATTATCTTAGACTGATTTTTCCTTAAGGACAGTATTTTCAGGATGAATATCGCTCCTTATTTTGTACATGTAGGGTTGTGTTTTTTACAATGGGTTTGTTGATTTCTCTAGTAAATATATATTTAAGCTTTCACAATAAAAATAATGAATACACTTCTTTGAAAGACAGGTTTAAAGCTCATGTAATGATTAACCCACTCAAGTACTTGATGAACCAGCCACGCATCATCTTAGATGTCCATGTTTTGTCCATGGACTTAAAACAGGAATGCTCTAGATGCAGGAAGTGGGTGGTGGTTCTGTCAATCAGGAAATTATTCTGCAAACTAGAAAAAAAATCCATATTGCTGTTGCATTAGTTCTTAAGCATTAAGAGTTTTAAAGACTGGAGCAGATCATCAAACTTTATCCTAAACACCAAAAATGAAATGCGAGGTGATTGCAGGGACATGGGCAATGTTCTCATAGCTCAACAAGTGTCTCTTGGGGTGTTTTGAGGTACCTTTAAGTTGGTGGATCATTTGTCTTTTAACCAACAGTAGATAGCAATTCCACGACACGTCACTTTGGTCTGTGGTGAAAACAGATCTGGAATTTGGCAGGCTGACAGTGGTGAGCTAGAGTTTTAATGACAGCAGAAAAGGCTTTTAAATTCGACACCTATTAATAAGAGAAATCTAATTCATTTGGAGTAGAAAAGGCTGGATTATATCTGGTGTCTTCTGCGTGATGTTTTCTTCAGCCATCTGCATTGGCTGCCTCTTAAGAGTGTTGTCGGTACCCTTTGTTTCCAGTAAAGAGCTTTCCATTTGCCCAAATAATGTCACAAGAGTATTTATACAATCAGTTTAATTGACTACAAGGACTGAAATGCTAAATTAAACGCACAAATCTAAACAGGGGGTCCAGCCAGCATGGAGCGATCTGCGTACTTAATGACAGAAATGAAGCCAGAGAGAGTTGGTGTGAAGAGGGCTGAGTGAGGTGGAGGAAGTGACTGCAGCCACCTCTCATGTGATGGCAAAGGGCTAACTGGACACAGCACCTTCCATTGGAAACAACAAGAGGAAAATCCTGTGAGTGATAATAGGCCTACACCTGCCTCCTCAGGGTTTTTTATCTGATGAAATTTCCATAGATGAAAAAAAATTGGGGATATTTCCACAGGGTAAAATCTAGCAGCTCCAACCATGCCTAAAAATTGTCAATTAATTATGTAGCGCCCCTGAAAATGAATCAAAACCTGTTAGCTTCCTCGGAGTATTCCCTTTTCCTACACTGACCTGCAGTAATGTGTCAGCGATTTTGCCCAGACGTTTTCTGACTTTCCCTTCCAGTGAGAGAAATAATTGCTCCATTCCTCCGCTTGCTTAAGGGATCTCGTGAGCGCCATCAACCTTACTACCAAATTTCTGCTCCCAATTGTAGACTCTTGGCGGACATGGTATGTTTTTATCTGTATTTTGCATTAAGGTGCACATTCTATTAGACGCTCGCCTTGTTATCTGTTCTAGGGTCCTGAAAAAGTTGCTTTATTTACCCAACAATGAAACGTGACGACCAGCCTTAACTAATTTTTCCACATATGTCCTTCCTATTTTAGCATGTACAGTGAGTGAGCCTTTTAAGGATTCTACACTCACCAGATACACTTTTAATGAATTAATGAGCTATACACACTCCTGTGTTTGAGGACATTCAGCACCTTTAGCGACTAGATATCCTTCATACCCTTTTCCAGAAACATTTTAGGGTGAGATATGTGCAAGGATTTCTCCCACCCCATAAACATGACACCTTTTGGGTGTCATCAAACTACTTCTTGGTTTGTTCCACATCTTTGTCCGATCCAGTACACAATAAAAGAGCTTGACATCAATAATTTGAAACCTAGGACACACTAGATGCCACATCTGTGCTCCCACCTGGTAGCTCCTGTCAGATGTCGCCTACAAATGTTCCATATCTCAAATATTTTGCGTTGTTTCCATCTAGGAGTAGCATTTGATCACTCCTATTTAGATATATTAAAACATGACCAAAGATCTCTGCAGCACTGTAATTGGGTTTTGTTAAAGTAACTCTTACAGAGCCCCCCATTTAAACTAACTCAGCAAAACCTCTTCCTATTTACAGCATGCTCAGACCCACACCACAGTCAAACCATAAAACCCCTTCACTAATGCAGGTCACTTCTAACTTTAATAAGGGCCTTGTATATGTAAAACAGGAAGTACTGCATATTGTAGTTCTACAGGCAAGGCCTATTTAAACACACCTATAATCACGCTTGTGTAAGGAGGTCTCACTGCTTGCAGAGCACAGGTGTAGCCCACAAGGGTGTTAGGTACAGCACAGTATGTGGCAGGTGCATAGAGTGAGATTGTGTCTCTAAGTTAGGCCCAGCGCATACATCCAAATGCTGGTAACATTAAGGGACATATTTACAAACACTGTTGCATCGCTCTCACACCACGCAATGCAGTGCTAGAGGGATGCAACTGAAAAAAGACAATTATGAAGCCACGCAAGGCCACCTTGAGTGACCCTGGGTGGCTTCATATATCTTGCAAATCCCTGAGATGCCTTACTCAGCGGCAGGGAGGCATTCCATGTGTGTTGTGTGGGTGTTCCCATGCAACTCCCATGGTTTTTGATGCATTCCCAGATTTACGAGAGCTGGTAAATCTGTGAATGTGCCAAAAGGATAAACCTCACCAGGTGAGGCATAACAAGGAGAAATATATTTATTTCTTCTCGTTACTTCCTCTTTCTATGTGGGCTGCAGTCTGCAGCACACGCAGAAAGTGGAATTTGCCTCTCAGGATTGCTTTTGTCCAGGATGGTGTTCCTTCCTGTACAAAAACAATCCTGTCAGCAACGCAGGTACCCTTGCACCTGTATTGGCGCCAGGCAGCCAAAATTGCATCAGCACAGGGAAAAGGACAGGAATGCGTCGAATTCTCAGGAGAAGAATTCGTCGAGTTCTTTTAAATATGGCACATTTCTGCCCTTTCCCTGTAACACAGCACAGCAAGGTGACTTGGCCCTAAGTGCTTAATGAAAGCCCCACTCCAGGAAAGTGCAGTTTCAGGTTTGTTCAGGATATGCACTACTCTTTCCAAACTCCCTGCAGGCAGAGAAAATACTGCTCCTGGACCAGGAAAGGTCAGAGCAGGAGAGAAGGTCAGAGCAGGCTTTTACAACCATTCCTGAGTAAACCAGCTTTTTCCCTGTCCCCGCTGCCTATTTAAGATTAGCAGCACTCGGATTTTCTCGCTCCAGGTAAATCAGACAGGAACATTTTACAAGTTTTCTTTGAAAAAAAAAAGCAGGCCGAAGTTCTATTTGCAGTAGTATTTTTTATTAAGTGAGGCTGCCGATGCAGTATAAATCCATTTTATTTACAGTCATGACTATCTTCTGAACACGCTTGTCATAAAATTGAAAAAATATCCTATAAATAGAAATATTGCATTTATTTATTAATTTTAAACTGAGAATGCACGAGAGGGATGCTATTTGACAATGAGAGCACAATATTTCTCAATAATTGCTTTGTTACAACGCTGACTTTGAGACACATTTGCCCAGCTTCCTGCTGCTCTGTGTCAGATTTCTCTCACATGTGCTTTAAATAATAGTAACCTGACACCCTGACCTTCCAAAGATGGTCTTAAGGGGATCTGCTTATGGGTCAGACAATTGCCGAGCAAATTACAGACACAGTTAGAAAATTAAACTGAAATGTGTAGGGTTTCATTGAAGCTAAATAATTCATAGCACAAAAACCACAATTCTTTCAATAAAACGTTCCTTTGGTTTAAACATTGCAATATTTTTGCAATTTTAAGTGGCTTTTGAAATTTTAAATATTATTGCGTAGCGAGGGACAAATAATGTCAGAATGCTAGCTGTGCATAGGACTTTAATATAATATAACTAGGACTCCCGGTTTTATGGTATTTATTTTTTTGACATTTCCATCTGTATTTATCCATATTTATTTTTTGTCAACTTTATCTGTATTTATCCATATTTATAATAGGTTTTGTGAAAAGGTAAAAGCCAAAACTAGTATATTTCCACATGTATTTAACCAATAAATATGCAGTCATGTTTGAATGCCTGACAGGTTTCAGTGATACGAACACATGCAGAAGATAAATCAATGCACTTATATGAAAATATGCACATTCCAGCATCAGCCTTGTGCATATCTACTGCTGTTTAAGCCTCTTTACTAAAATCCCTTTCTTTTTTAACCCCCTTTTTTAACCCCCTTACATATCAATCCACACAGTTATTAGCTTGGCAGTCATGGCAAAGTGTATTTAGGATCACTCTAAAAGCACCCAATTTCCGTTTTTCCAAATTTAAATATAAATACAGACAAGAAAATAAACGGTTTTCTGTCTGTATTTAGCTGTAAAATCAGTAAAAACGGAAAACAGGGAGCCTTAAATATAGCCTACTACTTGGAGCTTAGAAACTGCTGGATTGTGTTATAACATTCAAGCCTTAAAATAAGCTATTAAAGATCAGCCTGGTCTAAATATACAGAATCTATAGCTTTTTCTTTGTGACTACTGTTTCACAGATTTGTACTTTGCTAGATTTGACTCAATAATATTTGCATTACTTAATCAAAGCCTGGGCAGTCATCACACTTCATCACTCTTCCTCTGTTACCTGAACTAAAGCTGTATGTTCCTTTATATTTCGTCTTAGTTTCATTACCCCATATAACAAATCTATTGGCTATCTATATAATGCAGTTATTAATCCGAAAAAGAATATAATTTTTGCCTCTTTAATCGTGCAACAAATGCGTTTTCTGAACCATGGGACTGCCGCTGTCGGTGGTGGTCCCACCGCCCAAAGACCCTACAAGACCACCCGCCGCATTATGATGGCAGGTGGATGTAGGGTTGGTGGTGAGACCGACCGACACTCATCTGACGGGCTCAAGGAGCCCGTCAGACAGTCTACAATCCCTACAATGGTGTATGTGCCTGCTCAGGCACAGCCAAAGGGATTACAATGTCCCTTTCCGCCGGCTCATTTCATGGCGGTGAGCCCACCATGAAAAGGCTGGCAGAAAGGGACTTTGGGGGCACCTAGCGGACCCCCCATTTCTCCCTGGCCCTCAGATATGGGCGCTGCATGTGGCAGGCATCGCATGGTGCCTGCCACATAGTGCAGGGATATGTCAGATGTGTACATTTTGTATTGTGGCTTGTGCTGCAGCACACGCCGCAATACAAAAGATACACATTGCAACCGCTGTGAACGCGGTTGCGTCGTAATGCGGCCAGCGGGACCTTCAACTCCTAGTCGGACGGTCCTGCTTCCGCATCAGTTACGTCCGCCCGACATCATAATCAGGCCCAAAGACTTTAATAGTTTTTTCCTCCCAATTAATAAAGTAGACACAAAACTCTGTATTTGTGGATATCAAGTCATTTTGGTGTTGTGTGCAGTTATATATTTCACAGAATTGGTGGAATCCTGAACAAAAGAAATCTCCTCATCTTTTCTTTCAATTGGTTATCGATCATTGCAGTTAGCCCTGGAAGTGAACCAAGAGCCAGATATATGAATTATTAGTTCCTAAAACTGGTCAAAATTTGTGACCAGCATTTTTTTGTGACCAATAAAGAATTTTACAAACCACCCTATGCACTAATAGATCATTTTGCAAAACTGCCCCAACCTCATGAATATTAATGTAGTAGTTTGCAAATTGAGACAGGCTCAGATTCATGGTCATCAAAGGGATGGTGGGCTGCTAGGATCAGTGGACTACCAAGTCTGTGATCGTTTTACATTAAAGTAAATTGTTTTATTTATTTATTTGTTTTTTAAACAGCCTGCTTTCCTTAAAGGAGGCAATGCTCTGTTTTTTTTTAAAAAAAGGAAAAAATAAGTGTTCTTTTAAAGTTTGTTTGAAAGTTGGCAGTGGTACCCTGGAACATTGTCCACTCCTCAGCCCAAATTGTTTTTTACATTCACAAGGGGATACCCATTTTGCGAATGGCTTACCACCCTAAAGCGGGAGTGGGTACTTTATCAACATTTTGCAAACGGATTTGTCGCAAAACATTGTTACATGTCATAGTGATTCGTTATTCGGAAGGGATGTCTACAATACTCTCTGTACCAAAAACAAATCTGTATGGGGTCACAATCCTTTTTAGGAGTCTTCCAAAATTCACCAACCACTAAAATTGGAGTCTTGCATCAGCAAAAACATTTTTGCAGTCTCAAACTCCAAAACCGCATCTTTACAAACATAAAAATGCATTCTACATTTGGCCCCAGGCATGTCTTTTCTCAGAACATTAGTGGGATATTGGCTTATTTCTGTTAAGGAGTGACATAAAATTAAGCATACAAGAAAATAGAGTAACCTAAGTTAAAAAGGAACCTGGATGAGTTAAGTCAAATATGAGAACAAAGCAGCATCATTTACGATAGGAATGAATTCAATACACAGGCTGTATTGAATTCAATAGCATGCTACATCCATAAGTTCAGAAACGTGATATAGTGAAGAACGGTGTAGTGCTCAGTGAAGAGCAGCTGTGATTCAGCGATAGTGCCAAAGTAATTTAATTATAAACAAGAATTGTATTCTAAGTTGAGGTATGAAAGTAATTTTATTCATCTAAGTGGCTAGATTCATTTAAGGATCTCTAACAAAAGTAATAGTGAATGGTTGGAGTCCATAAAAATGGCAACAACCAACTGTAAATTATTGACATTTCTTTTTTTTTTGTTTTTGTTTATTGAAAACCAATTTTATTCAGGTTTTATACATGGTGCAGCATTGGCCAAATGGCCCATACATCAATAGGATCCAATTGAAATTTCACCGTGTACCAGTTAAGAATGAACCAGAAAAGAAAAACAAACTGTAAACCAGTATTAAACTGAGCGCAGATTAGACAACCCAACACCTCCCCCCCCCACTCCAACCGATCATTGACGCATAGTATCCGACTAATTAACCATCTCGGATTTAAGGAGAATACGTCTATTAGATTGCATTTCATTCTGCTATGAGGGATTCTGGGGACAAAATATTGACATTTCGACCTCGAGTTAGTAATCATTGGTCATCATCAGGATGTTGAGTAATATTGAATAAATCTGAGGAATTAATCTAAAAAAAAGCTTTAAAAAGTTAATTGTTTAGGATGAGCGAATTAATAAAGAGTTCTGTGCTGCAAAAAGGTTCCTCAAGATTACATTTACAGCTACAGATGCATAAACATCCTGCTGTTTATGTCAGTATCAAAGTAGTGCCATAAAACAGATGAAAAGAACCAACATAAGTAACTGATGAAATCCACACTCCGACAAGAGGCAGATATCACTCTGCTACAGTGCAACAAATAGTACATCAGAACTAATAAAATAGATGCTGCTGTTACAAAACAATAAATTAGAAAAAAACAAAAACACCTGGGTTGGAGTACAGAGCTCCATGAATAATGTTATTCTTGAAACTATAGAATGGCAAAATTCAAAAACCACTCTCATCATGAGAAAGAGCTGTTGTTCGAAATGTGTCGGACCAGAGGGACTTTCAGTTATGTATTTATCATATGAAATCACATCATACATTTACCCATGAGCGTGCTTCCTTCCTTCTATGAGCAGTTGTGAGTAATATTGTGGTGTATTAAGCCAGCAACAGTGGCTGATCTGTGCTCTGTTTTGTGCTAATGTTGGAAGAAAAATAAACAAAAAAGAAATGTTATATAAAAAAAGGACCGTTTCGGGGGGGGGGGGAGAGAGAGAGGGGGGAGAGAGAGAGAGAGAGAGAGAGAGAGAGAGAGAGAGAGAGAGAGAGAGAGAGAGAGAGAGAGAGATGTCATCAGTGATGTCACTGACTATGTCATGAGTGATGTAATATGAGACATCAGCAGTGCATTGCGGGGGCGCGAGTTATAGTTAGCTGGACTAACTATAACGGGGGAATTTCTCTGGTTTTGTACGAGTGAAATGTCCAACTAACTATAACGCCCCTGAAACCTAAGGTTTTTTCATTGAATGTCTAAGGTTTTTTAAATGCTAATTTCTAACTAAAACATGCCTGAAACCTATGTTTTGTTAAGTGAATTTCTAAGGTTTTTTAAATGCTAATTTCTAACTATAACGTGCCTGAAACCTATGGTTTTTAAATGAATTTCAAAGGTTTTTTAAATGGTAGTTTCTAACTATGCCTACAGAGGTAGGACATGTGAAGAAAGGAGAAAAATGCACAGAAAGAAGCAAAAGAAATGCAGAAAGAAGCAACAGAATTCCACAAAGACGAAGAAAAATTGCAGAAAGAAGCAAGACATGTGCAGAAAGAACCAACAAAGGAGCAGAAAGAGGCCTTGTTGCAAAATCATCCTGTGCCCACAACTTTTTCAGACGGGTACTGGTGGTAACTGACTCTGACTAACCAAGCCTAGAGCCAGTGCTATGCTAAAAGACACTTAGAATACAGTGCAAACACCTACATACACTAGGGAACACTATGCGTTGGGGTACCCCTGTGATTAGCATGACCTCCTCTGTAAGGCAGTACATAATAGGGCAGGGGGATTAAAACTACCTCCAAGTCAGAGGTAGAGAAATATGCTACTCTAACTAGTAGTCGCGTTTGCAGAGTGCTGGAGAAAGGGTGCTGGGCGTCCAACCAACGCTCAGGAATTCCGCTGCGTAGGACTTACAGGAGGTTCCAGGAGGGATTCTTGGCCCCCAAACTCCCTGAGGACTAAATTGGACTTCATCTCCCATCCCGTAGTCTGCCAGGAGGCACGTTTGCAGAGTGTTAGTGAAAGGGGGGCATGGCCTGCTAAGACGTCTTAGCAAACCCACTGTGTGGGACTTACTGGAGGTAACAAGAGGGGTAGTTGGCCCCCAAGGACATCTTTGGGGGCCAACTTCTTAAACTATTACCTCCAGTCAGTCCCACACAGCAGCATTGGTAAGTACTCGTACCAGCCACGCCCACTTTGCCCACCACTCTACAAACGCGCCACCTGGCATGCTATTGGATGGGGATTGAAGTCTCCTTCACTGCTGGGGGTCCTTTAGGGGTCATCTAGCCTACCTTTTACCTCCAGTAAGCCCCACGTAGTGGGATTGGTGAGAGGTAGACAAAGGCCATGCCCCCTTTCTCCACCACTCTGTAAACACGCCCCGGCGCATTGTTAGTTGGGGGATTAAGTCCCCTTGAATCCTGAGGGTCCCTGGGGTCCAACTAGCCCACCAGGTACCTCCAGTAAGCGCCACAGAGCTACCTTGCAGAGAGGTGTAAAAAGGGGTGTGGCCTCTCAACACCTCTCTGCAACGCAGCTCCCTGGTGCATACTGGAGGTACCTGGTGGGCTAGTTGGCCCCCAGGGACACTCAGTATTCAAGGGGAATTAATTCCCCAACTTATAACGCGCCAGGGGGCGTGTTTGCTGAGTGCTGCAGGGAGGGGCGGGGCCTAGCCGAGATACGGCTATTTAAAAAAAAAAACAATTAAGAAGGGGGCTGTGTGGTCCCCCTCCTCTTTCCTTTTTTTGGGCCCTGGGGACCCCATCCCCCAGGGCATTGCCCCTTTTTAAAAAAAAAATGTAAACAGGAAGGAGTCCCTCCGGAGGCCAATTTCGGCCCTGAGGACCCCATCCCCCGGGGCATGGCCATAGTAGGGGGGGGGGCCCCCTCCTGAGGCCTCTATTATTAGCCTCCGATCACCCCATGCCCCGGGGCTGTGCCTCTTTTATTTATTTATTTTTTATTGAGGGGGGCTGCGTGGCCCCCCTCCTAGGACACCATCCCCCAGGCCTAGACTCTCATTTTTTTTTTTTTTTTTAAATATTCACAGTGGAGGGGGGCCGCTCGGCCTGCCTCCCGGGCCACTTCTGGCTCCGGGGACCCCATCCCCCGGGGCCGGCCCTCTCCTTTGGGGACTGTGGGGGAGCCTCAATGCCCCCACGGTCCCTGCCGGCTCCCCGCATCCTGGGTAGCCGGCATTGCTTTTCCACACGGGGAGCTGCTGACATGCAGCTCCCTGTGTGGAAAAGCAGTGTGGTTTGGATTTTGAAAGCGAGAGCAGGTTGCCTGCTCTCGTTTTCAAAATCCAAACCACAGTTTGCTATGGCAGGGCGGGAGCCACAAGGCTCCCGCCCTCTAATAGCAAACAGCAGTGTCCCGGGAGTTGGCATCCCGGGACACTACAGGAGCCGGCCCTGGGGGTTGGCGGTCCCCAGGGCCATCACAGGCTCCAGGAGGGGGGCCGTGCGGTCCCCCTCCCATCACATGCACAGCCCCGGGAGGTGGTGGTCCCTGGGGCTCGGGGGTCCGTCACGGACCCCCAAATTTGAATATTAAAGCCCGGGGAGGTGGCGGTCCCCAGGGCGTGTGGGGGGGCTCGAGTCTCCCCACACAGGTGTAGTTTTTTTTTTTAAAAAGCCCTGGGGTTGGTGGTCCCCGGGGCAAAAAAACCCAATAACAACCCTGTAGGGTGACAGGCCCCGGGGCTTGGGCGTGGCTTGGGGGGGCCTTGGAGGCCCCCAACCCATTTAAAAAGAAGCCCCGGGTGTGGCGGCCCCTGGGGCTGCGGGGGGCAGGGTGCCCCCCCCGCAAATATTTAATGAGAGCCCCAGGGGGGTGGCGGTCCCCGGGGCTGCGGGGGAGCTGTGAGCCTCCCTCAAGTATCGAATGAAAGCCCCGGGGGGTGGCGGTCCCCGGGGCTGCGAAGGCCTGCCTGGGCTCCCACAATTTCAATTTTGCATGCCCCCGGGACTTGGCCCACCCGGGGGCTAACTAATAATGAAGCGCGGGAGACCGCACTTCGTTTTTTAAAATTTTCGGCCGAAATTCACGCTGGGTGCGTGAATCTCGACGATTATTTTTTTTTAATGCATTTTTTGGCCCTGGGGTTCCTTGTGGGACCCCCTGAACAGGCCTAGGGGGTCAGGGTTTTTCTACCCTGCCCCCTTTTGTTAGTTTTCACCTTTTGTTTTTCTGTTTTCTTGTGCCTCGGTTACCGAGCCTAAGATGGCTGCCAACACTTCCTGGTTTGGAGTGTTGACAGCCAATTAGAATAAAGCTCGTGGTCGGGAGGGTGCGCGGATCCTCCGTGCCTCTATATATCGAAACTTTTATTTTTGAATTTTCTCAGCAACTACTGAATGGATTTACACCATTTAAAAAAAGGGCACTTTCTGAACCAAGCACTTCCTTTTGACCAAATTTGGTGTAATTCCGTTCAGCAGTTCGAGCTGTAGCCGTGTCTAAAGTTTCCTATGGGAAATTCATTTTTCAACCACTATTTTTTGAATTTCTCAGGAACTACTGAACGGATTTACACCATTTAACAAAAAAGGTCTCTTTTTGAATCAAGGGCTACCTTTTTGCCAAATTTGGTGTAATTCCGTTCAGTAGTTTGGGTTGTAGTCGTGTCTAAAGTTTCCTACGGGCAATAACATGGAAAAATCACGTTTTGGGACACCCCTTTTTTTCTCAGCCCCTGCTTGGCAAATCACCCCGAAACTTTCAGGATAGGAGATGACCAGAGCGGGCCATAAGTTTTGAAAATTCTGTGAAGATTCGTCTACCGGCACCAAAGTTACTGGGAAAACTAAAAACAAGTTTCCTATGGAAACTAGGTCCTAACTATAACTACCTACTGGCAACCGCCAGTAGGATATATATATATATATATACATAGATACATATATATATATATATATATATATATATATATATATATATATATACATATATGTTAGAAATGGGGGTCTCTAGTTGGCAAGGGTTTGCACCTTTGTCCAAGGAGGGACCCTTCCTTCTAGTCAGGATGAGGGAGTTACACTCCTAAAATAATGCCTGCTCACCCCCTTGGTAGCTTGGCATGAGCAGTCAGGCATATCTTTAAGGCAGTGTGTAAAGCATTTGCACATAACCAACAGTAATACAGTGAAAGCAAATACAAAAGGACACCACACCAGTTTAGAAAAATATCCAATATATTTAAATATCCAAAACAAGAGAAAAAACGATTTAAAAAATCCACAATACAGTTCTCAGAGATCTTCAATAATCAAAAATAGACTTGAAATACATTTTTTTGTAGTCGATAGGTCTGTCTGAGGTTATCACGGCATCGTAAACAACAAATCCAAATAGTTCTGGCTGACCGCGGCATCCCCGGCCAGCTACGGTTTCCAGAAGAGCGGCAAAACAGGACCATTAGAAATGTAGGGCGTCTGTGACCTCTCAATGAGCCCCACAAGGCCAGCGTCCGCAGGCGTCGGTTCCGGAGGTCAGTGCAGGAGTCGTCGGGCCCTTGAAGTCACAGACGTTGCAGATTGAGCTACTTACGGTTTAAGTCGGGAGCGCCAGCAGGCGTTGGGTGCTGCAGTGCGAAGTGGGGCGTGCGTTGCCCTCAGGTCGTGGTGCAGGCAGCTCGGTGACGGTTGTCCAGCGGCATCGGTGAGACCAGGGCTGAGGTCTGAAGTGGTGTGGTGCTCATCACGGTGCTGGCAGGTCACAGTGCAAGCAGCAGCATCGTCGTTGCTGAAGCACTGTCGTCGGTTGAGTGCGCTCGAACCATTGTGCAAGCAGCAGCATCAATGTCGGCATGGAGCAGCATTGTGGGGTGTACCAGGGTGACGTTGCGAGGCGGTGTGGAGTGCGGTGCCCACAGGTCACGGGGCAAGCAGCGGATGGGTGGTGGCATCAGGTGGCGTCGTCGTGAGACCAGGGTTGCAGTGCAGCATTGCGGCGGTGCCCTATGCGGTGCCTTCAGGGCATTGAGTCAGCAGTTACGTCGTAGACGCCATTGGGTTGCTTTTTCTTCTGCTGCAGCAAAAAACACACAGTGCCCAGTAATGATGGCAGAAGAACTTGAAGTCTTTGCTGTTCCTGTGACTTCTTCAACAGGGGGCAAGCTCTACCTCAAGTCCTTGGAGAAACTCACAAAAAGGAAGTTGCAGAAAGCTCAGTCCAGTCCTTTCACTGTCCAAGACAGAAGCAGCCACTGCAGGCCAACACAGCAAAGCAAACAGCAAAGTGGTAGTCCCTCCTCACAGCTTCTCCAGCTCTTCTTTTTGGCAGTCTTCTTGGTTCCAAAAGAGTTCTAAAGATCTGGGCCCCAATATTTATACCCCCAAATGCCTTTGTCCTCTCAGGCAGAGAGGGTCTGAGCTTAGTCCAAACCAGTTCTGTCCTGTCTGGCCCAGCTTCCTGGCACGGGGTGGAGACAGCATTGTGGAAGGCAGACCAGGCCCATTCAGGTGCAAGGAAATCTCCTCCCACCACTCTAAATGCAGCCCAGGTCTATTCAGCTCAGCTCTGACCCATCAGACTCTCTAGAGCCACTGCACCTCCCCAGCTCCTGTCACTCCAAAGCCAGACAGTCAATCCCCATCCTAGCAGAGGCACACAGAATAGCTAAGCAAGAAAATACCTACTTTCTAAAAGTGGTATTTTCAAACACAGAATGTAAAAATCACCTTTACTAAAAGATGCATCTCTAGATTCTGAGTTCAGGTATAGTAAACTTTATTTTCCTCTCTGGTCCCAATGGGAAGTTATATTTATAAGATATGATAAATTAACTCCCATGCTTTCCTATGGGCCAGATAGCCTTTCAATAGTGAAAAACAAAATTGGCAGTATTTCACTATCAGGACACGCCACACACATCAGGGCATGTACTACCTTTCACATACACTTCACCATGCCCAACCTTTGCCTACCTTAGGGGTGACTTACATGTAAGAAAAGGGATGGTTAGGGCCTGGCAAGTGGGTGCAATTTGCAAGTCGACATGGCAGTACTAGACTGCACACAGACACTGCAGTGGCATGTCTGGGTTACCTTTGAAGGGCTGCTTGTGTGGGTGGCACAACCATTGCTGCAAGCCCACTAGCAGCATTTGATTTACAGGCCCTGGGTACACTCAGTGCACTTTACTAGGTACTGACTAGTAAATCAAATATGCCAATCAAGGAAACACCAATCCATAACACAATTTTCACAGACAGCATATACACTTTAGCACTGAAAAACAGTGGTAAAGTGCCCAGAGTCCTAAAACCAACAAAGACAATCCAGGATAAAATAGGAAGAAGAAGCAAAACGTTTGGGTATATCAACACAAACCCCTCCGATAAGCGCAAGGAAGAGGCCACACGGGGAATCCAAGATGAAGCTCTTTAATAGACAGCGTTAAGCATAATGCATTTCGGCCATCGGGCCTTCTTCAAATGCTGCTGTTAACCAGAATTGGTGCCACATCCCCACCTTTTTAATAGTCCTGCAGCCCTCCCATAGATAGGAGCAAGCCCAGCCCTAAATCATGTGATCGCCCACCAGCTGCAGCGTTGTAGACACTACAGCTCCCAGAATACACCATTACTAGGCAGGTGTTGCATGGGGAAACCTCGATGGCAAACAGTCCATTCGGGCTGGTGTCGTGCCGGCTGAGGCATGATATGTCTGGTTTGCTGAAAGTCTCCAAGCCTCCTTGGGGCCCCGCACACGTTCCAATCTCATTATACTACAGGAGTCTGCCGGGCCGTGAGTTTCATTACAATGAATGAGAAACTCCTCGTGAAGTCATGGGCTGCTCCTGGCAGCGGCCCTTGCTTTACCTGCAATTAGAGGTGGGTTGGTGCAGTTCCAATACCTTGGACAAACGAAGAAAACTGCAGAAGCAGGAGCCAGTGAAGCAACCAACAATTTTATGGAACGGGGCCTCTTTAACGCGTCTCTGGCCGACGCGGTAATATCCACACAAACCCCTCCGATGAGCGCAAGGAAGAGGCCACACGGGGAATCCAAGTTGAAGCTCTTTAATAGACAACGTTAAGCATAATGCATTTCGGCCATCGGGCCTTCTTCAGATGCCGCTGTTAACCAGAATTGGTGCCAAATCCCCGCCTTTAAATAGTCCTGCAGTCCTCCCATAGATAGGAGCAAACCCAGCCCCCAATCATGTGTCCGCCCACCAGCTGCAGCGTTGTAGACACTACAGCTCCCAGAATACACCATTACTGGGCAGGTGTTGCGTGGGGAAAACTTGATGGCAAAGAGTCCATTCGGGCTGGTGTCGTGCCGGATGAGGAGTGATGTGTCTGGCTTGCTGAAAGTCTCCAAGCCTCCTTGGGTCACCGCAAACGTTCCAACCTCATTATACTACACATATATGCTGCACTTATGCAATTAATTTGTAAAGTTCAAAAAGCTGTTGAAGGCTTGGCTTTTCTAACTGCTAGTCCTCTGTCCTTTCTGTTTATGTTCAGCGTAGGGAAGCCCCGCCACGGCAGTCATGCACTTTATGAATTTGAAAAATAATAATTTATAATAATATTAATACAATAATAAAAATAAAATTGTATATATAAATTATACATATATACACTCAGAATAGATGCGCTCACTCAAGAAAGTGCGTACAAAGCCAAAAGTTTTATTCACAAAACAAGCATGACGAATTTTGACAGAGAGGCCTTGATTGCATGATCACAACAAAAAGTGACAATCATAAATAGTGTATAGAAGTATACAAAGGACAAGTGAAAAGTGTGGGCGCCATATTGGAAGTTCTCAAGTTAATGCACAATACATATGAAGTGAAAAGAAAATGAATATGAGATATCTAGTAAACAATATATCATCGTTATCTTAGACAAAAAGCAATACAATACCAAGGAATTAAGTCATGAGATGAAAATAAGATGCCACAAAATAATGAAGGGATCAGAACATCACGCCGATGTTCTGAGTGAGCGCTACTATTCTGCATGTGGACTGAGAATTTGGTTGGCCTTCTCCTCCAGTCTATGTGCTCCACCCCACCCCAGTCCAGGTATTTTGGGAGCCCCTTACAAAAGACATATATCTATTTATCCAGACGGACATCCAGCCTGCAGTTGGGGCAGCGCTATGCAGCAGAAGTTCCCCACTCACAATCACAATTGTTAAAAACTTGAGAAGAACATCAATCTCTGGCAGACAGCTACTAGCTCCTGATACTTTGATGAGTGCATGGGTGAAGGTCTAGGTTCCAGTTGTTGAGTTTCCAGTGTGACCTTGTGCTGGAATACCGGTGCAGGTGGTTCCAACCGTACCCCAAAATCAGATGGTGATGACGGATTCACAATTATAAACACTATCTGAGCCGTGGCATTACTGGCAGCAATTGGTTGAAATTCTGCAACTCCTGAACCCATTGTGACATCATTTGCCAAGGACTTATGGTGAAATGATGCCCATATCCAACCACGAAGATTAACTGCAGCAATTTGCCCCTGCACCCTGAGTCAGGAGATTGTTGGTGCTTTTTCTCAACTCAAGTGTTTCTTAATGTGTCCTGATGTCTCTGGGGTATTGCCTCTTTGAGCAATATCCCTCCTAGGTGCATTCTGAATGCCGCTGCTTTGACGTTCAAGTTTTTCACAGAACAGAGTGAGTAGTTTTCCTCTAGTTGATAATCAGGCCATGTTGCTGCAGCACCTCACACATCCTCAGAGGGTTCTGTATGGACTGAAGAGGTGGATGGGGCATAAATCAGCCACTCATTGAAATATCACTGCATCAGAAGGATACCTTCAGAATGTCGAATGGTCCCCGGAACATTGCAAGCACTGGGAGCACTGTTTTGATGCTAAATTTTCAGGAGGGTGATTTAAAATACCTCTTGCTTATGGCAAACCGTAAAGATCCGTGGTGATGCCGACTAACACTGCTCCGCGAACAGGCATTTCAGAGGTCTATAGCAGTGAGTAACGCTCTGGGCCTTGCCAAGGGCAGAATGTGTTATCTAAATCTTGAAACCGATGACTGCAATCTTCTTGTACAACTTCTTATAGGTAAACATCAACCAAAAGGCTTTACAACCATAAATATAATAAAGTCCATATCATTGTCCCTAAACAAGAAACTGGCTCAATTGCCCTTCCAATCAAATGGTGTAGAATGCCATCCTCCAAGATGGTCTGTGGCCTTTCACTTTGATCAAAACGTTCCTGTCTGTAGTGTGCCGTAATTTTAGAAGAAAATCAGTTTGTCACACCGCCCAAAGTTTCTGGCGTCATGTTTGTGTTTTCTTTGGAAAATGTCATTGGGAAGACTGGTTTCTTGTACATCAAGTGCCCTGCTTAGATAAAGAAAGCATGGTTTTGACAAAGACCACTGAGCTATGACTGCACTGGGGTGGGAGCCTGCCCCTTTCGGGTTCTCAAACATTTTTACTTTTGAATTGCAAGGTTAATTTCTTGTTCACTATAAACTGTTTTTTTTTAAAAAAAATTTTTACTTTCAGGTCAAAAAGAATATCCCTAGTGAAAGAATCTGCCATGCAAAATTATTCTGTTGAGGGTTTTTATGAGTGCCCTTCATTCGAATGTTCACCCTTACCACCATTAATGTACTGTTCCTGAAAGGGGTTGCCTTTGTGATATCAGCAACTACACACAGTCTCAACTCAACTTGCTTTTCCATCTCCATAAACAGGTGATGAGAACCAGCCTCCTTTTGTGCGGCTGTGCACAATTATTGAAGGTCTTTTAGAAATGTATCCGAACTAGACATTGGCTGTTAACTAGGGGTGGGCGGAATTTGTGAAATTCACTTTCGCAAATTATCGCGAAAATGTTAAAAATCCCCGCAAACACGCAGGAATATCGCGAAGATGCGGAAGTTTTTTTCCCGCCCGTTCGCGGTATTTTCTGCGTTGTCGCGGCTCGCCAACTTACCCATGCGGTTGCTCGCGGGCGCGGCCATCTTGTTTTCACTTGTCTCGCGGTGCATGATCGCGAGAAGAAAGACGTGATCGCGCGATGAATGACGTTACTGCGGGCGCGAACTGTCGCGAGACAGCGCAAATCGCTACCAACAATCCAACATCTCGTGTAGAACGCGACCTGATCGGGAAAACATGTCGGCGAATGCGGGGATTCAGGTAAGGCGATCGCGCCCACGCGAGAATGTATTATTTTACAGCGCGAGTAAGCAAAAAATCTACAGTAAAATGCGGATTGCGGAAATTTTGACATTTTCGCGCTCTCCACGGAACGCGAAAATGTCAAATTATCGCAATTTCCGCGAGCGGAACGGAATTTTAGCCCAGGTCTACTGTTAATACTGTTTTTTGGGCGGAATGGACTTGCAGCCTTGGCACTGAAATGCACCCTTTTTATGGCAGCTCTGCACACGTAAACCGACAAAATGGAGTCAATCACAGTGCAGGACAGCCAATAGGTGGAATTGGTTGACATATTATCCCATGCTGTATGCTGTGGCGGGAGGAAGCAAAATATACATACATTGCTATAGTAATCCTTGAAACTTAAGGGAACTACTTTGTGTGTGTTTGTGGTCTTTGTGAAAGAGCAGAATGCCATCACTCACAGAGAAGTTAGCCACTGGTAAAAGTGGGCTGAACCATTGCCCTGTGCTCTATGCTGCTGTATAGAACAAAAATACACATGGCCCTATAGTAGAACGTGGGTGAAGAGGGCTACCTGAAAGCCTCTATTTGTAAACAATTACACATATCATTTTAGTAAAGTACAAATTTATTTTCTAACGCCATACTTAGTAATGATGAACAAAAAATTTCACTTTTCAGAGCCAGTAACACCTAGGCTTTTCTCCAATTGTTATTAAAAAGACAGATTGAGTCCCATGTTTTGTGATTGTAGCAGGCTAAACTGTAGTAGGCAGGCAGCACGAGTTTTACTCGGGAGTTTCCAGCCCCTGCAGCGTTAGGGAGGGGCATATGCCCTTCTAGAGTCCTCCAATCAGGTTTAGGACTGATAAATCTGTAAGAAACTTGGGTACATACGCCATTTTGTGTTGGGCTACTGACAGGCAGAAATATGAGGAAGACCGTAATCAACATACGAGATGAGGCAACAAACGAGCGCTATTTGTTTAGTAAAATACGGTAGTTGCCTAGTGTTCTGATTTTACATGCACGAGGCACCTGGAAAAGAAATGAATCTGTCTTGAGGGCTTTTAAATAGTTTTGTGATATGAGTTGTGTTCTGTTATCAGCTGCACCCAATATTTCTGGCAAGAATATGCGTGGTTTCATCCATTGCAAATTGACATTTACAACGCATATCATCCCTAAGGGGAGACAGTCAGAAGGGAAGATCGCAATTAGATTTCGAGTAAATAAATTATAAACTAAATTTCCAACGCATTCCATCTGACTCTCCTTTTCTCATTTTCTCATTCGCAGGTCGGCTCTTCCATTTCCACCTCCTTATACATTATTGGATTTGTATTAGAAAATATACCTCTGGGTGTCCTCTGTTTAAATAATGTATTACGCAAGTAATATTGTCTGGCATAGCATTGTGCCTACTGGGAATATGTTCAATGCATTAACTCTGTGTCCAGCACAAAATTCCGAAAGTTCAAGCTGTGTGCATTTTCATACATATATATATAATCTTAAAACCCCAGTGGAAAACCTAGTTTATATGCAAGCACCACTTTTCCGAATGATTTGCTGTTCCCAGTTCAGTTTTGGCCTTTTTTAGTCTTTTGAAATTATCTACCCCACATGTAGACGTTTTTGAAAATTGAATTGATACTATTTAGAGAATCTCATTTTAGATCTATCCAGGGATTAACTATGCCACAGAAGAGAAATTGGGTACATATTGGCTGCAAAAACTGAAAACACGCTGAGATAATTAAAGAAAGGCAAAGGACCTCATTTAGTCTCTGTCGGGTGGGTCCCATGCCGCTATCACAGCAGAATCGCCTGCAGTGGACAGTCTATCACATTTGTGGCCTCATGTACAGGTTGTCAGACATGGTACTTAAATGAGAGTGAATTATTAATTGAATTGGATGGCAGTCCAGCACAAGTAATGAAGTCAGTAACATTTTAGATCCAGTCAAAGGTTTCAGTAACTTAAACCTGAGCTCAACCCCCAGGGGCACAGCTTAGTCCGTGAAGTACGAGGGTGTGAATCACAAATATCGCAACTAAAAAAGCAGTATGCTGAAAAATCGAGGGATGACCTAGGTTTGGCATACACTGTTCCCATGAGGAACTGCTTCAATACTTAGTTGCATTAGGTGGGCTGCCATTTAAGTTCCTCCCTGTGCGGGTCAGGGCTGAAAATTTAGCCACACCATGGAATTGAAGTCAAAATACATGAAGCAGATTGATCCAGCTGGTTGGCCCTCTGGAGATTTGGTGATTTTTCACTGAAAACTCAGAATGGGCCTTTGGGACCCATCATGATGTCAGGCGGATCATCACCGACAGCTGGGCGGTCCGTCAAACATCTGAAGCTGCGTTCTAACCTCAGCATTACAATGCGGACAGTCAGACCACTGCAGGCTGAGGGAAAGACCAATGCCCCCAACATGATCGGAGATCCTGTCGGGGTGTCGGTTGGACAGATAATCCCCAAATGGCGGTGGTGCCTGCTCAGGTACCTCCATCTGAGTTATGATGTCCGTTTCCGACAGACTTTCCATGTTGGGCTTTCCGACATGGAAAGGCTGTCAGAAAGTGACTTTGGAGGCCCCTAGCAGGGCCCCCGTGGCCTCTGCTATGAGGCCTGGAGAGCACCTGTGGTGCCCCCTCAAACATCCATGCACCATGTTTTAAAAGTGTGTTTTTTTCTATTGCAGCTTGTGCTGCAGCCCGCATCACAAGCCGCAATAGAAAAAATACACTTTACGACCGCCGTGGAGGCGGTCAAAGATAATAATGGAAGCGGGACAGCCGACTCCTTGTCAGTCTGTCCCATTTCCGCTATGATGTCGCCTGACCGACATCGTAATGGGCCCCTTGGTTGTTTTGTTTAGAGGTGTGGAACCTTTGAGTTGATGAAGCTCAAATCCAATTAGAAGCAGTGGAACTACCAATTAGATACTTTTTCAGGTGGATCCCGCTGAAACCCTCGACCACTAAAGAAGTTTTCAAAAGTTTCCAAACTTTCTTCTGGTGCCGAAAGAGCCACACAAGTACTCATGTGAGGAGGCACTTAGTAAATCTCAGTGTGTCATGCAGACGCCAATAGCAGGGTGCTAGCCAGGTCCTGTTACTCCTGGTCAGCTGGGCACATCAAGAAAAAGGCCTCTTGTAGCTTGGTGTGTATGTGCCACACAGGAGGCCAGCATACTGACCCTTGGAGTCCACTTCTTTGTCCTCGGTACAAGAGGGAGCAGGTCCGTTCTTCAAGGGCTCTTCTCAAGTCACAGACAGCAAGCCCAGTTCTCTTCTGATCTTCCGCAGGTCCAGTGAGTGTTCTGAGGTGGGTTCTTTGAAGTGCCACATTTATTGTTGATACTGGCTAGTGGGTGAGGTGACTCATGGGCACTCTCTAACCAATAGAGTAAAATTTCCCATTGGAAACTCTATCCACTTTTTAAGCAGTTCCTGTTTGCTATACTGCAAATAATACCACAGTGACCCTAACTCTCAAAACACAAGATGGGAAACCCATCTCCCATTATGCAGAGCCTATGTGCACACCCAAAGGTGTGGCTCGAGTAATGAGCAATTCCCTCCTCTGCAGTAACTCAAAACCAGTTCTGGGGGTAGCTTTTGACCAATTGGGTTTGGTGCCAGTCAGTCTATGGTGACAAAGACTGAGACTTTCCAGTTATCACCTAACATGTACTTGTGTCTTGGCAGGCACTTTTGAAGGTAACTAGTAAGTTTCCTGGTCCCACCCTAATGGATAGGGGAACAATACACATCCCACTCCTAAGCCTGTCCCTGTCCTGGGAGCAGATTCACGCCTCATTAATTTCAAGCACTTGATTGACAGGTGCTGGTGAGCTAATGTAGTTTAGCCTCCAGGAGCTTCAGGGCGGAAAAAGCTAAAGTTTTAAATGTTACTTTTCCTGAATATTAATAAAAAATCTGACTTCACCATTGAGTAAATATTAAAAAGAGTTGTTGAATTATTTTTCTGGCTGGTCCTCAACTCGAGATAGAAGAACTAATATTTAAATCTGCACTCTAATTTTACCTACAATAGCCAGAGCATTCCACAGTGAAAATAGCTTCGCAGCCTCGTGTCTATAGGGACATGGTGACATTAGATTTCTGAATGTATTATGCACCCTACCTTATGGGCTTAAGAAGTGCCACTTTTTCCTTTCAAGGGGGTTATTTTGACAGGCCGGGCTGTAGATTTAAACTGCAACAGTCAGGCTACACTGGTAGGCCTGAAGCCATGTTTTCCTTGTCAGACCATTGGATAGCACAATATGTACCAATACTTAACTTCCCATGCCATGGCTGTAGTTTCTATACCATATGCTACTGTCACAAATAAGTGTTAAATACGCCAAAAAGGAAGTAGCCAATTTCTACATGTTTTAGCGGTCACAGCACATACACTGGACTGCAGTGACCGAGTTTGCAGAGTCAAAATGCCAGCAATAAAATTCAACAAAAATGGGGGTGACCATGCAAAAGAGGAATTTTCTCACTGTACTCCATCGCAAACGCGATGGTATGTCCAGCCCGCTCACCACATTTATTAAATATTTCTTCGATGGAGCGCCCATTGGCTCTATCAATGGACAGCTTCCTCCCACAGCGCACATAAAAACTTGCAGTGAGGGGCAGAAAAAAACAATAATGGCCACCACATGCCGGGAAAAATTACTAGGTTGAGAGGATAATACGTTTCTTCTTTTTCTGAAACAAACTCCCAGTTTGGAAGTTAGTTTCTGAAAAACAAAAAACATTAAAAAGTTTGGTCAATCATCTTCAAAGTCAACAACTGAGATTCACCAAACTTTTTGCGCCTTGAAGGGAACCAGTGTGATGACGGTTCCTATCAAGATACAGAAATGACTGACGGGGTGGTGGTCATCTCTAAATTTGATGGACCGAGTACCATCAGAATGACAGAGGTAGTTTTCTCTTCCATCCCAAAAGGCACTTCTCCATCCATCAAAATTAAAATCAGACCCTTAGAGTTGCAACATTTACAGCTACTTGATTGTTTCAATTGCATTTGGAATGCCATTTCCATTGCCAGATGGACCAATTAAAAGGGAAAAATCACAACAGACATACCATGCACCTAGGTAGACATGCGCCCACCATATTTAAAGTTTACTGCTGCCATGACATGGGGTAATAGCCAATGGACCACATGATTCCACCATCAATACACTCAGTATTTGAGAGGTGGGCCACCATGACAGATCTCTGTGAATGGACACATCTGCACAGTAGTAAGCAATAAGTAATACCTCCTGGGTTCAGTCATGAAACAAGGAACTCCCATCTACCAAGGTAGAGCTCATGCTGCACATGTCTTAGTCTATAACTCAATACCTTCCACCAGTCCACACTGCAAGCAAAGATTAGCCTTACAGAGCAACCAACTTGACAGTTAATGAGCTTGATGTCAGGGTGGGAGAACAAGTGGTGGTGGAATAGCACCTCTTCTGTTCTGAGGGCAATCCACTAGCTTCAGTCAGCAAAGGACAATGTAGATGCTAATTATGGGCAGGGTAAGTGCTGGGTCCGCAGTCCCCCACAAAAGGATGACATTATAAAGATGTGTTGTTAGTCAAGAAGGTAAAACAGTGTGCCAAGCCATTTCACCCTGACCCCTTGTCTTTGATCCTTTGGAGAAAGAAGTGCTGGTGATCACACAAATAAATGGTATTGCTGGTATAGTTGGCACTTTTGACACATTTAAGTGCATCCATATATCAGCAATGTACATCCAACTAAAATAGAATAGAATAAATCATGTTGCAATAAGAAATATAATGACATCCACTGTTCATCCCAGAAAAAAGACATCTGAATTCAAGATTCAATGCAGAGGTATGCAGTCCACCATGTGCAGAGTCCACAGTTGGACAGTTCTGCAGGGTCAGCCATCATGGCCTCCACACACTTAATACATAATGGGTGGTGCGCAGAGCGGTCCATTCCCCTTGTCTAAACACCAGACCCACGAAACAGTCAATGGGTAAACCAATACAGCAAATCCTTGGGCAGAGGGAGCGGCATCCATGGTGGATGGTGTTCTACTCCTGGCCTCCGGGGCTAACATACACTCTATGGGAAAACCATGACAGAAAGGCTCATGGGAGCATCCAACCTGGGCGGCCTCAAAGGTGGCTGATTCGCCATGCCCTACCACCATGGCAACCATACAGCCAGTGGTGGTGTTTAGAGTGAGCAATCCCAATGCCAGGCCACAATCACAAACACATGCTGAATGCAGAAATCTTGATGACTGTTGTTGTCATACAATCTCAAACTTGACCATTGCCACCAGCATGTAATTCGAGGACTGAAGTACATCATGACATCAGGTAATTTGACAAAAAAGTCCTCAATCAAAAAATTAAACGATTCAAGGCCAAGAAACATGTTTAAATGAAATTAGTTCCTGACAAACACATATTATGTTTGCAAGACAATGAAAATTCTATTCCTCAATGCCCAAACTATTACCATTAAACATTGTGGAAACTCATCCCTATCTATTAAACTTACAAAATAACTGTAGTTAGAGAGCCAGGGGGAGCTCAGGGGGTTAATGGTGGTGAACTGCGTCTGCAGAATACATTAACACAGCATGTGGGTAATAAGACCCTCGTCGCCTCTTTCTGACACAGTGCTTGGAAAGTAAAATGCCAACTGCCTTTGTGCTCTTGAAACTACAACGGAAGCAAACGACAGGAGAGAATGGCAGCACCCTGAGCCAATCTCAGCATTCCATTCAGGGTCATAATAAAAATGTTTAAAACAATTCGTGACATTTATCATTTGTAAGTTGCTTCCCATTTATGGCTCTTAATAGCTTCACTTCGAATAACTTTAGTCAACATTGCTAATAAATGTGAATATGTAAATGTGTTTGTATTTGTAAAGCGCACTGCTACCCAATTAGGGTCTCCTGGCGCTGTAACTCATACCACTGTGGAACCCTTCCTGGCTTTTCCCTGTGAAATGTCCACTCCTGGGCACCCCCAAGGTGAAGCCAGGCATCCCAGCGCTGTTGGGGCCGTTGTGGAGATTAAGCAAGCTATTGTCCAGAGTTGCAGAGTGGGACCCAAGATTAGAATAGGCACCAAGGCGAGAATTAACAGGTCCGAGGAAATTGAGCCCAAGACCCGCCGAGGCGGGAATTGAACCCTGGTCCCGGGCCAGACCTCTGCATCAGGGTCTGCCGCTCTAACCATTGACCCACACTTCTCCACAATTACCTATTCTGAAAAATTACTTGGACGATGAATATGGGGATAATTAAAATTCAATTTTATCCTTGCATATTTGCAAAACATGTCTCCTGTAAAACAAATTAAACGTATATTAATTGGATGGTAACAGTACTCTTGGTACTGTATTTGAGATGGACACTACATTGTTATACAGGCTGCTGACTTCAAAAGAGGTAGCAGCCATCGTGCTCTGAATCTAAGCTCTGAATCTAAACACCGCACTGCGAATTATGTTGCTGCAAAGGTCACACAACTAACAAAGGTCACCAGGTGACATCGGTCTCTGGGTCTTTCGAGCTCACTCCCTGCATCAGGCAATTTCTTAAGGATTGGAGGGACTTGCCTCTGTTGACCTGCCTTTATCCCCTCTGAGATAACTGAGAACACTTTCAACTTTTCTGAAGCTTTATCCTGGAATCTTCTTTGATTATAAGCTCTCATGCTGAGCATTTTCTTCCTGCACTGTGTATTGTAGCATTTATATTGTGTTTCATACCCCTGACAGCAGGGCCTGCCTTTAGCATGAGTGTCTGAGCGCATGCCCAGGGCGCTGAGCTCCAGAGGGGTAAAGGGGATGCCCATAGTAGTTTCCCTTTGACTTGGGTACAAAGAAAAGTGAGTTTAAACTCTTTTTCTGAAAGCTACTGGCATCCAGACCTTTTGTCTTAGGTCTCACCTACCAGAGAGCACAAACTGTCAGTTGGAAAAGACCTATTGTCAGCTTGCAATAGGCTTCAAGCCCACCCAGTGCTTACAATAATTGACAATTGGACGCATTACTGGTGTCCTTCCACTGCTTGCTTTTCCAGCACTACTTTTCTCTTATGGAGTAAACACTCTAATGGAGTGCATGAGTTTCCTTCTATCTCCCTAGTGTACTTCTTTCTCCCCACAACCCATCCCTTGTGCTTCTGTCCTGCCCCATTCTTGTTGCACTTGCCTTCAACTACTACCCCCCATTGCCAATGCTTATGTGCTACCTTATTTTAGTTCACTGATCCAACTCAGTACTTTAAAAAAAGCACTGCACGGCTATAAAATAATGTGACCCCCGCTTCATAGTGATTTTGGTTACTTTTTTTTATTTTTTTAGCCATGCAGCACAGCAGCAGGGATGCTGTACAGCATGGCTAAAACCATTTGCAAGGCTAATACGTCCCACAGGCAAGACCTATTGGTTTTGCCAATGCTTATTCTTTTCATGTCGCTACATAATCTTCCTACTCCTCCCAGACTTTCAACACATAGACAATTAAAGAGGACGAACGGGAGGTGGTGGCAAATTTCTTTTCTCCTAGGGCGCTTTCTGAGCAAAGGTCAGCTCTGCCTGACAGGGTTGTGAAATATTCCGATTTGCATCAAGATCCTAAGGGGCTTATTTATGAAGCCCTGCGTCACATTTACACCACTGTTGCGTCACTTTTTGTGACACTGAGGCAGCGTAAATAATGTGCCATGTTGCGCAATATTTACAAAGTGACGCATCTAGGCAGATGCTTCACTTCGTAAACCCCTGCGCTACATTATACCTGCGTCAAGTATGATATATGCAGGGTGGGCGTTCCCCCGCATCAAAAGTCTCACAGAAGTGGCGCATTGAAATCTATAAGATTTCAGTGTGCCACTTCTAGGACGCCATTGCGTCAAAACTTACACCTGCCTCATTGCAGGCATAAGGGTGACGAGGCCCTTTCACATGGGGCTTGCCGCTTGTAAAAGGACACATTGCTGGAGTTGCGTCTATTTTCAGGCACACCCCAGCAATGCTCCACTTTTGCGCATACAGATACGTCAGTAATACTGACGGATGTTTAACTCCTTGTGACATGATGCACGTACAGTAAATATGGCTACATCAATGGTGTTGCGAGGAGGGCGCACTGAGAAATGTCGCACCGCTGCTTTGTCGCAGCGATGCGACACTTCTCATAAATAAGGCCCTAAGTGTCATTTTTACAGCGCAGCATTGAACAAGATGTTGGTTGCAGAATTAATGATATGGGGGCTGTTGAATGACGTGCCTGAGGTTTGGAGAGGTGCTCAAAATATGGTGCAGTGGCATGAAGCATTGACAAACGGTTGGATGAGGTCCAAGATGGCGGTAAGCAGAATGAGTTGCTATGCAGCAGCCCTAAAATTTCTCCATAGACCCTGCTAAAACCATCCACTGGCAGCAGAATTTGTACCCGTGCCGATAAGGAATTAGCGGGTGGTGTCGCATGCAGGAGCAGTGCGTGCAGGTAAGAGCAGTGGGGCGGTGGACTGGTTGGGGGGAATTTCGACAGACGACGACGAGGGAAAATTAATTATTTATTTAATTTTCCATAGTGGTCATCTGCCGAAATCCCCCCCTCACCCGGCCCACTGCTGTTACCTGCACGGGCTGCTCTTGGTCGCATGTAGGTGAAGAAAACTTAAGGGCTCCTCAGAGTATTACCATAGAATCCAGCAAAGAAGTGGTGTTCCACTTTGTATCTCTCAGTGCTGCAATAGGTTATTGGTGAACACTGGCGCTGAAGGGGAAGCGCTGCCTGGACCTCCCTGGGATGAATGAATGCGAACTCCGGACAACGACCAATGCAATGCATGGAAGTCGCGGTCATGAAAACTAAAACAACAGGCCTTAGAGGAAGGGGAAAAACACCCTGTGCATCAGTACCACTGATTTTATATTTTACTAAAATAGACTCCAGCTTTAGAAGTTTGTAAGCCAGTAAAACAAAAAATAAATGACAAGCAGGTAAAAACATAACACAGTGCCGCTCGACATCCATTAATGTCTTTGATTGATCTGCCACTTTAGTGCATGAACTGAAGGGACAGAGATCCCACCCAGGTAAGTGCACATCTCTAAACTTGGTGGGTGGTTCTATGCAGATGAATGGAGAAGAGACGCTTAAAGGCATGGGCAAAGTGGGCTCAGGCCCAGGACCCCAGCCTTTCAGCCCCCCCATATAGATCAAGCTCTGTTCTTTACACATTCCTGCCTCATGACCTTGGATAACTCTTAACCAGATTGCTTTAAATATGGTTTTCCTTTAATTTAGTTTTAATGTGGGTGATGTGTGAGAGTCTATTACAGACATTTTTGCAGAAAAATGTGTGTATGTTTCATGCAACAGCCATAAAAAAGTTTCTTTTAGATCAAAACAGGGCCTCGGATATGAGGAAAAGGGAAGAATTCACAGCTATTATCTGCAGTAATATTAGTTCTGGGATGGGAGGCTCCACTTAACCCAACACATTTGCTCCTGGGTATCACCGAGGGGTTGGATGGTTCCAGGGCTGAAGAACTCTTTCTGAACACGGCATTGATGTTGGCTAAAAGGGACATTGCAGCCAACTGGCTGAACTCGGCTGCACCCGCCATGGCGCACTGGCACAGGGTGGTAGACTGGTGCGCGGCACAAGAACGACCCCTGTACGAAGCTAGGGGATGCCCGAAAAAGTTTAGCAGAATGTGGGGTAAATGGGTCGGGTGATAGAAGAGTGATACTCTTGCAGAACAACCAAGGACCGGGGTGGATGCAGCGATGTTTTTTCCTTGCTTATCAACTCATGTATGTTGGTGCTCTATTGCTACATTTTTGCTCTGCACTGATAACTGTGAATAATGCTGGTATTGTTCTCTCTTGTTAGTTTCTCCAAATTAATAAAAATTTGATTATCAAAAAAAATATTAGTGAGCTGCAGCTGTTACAATATTCAAAACACGTCACTATCCCTGAATATTAGAAGTAAACAAATTTAGAATTTGGACGAGTGTCCCTGTACATTGTCAGTGACCTGGCCGAAGAGGGCAAGAAAGAGCTGAAATTGGATCATAAATTTAAAGCTGTTGCAAACATGGGCCCCCAAGATACAATTGACGCAGGGCCCCCAAAATCCTTAAGATTACCTTGGACTGGAGGTCAGATATTCTGCTAACCTGGCAGGCTAGAGGGTTCCAAACCAAAGCTTAAATAAGGCCTTAGTCTTTTCAATCAAATATTTTCAGCAGTAATTGGTATGTCATAATCAACTGATCAGGTATGGCTAAATTTACATTTGGGGGTAGATTTTCAAACAAAAGTGATGCTAACCAGTGCAAAATAGTTTTTTAGGAAATTACTTTCCAGCGCAAAACTTGTTTTGCTCTGGAAAGCACCCTAAAAGTAGCTAGCGCAAAACACTGCTTTGTGTTACTTAGCGCTGAGGGGTTGTTACATGGGTCATACATGGGCGTTCCCATGCAACCACCCATGCCTTTTGATGCAAGATCCTATCTACAAAGAATTGTAGACAGGGTTTTGCGCCAAAAGTTAACGCCACTTCAAAGGAGGCGCCAACAGGAGAAATGTTTTCATTTCCCCATGCTTTTCCAACTTTGCATGCATGCAGCACTGTGCAGCACACATACAAAGTGGGACCAGCTTTAAAACTTGTCTAGGCATAGTATTTTGCACAGGAAGGGTAACCTTCCTTTACAAAACCTATGCTAGATTCAGGCATGCACCTTAGTGCTATGGCGCCAAGGTGTGTGCGTGGCGCACAGCAGCTGAAATCAGCACCAGTACTAGGGAAAGGGGAGGAGAGAGCCATATATCTGAAGATATGGCACTCTCCTGCTCCGTCCCTGTCACGCAACATAGCAAAGCCTCTTTGGGGGCTGTGCTGCATTGCGTGACTTTTGAAAATCTGGCCCCACGTGTGCTATAACAATATAAATACCATAGAGCAAAACACAACATACCGCAGCTACTATCTAATTAAAATCATTCCTGAACCACCTGCCTCCAACTTACCCTACCGTGGCATGGAAACACATGCAGTCCTGTGGATAAATGAGACAGCACAGGCTACAGAGCTATCAAATGCAGTGCAATAGTGTTCTTCTTCATTCGCACTTATTTGTTTCTGCCTTAAAGAACTTTAGAAACTTATAGTACTCATCTCTTTGATGCACGCAACTTTTACCGATAACGACAAAGACATCGGATCCCACACTGACACTGTTGTGGAAGTGTTAGTGTATTATAGCTGTAATTCTACCATATTTTCACCCTCATTCTTTTCCTTGCTTATCCATTGGGGTTGTGCCCATCATCCTAACCCACCGCTACAAGTTTCAATGCATTGCATTTTACTTATCCTCCTGTTTTGTTGTTCTGTTTGAATCTAGTTGTTGGTGCTGGGCAAATAAGATGCTAGGCCTCTTAGCATAGGACCGTCCTCTATCTTTTTATGTGCAGACACTCCGCAGTCTAAAGATGCTACTAGTAAAATAAGTTTGTAAATATCAAACAATTGTAAACTTATAAAAAATTGTAAGTTGACCTTTGGGAATCAGGCCCTTAGCATGGATACGACCTGAGGAAGCAATGGTTGAGGTGGCTTTGGCCCCAACTGCTTTAGTGGCACTATGGCTGTATTAAAGATATAGCAGTTGGGAGAGTCGGGGATGCTGTTACATGTGTGGTATTTCCTGGACGGGTGGGGATTGAGAGTTGATTGTTGTCTTGTTGTGTTGGAAAACAATAAAAAATGTTTCAACAAAAAAAAAAAAAAATTAAAGATATAGCAGCCCCAGTGAGGTGTCTTGCTGAAATAGCATAAATATCGACTAAAAGGACAGCTGGAGGCGCTGACCACTACCTAGCAAGAAGCAACGGCTTAAAGCCATGGCGTTATGTGATAATGTGCCAGATACCTATGCAACACTGGTGACCTGCACTTCAAGATGTAGAGATATTTAGGTCACAATCTATGCATCCCTAAAAGATAGGTGCCGGAGGGCTAATGGAGGCAGAGAGAGAAGAAAAATGAGGATTATATGAGGATCCGTAAAAAGGGGTGGGTTCACCCTTACAGTGAGAAAAGTCATGCATAATATAAACTGTACTACCAGGGAGAACAATAGATACCTCTGGAACCTGCAATGTAGACTTGTGACACTAATTCATATAAGTGGTATTTATGGAACTGATGGTGGGTATGAACTGTTGCTTGGGGAATCAAAAGAAAGGGTTCAGATTTTTAAACTGTGCTTGTTCTTGTGCTAATTAATATAGCATATTGATGTATTGCCACTGCATTGAAAAACATGTTTAATTTGGCATCTTCTATAAAAAAAAGTAATCCTGTTGGATGCGTGCATCTTTTTAACGCCCATTTTGGAGTTTCTTAAAATAAAATTCAAAAAGCAACATGAGTGGTGTATTTATCACATTCACGAATAAAGTTCCTATGGACGTGTAAGTTAAGACACTCCTCTTCACATTTGAAGATGATTAGGTTCATGGGCATTTCATTTCCCCATTTGAGGCGGTGGTCACATGGGAACAAACTCAAGATAGAGAAAGGTTTGTGCCCTATTTGTTCTGGTCCAGAATTTGCAGGCAAGTACTCTCTATGTAGATTGGTTGTTGGTTCCGTGAGAAGGTAGTGGGCTCTGTGCAACTGACTTCTGGTTCACCAATGCTGATACGCTCATCCCAAAAACTGGTTTGCAACAAAGAAGACCAAGAAAACCTATTGAGAGATCAAGCATGTGGATGTCAAGACTTGAACTCAAACACAAGAGAGGACAAAGGGAGAAGACCAAGAGGAACACAAATCTGAACAAAGGGCACTGGTGAAGCAGGACTGAATTCTGAGAAACAGGAATGGATTACAGGAAAGAGTGAATGGTGGAAACCAAGGCAGAATACAGAAAGAGCAGACAGACAGTTTTGCTAACTACCTGGCAAATCAAGTGAGGCACAGGAAGCTAGGGAAACCAAAAATAAATATGACGAGCAAGTACAGGTGTAATGAAACTAGAACAAGGAACTTTCTGCATAATTTGCCATACCAGAATGACAGTCAAATATATCCCTCAACTGCTCCCAGAAAGCAGCAGGAGACTCACCCTTATTTTCTTTGCAATTATTAATATTCATCTATTCCATTTTTGCTTGGGAAACCTCCCTAAATGCATTCAACAAGACATTTCTAGCAGCATCTGCTAACCATCACTGTCCCTAGTGATATGTTTTGGGCAGTTAGCCTGAGTGTCTAACCGTTCTCTGACTTCTCCTGACATAATAACATGCAACAATATGTTCACATCAGCCCAAGAAGGATTACAATATTCAAAATACTACTCGCTGATGCTCCGTGCTGAACCCTCTTTCCAGCTTCCTGAGCGGCATCCCGTTGAATTGTTTTCACATCCAGAACAACGATTCTGCAGCAGGAATGCTGACAGATCACCTGAAAATCTATATCGCCTGTCTCCAATCTAGCATTGCGGAGAAATGAGCCGTGATGTCCCCCCATATGAAGACGCTAAGATGGCACCTAGAGAGCTGAGAGGTCGCGTCCGGTGCCGAAGGAACTGCACCATGAGTCCGCCGACCTCCGTCTTACCCCGCAAACAACGCCCCCAACCCTCGGCCCGCATCTTGATCGGAGGGCCACTCATCGTGGTGACTAACAGCAACACGGATGGGACGCCGAAAGTGAACGGCCACCGGTGAGCAATAGGTGAGAGCTCCACACACGCTGGTGAGATGTGGCGTGCTCCCACTTCACCCGGCATCCCAAGCACTTCCACCCCGAGAAGGGTCTAGAACCTTTTTGAGAACAGGAGTATTGTAAGAATAGCTGGGGGTCCCCCACCTTGGACTAACACAGTAGTGCCCTCGGTGAGCCCTGGGATCGACGCCTGACCCCAAAATGGAGCCCGCAGTCAGGCGGACTTGGACGGCCTAACGGTGCACCCGGGAGTCCGCCATGCTAAACTCAGCTTAGTTTCTCTACTCCTGGCAAAGGACTACTCAGAGGAGGACATGGGGGGGGGGGGGGGGGGGGAGTCGTTGATCACCTTCCTGCAGTCCCTCCGTAATTTGACCTTGTCTTCCAGAGAAAGAGGAAGTCACGCCTCTTTTACCTGACATGACTCAGCATCTAAATGGCGTCCAGGGGGTCCGAGCTGTCTGCTGCCTCCCATGAGCAGGGTTTCATCATGGCCAAGATCAACTACCGCATCAACGCCTCCACAGGGATCTACAGAGGCCTGGACATGACGTGGTGGCCGCCTCTGCCTTCGTTTCCTCGGCAGCCTAAATGGCAGCCCCCAACTCCTACTCTGATTTCTTTTATACCCCCCTTCTTTTACCTCTATCCTCTAGTGGGGACATGTTCTTCCACTACTTGACTATGCAACTGTAGCCTATGTAACTAATCAAAACTGTTTTTCCTGAACGCTGAGACCTGAGCAACATGGCTGATGCCCGGGGGAGCTGCTAGACAGCTATAGAGGAGATTGGCCCTGGCTTCCCCCTTGACCATCACCTACCCAGCCGGACATTGGGCACAGTTCTTCCTCTTCTCCCTGCCATGGCTCCTTCCTCTCCTCCCTCCTACGAATTCTCTCAACATTGTTTTTGTTTACTGTACCTTACTATGCTTTTGTAACTGATGTAACTTGTAACGCAACAATCCTCTTGTAAAGCGCTCTCATACCTCCGGGTCGAGCCAGCACAATATAAAACTCTTAAAAAAAAAAAAACTGTATATTTTCTCTAAATCTCTGGTGATTATCTTTTGGTAACCTATCTGGCGATATTCAAAAGGTTACACAGAGACTAAGTAGCATGTATCATAACCATACACCAATCATATGGGCATGGGTGTTTTATCAAGGACAGAAGGGCATCTAGGTATGCACTAGAAAGGACACTGGGATCATCACTGACCATATCACGAGGGAACAGAGTCCATTTTTTAGTTTATGGCGCACAGTCTGGGCATTTAGCTCTTCGTTTAGTAGTCAGTCGCAGATTATCCTAAGTAATCGTCACAATATGCACCTAACCACTCATGTGTACACTTCAATAATTGAGGTGTTGTTATGTCAGTCTCCTATCAGGTGCTTGTTCTTGTCTCACTACCATAAGATGTTCCACTTCTTGCCACAGAGCAGCTCATTGTGCCCACTGCTTCCGTGGAGTTTGGTTTAGTGCAGTTGATGCAGACTATGTGCCGTGCAGATGTAGGGGGAGGAGTTGCCCGAGGAAGCGGAGCAGTGAGGAACCACCAAGATGCCGGGCGGCTGACTCTGCAGCTCCGGAACCTGACCCGATCTTCCAAAAACCTACATTTGATCTCCCAGGGGTAGTACTATAACGTTGACACTACGGTAAGCTGTGATCACTATAACAGGAGCAGCTGCTGCTCAGCCTCAACAACAACCATGGTAGCATGAGCTGCCACAGCCCAACTTCAATTTTTTCTGCATTGCTTGCGCTCGGCCCGGTCTGATTTGAAATCAAACTCAATTGTACTGCCGGCTGCCACACAATCCCTGTACACAGCAGGGCTTACCTCTCTGCTGACAATTTGGGGGTCCCGGACTTGCAATCCACCTCAGAAGCCCTAGAAGGCTGCTTAATATTGCCCTCCCACCATTGCCTACAGCTGCTGCGTCCAGGTTGCCCCTGCATATATTTTCTGCTCGCACTTCTCTTTGAAGTGCCTCACCTCCATGCAACTCATTCCTCTCCCGGAAAAAGAGGTGTAGGGATGTGGGGGGGGTGAGCAGGTGGCTGTACTCAACCACTGTAAGTGCGAGCCCAGGACCCGACGGAGATGGCCCAGCTTGTCCTGGGGGTGGCTTGTGAGTGACCTGGTGAGTTCCTGCTCAATCTCCCCCACCATGCACCTGTGTTACACAGTGCCCATCACACTCAATCAGCCGTCAGCTGTCTGGATGGAATATATGACATTACAATGCATACCATTACAATGCCTACCTTACAACACAACGCGACTACCATATTAACGCATGTTTTTACAATGCAAGCCATTACAACGCATGAAAATAGGGGTATATATAAATTACCCTTACAACGCATGTATTCACAACGCACAACATTACAACGCATAACATTACAACAGATATTACAATTTCCTACAATGGGCAAAAGAAAACTGTGTTTTAAAAACAATTGTAACCCACGCACTGGCACGGGATGCAAGGGAAATAGGGGTTTAGGGTGGGGAATACAAAGGTATTCATTTTAATACTTGTACATTATTTTTAATACACGTGTATTACTTTTTTAAATTATCAGGAAGAGAAGCCACCTATGTAAAATCCCAAAGAGGAAATAGACTCCTAAAACACACTGGCTACCTTTATTGTAAGGAGTGACTAACTGAGCCCAGGAGTCATTGGAGGTGTGTGCAATATTACTCATCCATGTGCTCAGGCATTGCGGTCACTCTTGGGGACACTGTTGAAAGGACCACAGAGCATAACCACACTGCCTCTGCAATGGAGATTGAGGTTATAGAGAACATAAATCAAATAAAAGACCTGGCATCCACCTCCAATGAACCCTGTGGTGCAGTTTTGAGGGAGGTTTCACAACACATTTGTATGCATGTAGCAAGTTGTATGCCTACAATCCCAAATTTACAAAAGATTATACACTGAGAAAAACAGGCATGTAACCCCCAACGTGTAACACCCCAAACATACTCTTATATTAATATTCCTCCTGAACGAACTGTCATTGTTACAAATAACATTTTTCTATTGCATGACAACAAAAACCCTCTACAAAGAACACTAATCTTTACCACACACCGTAAACTTGTAAAATTGGAGACTAGTGATATTTGGATGATGGATGGGATGTTTAAATCCACACCCCATCCATTTAGCCAAATATACACTATTCATGCCTATGGCCGGATTCCTTTCCGACCGCGCCATACCGATGGGCTCAGTCGGAAAGGAATCCGACATGGATTTCCGGATTGCGGACGACAGGCTAGGAGAGCCCGTCCGCCGTCCGAAAATCTCCCAGTACTCCCCCGTCCGCCTCTTTGCGACCGAGGGAGTACGATGGCAGTTTTTCACTGCCTTTTCATGCCAGTTTTTCCGGCACAAAAAGGCAGACAGAGGCATGCATTCCGCTCGGAATGCATGCCTGCATTGACTTGTATACGAGTGCGACCGAACCCTGTTCGGTCGCATCGTACTAGCAGGGCCGTAACCGACGACAGCAGGTCGGTCAGTTACGGACAGGTCCTGACTGATGTTGGATGGTCCGTCCGACATCGGAATAGGCCCCTATGTGTACTGTTTACTCCCTGATATGCAATCCTCGACATAAACTGAATTATTCACAGTGGTAAAATCTAAAACACAAAACAAAAGTCCTAGAAAAGTGATAATTGATTTTGAGTTATCAATGATTAACACTATAACTAAAATGTTTTTGTCACTTTTCACAGGCATATTGGCAAAAAATGTAAAAACCACCCTTAGTTGAGGATTACATATCCGACAGAATACTGCAATTTGAATTTAAAAAACGAACAGAATTCTGCTTTGTTCCACCTGACTGTGTAGATGAAAACTACAAATCAATTACTGAATCAGACTATTTTACTGCAAATGAAGAAAAATTGGGCACCCTACTAAATTACTTCGAAGACACTTGGATTGGCCATCTAAGCAGGCCAGGTCGCAGGAGGAATCCAAGGTTTCCTGTCAAATGGTGGAACTGTTTCACAACCTGATTAGAGGAAGGAGCAAAGACCAATAATGCCATAGAGGGATGGCACAACTCCTTCAACATATCAATCGGAAAACCTCACCCAAACTTGTATAATTTTTGTTTAATTTTGAAGAAAGAGCAAATTTCCAAGAAATGAGAATAGCGCAATCATTGACTGGTAGTCTAAACACACGAATTTCCAAAAGAACAAAAAAATGTCCAAGGGATTATTGGGACAGATCCGACAGTTTTCGGTGATGATGGCTTCAGACTACCTAGACAATATTGCACACATATTACACTTCTAACTCTCACTAACACCTGCACTATATTACTTTTCTGTTTTGCGGTTTTTTTTTGTTAAATTGAAATGGAAATTATTTCTAAAACTTTTTTATACATTAGAAAAAACGGGTTCCTACCTTCAGTTGTCTTCCTTCTTCGGCTCTTGTTCTTCTGTAAAATTCCAAAGTCCAGCGAGAGTCTGCAGCTCCCCAAATATTCAAACTGTCATCCATTTCCGTAATCCAATTAAAAGCATGTGCATTACTATAAAAAAAAGTCACAGATTGGCATAGCCATTTTTATCTGCAATTAAAAGCCTGCAAATATATCCATCATAACTAAAAAAAATGCATTCCCCCCACAAAAATCCAGAAAGAGTTTAAAAGATTGCCAAAGAACGCAACAACAAATCCAACATTGCAATCCTCTTTCCTTCGATATCTTTTACACTGTGTTTAAAAATCCTAGGCAAAAATGTTGTAATGCTTCAAAAACTATACTGAAGCCCAAAAACAAATCTCGAAAGTACTCCAAAGTATCCCAAAAGGTTTGTTCTGGCATTGCATGCCATCTGTGTACTTCCAAATTGCACGTGCTCGAAGAGCCTAGAAAATGCTGGCTTTTGAAAAAAAAGTTTGCACCTCAACAAGAAAAGTTTTACTTTATTTTCTTTTACACTTTGGTTTAAAAGAAATAGTAGTACCTCTCTTCATAGAGTTCTCTTTTTTTTTTTTTAAACCAACAGTCTATAAAAAAAACAATCACCCCAATGTAAGCGTACAACCGCTACCTGCATAGGAATAAAATTGCTGTTAAAAACATAAAAACACATTTCTAATTACTTACATCTATCTAAATACATCCCACCAATCTCCTTACAATAAAGTTGGCCTGCAACAATCTCGAAATAATCAGTAAAGTTTGACTTACCTGAACGCAACTCTTCCTTGCATCCAATCTTGACTGCGATGCTCCACCAACTGTAGAAAGACATGATCAACTGGGAACGTCATCTGTAAAGGGAAAAAGGAAAAAAAAATACAATTTCGCCCCATTTAATACAATTGTAAACCCTCAGAAAAATTTAGAAAAATATGTTTTAAAAATGTTAATGTACTTCTTTGTCAAACTTTCTATTTTTTTTAATTGATTTATAAATATACCTGTTTGTGAATGTAATTTTTAGAAATCTAAGTTACTTCATTATAATTTTTAAATAAAGCAATAATAATTGAAAATAATTTTAAGTGTCCTATTTATTTGTTATGTTTTAAAATTCTAAATTATTATGAAATCAGTTTTTTTATTATACTATTTGTTTTAAAAACATGCTCTGTACATACAAGCAGTATTCTCTTTTCAATATTTTACATTTTAAAACTTAACATTTTATTTTACATTTAAATTTAAAATAACCCTGCCTCATCTTTAAAATCATTTTAAAATATGTTATAATACTAAAGTTGCAAGACGAAATGTCAATGCACTTCTTTTCAAAAGTACAATATTTAAAAAAAATAAGTTACAGATGTTTTAAATAGCAGTTTTAAATTATTAAAAAATGAACACCAGGGTATTAAAATCAATACCCAAGTATTAATACACTTCCCCATCCAAAATTCCCATTGTCCAGGCATCCTATTACAGATAATAGCTGTAAAACCCTTTAATAAATGTATTGATTTATTTACAAAAAGTTTGAAATTACTAATTATGTTTTTAAAAATTAATTCTTGGCCAGTATAATTAATACCCAAGTATTGATACACTTCCCCACCCAAAACCCCTGATTACCTGCCATATCATTCCTGAGAATGGGTGTAAACTCTTTTGAAAATTTTTAACAATAATTTGGGTAAAAGATAAAACTTACTAAATATGCAATACTAAATTAATACTGGGGTCTGAAAATTAATAGTAAATAATTAAAAATAACACCCAAGTTTTAATACACCTTCTCACCCAAAACCCATTTTTTCCCCTGGCATCCCGTGCCAAAGAAAAGTTGTAAAGACCTTTTATAATTAGATTTTCCTTCAACTGTAAATAATTTAAATTTAAGAACTGCGCTTTTAAAATGTAATACTTGCGTACTATAATTAATACCCGAGCATTAATACACTACCCTATCAAAACCCCTATTTCCCTGAAATCCTGTGCCTGATAAAAGGTGTCAAATGCTCTATAAAAGTATTTTTTTAAATCATTTTAATTTGATAATCAATTAATAACTTTTATAAACCTTTTAAAAATATTTACCAATTTCTATAAAATAATAGAATTATAATTAGTTTTAAAAGAATCAACTACACAATTGAATAATAATTAGAATAATGCTACCATAGAAAATGTGGCATGAGGTAAAAAAAAAGGTTTGAAAGACAGCAAAAAAATAAACAAACATTTAAAAAGTCAATGCTTACCAAAACACTGACCTTATTTGTTGTAATAGCATGCGTAGTAATGGTAATTGCATTGTAATGTCATGCGTTGTAATTCCATGCGTTGCAATGATTGTTTTGTTGAAATGGCATGCGTTGTAAAAGCATGTGTAGTAATTATTGCGTTGCAATGGATATTTCCCGTCTGGAAGACTGGTCGCTGAAAGAAAGACTGAATCTTGGTGGAAAAAAGGACTACAATAAGTAATCATCCCTTCTCCATTTCATCAATTACGTCTCTGGACCCCTGCTAAACCCTAACCCTTCCCAACATGCCTCCTCTACAGACCTCCCACAGTCTGGGCTGCAAGGAGGAGACACAAGGAGCCAACGGCTCAACAGGTGAGGCATGATGAGGGTGTACGTGGGGAGGGAAAGGAGCGGGCTGATGAAGGAAGTACCGAAACCGCGAACTGTACACTGTGCTACATTCAGCTTTGCGGTTAAGAAGCAAAACAGTCTACAGAGGAACCGACAGCCCCTACAGCCCCATGAGGGAAATCAGAGGTTAGCGTCCTAGCTTAACATCAAGGAAATAAGCCACAAACAAAATGCCCATAAGGAAAATGCTGCTCCGGAAAAAAGCCCAAGCAGAGGGCCCCTCCTCACCACCCACCACTCCTTCCCTCGCAGCCTCACTTATATCATCCATTCACAAGGCTGCTGACTTGGAGGTGAAAGGTAGATACCAAAGCGGAACATCCATGGTCAAAAAATCTTCCTCAAATGTCTCAAATGATCCAAAAGGGTCAATAAGGGAATTATTCCATAAAATCTGCGACCGCGCAGTGGGGCCTGTTATTACTACCACACGTCCCTCAGCCAAACTTTATATGAATTTTCACAGCCGAGACATCCCACCACCCAAAGGACGAAAGACTCGCAGGTCATACTCTTGCCCAGGGCTGAGCTCAGCTAATGAACAACAAATATGGGACCGTGTTACAGAGAGTGCCCTGGGGGCGCAACAGGCGTTTGCGCTTGCTTTGTACACCCAGGGCACTTTAGAATTACAGAAGGGGCGGCAGACGCTTGTGTGGCCCCTTCTGTAATACTGATTATGCTGCTACACAAAGCACTGTCTGCAGGGGGCATTCCCTTATTTGCATGGGGGTGTGCCCCATGCAAATGAGGGAATCCCTTTGCCTCTATACCCGTGCCGTATTACAAACACGGGTGCAGAGGCAAAGAAACTGTCAGGAGGCACACTAACAGTGCACACCCTAAAAGGTGTCGCACTGTCAGTGCACCCCTGAGAGCAGTCCTCTGCAGGGGGTAAAGAGGGTCCTATGGACCCCTCAGACATCCCATTGTAGGCGAGTGAAGTCACTGAGAACAGCCGTCTGCAAGGGGATATCTAATCCCCCTTCAAAGCATAGGAGGTTGCCACCTGCGCAATGAAACACAGTCTGCTTTAAAGCCGCTCCGTATTTCACTTGAATGCGCCACGAGTCCGCGGCTGCCCTGGGGGCAGCGCATTCTATGTAATAGGGTGCACTTTCTCTGTTTGCACCCAGTGCACCTGTTTTAAGGTGCACCAGGCGCAAACAGGGAAAGTGCGCCCTAATACATTATATGGCCCATGCTCGATGTCTACACTTCCATCAGCCCAGCTTCCATATTCACCCTGACAGAAGAAGTGTGGCAAAGTAAGCAAACAGTGATCGCTCAAGTTCACACAAGTCTGATCTGGTCCAAGGTACAGCAACAACCACTAGAGCATGAGCCCACTGCCCCCCCCCGCCCCCATAGTTATTGTACCATCTCCACTTAGGAGGGTAAAAAGAGAAAGCCTAACAACCGAGAAATAGGTAATCTCTCAGACCACTTTCTCTTGACGATTGAGGCCCGAATTGAAGGGACACTAGCTCAAACCTCTATTTTTGCGAGAGCTCAACTTGACAGGGCCTCCTGCCCAAACCAAGCCCCAGCGCCCACTGTAACCAGCCCCTCCTTGGTCACCCTTATCACCCTGCAAGATGCGATAGTCAGGGCTCTCCTATGGCAATTGCAAAAAATGGAGCTACAGACAGATCTAACACAATCATTGGCTCTCCACTTGGCAGACCTGTTGCCCACAATAAACCAGTTGGAAAGACTATTCTGGCCCCTCTGGGAGAAAAAACGGCACCCCTGCTCACCCATAATAGACAGAATTAAACACGAAACAACGCACATAAGGATGAAATAAATAACAACCATGCAACTCCTACAATGAACACCTTGCCAATTTAATAGGCTACAACTTAATGCCAGCCATGGTCAATGAGGTACCATCAAGGTTGGCAAGGGAGACAAACACCCTATTCTCATCTCCATATGCACTGTGGAATAAGTGCCTCCCTCCAATATGTCCAAGAATCTCATATCTGGGAATGGTGCGGCAAACACCACTCTCTCTAGGAGAGCGAAAAAGAGACTGAAAAAAACGTCAAAGAAACAGCTCATTCTAACAAACATTTGCAATGCAATAGGTCTCGCAATTGTGAGATTTTGAGATAATGGCATTGTAAATGACAATGCCTTTTATTTAGGTGTTTAAAAAACCTACAATAATAAAAGGCATTGTCATTTACAATACCGATAGGTCAAAGTTTACAAAATGCGAGACCTGTTGTATTGCAAATGCTTATTTTCAAGCGCCCCAAAAAGCATTTTCACACTAATAGAGGCCACGCCCCTTTGTTTGAATGAGGGGCGTCTAAAGAAAGGTCCGCTGCCGCTGTTAAAGGAAGGGTCGCTGTGATCTGTACTGGGAATATTTTCCGAGCTATGGAGTTGCAGAAATGTTTTGCAAATACGAAAAAAAATCTGATTGAACTGCATGTAACTTTTCTGGATACTTATTTTAGATTCTAAAATGTGCTTCAGGGTAAAAAAACATTACATGGATTGGGGGGTGGGGGGTTGGTTGAAGGTGATCTAATGTGTCATGTAAGTGTCAGTAAAAACATGGGACACCGCATAGTGTCAACTATATTTAAAGATGTATTCCCTGAAAAAACATTAAAACAATTCATTACCAAATCCCTTATTAAAACATTTCACCAAAACTAGTCAACAAAAGAGAGCTGTTGAACCAAGATTGTCCCTCTTCATTGTCCTGGTCTAATGGCAATGTCATTTGTTATATTTCCATTGAGAGAGTGACACAGACATCTCACAGCGATGTTATAAACACCACATACATATTCACCGTCTCCTGTCTGAATTATACCCAACTATCCAGGCTCTCTACACAAATTATTTTATTTGATCACTTTTGTCTTAGTTGTTTTTAATTAACCTATTCACAAAAAGAAAGCTTAGTGAATCACTTCTCTTTTTTCTGCAAGTAAGTGGTTTTTCTCCTGAGAACAAGTAATAAAGCAGGACAACATTTACCTCTAGAAAATATGCCCAGAATTATGCCCAGAACTTTAAGTTTAATCCACAGATAATGCATGAATAAGGCACAACTGCCCATCAAAAAAGCTTGCATTTGAGCCATGAGATAATTACCATCTGGTACAAGGTTAGCCATCTCACCCACACACACAGCTTCTCTGTAAGGCCCATGAGCAATGGTAGTGCTATGCTACTCAGCCACTAAAAGTGTAACAGCTCTACTGACAGGTACAAGTAGTCTCCACTAAAGTAAGGCAGTCTTGAGCAAAGTGTTGGTATTTTGTGGATGAACATTCAGCAGGCACGCCGGGAAGTGCTGGTACTGTCCCATTAAACGTAGATTGGGCCTGTTGTACTAAAAATAACGTTGTTCTAAAGGTTGAGCAAACTTGCTTTGAAGTACTCTTAAAACCACAACACATGTGTATGTGGCACTCCTCGCGCCTGGTCTGTGGTGCTGCATGCATGTTGCACTCTTCGCGCCTGGTCTGTGGTGTTGCATGCATGTGCATGTCGCAGTCCTTGCGCCAGGTCTGTGGTGTTACAGAGGAGAAGGACAGTGAGGGACAGAGGAGGTAAAAGAAGGACAGTGAGGGACAGAGGAGAAGAAGGACAGTGAGGGAGAGAAGAGAGAGAAGGACAGTGAGGAACAGAGGAGAAGAAGGACAGTGAAGGACAGAGGAGGGAGAAGGACAGTGAAGGGTAGAGGATGGAGAAGAAGGACAGTGAGGGACAGAGGAGGGAGAAGGATAGTGAAGGTTAGAGGAGGGAGAAGAAGGACAGTGAGGAACAGAGGAGGGTGAAGGACAGTGTGGGACAGAGGAGATGGACAGTGAGGGACAGAGGAAGGAAAGAGGACAGTGCAGAACAGAGTTGGACAGTGAGGAGCAGAGTGAGGTAGAAGAAGGACAGTGAGGGACAGAGGAGGGAGAAGAAGGACAGTGAGGGACAGAGGAGGGAGAAGGACAGTGAGGGGCAGAGGAGGGAAGAAGGACAGTGAGGGGCAAAGGAGGGAAGAAGGAGGACAGTGAGGAACAGAGGAGGGAAGAAGAAGGACAGTGAGGAACAGAGGGAAGGACAGTGAGGAACAGAGTTGGACAGGGAAAAACAGAGAGAGGTAGAAGATGGACAATGAGGGGTAGAGAGAGGTGACCGGCTGTCCTTGGAGGGGCTGCCGGGGGCCCTCTGGGGGAGCGTAGGTCCTGAACCCCACAGGTCAGTTTGGCACAGGGTTAGCCAACTCACCCATATACACACACAAATCTTCTTTGCAAGGCCCATGAGCAATGGTAGTGCTATGCTACTCAGCCACTAAAAGTGTAACAGCTCTACAGAGAGGTACATGTAGTCTCCGCTAAAGTAAGGCAGTCTTGCGCAAAGTGTTGGTATTTTGTGGATGAACATTCAGCAGGCATGCTGAGAAGTGCTGGTACTGTCCCATTAAACGTAGATTGGGCCTGTTGTACTAAAAATAACGTTGTTCTAAAGGTTGAGCAAACTTGCTTTGAAGTACTCCTAAAACCACATCACATGTGTATGTGGCACTCCTCGCGCCTGGTCTGTCGTGTTGCATGCATGTTGCACTCTTCGCGCCTGGTCTGTGCTGTTACATGCATGTGCATGTCGCACTCCTTGTGCCAGGTCTGTGGTGTTATATGCATGTCGCACTCCTCCCGCCTGGTCTGTGGTGTCACATGCATGTGCATGTCGTACTCCTTGCGCCAGGTCTGTGATGTTACATGCATGTTGCACTCCTCGCAGCTGGTCTGTGGTGTTACATGCATGTCGCACTCCTCGCACCTGGTCTTTTGTGTTGCATGCTACACGTGCAGGGCGCGTGCAGCAGCTATGGGGCTGTGGAGCCCGTGACGGCGGCCGCTCTTCCTGCCTTTTACCTCTTGTGTCTGCGCAGGCGCAGTGCCCCGAGCCTGGAGCAGGAGGAGACAGGGCGGGATTCAGACGCACTCGATTGGTTGGCTGGGAGGGCAGGGGAGGCCTGTGATTGGATCCTTCAAACATGGGGAGCGGGGTTCAGTCAGAGAGTCCTGGAGAGGAAGAGACATGGAAGAGAGAGACTGCAATATCAATGAGGGACAGAGGAGGGAGAAGGACAGTGAGGGGTAGAGGAGGGAAAGAGGACAGTGCGGAGCAGATTTGGACAGTGAGGAGCAGAGTGAGGTAGAAGAAGGACAGTGAGGGACAGAGGAGGGAGAACAAGGAGGGAGAAGGACAGTGAGGGACAGAGGAGGGAAAGATGACAGTGCGGAACAGAGTTGAACAGTGAGGAGCAGACTGAGGTAGAAGAAGGACAGTGAGGGACAGAGGAGGGAGAACAAGGACAGTGAGAGACAGAGGAGGGAGAAGGACAGTGAGGGACAGAGGAGGGAGAGGAAGGACAATGAGGGGCAGAGGAGACAAGAAGATGGACAGTGAGGGGCTGAGGAGGGAAGAAGGACAGTGAGGAACAGGAGGGAAGAAGAAGGACAGTGAGGAACGGAGGGGTGGACAGTGAGGAACAGAGTTGGACAGTGAGGAACAGAGTGAGGTAGAAGATGGACAGTGGGGGGTAGAGAGAGGTGACCGGCTGTCCTTGGAGGGGCTGCCGGGGGCCCTCTGGGGGAGCGAAGGTCCTGAAACCCACAGGTCACTCAAGCCCCCACCCCCAAAAGGGGGCAGAGCTCCCAGAAGAAGAGATGGCGCCTGGAAGAGGCCTTGAGTCAGGTAGGGAACCTTGAGATAAGAGGCCCTTGTGGTAAAAATAAGGGCTCGTGTGAAGAGGGTGGGGCGACCTCAGCCCCAAATGCTGAAGGGCGGGGGGTGCTTATGCCCCGCTGGTGAAAGGCCTGGTGGAGCCCATGTGATGAGGGCGGGGTGACCCCAGCCCTACATGCTGAAGGGGGGGTGCTCCTGCCCCTCTGGTGAAAGGCCTGGTGGGCCCCGTGTGATGAGGAGGGATGACCCCAGCCCCACATGCCGTAGGGAATCTTCCTGCCCCTGTGGTGTAAGGCCTGCTGGTGACGTGTGGTAAAAGCTGGCAGGGGCCCTGTGTGGTAAAGTCCAGAGTGTAGAAAGAGTAGAGCCTGTGTGTCACGGGTGCCCTGGCCACGGCCCTCACTCCCATTGGGTAACAAGGCCTCGAGCCCTGACCTGCACCCAGTGTCGCCGTCCAATTGTCCTCAGAGTCGCACGATGCTGTAAGGGGTCAACCTCCCGATAACCCCTTGGTCTGATATATATATGGAACAGACACAGAAGGGTGATCAGACGAGGGAAGGAAAGGAAGGGGACAGCAGGAAGGGAGATCTGAAAGAGAAAGAACAATATGCAGTGGTTAGGTCAACCCCTAGCTTTCTTATCACAACGTTCCCCTAGCTCCCCCTTTATACCTGTAAAAGAAATAATGCACTCTGGAAACAGGATACCTGGAGGACCTGCTATCAAGGCAACTGGAACCCCTACAGAGAAGACACCAATCAGCAGGTGTTGTAACACTCTTCCTATCACCCACTCGTATTAGTTCCTTCGGCTGCCTGACCTACCATGAGTTCTGGATTCTTCTCTGAACAGGGGGGAAGGACGTATGCCAGCAGTCACCTTTCCACCCTTGTTGCAAGTACAAATAAACACATGAAATGCAGCAGGGCACAGGATAATGCTAGCTCTCCCGGGCTCCCTACAAGGTTTCTGAACGAACCCTGTATTCACTGTCTTAATACTTCTTTAGGCAGTGATTACTATATGCAGAGATGAGACCACAAGATCCCTGAAGCATCCATACTCCAACGTATGGGATTGTCAACAACACAGCCGCGAGATACTCTCGCTCGTAAATCAGATACAGCCCTTCGCCCTAGTAATGTCAAGAGGCGGGCCCGAGCTGATGGGCGTAAGGTCCGAACACAAACCGTCCCTACGGACTTGCGACCCCGCACGCCATAGAGCGGCATCCAACGGGGCCACGGAAATCAGATATGAAATAATAAGGCTTCACCCCGCCTTGCTAACACTGGAATATCGAAGAACAACGTGCGTAAGAAGTCAGTGAGGAACTACAAGGTTGGTGCAGAGCACCCCTACCAGAACGCCGCACTCCTTCCGCACTCCGACCAGGAACTCAAAATAACCGGCACCCGGCTGATGCCGGATGTTCCTTTTCTCCGTCGATGCGCCAAGCGTGCTGACGGCACGAGCGTCAGTGCGCATTGCTCCATGGGAATTGCAGTTCCCCTTATGTCCGCCTACCACGGTTTGTTGACGCTCTGACTGACAGTGCTCTTCTGCGCCCCCTGTGGGCCACAACACCCAGAGCCCACGGAGACCCTCCTGAAGGAGGCACCATGGACGGAGCCATTAGAGCTCAGCACTTCTACCTTCACCCTGTGTTTGTGCGCGTCCATATCCCCGGCCCTTAGACCTTATTATAACTCTGGCCCTGCTGGCTGCGGAAGGAAGTGTTTTATTCCCCACTCTCTGCACTCTGGGATACATGCTTTTCGCTAAGGATGGAGTTTCCGGTGGTAAAAGCCCTCTGGGGCACGTCTTTGTGGTAAAGTCACTGGCTTAAGATCCTGCATCACCAGTGGATGTGAAACGACCCTGTGGTAAAAGGTGCAAATATCATGTGGTTAATGACGTAAAATGTGGCGGGTGCCGCTCCCCCTGCTGTAAAAAAATCCAAATATGATGTGATAAATGTGGTAAAATATCTTGGTGCTGCACCCCCTGCTGTAAAGGATGAAAATATCATGTGGTAAAATGTGGCGGTGCTGCACCCCCTGTTGTAAAGGGTGCAAATATAATGTGGTAAATGTGTTCAAATGTGGTGGTGCTTCACCCCCTGCTGTAAAGGATGCAAATATCATGTTGTAAATTTGGTAAACCATGGCCGGTGCCCCCCTCATGCTGTAAAAGACCTTGTTTGCTGCAGCCCCCCCCTCCTTTGAAGATGGTCGCCCATGGTCCACGCCCGTGGCTGCTGCCCTCATTTGTAATCTCGTTGATTCTCTGCAGAGATGTTTCTGCACGGGACGCTCAGCGTTCACTCATGGCTTGCTATCATCTGGGAAAGTGATATGCGGCAAACGGAGGCAAACATTTGTGGGAAAGTTTTATGGCAAACAAAGAGAACCATGTTCCGTCCCTCAGGGTGGTGGGCAGGACTTACAAAGTATTCAAACCATGAGACGGTATCCAAATCTTTATCCCCGCGCTCATGTTCACACTTATGACGCACCAAGTATCATTTTATTGGCTCTGACTTTAATTTCTAAATTCAATGCTAGAAACAATCGGTTTCTTTAAATGCCACAGCATTTCGCATACGTCAGCGCCTCGCAGAGCTTGCTTTACAACTGTACATTACTCACTTCACGGACCTTTGAGTACCTTTCTGAAAACCCCTCATCCACAAATTCTCTCGCTGAGCGAGCAGCGCTTTGCGCTGCAACGCCACGTGAGACCTAAAAAGGAGATCTCTGACTTTAGGGGCATCAAATATCCCAGCCGCGCACCCAGGACTTGGCTCTAAGAAGCTCTTTTCCATATTTGTACCACACACAAAGTCAAATACTGTAGTCCCACATGATAATATCTTGAACGAGGAGCTCCAGGAAAATAAATGAAGGAACGGCACAGCCGGACTGAATACCAGCGCCGAGACCAAATGCTCACCAGCTAGTGTCTCATCCAATAGCAGCCAGAATGAACACCACGAAAAGGGCCTGCCGCCAAATGTACTCACTCCGTCGGCCTCCAATACCTTCAAGTCTCAATATGGTCAAGAGACCAAAGGGACTACAGGGAAGGTATGGGACTCCACCACCGCTAAGTCCCCTTTCAACAGCAGCAGCTACCAGAATGAACAAAGGGCCAAAGACCCCCACATAATCACCTGCACTTCATCACAACAAACAAGCCCCAACATTGACAAGAGACTAAAAGGACTGTATGGAACCTGGCCACTGCCAGGTCCCTTTTAGATAGCAGCTGCAACCAAAAGGAACAATCGACCAATTATTTCCCCAAGGATTTGTTAAATGCTGAGCCTTTCTTAAGCAACAAAAGACAACCCCACCCAGTTACTGCCAGGCCCCCGGTGCACACTTACCAAAGAGGCCCAGAGTCTCTACCTTTCACACTGGGCAGAGCAAAGTGTGAAGAACCTCAGGAGGGCTTTGAGCTGTTTTTTATTCCTCAGTTTCGCTCAAAGGGCCAGTGTGACACACTCAATAGAGGAACCTTCTTACAACTATTCAATCATATTCCCTTACTGAAAGATCTCACCTCAGATGATCTAGCCTGGGTAAAGGTTTGCACATATGTCACAAAACAGAATCACGGAGGCCAAAGTAACAACCTGAAAGAAACATAGAGAAGCCATTCTGGACAAACATAGGAAGAACTTTCAAAGACTGGGGAATAGAGCTTTCAAATCTGAATTAACCAAAATACCCCATGTCCTACTACCCTGCAGACAATCTGGTTCAAAAAAAGTATATTAAGGGCTACTACTGGTGGGAACTATGATAGAACCCCAAGAGCACCCAAGAATGCAACCACCTTAACGGTTTCATGCACGCAAAATCAAAGCCAGGTGAGCTGAGATCGATCTTGGAATTAGCATAATGACTAGGGGTGGTTGGCTCAGTCACTATAGGGGACATGGACCAGTATCCCTATCATCACTCCGAGCACGTCTCAACTCTTAATAACATCATAAAATGTTGCTGGCCTCAAGACCATTGTGACAAGTAAACAAGCGCTAGCTTATCTTGATAAAAGTGACCGCCTATCTCTGCTAGAAACTTGGGCTCTTACACTTTCAATTAGACATGAAGTCTACAAAATCTTTAAGTCAGCCTCCCTTCCCAGTTTCTTTGGCCGCCTTTCAGGGGTTTTGTCTATTTTTGTCGAACACACATGCAAATTAAGGTCACCCCCAATAAACTCAATTTTGCAGCACTTCAAGCAGTCATAATGACAGGTACAAAAACTAACCACAAAATAACACCCTTGTCGCTTCGCAGGTGCTATCTCAATGCACCAAAAAACAGGAATGGGCATATGGTGGATGACCTCTGCAACGGCTTAGAAGATCTCCTTACGGATTTCCCAGCCCATGAAATCCTATTGGTGGGTGACTTTAACATCTGTGAGCTAGGAAACTCAAGTGATTCTTTTGCACATTCAAAAGAACAAGAAAGGATGAAGGACTTTTTAACAACTTAGAAACTGCCCTTGGCTCAACAGTGCTGTGAGGCACACGTTCTGCAATGTCAGTTCCCTTCCACTTATAAGGGAATTTCAACAATTGATTATATTTTCATACCAGGGTCTCCTCAACAGGGGCACAATCAGTCAACACCGTTAGGAGAATTAAATGGAGTCCAGAAGACACTCCAAAGATGACGACTTAGTTAGAAAAGCAGATCTCTGAAGGAACTAACAACTGCCAAGCGAGTACCCTTCAACTATGCGACTCCCTCATAGGAGATTTGAGAGCCTCCCTGTTATATCATCACCATGCAAAGACTAAATTAAAGAACAACGGGCAAGGGAGGGGCCAATTCATGTACAATAAAACTATTGTCTCCATGCAAAGACTGCTGCGGATTGCCCTGTGTGTGCACATACGTAACCGTACAGGCAGTCAAAAAATGACGCAAATTAATTACACACAAAAAACTACTTGGGAGCAAAAGAACGCCTAAGCCCAAAAATAGGGGGTAAATATATTCAAACTGCTGAAGGAAAAATAAAGGCCTGCTTCTGGGATTACATCAACAAATTAAAAATACCAACTTTTCAAGGGAATATTGTGTCTCCATGAATCCTGGAAAAGCTATGTGGAGGAACTATACCCAGATCAGCCCTCAGCTGAGTAGTTATATTGGGATTCAATCATGTCCTTTCAAACTGAACAAACTGCACTAAACAACGGGGAACTCCCCTGTACAGCATGGAAAAAGGCTATAAAAACAGGCATGTGAAGACAAACTGGAGAGTCCAGGACTTAACCTCACTAAAGAACTCCGTTACCCTACTCCCCATGAACAACTCTTACCTGGATGGTAACCCTCAATCATATCTACTAGAAATGAACAAAAGGACCTTCAGGGCGATTCTGTACATGAGACTATTAGGCTTACCAGTAACTGAATTTTACCTAGCATGGGCACACCAGGGCAAAGGTGGAGATTGCAGCCACTGTGACTATAAACACGAATCATGGCTGCACCTCCTGTGCTGCTGTCCCAAGATCGACTTATCTAGGAGGAGACTGCTAAAGGCAATCTTTTTAGCTCAAGGGATTCGCACCTGCAATGAAGCATCTCCACTCTCCTTTTCTCAAGCTAGTCCATGTGTTCTCGCTAGGTTTGAGAAGCTTGTAGATAAACTCAGAGCCTTGCTGCTCTCGTAAGTCACCAATGCACAAGATCCCAAGATTGGCCAAAAACAGATAACCGACTATTATAGCCATCAGTCCCACTAGTATGGTCAAGGGGGAGTTAGCCTGGTTGGGGTGCCCATGTAAAGACCTATGGTTAGTTATGATTACAATTATCTACCAGTTTGACTGCTAGTGGGGATATGACAAACAAGATCAACAGTTCCGCTATCCTACTGGGTCAATATGGCTGTCAATATGGCTGTCAACAGCACCCCTGAACCATGCTACATGTATGCAACAGTGTATCTTGCTAAATACCCCCCCAGTGTCTGAGATGTTAGGACATGATTTATTTTAGGGATATTTGCACAAGGCACTTTACTCAACAACAAATTATGCTAGACTTCTTTGCTCAGAAATGTTGGGTTGAATTTTACTTTATGAATATTTGCACTAAGAACCTTATATGATACTTTCTACCGCTCTGACCTTTTAAATTACGCAGCTGTCTGCAAAAACATGTGAGAGACACCCCCAGGATTGGGTGCCTTGTGCAGAGCATGCGATAGACAGGAGGGTGCATTGCACAGGGCATATGGTGAGACAGGAGTAGTGGGTATTCTGTTAACACAAGAAACTGAGCATACAAGAGCAGCAGACACTATATGATTGCAATGTATTTGATATCATATGAAATTAATACCTACCGCTTAGCTAATGAATTCTCTTAAGTAATATACATTTTTATTTCACATATCCTTTTCAGATTGTACGCTATTATGACTGTTTCATTTTGTATTTTATTGTATGGATATATTTATACTGTTATGGTTTTTATTGACTAAAACAATGAACTACTACTACTACAGCCTACTGCTTGTGCTGTACTTGCATGAATGCCAGTTGACTAGATATGTACTGAAAACCGGCCCTACCCCTGGAACACCCCTGGCTCCATCAGCCAGAATAGGGGTCCTCAGAATCTCAAGGAGGTCTTCATCTCTGTCTTCCTGCAGTTAATGAGTGATTTTGGCAAAAACGTATTGGGTAGGTGGTGGGGGAACAAAGCTTGGATCTTATCCTTCATATGACTAATATGGTATGTTTATTTCTCTTGGGTGCCTTTAATTTCCCTACATTGAGATTCTTGCCTGTGTTTCAAGGATTCCTGATTGCAGTTCAGGAAAGACAATCATTGTTCCGGTGGAGTTTCATTTCTGGGTTGTTTTTGTTTATGGGTGTTAGGTGTTCGATATCAAAGTTCCCTTACTTGGGAAAACACTTGTATCTGTCATCATTGGTACACTTGACACAGTTTGCTATAAACCTGCATATGTCTCTATCATATTGATTGTACATTAGGTGGTGGAGAAAGTTCCCTCAGGTGCACATTTGTCTGTTTACTTTCTCTGCTTCCAATCTTCACTTACTATAACCTCGCTCTCTTCAAGGAACAAGGTTTAGGTAGGCTTCTGCTTCTCATTGCAGCTTATCCGAGTGGAGGTGGAGGAAGATTTCTGAATAAGAGGGAAGGGAAGGTTCTGACGGCCTTACCAACCAGCTCAACCTTGCAGGGTGCTCCAAAAGCGCATTCACCAATGTCCACTAGTCCAGTTGCAATTGGAACATGCCCAATCATGACCCATTATGGTTAGCAAAAGGTCATTGGTGGCTGAACCAGTGTACCCCTTTCTGCAGCCCTCATCCAATAGGTTCTCTGCTGACTACTTAAGCAACCGTGCTCTACTTCCTGAGTCATTTATTTTCATGCATTATATCTTTATCTCCTACTTCCCTGAACTCCCCATTCCCTACCCAACCATTTGCTTCTATGGCCTCCTACCCAGATGATTTATATCATATATTTTCAAAATTTGAATCGTGTAAATCTGTCTGACCTCTATTACCTTTGGCCCTGGATTTGTCAAGTGGAAGTCCAGTTGGGCTCAGGTCGCCACTTCCAGGTCAAGCTGCTGCGACTCATGGTCAAAGTACCAGGTTCTGTCAAATACAACTCTTTTTCACGTTTAAGTTGAGACTGAAATGTGTTCATTAAAAAACTAGTAACCTGTAAGACACAGAGTCTGTGAACAATGGGATTCCTCTACACCGCCAAGGAAGGCAAGCTGTCCAAGGAAAGGCAAAATGCAAATCTATACCCTATCAACAGAGGTTCCTAGTATCTATAAAAAGATAGCATTTTCACCAGGAATACAAGCAGGTATATAGATGAGCTAATTAAAGCGTCTGTAGACGCTTCATAAGTATCAACAATGTAAATGGTTTCAGCTGAGCACACTAGAAATTAAGGTGTCAGATGCTAAGGTGTAACACGTCCCGTTTTAGAGATAGGGGCATCCGGGAGGCAGAATTAGCATGGACAGAAAACATTGAGTACTACTAGTTACAGGGACAATCTATTAAAAGTAATCAATATGCATTTAATTTCACACAGCGATAGATCGCGGTTTTAGCGATAGGGGCACAGGAGAAGAGGTAAAGTGGACTTGAAGCGCCAGAATGAAGTCATACTCAGGAGGGTCCTCATGTGAGAGTGTCAGCATCAGTCTCTTCGCCCAGGGGGGACACCACAGAGGAGGAGTACCTTCATCAAAAGGATGAGCAAAGGATTTTGCATCAGCGCTTGCCCATTTCAATGCTGTGATCTCGGAGTCTAAAATGTGGGTTACGCCCCAGGGATCAGACTAAATAAAAAAATCCCAGCACAAATGTTTCCTTCTCTCAGCATGACATCCCATGTTCCAGAGCATGATAAGTTGGCTCTCCCCTTTTGTCAGTGTATGCTTTCATGCTTTGTTTCATGTGTTGATCCTAATGTTTCACATTATCCCTCAATGACAGCACATGCATCATTCCTTTAAGCATTCCAGTTTGGGTGTTCTTGCAGAAGAATAATTCTGCATGGGATATGCCCAAGGTGGCATGCAGCATGTCACAACAGTCTCTCGGCAATTGACTACCAAAGAAATCAGCGTTAGGGTCAGTCTGTAAATTTGTGAGGCTCTCTTAAGTGTGTCAATGAAGCAATGCCTTTGGCCTGGGGCTAACGAGGCATGGCCTTCCAATGATGAATCCATTGTGCAAATTCTTCAATATCTAAATCTGAGATCAATGTCTGATCCCACAGTCACTCGTATTCCACTTGTGGAGAAAGTTTTGCTGAGCTCCAGAGTCTCACCATGTGCCAACGTGCAGGAAAGGGAAATGACCTCAGAAAACTGAAGGTATCCTTCATCAAAAACATTAGATAACATTTAGTGATAATTGGTCCAAAGCAGTCAATGGCTACGTCTTCCCTGATGTTTTGAGGCAGGTTGGCTGAAGTACAAGTTGTTTGCTTAAACGTTGACACACATGGAAAAAGCCAGACATGTTTTTTCAACCATCAGTTCATTTAGAAAGGGAAAGTGTAGTTTTTCCTCTCAGAGAGCATTTTGTCAACACCATGCCTTGGTGACTCATGTGTTACTTCAATAGCCTTTTTCCCAGCTGACTTGGGAATGAGTTAATAGTTACCTTCCAGCAATAGTCCTTTACTGTGACAAGTCAGCACACCTGGTATTTGCCTGAACCTCTGCACCGGTTTATTTTTTTAGCTCTAATATGGCACTTTTGCATATGAATAATGGCCTACCAGCTGGCTGGGTTGGCAGTGGCTCTGTTCTCTGCCACCTGAGGTATACTGCCCACCATATTTAGAGATCTGCAACTAGAACCATTATGGCGAATTATTGTTGTGTTCAAAACATTTCTACTTAACTCGTCAAGCTTGTAGATATGTGCAACATCATTTCAAGTGCCAATATTAGGTGCACAGAAAAGTAGTGCAAGTACCTGCATCTCCAAGACAGCTGTGAAACCAGGATATTTAGGTGCCCCGGACAAACTATTACCTTGCCATTTGGGTGCTTCCCTCCCATAAGGCCATTTTGAGGTGATTAGTTGTAAACTAGTGCCTTTTTGTGCCTGTTGCATCTTCAGCAATTTGGATGCCTGGGCGGCCAAGAACTGCGGAACCTTGTGTGGTTCTATGTTTCTCGAATCACAGGAAACACAGCATGAGGCCTGCAGCTGCCTTTCCTCATACTCCTGGGCTCCTTGCTTCTTCAGCTCCAATATGGCAATCACCTGCCTGAGGGTTTGCAGCTGCCATTTAAAGTAGCTCCGCAGCTACTCCGGTTCCAGTTTTCATTCCTATTTCTTTTCCGTTTCGATCACGAATATTTCTACCTTCAATCCTTTCTGGTTTTCCCAACCCTTTGTGTTTTCTGTCATGTGGTATTTGATGTCATTTCCTTTTCCTGTTCTTTTACTGTATAAAGGCTTTAGTGTGAACGAAGAGTGAATTGCAACAAAGTTGTGTTCCTTCACTTGTTTTCTCACTCCCTCAACTTGCTAATACGGATTCCTTTTTCCTAAAGTACTCCACTATTCGATTCTGGATTCCCAGTTGTCTTCAAACCTTTGAAGTATTTGACCAGCAAATAAGTTTTTTACACCTTCAGTTTTTCCTTCTGAGAAGTTGGCAGCTTCTCAAAGGTACCTACCTACCACATATTCCAGTGTGTGGTGACATCGTGGCTTCCAGAAACAGTTGCCCATACATCAGACCAAAGCAAAACAGCAAAACACCCAAACTGGATTACGGTTCAGCTTCCAGACCGGACCAGCGACTTTATGGTGTGGACTTTTCTACAGTGGCCTTAATTGAAAACTAGTCTTGCAACTTCTTTCTTCTATACATACAGTCTATCAAAGGCCAGTAAAGGCAATGTATTCTGGTTTAGTTGGAAAACCAGTCCGATTTACCAAGAAATATTTCTGGCCCACCGCGATCCATTTAGTTAAACTCCTATCACAAACTACTGTACTAGAGTAAAATCCATTTTTCATTTAATTACCCTGCCACTGAGCATTTTGATACAAATTTACATCAAAGAACCAGCACCATTACATTTGCAATTTGTGCTTGAAACATGAAATTGTACACTTTCTATTGTTACCCAGTTTAAGTCCACAAATCTGTCTGTATCCATGCCGATTTTCCCATTATATGCGAGTAGACAAAAACTGGTACATGGGGCATATTTCACAGATGCTTCAGAAAAGCATCTACCATCTTTTCTCAGCAAGTAAGCTGCTCGTCGGCTATTATGTAGAAACTTCAGCTGCCGGAGACAGTTGTGGCTGACAAACAATGTGGCAGATTCGCCTCCATCAGGGCTGTTTGTCTGGGAGACAGTGAGAGGGCAAAGTGTGCGAACGCTTCAAGTCCCGAAGTAGTTCACAGAGCAGCGCCCACGAAGGAGAAAAATGCGCCTTGATTAGGCTAATTACACCAGTCTGCTCCTCCATAAAACCTAGCCTGAATTATCAGTTAATTTCTGTGGTCGCCACGACCAAGATTATCGGAATGGTTTTTTGTAATTAGCTGCCATCTTGGATTAGAGCGTGAAACTGCAGCGCTTCTGCTCAAGCTCTGGAAAAAGATGAATCGCGTTTTGCAGGGGAAGAAAGTGCTTGTAATAAAATTAATAAAAGCATCTGCAATGCAATAAGTCTCGCGTTTACGTGAGTTTGAGCTTTTGGCATTGTAAATGACAATGCCTTTTATTTATGTGTGGTTTTTAAAACTGGTAAATAAAAGGCATTGTCATTTGCAATGCCACTAGCTTAAACTCTTGCAAATGCGAGACCTATTGCGTTGCAAATGCTTGAAGGCACCGCTGAGTTGCCCCCTTCTGTCTCCCATGGCCCCCAAAGAGCTCTCCGTTTGCTACGAGTTAAATAAATGAGCCAGTGGTCACAACTGCGCACGAGAGACCCTCGTGCCCTCATGCAGCAAGAGAAACTCATTAAAGAAAATAGTGCTTTCAGACTAAAGAAGACGTACCATGTAACAACCAAAGTAAAAGGGCCAGCCCTCATTGGGGGTTACAAATGAAGACAAGGCAGGACCAAGGAGGGGCTAAAAGCCTATTAACAAATAAGAAGCCATCATTTACGAAGGACAATGATACAAGCCAATGACAAATATGGGTGGGGAGTGGGCAGGGCTTCAAGTACACACTTCAGTACAGCATGGCTCGCAGAGTAGTGCATGCGCTTCTCAGGCTCGACCTAAAAACGGCATGACTCTTTGCACGTTCAGCACATGCCCTGAAACAACCAACTTCTTTGCGATTAATTGTCGTTGGCTAAATGCTGCCATGCTGGCCTTGTACCATGGATTCACTGGTAGGGACAGGGCCTCTGGAATGTTCAGTCGCTGTGTGTGACAAGCATTTTTCAGCAGCGACTACTGAGAGAGGTTGCACTAAAGACCAAAAAGGCACTGTCTAGGCTGCAGACAAGCCGTTGCTGATTGGTTGGGTGGCGGAAATGGACAAATGTACGGTAGCTGAAAAAGAAGTCTGCAAAACAAGAGGATGCTCTACGAAGTGGGATAAAAAGTGGAGGGCCTGGAATGCCTATTGGGGAGAACTATGTATCTCACCAACTGTATAACTTGAAATGACACGAAGGAAATTCATGAAAATGTAATACCTGATTGTATTGTTGCATATTATACAGCATTTCTCCTTTTTAAATGACGAACTGTATATCACGATATCTGTACATGACGAATGTTCTAATTCTCAATAAAACAAAAGTACACAAAAAAATGGCACTGTCTAGAAAACCAGAGATGGGAGGGAGTTATTTGGAGAGGTATGACCTCCCACTACAACATTAGTCACATCCCATGGAAAGAGACAGCCTTATTCTTTGCGGACCCACACAGCATTGAGTTGCAGATGCCAGGTTTTGAACTCGAGCCTCTGCATGATTAGTAATCCATGTACTTCATGGCCAGCTGGAGTCAACAACACTACAACAACCAGACAGATCCCCAGTGGCAGCACTACCACAGGCAAGATTTCAAGAAGGGAACACAGATGAAATGGGGGATTCAGCTACAACACTTTGAAAGCATTAGGCTGTTAGATAGAAATGCAAGCCTGAAAACAGTGTCTTTAATGAGGGAGGTGTTAACTATAGGTGGTGGTGTTTCAGATATCTCAGAGCATGCTGCTGCATGATTATCTCGGTGGTAGATGCAAATTTGCAGTGAAAGCCTGTGTGGCAAAAATAATATGTTTTGGAGAAGTGACAGGAAGTAGATATTTCGTCTATGAAAAGGGAAAAGAAGACTTCACGTAAACATTGCAATGGAAGAATGTTGCCATAATTTTCTTGCAAATTGTGACCTGTATTTTTATAGGGATCACACTGAGGATTCAAATTATGAGAGGCTCAGCTGTACCCACTATAATTCAGTGGTTTCTGCCTCTATGTTTGAGGATAAGAAGAAGATTATAGAACAAATTATTCAGATAGATTTTGTGGACTATGATTTTTTTTGTGTGAAGGACCACTTTCTCAAAGTGGCTGTTTTCCCTTCTACTGTCATTTATTAAAGATGGTGGCTTGGGATCATAACAGAGGCAGAATGATATATAGATATGGTTGGAATATGGCCTTTTTGATGTTTTAGGACTAGAAAACTTCACTGGGCCTTGAGTCTAATACTTCGTAGCGGTCACCCAACCTGCCATGAAATGTCTTGTAATTAGCCAAACAACAATGCCTGTGTGTTTGTACACATTGAAACAATCTAACCTAAAATAGACAATGTCCACAGAAAACACACCAGGTATTATAATAAAAGCATGTGCCAGTGGTACAATGAATACAGTACTCCTAAGCATTTCGCCTACAGTAGGCTATCCATATTGCTCCAAAGGAGCAAATTACAATGCATTGCAGGACATGCTGTTCAATAGATACGCCTTCATGTACGAAGCACAGCCCTGAAAGAGTAGGGCAGCACTGGTGGAACTTTGTGTGCAACTGTATTAATTTGAAGCTGCTTGAACCGCCGCTGCCCAGCTGGAATTGGTGTTTACCCGGTCAACATCGTCAGAGATTAACTAATCACTGGGGACATAGTTACTGAGCTATCCCCATACAGAATGTGCCAAAAGACTGCCGAAATACATCGTAAGCGGCTGGCAAAGGGTACAGTTTTAATTTTTCCGTGTATTATGCCAGATTTAGAAGGTGTGTCTACTGAACAGCACGTCCTGAAATGCATTGTAATTTGCTCCCTGACTGCGAGCAAGACCCTCAAGAGTTGAAACGTGTTGGTGTTTGCTAATCGCAATAAAACTGTGTATATTTTATTGAAGACTGGTGTGCAGTGGATTTTCATCAACTTGGATGTGCTATATATATATATATATATATATATATATATATAGATATTACCTACTGGCGGTCGCCAGTAGGTAGTTATAGTTAGGACCCTGTTTCCATAGGAAAACCGCAACATTCTATTTTGAATAACTTTGGCGCCGGTCGGCGAATCCTCGCGAAATTTTCAAAACTAATGGGGCGCTACGCTCCGCTCCTACCCTGAAAGTCTCGGGGGGATTCGTCAAGCGGGGGCTGAGAAAAAAGGGGGGTCCCAAAACACGTTTTCCCCATGCATTTTTCCATAGGACCTTTAGACACAGCTACAGCCCGAACGGCTGAACAGAGTTACTTGAAATTTGGCAGAGAGGTAGTCTACAGGTCAAGGAAGTGCCTTTTGTAGGTCTGGTGTAAATCTGTTCAGTAGTTCCTGAGAAAATAGCATTTAAATCAATATATATATATCTGTGGCAGCTTACCGTGCGCTTACCGTGCGCTTACGGTAAGCTTACCGTACGCGTACGGTGCCGTGCGCGAGCGCGATTCTGATTGGCTGTTAGATCTTAGTAAACATTCGAATCGGTCGAAACCAGGAAGTGTCGGCCGCCATTTTGTCTCTCGCAGTCCGAGGGAGGTGAAAAATAAAGGTGGAGAACATGAAAAGGGGGCAGGGTGGACAGTTCCTGACCCCCTAGCCATTGTCAGGGGGTCCCCAAAGGACCCCCAAGGCCAAAAATTCATTTTTTTTTTTTTTTTTTAAACGCCGATTGCGCTTACCGTACGCGTACGGTAAAAAAAATTTTTTAAAAAAAATTATCCACATTTTCCACACCCCGTGTGCAAAAGGTGCCCGACGGGCTCCTTTTGTGCATGGCATATCTAAAGTTTGATCATTTAATAGATAACCTTTCACAACGAAGCGCATAATATGTCCTCCGTGTGTGGACGATGCGCGAAGCGCATCGTACGTACATGGCCCACGGCATGGTCCACGGCACTAACTGCGTAAAGTGGGCGCGCGGTGCGCGAAGCGCACCGCGTGCTCACTGTGCGCGCACGGTGCGCGCACGGTGCGCGCACGGAACGAACTGCGTGAAGTGGGCGCGCACGCCACGAACGGCGTAAAGTAACTTAGCATTTAAAAAACCGTACAAATTCACTGAAAAAACCATAGGTTTCACACACGTTATAGTTAGGAATTAGCATTTAAAAAACCTTGCAAATTCACTGAAAAAACCATAGGTTTCACACATGTTATAGTTAGCTGGACATTTCACTCGTAAAAAACCATTGAAATTCCCCCGTTATAGTTAGTGCAGGCAACTATAACTTGCTGTTAGTTTGTGTGTGTGTAACTCCTGAGGCGAAAAGCCGGGAGTTTTTTAGTTGTCTCTAATAACCAAGGTTACTATAACTGTTTTACCTGAAAACCGAATTGAATTTGGAAACAAAACTCGCGCTGACATTGGAGCCGCTTATTTTAATTAAATACACCCTAATAGCGAGGTCAAGCCTGATTTGCTGCTCTTTTAATCCTACCTGATCCAGACGATTAGGCTCTGGACAGGGGACGCCGAAAACACCCCCAGAATCTGCCGATCGATTTCTGCCGCCATCTTGGGAGGTAATCGGACCTGGCAGCGGGCTAGTTGTTGTGGCGCTGCTGAAATAAAAGACGCCCTTTAGCACTTGCTTTTCCCTTGCTGTTAGTTTGTGTGTGTGTAACTCCTGAGGCGTAAAGCCGGGAGTTTTTTAGTTGTCTCTAATAACCAAGGTTACTATAACTGTTTTACCTGAAAACCGAATTGAATTTGGAAACAAAACTCGCGCTGACATTGGAGCCGCTTATTTTAATTAAATACACCCTAATAGCGAGGTCAAGCCTGATTTGCTGCTCTTTTAATCCTACCTGATCCAGACGATTAGGCTCTGGACAGGGGATGCCGAAAACACCCCCAGAATCTGCCGATCGATTTCTGCCGCCATCTTGGGAGGTAATCGGACCTGGCAGCGGGCTAGTTGTTGTGGCGCTGCTGAAATAAAATGGACTCCTCTGTAGGTCCGCGCAGCGGACGCGCGCAGCGGGCGTGCCGGCGGCGTGCCGAAGGCGCGCCAAAGGCAAGCCCGTCTGCGCCCGTCTGCGCCTGGCCCGGGCCGAGGGCCAAAATCCCTGCTAGAGATTCAGGAGAATTACCATCCAACCCTTCCCCACAGAAACAACTAGGTAAGATAAGGACCTATACATATGACACTGATACCTTAAAAACCATCGGAGAAACCAGAATGATTAAGTGTGCCAGAGCCCACAATATATTGGAACCATTTCTCTGCAATTGTTGCGGCTTTACACTCAATGCCAAATGTACTGAAAATCCCTATCAGATGAAAAAATGCATTGATCCTATAACATATAACATGATAAGCATAAACTGCCGGTCTCTCTCCAAACATAGTGCTAATATGTTTGACATCCTTTTTAATGAAAAACCGGATGCAGTATTTATTACTGAAACGTAGCTCCAGGAAAGTTCAGGACCTAACTTAGCAATAGCCCTACCCTCGAACTATGCTATAGTAAGAGTATATCGTACTAATAAAATAGGGGGGGGGGAATTGCAGTAATCTTCAAAAAAAACTTTAGTTGCACTCTTGAAGAACTTCCCATTACAACAGGTGAAGCTGCCCTCTTTAAACTTACCCTATCTGCCTACTTTACTTTTTCTGGATACTTATATACAGACCACCCGATTTGATGACTAATTGGATTTCTGCATTGATGGAACAAATCTCTTTCCAGATAACAAATAAGGCCAATTTTACCGTGCTAGGAGATTTAAATCTCCATCTAGAAGATCTTACCTGTAGAAATAGTATAAGACTTATCGCGGACATGGCCTCTCAAAACCTTAAATTGGTAAATGAAGGGCCCACTCACAGAGCAGGACATTTTTTAGATCCTATTTTCACCAATTTAGATACAATTACCTGCTCCCCAGCATTACCTACAATCTGGTCTGACCACTATCTAATAAAATTCTCCTTGATATCACCTTACAATACCAACAAAAGAAATGACACAACTCGCATAAAGAAGTCGTCAAGAAACTGGAAGAGGTTAGATGTAGAGAAAATGAACAGATGTCTAGAGGCACATATACCATCGATGAAGCAACAAATAGACCCACTAGCAAATGATATCCAATGCTGGCTTACTAAAGCTGTGGACCTATGCCTTTCTAACTGTAAACAAAACAAAATTACTCACCATACCCCAGCACCACGGTATACTGTTTCTCTGAAAATATTAAAATCTAGCTGTAAAACTCTCGAAAGACACTGGAGGAAAAACTATAACCCCATAGATAAAGCAGCTTATAAAGCAGCCCTAAGCGAATATCATAAGGAATGTAAGATTGCACGTGCCACCTTCGTAAATCAAACCATCAATAAGGCCTCTAACTGTGCTAAAACACTTTTTAACACAGTGAAATCATTGGCTGGCTCAGACACAACTGCCAAACCACCCACTTTATCCCTATCCAAATGTGAAGAACTAGCAAACTTCTTCATAAATAAAGTGGAAGGTATCTATCAAGATATCATCCTACAGGATACGGAAGTTCCAGGGCCAAAAGTTACTGCTTAAACGGAAAGGGTATACAGTTCCTCTGTTCGTAATGGAGAGAATGAAGGATACTCTCCTCAGAATTAGACTAAGTGGGGGGTGGTGTTCAATAAGCCTAAAGTGTATAGGACTGTGTGGGTTGGGGAACCCACATTGGTGGAACTAAAACCCTCACACACCCAGCAAGCTAGGTGTCATGCTTCATCATCTGGGTTTTGCTCCTCGTCGGGTCGGCGCTGCAATTCCCGACGGGCACCCAGAGATGGGGCTCTTTGGCGGAGATCTTTTGTTCCTTGCCGAGGGTGAGTGCAGGTGAGGGCCAGGGAGGTGTAGACGTTAAGTGAGTGTGGTTAAAAAGGGTCGGTTAGTCTGAATAAATGATTTTATTTGGTCAGTAAACCACCCTGCTAAAATGAAAAGAGAGGTGGTAGTCTTGACTAAATGGGTCAGGGACTACTCTACTCTGCTCTGGTGGTCGACATGTTTCATGCCTACAAGGTCAGGAGGATCCAGCGGCCAAAAGTTACTGCATCAGAGGGTACACAACCTTCCAATCGAAGAAAGATCGAGCATGAACTTAAAGATGGGCCTCTATTAACTACAAACACCGTTCAAGACCTATTACATTCTATCAAATCGGGGTCTCCTAAGGATCCTATTCCAGCTAACATCCTTAAGCAGTTAAATCCATCGGTGATACCTATTATAACGCAGGTACTTAACATGTCAATTAAAGAGGCTAAAGTTCCTCCCATATGGAAGCATGCTATGATCCACCCTCTGCTGAAAAAACCTAATGCGGATGTAATGGATATAAAAAACTACCGTCCCATCTCCTTACTCCCAATTCTATCTAAAATTTTAGAAAAACACATCCACCTTCAGTTGACACAATATGCGAACACTTACCAACTTCTTCACCAATCACAGTCTGGGTTTAGGGCAGGTTTTTTAACGGAAACTGCGCTGCTGGGTGTCACGGAGACAATTCGCCAGAAATTGGATAATGAAGAAACAGTAGCGCTCATCCTTTTGGATTTGAGCGCTGCTTTCGATACCATCTCTCACGAGGTGCTCTTAAACACTCTGAGTAACGTAGGTATCAGTGGGGATGCTTTGAAAAGGATTCAGGACTTCCTTTCGAATAGGACATTTCAAGTTTTTTCTCAAAACACATGCTCCAAGATCCATTCTTTCAGTCATGGTGTACCACAGGGATCTATCCTGAGTCCACTTCTCTTCAACATTTACGTTAAGCCTTTGGCTGAGTTAGTTGAGGAGTCGGGACTCACGATCTATTCATATGCAGATGACTCACAAATTATTTTTTCTTTGACGGCCCAAAAAATAAATGACATCTCTGCGCTTAAAACTGGACTGAACAACATCGCAACTTGGATGAAGGAAAATTTCCTAAAACTAAACGGTGAAAAAACAGAGGTGATCATTTTAGGGAAACAGAAACATCTATGGAGCCATCAACATTGGCCAGAGAAAATGGGCAATCTCCCAAACCCTGTTTCACAAGTGTGTAATCTGGGTGTGGCAGCCACTTGTTTTTCCATCTTACGATGGCTGAGAAAAATCTGCTGGATGCTCCCAGAGTCAACTAGGAAAACAGTGGTGAACGCCTTAGTAACATCCCGTTTAGATTATGGGAATGTCCTTTATCTAGGATCAAATAAAGCTAATCTCCATCGTCTACAAATGGCTCAAAATGCGGCAGTCAGATTACTGTGCAATATACCTAAAAGGGAATCAGTCTCTACATTCCGGCGCAAACTGTATTGGCTGAACATTGAAAATCGAGTGAAATTTAAAGCTCTGTCCTACATGTATAAAATAAAAGCCAATACAGCCCCGAGGTACCTCTGCTCACTGGTAAACACATATACTCCATCCAGGAACCTCAGATCAGCCACCCAGGGCCGTTTCAGAATTCCAAAATTTAAACGCACCCGCATAGGAGGCAAATCCTTTGCCTACTTAGGCCCGTCTCACTGGAATTCTCTCCCTATTTCATTGAGAAATGAGCCTAACTATTCCAGTTTTCGAAAGCTGCTAAAAACCTGGTTATTCGATAAATAAAAACAATACCTTCTCTCTCCACCTGCAACAGCTAAATGCGCCGGGAAACTCTTTTGGGTAGCCGATGCGCAGTACAAATGCAAAAATAAATATAAAATAAAATATAACTCACGCGACCGCAATCCTCTGCTGATGACATATGTGTCTTTATGAAAAAAAAATATTTGCAATATATGTATAGCTAAAATTTAATGGAAGAAGACATGGGCAAATAAGTGTCTAAATACAGTATTAGCATCAGCAGAGGATTGCGGTCGCGTGAGTTATAGTTGCCTGCACTAACTATAACGGGGGAATTTCAATGGTTTTTTACGAATGAAATGTCCAGCTAACTATAACATGTGTGAAACCTATGGTTTTTTCAGTGAATATATATATATATATATATATATATATATATATATATATATATATGCTCACAAGCTGCTAACTGTTCCTACCCGGTTCCAAAGGTCCCTATGGGTGACGGAAAGCAGACACGGACCACGGTTCAGTGCTTCAAGTGTCTTTTTTTTTTCAGTGCTCAGTCGGCCATGACGCGTTTCGATCCTTCCTGGATCTTGATCGCATGACAGCGCTCATGGGCATTTTTTACCCTTTTAAAGTGCAAGTGCATAATATTAACTTCCGGTTCCCCTTATATATTCATTGAAAAAACCATAGGTTTCAGGCATGTTATAATTAGAAATTAGCATTTAAAAAACCTTTGAGATTCACTGAAAAAACCATAGGTTTCAGGCACGTTATAGTTAGAAATTAGCATTTAAAAAACCTTAAAAATTCACTGAAAATACCATAGGTTTCAGTGGCGTTATAGTTAGTTCGACATTTCACTTGTACAAAACCAGTGAATTCCCCCGTTATAGTTAGTTCAGCTAACTATAACTTGCGCGCCCGCAATGCACTGCTGATGACGTCACACATTACATCACTCATGACATGGTCAGTGACATCACTCATGACATCACTGATGACATCTCAAATGACATCACTGATGACATCATCCTTGTGATATAGTGGCTGACCTCCTCTCACTCTAATATAACCTTTGATACATACACTCAAAAATAGAAATTAACATTTTCAAAACAATGGACATACCAATACTAGTTACAACAACCTATTCAGTAATTCCAATATCTACACACACATCCACTCATTCACCAACAGTCCTATACAGTCACTCATACATGTACTCAGTCATCATAGGTACTCATACAGGTATGCATCCTGTTACACACCGACACTCCTCCATAGAGTTACTCACACACATAGTCACATATGCAGAGTAACAAACATCCATTTACTTGCATATACAGTTATACCAACACCACCACACTTACTACTACAGAAACTTACACATACTTACTTTCTTAAAGAATCACTTATAGAAACAAATACTTATTTATACAGGAACTCTTCCAATCTCTCACTCTGACATACACCAATACTCACATATACTAGTTTAAAACATATGTAGTTACTCATAAAGACACTATTGAGACAGTCATTCACTCACTAACCCATTCACACACTCATCCGCGCATTCCGTCCTGCATACATGCTGTCTTCAACACATACAAACAGTGAGTCACTCATTCATGCATCTATGCACTAAGAAATACCCCCCACCGAACCATACAGACACAAAGACGAAGAAAAGTGCAGGAAGAAGAAGAGATGTTTAGAAAGAACCAACAGAGGAGCAGAAAGTACTCCTGTGCCCACAACTTTTTCAGACAGGTACTGCTGGTAACTGAATCTGACTAACCAGGCCTAGAGCCAGTGCTATGCTAAAAGACACTTAGAATACAGTGAAAACACCTACATACACTAGGGAACACTATACGTTGGGGTACCCCTGTGATTACCATGACCTCCTCTGGAAGACCCTAGTACATAATAGGGCAGGAGTGAAGGAAGGGGGCGGGGCCTGAGGTGATATGTGTGCAAACACACCCTGTGGTGCATTCTAAGTTGGTGAATTAATTTCTCTTCAATTCTGGGGGTCCCTGGGTCCAACTAGCCCACCAGGTACCTCCAGTAAGCACCACAGAGCTGCATTTCAGAGAGGTGTAAAAAGGGGCGTGGCCTCTGAACACCTCTCTGCAACGCAGCTCCTGTTTTTTAAATTTCATTTTTGAAAAATTTTTATGGGGGAGGGGGGCCGCGTGGCCCCCCTCCCAAGCCACTTCTAGCCCCGGGGACCCCATCTCGTGGGACTAGCCCTCTCCGTTGGGGAGCGTGGAGGGTTCCCCAATTCCCCCCACAGTCCCGCTGGCTCCCCGCCTTCTGCGGGAGCTGGCATTGCTTTTCCACATGGGGAGCTGCTAAGATGCAGCTCCCCGTGTGGAAAAGCAATCTGCTTTAGTTTTTGGAAGAGAGAGCAGGTTTCCCTGCTCTCTCTTCCAAAAACCAAGGGACAGTTTGCTATGGCAGGGCGGGAGCCGCAAGGCGGTCCCCAGGGCTTGGAGGGGCTTGGATGCCCCAATATGTTAAAAATCAAAGCCCCGGGGGTGGCAGTCCCTGGGGCTGGCGGGGGCCATGTCCCCCCGCAAATCTTTGAGCAAATCCCCGTGGGGTGGTGGTCCCCAGGGCTGCATGAGCCCCCCACTCTTTTTTTTTCTGCCCCTGGAATCTGACCCACCCGGGGGCTTTATTTAAACGAAGCACGGGAGCCCACGCTTAGTTTTTTTTTTAATTTCGTGACCGGATCCGCGGATCTTCCACACATCCCGCGATTTAAAAAATATATATATCATTTTTTGTGGGCCCCCCCTAAGCAGGCCTAGGGGGTCAGGGTGTTTCTACCCTGCCCCCTTTTCATGTTTTGCGCATTTGTTTTTCTCTTGTCTTGTGCCTCTGGTTCTACCGAAGCACAAGATGGCTGCAACACTTCCTGGTTTGGAGTGTTGACAGCCAGTTAAAGAAGTTCGTGATCGGGAGGGTGCGCAGATCCACCGCAGCCATAGATATCATTATCTTTATTTATTAATTTCTCAAAAACTACTGAACGGATTTACACCATTTTTAAATGGTCGCTTGCTGAACCAAGCAGTACCCTTTTGCCAAATTTGGTGCAATTCCGTTCAGCGGTTTTTGCTATAACTGTGTCTAAAGTTTCCTATGGGAAATTGATTTTTTGACCTCTATTTTTTGAATTTCTCAGGAACTGCTCAACGGATTTACACCATTTAAAAAAAAGGTCTCTTTCTGTACCAAGGGCTACCTTTTTGCAAAATTTGGCGTAATTCCGTTTCGCAGTTCGGGCTGTAGCCTGTTCCAAAATTTCCTATGGGAAATAACATAGAGAAAACCCATTTTGGGACCCCCTTTTTTCTCGGCCCCCGATTGAGAAATCACCCTCAATCTTTCAGGATAGGAGCTGACCGGAGCGCCCCACCAGTTTTGAAAATTTTGCGAACATTCATCATCCGGCGCCAACGTTATTGGGAAAAGAATGTTACGATTTTCCTATGGTAACGAGGTCCTAACTATAACTACCTTCTGGCGACTGCCAGTAGGGGATATATGGATATATGGATATATGGATATAGATATATATATATATATATATATATCACTGATGACATCATCCAGTGAATGTGTGTTTTTCTGAAAATTACATATGTTTTATATATGTATATCTCAAGGTCGATGGAAGAATAAATGGGTATATAAGTGTCTAAATGGATGATTTGTTTTTGATAAAATTGATTGTATAGCTGACTGATTAAGTGTATCTTAGTGAATACATGGCTTAGTGAGTAATGTTTAAATGTGTAAATATCTGTATCAGTCTCTCACTTTGTGCATAAGTGGCTGCATGGGTTGGTGAGTAGCTACATGAGTGTCTATATAGGTATTAGTTGGTTTTTTGAGTATCAGTATGAGTGTCTGAGTGTCTGTATGGTTCGGTGGGGGGTATTACGTAGTGCATGAATGAGTGACTCATTGTTTGTATGTGTTGAAGACAGCATGTGTGCAGGACTGTATGGGTGGATGAGTGTGTGCATGGGTGTGTTAGTGAGTGATAGACTGTCTCAATAGTGTCTTTATGAGTAACTACATATGTTTTAAACTAGTATATGTGACTATTGGTGTATATAAGTGAGTATATGTGAGAGTGAGAGATTGAAAGAGTTCCTGTATGAATAAGTATGTGTTTCTATAAGTGATTGTTTAAAAGACTAAGTATGTGTAAGTATCTGTAGAAGTAAGTGTGGTGGTGTGTGTATAACTGTATATGCAAGTAAATGGATGTTTGATTCTTTATTAGCATGAGTGACTATGTGTGTAAGTAACTCTATGGATGAGTGGCGTTGTGTAACAGGATGTATAGGTGTGTGAGTACATATGATGAGTGAGTACATGTATGAGTGACTGTATAGGACTGTTGGTGAATGAGTGGATGTGTATCTTAGAATTACTGAATAGGTTGTTGTAACTGGTATTGGTATGTCCATTGTTTTGAACATTGTAGTTTCTATTTTTGAATGTGTGTATAAAAGGTTATATTAGGGGAAGAGGAGGTCTGCCACTCACAAGGATGATGTCATCAGTGATGTCATTAGTGATGTCATTTGAGATGTCATCAGTGATGTCATGAGTGATGTCACTGGCCATGTCATGAGTGATGTAATATGTGACGTCATCAGCAGTGCATTGCGGGCGCGCGAGTTATAGTTAGCTGAACTAACTATAACGGGGGAATTTCAATGGTTTTGTACGAGTGAAAAGTCCAGCTAACTATAACGCCCCTGAAACCTATGTTTTTTTCAGTGAATTTCTAAGGTTTTTTAAATGCTAATTCCTAACTATAACGTGCCTGAAACCTATGGTTTTTTCAGTGAATTTCAAAGGTTTTTTAAATGCTAATTTCTAACTATGCCTACAGAGATAGGACATGTGAAGAAAGAAGAAAAAACGCACAGAAAGAAAAAAAAGAAATGCAGAAAGAAGCAACAGAAGTCCTCAAAGACGAAGAAAAGTGCAGGAAGAAGGATAACGTGCAGAAAGAACAAACAGAAGAGCAGAAAGAAGCCTTGTTGCAAAATCATCCTGTACCCTCAAATTTTTCAGACGGATACTGGTAGTAACTGAGTCTGACTAACCAGTCCTAGAGCCAGTGCTATGTTAAAAGACAATCAGAATACAGTGAAAACACATACATACACTAGGGAACACTATGCGTTGGGGTCCCCCTGTGATCAGCATGACCTCCTCTGTAAGCCCCTAGTATATAATAGGGCAGGGGATTAAAACTACCTCTTAAAACGCGCAACAGGGCATGTTTGCACACGTCACCTCAGGCCCCGTCCCCTCACTTCCCCACTGTGTAAACACACCCCGTGGTCGTTTTAAGTTGGGAGATTAAGTCCCCTTGAATCCTGAGGGTCCCTAGGGTCCAACTAAACCACTAGGTACCTCCAGTAAGCGCCACAGAACTGCGTTGCAGAGAGATGTAAAAAGGGGCACAGCCTAGACCACCTCTCTGCAACGCAGCGGAGTGGTGCTTACTGGAAGCACCTGGTGGGCTAGTTGGCCCCCAGGGTCCCTCAGGATTGAAGGGGAATTATTTCGCCAACTTAAAACGCGCCACAGGGCTTGTTTTCACACGTTAACTCAGGCCCCGTCCCCTCCCTTCACCACTGTGTAAACAAGCCTTGTGGCCGTTTTTAGTTGGGAGATTAAGTTCATTTGAATCCTGAGGGTCCCTAGGGTCCAACTAGCCCACTAGGGACCTCCAGTATGCGCCACAGAGCTGCGTTGCAGAGCGGTGTAAAAAGTGGCAGGGCCTAGAACACCTCTCTGCAACGCAGCTCAGTGGCGCTTACTGGAAGCCCCTGGTGGGCTAGTTATCCCCCAGGGGCCCTCAGGATTGAAGGGGAATTTCCCCAACTTAGAACGCGCCACAGGGCTTGTTTGCACACGTTAACTCAGGCCCCGTCCCCTCCCTTCACCACTGTGTAAACAAGCCCCGTGGCCGTTTTTAGTTGGGAGATTAAGTTAATTTGAATCCTGAGGGTCCCTAGGGTCCAACTAGCCCACTAGGTACCTCCAGTATGCGCCACAGAGCTGCGTTGCAGAGAGGTGTAAAAAGTGGCACGGCCTGGACCACCTCTCTGCAACGCAGCTCAGTGGCGCTTACTGGAAGCACCTGGTGGGCTAGTTAGCCCCCAGGGGCCCTCAGGATTGAAGGTAAATTATTTCCCCAACTTAAAACGCGCCATAGGGCGTGTTTGCACACGTCACCTCAAGCCCCGTCCCCTTCCTTCCCCACTGTGTAAACATGCCCTGTGGCAATTTTTTAAGTTGGAGATTAAGTCCCCTTGAATCCTGAGGATCCCTAGGGGCAAAATAGCCCACTAGGTACGTCCAGTAAGCACCATTGCAGAGAGGTGTAAAAAGGAGCATGGCCTGCACCACCTCTCTGCAACGCAGAGCAGTGGCACTTAGTGGAAGCACCTGGTGGGCTAGTTGGCCCCCAGGGTCCCTCAGGATTGAAAGGGAATTATTTCCCCAACTTAAAATGCGCCGCAGGGCGTGTTTGCACACGTCACCTCAGGCCCCGTCCCCTCCCTTCTCCACTGTGTAAACGCGCCCTGTGGCCATTCTAAGTTGAGAGATTAAGTCCCCTTGAATCCTAAGGGTCCCTAGGGTCAAATTAGCCCACTAGGTACCTCCAGTAAGCGCCACAGAGCTGCGTTGCATAGAGGTGTAAAAAGGGGCGTGGCCTCAGAACACCTGTCTGCAACGCAGCTCCCTAGCGCACACTGGAGATACCTGTTGGGCTAGTTGGCCCTCAGGGACCCTCAGTATTGAAGGGGAATTAATTCCCCAACTTACAACTGGCCAGGGGGCGCGTTTGCAGAGTGCTGCAAGGAGGGGGCGTGGCCTCCAGCGTGATGCCGGTCTTTTATTTATTTTATTTTTTTAAGAAGGAGGGCTGTGTGGCCCCCCTTCTTTTTCTAATTTACTGGCCCTGGGGACCCCTTCCCCCAGGGCCTGCACCCTAATTTTTTTGGTTGAAAAAAATACATTTGGTCCTCCCAAGGCCTTAATCGGCCCCGGGGACCCCAACCCCCGGGTCATGGCCTTTTTTTTACTTAAATTCTTTAGGAGGGGCTGCGTTGCCCCTCTCCTCAGGCCACTTATGGCTCCGGGGACCCCATCCCCCAGGGCCGGCCTTTGTTTGTTATTATTTTAAAAATATATATATTTATAGAAACACCTAGGACATGCTGGACAAACCGTATGTACCTATCACCATGACGATTTGCGTGATATTTATTAAAAGGCGACTATGCATAGAATGAATCCACATGGAATGTATTTACACGGCTAGTGAAGCTCTGATGTGTCTGACGCCCTACCGTGCCTAATCCCGGCGCCCCCGCCGGTGGGTACTCTCGAAGTAGACACCCTTGTCATTTATTTATACAAACATGGGTAGCTATTGACGGGCACATTTAATATACACGCACACCAAGCCATTCAAAGGGGATTCGACAAAAAATTCGACCAAACTATGCAAGAAACCCCCCTCACGGTTAATAAAAAACACATCCACCGCCGGATGTGTAATACTTTTTATTTTACTCTCTGAAAAGGAGACGAACCTCACTTGAGAGTCACAGCATGCTCCTGGCTGAGCCCAATGCTGTGTTACACCCACCAGTGCCCGCTGATTGCCTTACACCTCTGTGTTGTATTCCACCAGCTAGTGCATATGCTATGATACTCTCTAGCCCATGTGCACTGTAACACCACCCCGTGAATATGTCATGCCACACTTGCCTTCGCACGGGTTATATTGCCCCATCTAACGTGCCTTCCTTGATGTGTATGTTATAACGCACAGCGCTATGCCATACATATTACAATCTGGGATCCATATCTTTGTCACAGTGCATATGCAACGTTACACTCCCCAGCACATATTTTATATTACAATTTTAAAGACTAGTTATGTTACACAACACTGCCCTGTGCATATTACACTCCAAGGCGCATATCGCATAGCACGCGCTAGTGCATGTGCTATCTCGCGCTCTCCAATGAATCTGTCATTGCGCACAAAGTATTGCATATTATATTTCACGCCCGGTTCATCTTATACCACACTTTTTGGTGCATAGTTTATACCATATACTACATCTAGTTTTCATTTTCAATCGTGCTCTCAGGACTATGTTCTATATAACACTGCGTCCACCTACCCTTTTCACAGGCATTACATTTTGCGATGGGGGTGGAGGGTCAGGGGGTGTTTCTGCCAAGTGAGCCCGGAGTCACAGTCACAAACGTCCTCTTCTTCCTGAATAAAAGTGAGATTATGCTGCATACTTGTTCATATTTTAAGTAGTTCGCACAGACACACATTTTAAAAACAATAAAGTTCCTAATACCCACCTTCTCTGAACAGTTAGCTTGCTGCCCCATCCACCTCCTCTCTATCCTCTGTTGTCTGAATCCATGGACTAGCCTCCTCCCTCCTGCCATGCATGGTCTGATGTGCTGCCACTGCCCTCCATTTAGCATGATGTACCAGTCCACTCCTCCTGCCCTCCATTGCCCAATTCTATGGCCCATCATTGACCTCCTGCTTAGCCTCTGTGCTTAGCTTGCTGCCCCTATTCTCCTTCCCCCTGCCCTCCGATGTCTTTGTGCATGCCTCTGCTCCATCCTTTTTGCCCACCATGTTCCATGGACCTGCCACTCCTATCTACTCTGAGTGTTCTGTTGAGCTGCCACTCCCCTCCCACCTGCCTAGCATTGTCAAATGACTGTAACCTGTCCCTGCCACCTCCACCCTGCCTGTCCACATGCCATGCCCCTATCCCCTTCCTCCTGTCCTCCATGGTCCATTTTACTGCCACACCCTTCTGCCCTCCCTGATCTGTTGTGCTGCAACTGCTCCTCCTGCCTGCCCCGCGCGGTCTGTTGTGAGGCCCCTTCCCCTGAACTCTCTTGTCTGTGCCCAGGTCCTGACCCTCCCTTCTATCCTCCATGGTCCTTTGTGCATGCCCCTGCACCCTCCTTCTTGCCCATCATAGCCATTGTGCTGCCACTAACCCTCCCACTTGCCATGCATGGTCTTCTGCACTGCCATGGCCCCTCCCACCTTCCCTGTGTGGTCAGGTAGCTGCCCCTGACCCCCTCCCACCTTCCCTCCATGATCTGTGTGTATGCCACCATAGTCTCATTGTTGCTCTCCATGGTGTGTCTTGTTTCTTGTGCCCATCCTGCCTGACCTCCATGGTCATCTTGCTGCTCCTGCCCTGCCACCTTGCCCCCAGCACTCTGTTTCCATGTGCAGACCCCCTATTCCCTCCCTCCTGGCTTGTCTGTTCCATTGTAATGCCCCTGATCCGTCCCTAATGCCCTTTATGGTCTGTTATGCTGCAGCTTTCTCTCCTGTCTGTCCATTATGGTCAGCTAGCTACCATTGCCTCTTTCCCATCTGTTCTCTGTTGTCCATATGCATGGTCCTGTCCCCTCCCTATTGCTTTCTATGGATTGTTGTGCTGCACTCCCGTCCCGCATGCGCTGTGTGGTGTATTGTGCTGCTGCAAATCCTGATGCCTGCCCTGTAGGGTCAGTTTGGTGCACCTCTCCATGTCCCTCCTGTCCTCTGTTATCCGAGTCCATGTCCCTACCCCAATTCCTCCTGTCTACCATGATTCAATGTACCATACTTGCGAACATTTTGAACTTGGTAAGAGGGAGATTTTGAAAAAAAAACTGGGGTATTGATTTTCCCCTTTGAGTTACATTGAAAAAGAGGAGATTGTAGACAGGAGACAGATCAAATAAAGCCCATTTGAGCTTTCCTGGCTGAAACGGGTCTGTTGGCATGTATGGTTGTACTACCACTGCCTCTTCCTTCTGCCCACAATGGTCTATTATATTGCCACAGCCTCTCTTGCCAGTCCTGTATTGTTGGTTTGTTGCCCCTGCCCCCCTTTCCACTGCCCTCCATAGTCTGTTGTGCTGCCACTGCCCTTCCTGCCTGCCCAGTGTGGTCAAATTGTCGCCTCTGCACTCTCCTACCTGCCTTCAATTTTCTGAGTCTGTGCCCCTGGCCTCTGCCTCTCAACAGTATCCCAATGAACAACTAGATTGCTAACATTCTATATTTATTACAAAAGTGTGGAACGCCTGACGTCATCCTGATGTAATCAAAACTGTAATACCTAGAGTATTTCCTTTAGAAATTACATATATGAGAGGGTCTTATTTGCATCAAAATTATGGTTAGTGCTCTAAAAAACTAAAATGAGGACATATGTTCTGAGTTTTCAAATAGCGACAAAGAACTTTTAAATTATTTGTAATCTTTATGTTTTTTTTATCCAGTTGACCACTTGATTAAATGTTGCACCTTGGCGAGAGGATGTGGTGTTACTTCCAGAGCTGCACACTTTGCAACTGGGGAACCAGGTTGGAGTTTCTGCTTCAGCTCAACATTCTGTGATTGTGGTCAAATCACTTAATCTCCCCATGTCTACAACCAAAATGAATTTGATCTTGTGTGATGTAACCAATGCTCATGTAAAAGCATTCCAATACCTGACAAGTCTGCACTATATACAACTGCAAATACACAAAAAATAAGTGTTTTGCACACTTCTGTCATTGGGCTACATGTGGGCTACATCTGGGTGATATTTGTGCTGCATTTAGGCTCTTTTGTGTCTGGTGGCCATCTTGGGAGATTTATTTGTTATAAAGTTTCCTAATTTCCTCATTTACTGCAGTCTCCTCAGTAGGAAATGCTTTCAGTTTTTTACTTTGATTCCATCAAGAAGGTATTCAGATATGTCACACATTTGCCATAAATTCTGAATGTTAGCACTCTAGTTGCTCATTAGATCACTGTAGTAAAGCTATTGCTCACCACGGAAGTCTGCTGCTGGTATTAAAAGTGCATGTTTCAGTCTGCATATCAGAATTTTTTAATGAAATAGAAGAGGATTTGAGAAGTCACTCAAAATGTGCCCTAGTTTTTCTTTCTGCAGAACTAATCATAATTTCTATGGCAAAATGAACCCCCTCATTTTGTTCCTTTGTAAATTAAATGTTTTAAGTGTTACCAGTTTATTCCAATCAAGATGGCTTCAGGTGTGCCATACTTTTGTCATAAGTAAGACAGTAAGCGCTCTAGTTGTTCTTAAGAACACTCTGGGACATTCTGTCATTAGGCTATACTTGGGCTACATCTGGGTGATATTTGGGCTATATTTGGGCTCTTTTGTCTCTGGTGGCCTTCTTGGGAGATTTATTTGTTATGAAGTTTCCTAATTTCCTCATTTACTGCAGTCTCCTCAGTGGGAATACTTTCAGTTTTTTATTTTGGTTCCATCAAGAAGGCATTCAGATATGTCACACATTTGCCATAAATTCTGAATGTTAGCACTCTAGTTGCTCATTAGATCACTGTAGTAAAACTACTGCTCACCAGGGAAGTCTGCTGCTGGTATTCAAAGTGCATGTTTCAGTCTGCATGTCAGAATTTGTTTATGAAATAGAAGAGGATTTGAGAAGTCAAAATGTGCCCTAATTTTTCTTTCTGCAGAACTAATCATAATTTCTATGGCAAAATGAACCCCCTCATTTTGTTCCTTTGTAAATTAAATGTTTTAAGTGTTACCACTTTATTCCAATCAAGATGGCTTCAGGTGTGCCATACTTTTGTCATAAGTAAGACTGTTAGCGCTCTAGTTGTTTGTTAGAACACTCTGGGACATTCTGTCATTGGGCTATACTTGGGCTACATCTGGGTGATATTTGGGCTACATTTGGGCTCTTTTGTCTCTGGTGGCCATCTTGGGAGATTTATTTGTTATGAAGTTTCCTAATTTCCTCATTTACTGCAGTCTCCTCAGTAGGAAATACTTTCAGTTTTTTACTTGGTTCCATCAAGAAGGCATTCAGATGTGTCACACATTTGCCATAAATTCTGAATGTTAGCACTCTAGTTGCTCATTAGATCACTGAAGTAAAGCTACTGCTCAGCAGGGAAGTCTGCTGCTGGTATTCAAAGTGCATGTTTCAGTCTGCATGTGAGAATTTTTTTATGACATAGAAGAGGATTTGAGAAGTCAAAATGTGCCCTAATTTTTCTTTCTGCAGAACTAATCATAATTTCTATGGCAACATGAATCCCCTCATGGTGTTCCTTTGTAAATTAAATGTTTTAAGTGTTACCACTTTATTCTATTCAAGATGGCTTCAGGTGTGCCATACTTTTGTCATAAGTAAGACTGCTAGCGCTCTAGTTGTTCGTTAGAACACTCTGGGACATTCTGTCATTGGGCTATACTTGGGCTACATCTGGGTGATATTTGGGCTACATTTGGGCTCTTTTGTCTCTGGTGGCCATTTTGGGAGACTTATTTGTTATGATGTTTCCTAATTTCCTCATTTATTACAGTCTCCTCAGTAGGAAATACTTTCAGTTTTTTACTTTGATTCCATCAAGAAGGCATTCAGATGTGTCACAAATTTGCCATAAATTCAGAATGTTAGCACTCTAGTTGCTTATTTGATCACTGTAGTAAAGCTACTGCTCACCAGGGAAGTCTGCTGCTGGTATTGAAAGTGCATGTTTCAGTCTGCATGTCAGAATTTTTTAATGAAATAGAAGAGGATTTGAGAAGTCACTCAAAATGTGCCCTAATTTTTCTATCAGCAGCATTAATCATACTTTCTATGGCAAAATGAACCCCCTCATTGTGTTCCTTTTTAAATTAAATGTTTTAAGAATTACCACTTTATTCCAACCAAGATGGCTTCAGGTGTGTCATACGTTTGTCATAAGGAGGACTGTTAGCGCTCTAGTTGTTCTTTAGAACACACTGGGAAGCTGCAGTAGAACACAAAGGAATCAATTGACAGTCTCTGCCCTTGTTGGATGTACATGTTTTACTGAGAATGTCAGACTTAATTCTCACATGACTGAGAAAGATAATGTGAATATACAGAAAATATGCTCTCAGTTAGCTTATAGATCACCTTCCAAACCTCTGTGGGAAAAGCATGAGAAAATAGTTTTCTCTCAAATATGATTCATGATATCACAGCAGAAGGCTTTTTCACATGGTGAAATCACCTTAGAACACACCGCAATTCCTAAAATGAGTATGGTACCATCAACAAATGATTTATAATGTAACTAAAGTCTTAAAACCTTCTATTAACTGCAATGCTTTTTAATGAGGTGCTATCATGTATATTGGTCCCAAGATGGCTGCCAACACTTCTTGGGTGAAGTGCTGACAGCCAATCAGATCTCACGATGAGATGTGTGGTTAGGCTCCGCCCAGATATATATGTGATTTTACTTTTGATTTTCTCAGGAACTACTGAACGGATTTACACCATTTAAGCAAAAGGCACATGCCTGACCTGAGGACTACCTTTTTGCCAAATTTCAAGTAATTCTGTTCAGCCGTTCTGGCTGTACCTTCGACTAAAGGTCCTATGGGAAAATGCATGGGGAAAACGCGTTTTGGGACCCCCCTTTTTTCTCAGCCCCCGCTTGACAAATCACCCCGAGACTTTCAGGGTAGGAGCTGAGCGGAGCGCCCCATTAGTTTTGAAAATTTCACGAAGATAAGTCAACCGGCGCCAAAGTTATTCAAAATAGAATTTTCAGATTTCCTATGGGAACTCGGTCCTAACTATAACTATCTACTGGCGACCGCCAGTAGATAATATATATATATCACTCCAGCTCGTATCACCTCGTGATTGCTTGCGCATGAAAAACGAGTGCAGACCTCCAATGGTGCCAAATTATTTTATTTTTCCTTTAGTCTTCTGCCATAACGCGTTTCGGCCGCTCAAGCGGACTTGATCACATGACGACGCTCAGCTGGTCTGTCCCGCTATTTAAAGTGCCAGTGCATAGAGTTCTTGAACATAGTAAAAATATTATAGTAATAGCACTATAGTTTGTAACAAACATATTCTCTTAAATGCTTGTGCATGTTAATAATAGCCATTTTATACATTTCCTATGTTTTTAGACATAAAATATGTCCACATTAAATAATATAAATATAATTTTCTGGAAATGTACAATCAATGCTCAATGCTGATAAAACATCTCAAGATTTCATATATATATATATCTCCACAAAAAGAGTTGCCCCTGTGAGGTCGACCCATTGGAAACTTAAGCCTCAAAAATGACGAAGGCAGCTTGTGGGAACTCCGCTTTTATTCATTAAAAGGCTCAACGCGTTTCAGGATCACTCCCTTTCTCACGAGCCACACAGCAAATGACACAAACAGCAACTCTACTCCGAGCACCTGCATAAATTCAGGTCCCGCAATTGTGGGCGTGTTCTCTTGCCGAGTAGGCATCTGGTATTTGCAGTCTCTCACTGTAATACTTCCCATGTGGGGGTTGTTGTTTGCCAAAATTCAGTCTTATTCACCAAGTGGGCACAAGCGGAATGCCCAGTCTGTCATTAATTTTCCACCATTTCGTGCAGTTTCCATTCCTATGGCCCAGTGCCAGGTTCTCCCAGCGCTGCAGGTCCGCTTCGTACGGCGGGTCATGCCTCATGGCGTAGGCTAGCCGCTCATATCCACAAAAAGAGTTGCCCCTGTGAGGTCGACCCATTGGAAACGTACGCCTCAAAAATGACAAAGGCAGCTTGTGGGAACTCCGCTTTTATTCATTAAAAGGCTCAACGCATTTCAGGATCACTCCCTTTCTCACGAGCTACACAGCAAATTACACAAACAGCACCTCGATATATATATATAGATATATATATATATATATATGCAACTCCTTGAACTCCTCGAACCTCCGCTACAAACACACAGCAGCAGCGGCGAACAGAGTAAACGGACCCCAATTGCTGGCAGGAAGATTTTATTTCTGCTCCTCTGCTTAGTAACGCGTTTCGAGCACAGCCGTGCCCTTGATCACACACAGGTAACAGTTTGCCAAAGCCATTTAAACATGCAGGGTGAGTTCACTTCCTGTGTCAGGTGATCATAGACACAAGAAAAAGACTTGCAAAGAAGACAGATTATGTACATTTCATTATACAATCGCCATAAATTGCTTAAATGCATCACGCAATTACTAGATGATGTGTGCAATATATCTGTATAAATACAAATAAAATTAAAACAGCATCATCGTTAAATATATATCACTTGGTTCACTTAGTGCAATTCAAAGTGAAAAAATAATGCAAATACAAATATAAATATATTTACAACAACACTGGTAATGGATAAAAGAATGTATCACGGTATAAAAACTGTTAATAAATAGGATAAAATATCACTAATACAACAGAAATAATAGTGCCACATAATCCAGTAATGAACCAGCGAAGGTGATACATACCAGCCTGAATGCTAGTGATAGATATGAATATGGCTTGAATGTGGTTATTACATGTCTTAATGCATAGTCTGAAGTAAAAATAAATATAAAGTGCCACAATTATGTGCGAAAGCATGACCTGATTTATCCTTTCCTTCAAAAAAAATTGTTATATTCATCTCTATTGAAAAAAGGGAAATCTACAATAAGTAAAACCCACGAAAATTCCCTAAAAGATCCTGAAAAAATCTAAAAAATCAAAAATGTGCAAAACGAGCATAAGCAGCTGGAATTCTATAATAGTGCTGACAAAATAGAGCCAGTTGAAGACCCTTCAAGATATTACGAAGGAGTGAGGGCTGGGTAAGCAGAGATGTGACTAAAACAACTATAAAAATCCACCAAAACCCGTAAAAAAATCATGAAAATTCATAAAAGCTTATAAAAACTATTTATAAAAGCTCATAAACAATCTACAAGATAGCAGGTCCAAAGAGAGGTCATCACAGTGTAAAAGAGGGAACAGCCACATAATACTAAAGGAAGTTGTGCAGATCTTCAGTTGTATTTAACCCATGTGGTGCTTTACTATCCAGTTCTAGAATAATGCGAGATTCTAATTGCCTTAGTTTCTTTTCTTTGTTTCCACCCCTTCTTAAGGGGGGAATCGCATTGATAACAAAGTATGAGAGGCAGCTGAGATCGTCGTTGTGTTCTCGTTTGAAGTGTCTGGCTACAGGATAGGAAGAATCATTATTAACTATAGCCCGAATATGTTGAAGAATTCTGACGTGCACCTGTAGCTTGGTGCTGCCAACGTAACGCAAGCCACAGGTGCACGCCAAAACATACACCGCAAACTCAGTGCGGCAGTTGTAATTCCCATGGATAACACATTTTTCTTCCGAAAATGGGGTGGTGTAATGTGTAGTATTGACACCAAACTTGCACGCACGACACGTGGAGCATTTAAAAAAGCCCTTTCTTGGTTTCAGCCAAGTGCCAGTGGTTCCTGTTTCTGGGCAGCTTTTAACTAACTGGCTCCTCATAGACTTTGCTCTTCTGAAAGTGATAGTAGGAATATCAGGGAGACGAGGACCCAAAACACCATCTGTAAGAACTATGGGCCAATTTTTTTTGATAATATTTTTTATCTTTCTCTCCTGTCTACTGTATGTAGTGATTAACCTTGGACATGAGTCAGCTTCAGTTACGTCAGTTTCTTTGGCTGTCCCATGTAGAAGGGTGTCTCTAGGTCTGTCTCGTGTTTTCGACACTGCACGGGTCAGGATTTGGTCACTGTACCCTCTTTGTTTTAATCTGTGTAACACATCCTTGGTGCATTTGTCAAGTTGTTCCTTTGTACTGCAGATACGTTTGATCCGCAGTAGTTCACCAAACGGAATACTCTCTATTAAATGTTTAGGGTGGCTGCTATTAGCATGTAGAGTGCTGTTGCCTGCTGTGGGCTTCCTAAATAGAGTTGTTTCAAGTATATTATCTTCAATCAGCACTCTAACATCTAAAAATTCGACCGTGGTTGTACTGATTTGTGATGTGAAGTGCAAATTCATATGATTCTGGTTGATGGTAGAAATAAAACTGATTGCACTTTCCTCATTTCCTCTCCAAATCACAAAAACATCATCTATATAGCGTAGCCAATGCACCACATGACGATTAAAAATTTCCCAATGTTGTTTTTTAAGGACCTGTTCCTCCCACCAGCCAACATGTAAACAGGCATAGCTGGGGGAGAAACAGGATCCCATAGCCACGCCCCTTTGCTGTTTGAAAATGTCATTCCCAAATAAAAAGAAGTTATTATTAAGACACCAATTTATCAAATTAATCAGCATTCTGTTATGAAGAAACAATTCACTCCCCCTTGAGTCAAGGAAATATTTAGCAGCATTCAGCCCATCCGCGTGATTGATGCTAGTATATAGCGATTCAATGTCTAGAGCAATCAATAAGAAATTCGTCTCCCATGTGATGTCTTTGATCTTATTTAAGAAGTCACCAGTGTCTTTAATGTAGCTGGGAAGTTTTTTTACAAAGTCCTGTCGAAAAAAGTCAATATACTGGGAAACGTGTTCACTGACACTGTTGATGGCAGAAATAATCGGTCTTCCTGGTACTGGTTGAGTTAGTTTATGCACCTTTGGGATCAAGTAAAGTGTGGGTATCACAGGGAAGTCCATGTCTAAAAATTTGTATTCCGATGAAGAAATAAGACTCTCCCTTTTGTATTTTAATAATTGCTTCCTTAGTGATTCTTTGGCAAGGTTGTACTATTTAAGGTTTGATTTACCATAGCATTCTTGATTGCTTAGTTGTCTTTTTGCTTCAATAATATACTCCTTTTTTGGCCAGAGTACGATGTTGCCACCTTTGTCAGACGCCATAATGATAATTTCATTGTTCTTCCCCAGTTTAGTCATCAGACGATCATATTGGTTGTTCATATAAGATGATTTTTTTGGTTTCTTTCTGGTTTGGATATACAATTTTTTAATATCATCTGTCACACGGTCATGGAATACATCCACTGAGTCTTTGGGCATCATAGGAATGAAGGTGCTCTTTGGTTTAAACGGACTGATCCCAGCTCCATATTGAACAATTCCTTCATTGGACAGTCTGTTTTGGGTGTTAGAAACAGCCTCTGTATCAGGTTGTACCGCCGCTTGTTCATTGCTCAATTCCTGCAAAGTTAAAAGGGTCGGCATATCAGCAGCTTGTAAACCCAGCATGTTCCCAGGCAAGTTGTCTTGCGTTGTTTGACATGTATCCAGGCCAGTTTTAACCGCAAAGAATTTTTTTAATTTTAATTTGCGAATGAAGCAGAAAATATCAATCCTGGTGTTGGCATAATTGAAAGAGCTTTCAGGACAGAAGCTGAGTCCTAGGGAAAGAAGCTGTTTTTCTGCTTTAGATAGTTCGACATTAGACAAATTGATTATTGTTTGTTCAATTATCGCCTCTTTCTCTGCCATTGTTGTTTTTTCTTTTGTGTTGATTTTCCGACATTTCCGTCTTGCTTTTCTTCTGGCATTCCTCTTTTTTCGTTTGGTTGATTGTTCCGATTCCTCGGTCTCAACGTGTGGCGCCTGTCGATGGCTAAAAAATTAACCTCTTCTCCCAGGCTGTAGACACCTCCATCCATGTTACTGACCAAAATGTCACCTTCTGAGCCAGTATCGCTTGTTAGAGATTCGCCGTCTGTCCCTGAGGCTTCATCATCTTTATTCATGTCCGTGTGAGTTGGCTGAGGAATTTTACCAGTACGTCTCTCTTCAAAGCGTAATTTTTTGGCAGGTTCAAATTTTCTCGCAAATGTGTATATTTGTCCTTGTTGGTAGTCCATTAGATCACGGGCAAATTTAAACACTTTGCGTTTCTTAATTTTATCCTCATGTTTCACGAGTCTTTCAGCGATTTCTGCCTTGGTTTTAGTGATGTATTCCTTGAGATCAGATTTTGCCAGATCCTCATTGATTTGTTCTATATCTTTAAGTAATTTTTGCCGATCAATAGCTGCATATTTGATCAGAATTTTCACAAGATTCATTGAAGCAATCAAATTACTTTCACCCCATTCCTTAAGCATCTCAGGGTTAGGTTCTTCAAAGCTAGGTGCCAATAAAATTCTGAGTCCACGAGGGACTTTGCCTGCTTCTTCATATTTGGAAAGAGACTTGTGCTCCCACCACTTGGTAGTCTCACTCCTCATTTTTTTCTCCAAAGTTTTCAACAGACTTTTCACATCTTTATCAGCGTCAGTCCCATTATCGTGCATGCTTCTTACGCCTGCAGTTACGTTGGGCAGATTTCCAAACAATATATCTGCCGCTGCTTCACGTTCTCTATCTGTATTGGCAGACATGTTAACAAGCAGATGAAGTTTCAAACGTGGTTGGCGTCCGCCGCTTACGTACTCACTGCCGATAGTCAATCACCTCCCCACCTGCGCACCAATGCCGCGTAACTCACCGCCAGGAACCACGTACTGGCGAGTCCTCCGACCCGTCCTCCGTTGTCCCGTAAATGGTGTCACCGATTTCGGCTGCTGCAGGGGGCTGCCGTCAAATACTCCTCTCCGGAAACATAGGTTTCAGGGGTGTTATAGTTAGCTGGACATTTCCCTTGTACAAAACCCTAGAAATTCCCCTGTTATAGTTAGTTCAGCTAACTATAACTTGCGCCCCCGCAATGCACTGCTGATGACGTCACATATTATATCACTCAAGTCACCCATTCACACACTTATACACCCACTCATTCTTCCATAGGCCTTTCACTATAAATATATAAAACATATTTAAACTTTTCAGAAAAACACACATTCACTGGATGATGTCATCAGTGATGTCATTTCAGATGTCATCAGTGATGTCACTGACCATGTCATGAGTGATATAATATGTGACGTCATCAGCAGTGCATTGCGGGGGCGCGAGTTATAGTTAGGAAATATCCAGCTAACTATAACACCCCTGAAACCTATGTATTTTGTGAATTTCTAAGGTTTTTTAAATGCCAATTCCTAACTATAACGTGCATGAAACCTATGGTTTTTTCAGTGAATTTCAAAGGTTTTTTAAATGCTAATTCCTATCTATAACTTATCTCTAAAGATATGTTTAATGATTTTCATTGGATTTCTAAATATTATTTGTTTTTATTGGGTTTTTCAAACATTTTTGTTATATTTTTAAAAATATTTCTTTAAGTAGATGTTCAAAACTTTATTTTATATATTTTTTTCCCATGTTTTTGGATCCGCGCACCCTATGCGCACCGTTCGCGATCCCTACGCGTTAGCATCCGCGCATGGTATGCGTTGGGTACGTGTTTAGTGCGTGATCTCAATGCTACAGGTACGCTACTCCCAGCCTATACGCGACACGTTCGATGTACGTAACACAACGTTTACACGCTTCCGCAATGCGTCATCTGCATCTATGACGCGGTAGGTGCGCGGATCCCGCGAAATATTTAACATTTAAAAAAACATATATATATGCATTTCATGTGAATATTAATTGAAGACAAACACTAAACTAGTCTTAAAACTAATATATTTTTACATCTAATCCTATAATTTTTTTTAATTCAATTTCGCGGATGCTCGCTGGGTGCGTGCTGCCCATGCGCAGGGTGCGCGGATCCCATGTGACCTGCAAAAAAAGAGATTTGATTGGTTCATTACACTTCCTCTTCTAACTATTGAAAGACCCCACCCAATTCAATCATTCTTCTTTGACCTTCTTTGGAGGAGCATCTCTTTGCAGAGAAGAAGATTTTTTTTGACTAAGTTTACACTTAGCTCTAACTTTTTTCTACTAAAAATGGCTGCAGGGCAGCAGGCATCACCTGCATCTCCTCATACATCTGAGGATGAATTCTTGGAGGAGGCACCATGCAAAGAACGTTTTTCTTCAGTGGTGTGGAAATTTTTGTCTTTTCCCGAGGGGCAGAATAAGACCAATGCCACCTTGGTCACATGCATGATTTGCAAAAGAGTGCTGTCGCGAGGGGATCCTAACAAGAAATACTCGTGTGGCACAGCTAGTATGATGAAGCACCTAAGGACCCTTCATCCAAACAATCTTGCACGAGAAGAATGCCGACGGATGAGAGACACTTCTGCTCCTGCGCCTTCCACCTCATCGCAGCCGAGCACTTCAAGAGTGCATTCATCAGCCCAAAATTTGGACATCCGTCCTCAATTTGAATTTTTAAAAGTGCTCTGCACTAAGTGCAATGCGACTTTGTGCTACGGTGAGCAGTCGATCGATATGATCTGCCGCCGGCAAGAAAGTCACATTTGCTAGTTTTCTGTTTATTGTTCCCTGAAGTTCATTGTTTGGTTCCTCCTGTTTTGTTTTTTGGGGGGTTTTTTTTGCAGAAAAACCAAAAAAAATTAAAAATTGTTCAGAAAACCCCCAAAATAATATAAAAGAAGAAAGAAGAAAAAAAAAAGTTCTTGTAAGTACTAACTTTCCTGGTTTAAAAAAAGAGCTAAATTTATTTGTTAGTGTGTGAAAGTTTAGATGAATGTATGTGTAGTACGTAATTGACTGAATGAATGCATTAGTAGCATATGGAGAATGTATAAGTGCAGAACTATGAGGAAGTGCTGCAGCATCACACAGTAACCTCTTTAACTGCAGTGTGCTGTAGTACTTCCGAAGCACAGGGATGCAACATATCGACATAAATATGTTGCAAATCTATGCTTCTCTCTGCACGGCAGCTTAACTGCAGCCATGTGTTGACACAGGCACCCTTGCACCATAGTGCAAGGATATCTGTGTCATGTGCTGTTTGTTTTTGTGCAGGAAGACACACCTTCCTGCACAAAAACAATCAGTAAAGGCATTTTTCTCCTTCAATGTATGCTGAGCATTGTAGCATGCATTGAAGATATAAAAATGTGGAGAAATGAAAACAATTCTCCTTGTTGTGCTTTCCTACACCAATTTTAGAATGGTGCAGCATTCACACACATATCGAGATTTATGATTTCTGACAAATCTAGACATGTGTCTTGTTCTATGAGTATTCAGTGCAATCATGCACAACAACACTTAAAGAACACCCTTTCAACTTAAACTGGTGTGCATAATGAGGTTGTATTTACATGGAGTATAAAAAGTGCACAGAGGGCCTTTTTCCTCTGTTTGTAAACATGAAAGAGTGTCTTGCGCAATAACTATGTTACAAAAAGTGAGATATTTCCAGTTTTAAAATTCCTTGTGAATGATAGAAGGTAAGCACAGAGTTTTGTCTGCAAAGATGTTCAAACAAGAATGATTGAAATGATTGCGGTCCTTCAATAGCTACAACGGGAAATATTATGAAGCCCTCAAATCTCTTTTTTTGCAGGTCACATGATATCTGATTATGGTCAGATTTCAAAACTACATAGGTATAAACAGAGTGTTTTTAGAAACGTGTTTCAACTTTGTAGTTTCTTGCAGACCTCCTCATTCTGCATATTGAGACTTAGTTAAACTTACCTTCACAGTAATAGCAATAAAATATGGTATACATTTTTTTCAGATTTTCATTGCAATCTAAATTCATATAAATTGCTTATTTTTAAATTTGGATCTGTGAAAGAAAAGGAAAACAAAATTATAACATGTAATAATACATTTTTTACAACACAGCATAATTTCCACAAAGTAATTTGTTTGCCTTTTTTGCTGTTCTCAGAATATATTGAATTTCACTAAAAATAGTGATTTCAATCGTACTCATCACTTAACAGCGGGCAAAAAAAAAACAATCAGAAAGATTGTTAAAAAAACACCAACATGCTATTCTCTGCAAAATACCACAAGATACAAATCAAAGATATCTAAAATGCTTACGGCTAACAAAATTTTATAAGTTTAACTTACAAAAACTGTAAATGTTGTCGCTTTAAAATATTCACAGAATCTAAGGATGAATTTTTGGAGAAGGCGCCACGCCCACAACGTTTTTCTTCAGTGGTGTGGAAATGTTTTACTTTTCCCGAGGGGCAAACAAAGATCAATGCCACCTTGGTCACGTGCAAGATTTGCAAAAGAATTCCGTTGCGAGGGGATCCTAACAAGAAATACTCGTACGACACGGCAATTATGATGAAACACCTAAGGACCCTTCATCCAAACAATCTTGCACGAGAAGAGTGCAAACGGATGAGAAACACTCCTGTTCTGTATCTGTAAAAAAGAATCACAAATAAATGTAGATTAATAACTTTCAAATTTATACTATTCCATTACTGTACAAACACATTTTATATAAAAACTGACTAAGAAACCATAGCCCTGAACCACAAGTGTGACGATGGTTAAAACACTACATGCATAGTGCATACTACTTTGAAGCAGTTCATGCCCTAAAGCCTACCTCACTAAAAGACTACATGCTAACTGACTGAATGATTACAGTACTATAAGGAGACACACTGGGTGAGTAACAGAGTTTTTGCTAGAAGTGTATGAATACTGACTGGGGAATTGAAGGTGTGAAAGACAACTGTGTAGGTGGTTAGAGGCCTGCATGCATAGTGAATAGGCATTTGAAGCAGTCTATGTGCTAAGGCCTGGCTCACTGCATGAGTACTTGGGAACTTACGGAATGATTACAGTACAGCAAAGAGAGTGCCTGGGTGAATTTATAAGTGGTTGGCTTTTGACACAGTGAATGGATTAGTACTTGGTACTGAATGGGTCACTAGAGGAGTGCAAAGGGAGTGACAGGATGTTTGCTGGACTGTATGGATACTGACTAGGGAATTGAAGATGTGAAAGACAAGTGTATAGTATGTTAGAAGACTGCATGCATACTGCATAGACATTTGAAGCAGTCTATGTGGTAATGTATGGTTCACAACATGAGTACTTGGAAACTGACTAAATCATCAGAATACTGCTAGGACAGTGCCTGCGTAAAACTTTTACATTTTCAGTTCTGGCACAGTGAAGAGAATAGTACATGGTACTGCACTTTAGTGTCAACCCCTGACTCATTTTATCAATGCATAAGCAAAGAATAGCTTCTAAAGCTACTAAAACTTGACAACATGACCGGTTTTAAAACAGTTATCTGTCAGCAAATACACAATGTTACCAAATGCTTCTATCACAATCCTTACCCAAATGTACACAGACTCACAGTGTGATTTTAGACAAGCAACACTATCCTAGGAGTTTACCAAAACTCATTCACTAGTCTAGAAGAGGTAAGGGTACTGCACACAATCTACATATTTAAGTACAGCACATTAGTGTCAAAGCATGACTCATTTAATCAACGCATAAGCAAAGACTGGCTTCTAATGCTACTAAAACTTGACATCATGACAGGTTTTAAAACAATTATCTGTCAGCAAATACACGATGTTACCAAATGCTTCTCTCACAGTGATTCCCAAATGCACACGGACTCACAGTGTGATTCTAGACAACAACCACTATACCTAGGAGTTTACCAAAAATCATTCACTACTGTGGAAGTGATAAGGGAACTGCACACAATCTACATATTTCAGGACTGCACTTTTGTGTCAGAGCCTGACTCATTTAATCAAAGCATAAGCAAAAACTGGCTTCTAATGCTACTAAAACTTGACAACAAGACAGGTTTTAAAACAATTATCTATCAGCAAATACACGAAGTTACCAAATGCTTCTCCCACAGTGGTTCCCAAATGCACACAGACTCACAGTGTGATTCTAGACAAGCAACACTATCCCTAGCAGCATACCAAAACTCATTCACTACTGTGCAAGGGGTAAGGAGACTACACACAATCTACATATTAAAGTATAGCACATTAGTGTCAAAGCATGAATCATGTTATCAATGCATAAGCAAAGACTGGCTTCTAATGCTACTAAAACCTGACAACATGACAGGTTTTAAAACAGTTATCTGTCACCAAATACACAATGTTACCAAATGCTTCTCTCACAGTGGTTCCCAAATGCACACAGACTCACAGTGTGATTCTAGACAACAACCACTATACCTAGGCGTTTACCAAAAATCATTCACTACTGTGGAAGTGGTAAGGGAACTGCACACAATCTACATATTTCAGGACTGCACTTTTGTGTCAAAGCCTAACTCATTTAATCAATGCATAAGCAAAGACTGGCTTCTAATGCTACTAAAACTTGACAACATGACAGGTTTTAAAAAAGTTATGTCAGAAAATACATGATGTTACCAAATGCTTCTCCCACAGTGGTTCCCAAATGCACACAGACTCACAGTGTGATTCTAGACAAGCACCACTATCCCTAGGAGTTTACCAAAACTCATTCACTACAGTGGAAGTGGTAAGGGAACTGCACACAATCTACATATTTCAGGACTGCACTTTTGTGTCAAAGCCTAAGTCATTTAATCAACGCATAAGCAAAGACTGGCTTCTAATGCTACTAAAACTTGACAACATGACAGGTTTTAAAAAAGTTTATCTGTCAGCAAATACACGATGTTACCAAATACTTCTCTCACAGTGGTTCCCAAATGCACACAGACTCACAGTGTGATTCTAGACAAGCAACACTATCCCTAGCAGCTTACAAAAACTCATTCACTACTGTGCAAGGGGTAAGGAGACTACACACAATCTATATATTAAAGTACAGCACATTAGTGTCAAAGCATGACTCATTTTATCAATGCATAAGCAAAGACTGGCTTATAATGCTACTAAAACTTGACATCATGACAGGTTTTAAAACAGTTATCTGTCAGCAAATACACGATGTTACCAAATACTTCTCTCACAGTGGTTCCCAAATGCACACATACTCACTGTGTGATTCTAGATAAACAACACTATCCCTTGCACTATACCAAAACACATTTCTTCATCTAGAAGGAGTACTACATTTTAGTATAGAAACATAACTCATTTCACAAATTCATAAACAATGACTGGTTTCTAATTCTACCAAAATATAAAAACAGCACGGTTATCTGTCTGCAAACACATTAAAAACACAAATGCTTATCACAGAATGGTTTCTACATGCACACACACTGTCAATAAGATTGTAGAGAAAAAAAATACTCCCTACACTTTAGCAGGAGAAATACATTAGTCTGATCAAAATCAAAATAGTCTACATACATCCCCTCACAATTAAATAACTCACCTTTCAAGTTGTTTTGTGGATTAAGAAGTATATCAGTCACACACCAGATATCAGTCACACACCAGATTTTCTTTTACAGAATCTCTGCACTCTGCACCTCTCAGCAAAAACAAAGAATGGAAAAGTTTCCCTTTCATTTTCCACACATATACATGTAAACATCAAATCACAATCCTTCACACATAAATTCAAAAGCAAACACACATTTCTATTGGTTAAACATTTCAACCCTTTCCAAATGAAATATATTTCAACCCTTCCCCCAATCTGCCTTCTGCCTGTTACCATAGAAACAGGTCATGGAAAACTGCACTGAGCACACAGGTCACAAGTTCAGCACACAATGTTCCTACACAAGACAGGAAGTGTGCTTGACTTTTCAACATATCAGCTTAAATCATATATAATATTCCTTACAATCTGTTTTTGTTAACCAATAACAATCATGCCTTTAAAAAACAGAAATATACACCATACCTTTCAGTGTAGAAAGTTGTCATACAACCAATGATTTGTCTTTTTTCAATTTTCTTTTCCTCGGATCCGCGCACCCAACGCGAGAGGATCCGTGCACCAAACGTGATAGGATGCGCGCACCCTGCGCGCATTTCGCTGTTTTTTGTTTTTTTTAAAGGGGGCCCCAGGGGGTCCTTCTGGGACCCCCTAAGCACCTCTAGAGGGTCAGAGTATTTCCACTCTGCCCCATTATATGTTTTACACACTTATTCACCTTGCTTCATCAGCCTCGCTTCTACCGAGGCAGAAAATGGCCGCCAACAGTTCCTAGTTTCGAATGTAGACAATTAGCATTCAGCGTGCGATAGGGAGGGTGCGTGCTCGATTCGGGGAGGGTGCGCTTCCGGTGCGGGTAGGGTCCGCGGATCCTCCCCGGCCATAGATATCACTAACTTTTTTACCCTAATTTTCTCAGGAACTAATGAACAGATTCACACCATTTATGCAAAAGACACGAGTCTGAACTGAGGACTACCTCTTTGCCAAATTTGATGTCATTCCGTTCAGCGGTTCGGGATGTAGCTGCGACAACAGATCCTATGGGAAATTGCATGGGGAAAATGCGTTTTGGGACCCCCCTTTTTTCTCAGCCCCCGCTTTACGAATCACCACGAAACTTTCAGGGTAGGAGTGGAGCGGAGCTGGTCAAAAGTTTGGAAAATTTTGCGAGGATTCAACAACCAGCACCAGACTTATTGGCAATAGAATGTTGCGAATTTCCTATGGAAAATAGGTCCTAACTATAACTATATACTGGCGACCGCCAGTAGATATATATATATATATAAAGATATATATATACTGTATACCGTATGGGGATATGCTCCGCCTGAGAAGAATCTGCAGCACAGAATCTGACTTGAGGTTCCATCAGGATGAGACTCTCGCTCGTTTTGTAGCCAGGGGTTACAGCCCAGCCTCTATCCATAAAGCAAGAACTAGGGCTAATGCTATACCTAGAACAACACTCTTAGCTCCCAACCCTAGAACAGATCCAGACAGCATAGATATCAATACTGATAATGATGAGAAGGGCACTATTGACACACGTTTAATCATTACATACAGTAGAGAGGAACGAGCTATTAAGGCCATCGTTAATCGTCACTGGTGCATTGTACAAACTGATCCAGTTCTGGGTCCCATAATTGGTAAAAAACCTACCATTACATATCGCAAGGCATTCTCTATGAGAGATGCCCTGGTCAAGAGAAGTCCAGAGGTCATGATCAAATCCAACTGGCTCTCCAACATTAAAGGTTTCTACAAGTGTAATTCATGTAGAGCTTGCAAATTTGATGTCAACACCACCGAAGTCACTGCTAACTTTTGCAACAAGCCTATTACTCTACAACATAAGTACACCTGTAGAACTGACTTCGCTATCTACATCCTCTGATGTAGCTGTAATCTCATGTACGTTGGAAGTACTAAGCTCCAAGTATATGTTAGGATTCTACAACATCTAAGAGCGATTGTCAATAGTGACCCTAACTATCCTGTGGCCAGACATTTCAGAGAGACACACAATAACAATCTTGATCACCTACAGTACTTTGTGATAGACAATGTTCCAATCCTTAGATGTGGTGGTAACCGAGAAAAGAAATTGCGACAACTATTGCGACAACTAGAAAGTCGCTACATCCTTGAACTCGACACCAAGGTCCCTTATGGTTTAAATAGCAGTGAAGATCTGTACAATTATCTTTGATATGTTTGATATATTTTTCCCTATCTCTATTATAATACATATCCTGTTGTAAACCGTTCCACCCAAGTATGTCTGTCCTTTGCTCGCCTCCAACTGTTGAGTGTACTGCTCCATGTACTCAGTTATTTGCCTTATTTTCGAACTTTCTGTATCTTATTCTTCTTAAATTGTTTGAGTGCTTTCTGTCTTACCTCTAATTTTCCTGAACACTAGGGGCCTGATTTTCTCCTCCATCTTTGGAGTTATGTTTTCTTACACATTATGCGGACTTTATTGGAACCTATCAATGTAGTTTTCTACGTTACTTTGGAAATCCGTCTGGGTTTCGTAACGCTGTATATATTTCAGTGAATCCTACCGCATGGTCTATATATTCATTTGTATGAGATATATATTCTTGAACACTTCCCATCACATTTATTTGTCACTATAGAATATGTTGCACTATTTCTTCACTTATTTCACACACTAATTTGTACGGTAATCTATGAGGCGCTGTGTAACTATTTAGTATTCATACTACCCTATTATGACTCCCTTTGTCTTGCTCCTATATAGCCCTTTTTCTTTGGTCCACATCAATCCACGCAATAATTTTTTAGACTTACTATATCGCGCTGTAAGTTTGTATATATTTTTTTCGTGTTATTACTTCTTTTTATCTGATACTGTTGTGTATAGCAGTCTATTCCACTGCACTAGCCGGAGGCACTAACACTTTGTTATTTCATTTGCCCTACCCTAGATGGTCACGTATTACGCAGACATTGGGGCATAGCCATCCACTGCTGGCTGCATCAGTGCTATGTTAACCGAGAGCTTACAGCACTAAGCTTTCATTGAGAGTGTTAAATACTTCATTATTGTCTCTCTTCATTCCCATTAATATTTTATTCTATCTCTCACTATCTTTTTTTCTCATATTGGCACCACGATGTCTCCGTGAGTTTTTGCTCTCACTTCTATTTTGCTCTCACTTCTATTTTTCTTACTTCTGTGAGTCTGTTCTCCTACATATTCAGGAACCTAACTCTACTATTTCTAAGGGCACTGAAGCAGCTTAGTGGTGCTTTACTACTACTGGAAACATGATATAGCTGCAAATCAGTAAGGCATTGCCTCTAAACTGTCATAATTACAGTAAAGCACCAGTGTGCACGGACACGGTTACATATATGTTTACATTACCGTAAAGCACTATCACTTTTTTCCGTTTTACTGCATACTACAACACTTTTCACTTACCTGCCTATTTAAGTTGCTACTTGCACGTAGCGTGTTTATGTGATCAAGGTCGCAGGTCAGCGACCGAAACGCGTCATGTGGACCGCTCTTGGCTTGTAAATAAATCCTGGATTTCACCCGCTGCTGTGGTCTGTGCCCTTGTGTCCTTTGCGAAAGGCTGAAGTCATTACGGGACTGTTTGTGTAGGTATATATATATATATTCACTTAAAAAACCATAGGTTTCACACATGTTATAGTTAGGTGGCAACTTCACTCGTAAAAAACCAATGAAATTCCCACGTTATAGTTAGTTCAGATAACTATAACTCGCACGCCCGCAAACCACTGCTCATGACGTCACATATTACATCACTCATGACATGGTCAGAGGCATCACTCATGACATCACTGATGACATCATCCTTGTGATAAAGTGGCGGTCGCGCGAATTATAGTTATCTGAACTAACTATAACGGGGGAATTTCATTGGTTTTTTACGAGTGAAATGTCCACCTAACTATAACATGTGTGAAACCTATGGTTTTTTAAGTGAATTTGCAAGGTTTTTTAAATGCTAATTCCTAACTATAACGTGTGTGAAACCTATGGTTTTTTAAGTGAATTTGTACGGTTTTTTAAATGCTAAGTTATGTATGTATTATATTTTTTTTTAAGGTTTTTCACCGTGCGCGCACCCCGCGACTTTAAAAAAAAAAAAATGTTTTTTTCACCCTTCGGGGTCCTTCAGGGACCCCCTGACAAAGGCTAGAGGGTCAGGAACTCTCTACCCTGCCCCCTTTTCACGTTCGCCACCTCTCTTTTTCAGTGTCACACCCAAAACAAACAAAATGGCGGAGAACACTTCCTGATTTCGACCGATTCGAATGTTGACTGACATGTAACCACCAATCAGAATTACGCTCACGCACGGCACCGTGCGCGCATATAGATATTTATGTACTTTTAACTGCAATTTTGTCAGGAACTACTGTACAGATTGACTCCATATATGCAAAAGGCACATGCCTGACCTGAGGACTACCTCTCTGCCAAATTTCAAGTCATTCTGTTCAGCCGTTCAGGCTGTACCTTCAACTAAAGGTCCTATGGAAAATAACATGGAGAAAACGCGTTTTGGGACCCCCCTTTTTTCTCGGCCCCCGCTTGACGAATCACCCCGAGACTTTCAGGGTAGGAGCTGAGCGGAGCGCCCCATTAGTTTTGAAAATTTCGCGAGGATTCATCAACCGGCACCAAAGTTATTCAAAATAGAATTTTCAGATTTCCTATGGAAACACGGTCCTAACTATAACTATCTACTGGCGACCGCCAGTAGATAATATATTAATATATATATATATATATAATTAGACACTTTCTAAATCAAAGACCTATCAACATGTATCAATACACGAGCATGCTGATTGAAATGTGTAGACTATGTCTCAGTAACAACCATTTCCTGTTTGGTGGCGACACCTATAGGCAGCTACAAGGGACTGCGATGGGCACCTGCTTCGCCCCCAGCTATGCTAATTTGCATATGGGCTGGTGGGAGGAGCAGGTGCTCAAAGTTGACTACAATACTGAGTGGGACACCCATAGACGATCTATTTATAATATGGAACGGCTCCAGGGAATCGGCACATGAGTTTATTGACCAAATTAATGTAAATAATCTCAATTTGAAGTTTACTGAGCACATAAGTAATACTAGTGTCACATATTTAGATTTGGAGGTGTTTATCTCTCAAGGTAAAATACACACACAAACTTATCGTAAGCCAACTGCAGGCAATACGATATTGCATCAGAGAGCTTCCACCCTCCAAGTCTTAAAATGAGTATCCCTTACGCAGAAAATCTAAGGATGAAACGAAATTGCAGTGACACAGAATCTCTGGTAGAAGCTCAGGGAGCTCTAACTAGGAGATTTCTACAACGAGGATACACTCCTAAAATCTTGAATCAGGCTAAAGAAAAAGTAAACAGGATATGCAGAGATACACTATTAAAACCAGATGAAGTGAAGGTAATTGAAAAGAAAAAACGAACACAAGATCAGATCAGAATGATTACAGGGTACAGTGCCTACCAGGCTAATGTGAGAGATAGCCTGTGTAGGCACTGGCACCTAATCAAACATGATCAGGTATTACATGATATTGTATCGAGAAGGCCTATGATAACCTTTAATAAAGCAAGATCTATGAGAGAGGATTTATTTAAAATAAGTCCAAGTGTGGAGAAGGGAGGAAAGAGTTGGTTACAAACCACCCCAGGTTTCCACAAATGCTTCAAGTGTAAGGCCTGTAAGCATGGCAAAAATGAAAGACAAGTAATATCTCCTCTGTTGAGTAGTCCATGGAAGATAAGAACCTCACTGAACTGTAAAAGTGAATATGTTGTTTATGTACTACAATGCTCATGCCCGAAAATGTATGTTGGGAGTACCATACATATGGTTCATATTCGTATACTTCAACATTTGAGAGCAATTAAAAATAATGATAAAAACTATGTGGTAGCTCGCCACATTAATGAAGTACATAAGGGGAACATCAATGACCTGACTTATTTTGCAATAGATCAAATTCCCAAAAATCTGAGAGGAGGCGATAGAGAGAAAAGGTTGCGCAAATTAGAGTCTAAGTACATACTCTTATTTAATACCAAAATTCCGAATGGTTTAAATATTGAGGAGGATTTACATGTACATTTGATATGAAGAATTTTTTCAATGATCCATTTCTTTACTTGAATTTTATAATTTTTTAATTTTCAACACCAAACAGTAAACACCTAGAAACAACATATAGGTCACATAAGAGTTGTATTTTATTGAATAATAAGTCTGTACCATCATGATAAACTAAAGTGGTATATTGAGTCATTTGATGAAAATAAATAATAAAAAAAAAAATTCAAAATGTTAATGCTATGTGCCTATAACAAAACGGAAGTGGAGCATATAAATATTTGCACTAGCAGTATGATGTATTCATTTATGTCCCATACAACTCCGTGGAGTTATACTGTGATAATAATTATACTTATACTTATTATTATAGGCACTGAAGCATTTTTATACAACTCATTTAGGAAAATTATACAAATATTTTAACTTGTAACATTTTTTTAAAAAATGTTGTACCAAAATATTTTTTTTTACTGTAAATGCTATTTTGCACAGAAATTAAGAATGTTGCACTATAAATCAGATGTACTGTAATGCACTTGCACTTTATTAATAATGACTCTTACTAAATTACAATCTGTTTTTTATTCATTAACAGAATCATGGATTGAATATGACTGAATCTTTGGGCACTTGCCCGATATTCCTTTGCAAATGGATATTATGACTGACTCTATAAAAGAAAAATTAAGGCAATTCATAGTATATCATGATTGATATTTGAAACTACGTGTTATCCTAAGAGCCTATTAGGAAATAGCGATTAATTGTGTGAATTTTAAATCTTAAATTTTGTGGACATTGTACGATTTTATTCATGTCAAAACAAAATAATAATTTTTTTCAAATGAATTAAGTCTTACAATTTTATAGAGTATTTTAACATATGTAATATTGAATTCTAAATACTATGTATGTGGATTTATTAGTGATTTTAACTAATGAAGTGTAAGTTGGTCTGAGCAATGCTAATGATGATATTTATTTGTGCAGTCTGTTCACTATATCCATTGTATCAAACAAATCATGTGACCTTCCTGGCGTGTTTAAAAATGGTGTTTTTCATTGACTTCCCAGTGTGAGAAAGGCAAGTGTGCCGAAACGCGTCAAGCTGATAAAATAAACTCAAGCTGAATGGTGAAGCTCACCCGAGTGTCGGAGTCTGATTTCTGCGGTGAAATCGGAGGTGGTTTGAATATATATATATATATATATATATATATATATATATATATATATATATATATATATACATACACACTCTCTCTCGGTAGTACCCAAGTAAGTTTAGGTGAAGAGTAGCTCCTGTACAGAGCACCCTACAACACCAGTTACACTCTGAATCTGCTCACGTCAAATTTCTGTTTTTCTAGCAAAGTTTTTCAAGCATAGGATTTGCACAGTGCCATCCACGTCAAGCTAGAAAGGGACAAAGTCTTTTCCAATTTCTACAGCAAAGTCTTTAAGCTTTTGTCCCTTTTTAGTTTGGCACGGATGTCACTGTGCTCATCCTGATGAGTGCTTGTCGTATCTAGACTTGACTATGGAAATGCAACTCTCATTAGCACCTTGAAAACCTACCAGGCTCCTATGAAGTCCATTTTCAATGTAGCAGTCAGACTTATCTTAGGTCACAAAAGTTTGATAACATAATTCTCTTGTTCACCATGCATGAGTGGCTCCTGATTGAAGCATGACCCTCAAAGCACTGCACTTTGGAACTCCGAAATACCTGGGTCAAAAACTGATCAGATCGGTAGGTAATCACACCCACCGTAGCTCAGACTCACTCCTACTTGACCTGCTGAGATTCAAGAAAGAAAGATCATGCTCACGCTCCTTCACTGGAAATGATTCCAGAATCTAGAACTTCCTTCTGCCAAGGACATGCACAAACACTTCTACGGTTGCCTTCAAGAGAAGCATTAAATCACTCCTACTCGGAAGACAGCTACTGCCCCAGTTAGGGGATGCCCCTCCTTCTTTTCTAGTCCCCTGCCTTTCCTGCTCAAAGCATACATAATGCCCTACTCTACCTTGTTTTATCGTTAATGGGCAGTGGGTTGAACAAAGAGCGCAACAGGGCTTGGAATCTGTTGTCTTCCGGGGCACTTCCTTTCTTTTGACCCTACGAAACTTGATGGTTTGTGTAATACACCATTCATAATGGTTGGTGCCGTTTGGGGAATATTATGTCTCTCTTCTTTCTTCCAGGTTCACCGTATGTCACATCCTTATGTAACTTGATGCTCTATATATTCAACTTTTGTAATGGTGGTCGACAATCGTATACTGTACAGTGCGCAGATAATCTCGGGTTCATGTATGCACTTAATAAAACTCTCAACTAAACAACATAAATACAAAGTGCATTGTCCAATGAAGCACTGGCAGCTGCAAAGGGCTTGAAAGACTTAGGCGCAATAATGGCATTGAGTGAAATGCAGCTGTCATACATCCATGCCATAACTTCAGAGTGACATTGACATCTCATGGAAGTGTAATGATACATTCTGTGTCTGAAAACACTGTAGGGAGAGAAGAGAGTCGCAACAGTGTCGACACTTGCAAGTATGCTTTGAGCTGGTGTTAGTGGCTCACTGTTCTTTGTGTCCTTCAGAGCAAAGAGATTCAAGAAGAATGGCATGCTGTACTGGTGCATTCTCAGTGAGCTGCAACACGGGGTGAAGTCTCTTCTGGATGATGAAAGTATGTCTGTACATTTGTATGTAACACTACATACGGGGAGAATGGAGGAGGGTAACCTGAGTACACCTTCCTTATCATAAACTATAATACACAACACAAGATCTCACAACAAAGCTTATTGACCCATTTGGGCATCACATAGGGCGAAACCAAGTCAATCTCCTCACATGGTATAAGAATTGCCCTGTGTTTTTTTAATCTTACACACTAGGGACAGGACTAAAGGTGTCATCAGTCCGCCAGAAAGCATTTTCCATTTCCCCTCTGTCTTTCCCTAATCAGTAAACCCACTTAATTAACCCATCAATATTGGTTTAAAGATCACCCCTGATTTTCAGGGTGACCATTATAACCAATGTGGGGATGAGCCCTGCGATGAAGCATGCCACCCAATGAGTGGATAAGGGCTCTCTTCCTTATAAAGTTCATTACCTTTAGTTAGCAACACTGAAAGGGATAGATTTGAGACTCTCACTTTTACCATTACTGTTTCCCCAGAATACTTATGTTGAGTGTTTTGGCATCTATTTGTATATACCAACATAAACCACATATATTTTACTGCTTGGGAAGATTGCGCAATTGACATGATGCCCTTTTTTGTACAACAAAGCAGAAGCGATACATTGCTCTACAAAGAAGGAACCTTTGATCGTCTGGTTTACTGTGTGTCCAGTATTCTCTTTTCATTGTGTTTCCTCTATTTTATTTGTGCATTCATGTGCAAATCACACACAAACAAGGCATAAAAAAACAGGTGAGGTTCTTGGCAATTTCTATAGCCATGTTCTACCCTTTACCCCAATCAAAACACTACTTTTGCATTGTTACTTTTACTAAAGATATGCAACATATGTACAACATACTATGACCATTCTTAAATCACAGTTGAACATCTGCGGAGCACAATCACCAGATAATCTACCCTTTTAGATTTCACTGGATTTTAATCCAGAGCTCGAGATGTGTTTCACAAGAATATCAGTGAAATAAAAAAAAGTCTCTTCTACTGAGGGATCCTGTATTGAACCTAATTTGAGGTTTGTAGCAGAGCTTTAAAGAGCCAAAAGGATGGTAGTCCAGAACGTCACACGGGTTGTAGAACTTGTTGACTCTGCATGCGTTTAGCCCAGGTAGAGGATACAGAGATCTATATTACCTATTGAAATACAAAAGCTCTCCCTTCCCCAGTGGTTTGGGTCACCGGGGCATAAGCTGTACTAGATGTTACCTGCCTCAAACAAATTCAGATGACATGGGTGAAAAAGCTGTGGCCAAGGGCTTCACTGTGAATCACTTCTCTCAGTTAACACACCTGTGATCAGGAGCTTGTGCTTAACGTTAACTTCCTTTCATTCTATTTTATGTTTGAATGGTTTTCTTTAGGTTTTAGGTATACCGGTAAAAGAGTGCACAGGTGCAACATTTCATAACAACATTTACATGGTGAATAAATTTCTTATATTGTAGAGCGTTTTAATAGTCGTATTCAACATATTTGTTGTAACAACCCTTGACACTATACTAAGGGCCTTATTAGGAGTACAGCCGCCCTCTGGACCGCCATACCCGCGATAACGGTCTACCCACTGCTTATCCACCCGCAGTATTCGGAGTGTGGCGGTCGGACCACCATGAGACAGCCGGCTCCACCAGGATCAAGGATCCTGCTGCGTCAGCGGTCTGCAACCAGCCCCAATATGCTGGCAGTGCCGATGCTGACACCGCCAAGCATATTACCCTCTACATACCCATCGGCCTTTTCATGGCGGTGAGCCCATCATGAAAAGGGTAACAAACATGCAGGAGGCCCTCTGCTGGATCTGGGCCTGGGGTTGCATGGGGAGGGACATGTTGTGCCGCCCTGGAATTGCAACCTCATTCCTGCATGGTGTGGCTGGTGCATGGCGGGCTTGGTCGCCCTCTTATCGACGCGACGTGGTGAGCCAAAAGGAGGACCTCCAAACTCGTAATAAGTAGTGATGGGTGGAGCTCGCAGAGTTGAACTACGCAGAATTCCACATAGTTGCATAAAAACTCAGTGGAATTCCAGAGAGGACAGAGTTGCTTCACTCGCCCTTCTCTAAATGGCAGCAATCTTATCATTATAATAAAGGAGGGAAACACTTTATCAGGGGAATGCTCGGCATCAGAACCATTATTGCACTTTATCACAAATAATGTGGTCATATCACTGCCATATTAACACTAGGAAAAGTCACAGGGGAGCACCTTGTCATGTAGGTCATTCCAGCATGGCAGCGTGCGTCACTCAATACTGTCCTCTTTCTAAGTCTATTCCCAGCCTGTCCCTCCTGCCCATGCAGTGGACTTTAACATTCTTCAAGGAAGATGGAGCAGACTGACTCCAGAAGCAGAGAGCAGAGGTAGGCCAGTAAGTGTCCGGTGTGCGTGGCCAGGGTTCTCAGGGGTTGGTATTCTTGGTGCTGCGGGTGGGAGGGACAGGCTGGGCATAGACATAGAAAGAGGACAGTATTGAGTGATGCATGTTGCCATTCACCCTAAGACGTGTAGCCCATTCCAGCATGGCGACGTGAGTCACTCAGTACTGTCCTCTTACTATGTCTATGTCCTGCCTGTCCCTCCCGCCCGCCCTTTCATGGGCCACTCATATTCTTTCAGGAAGGTGGGGCCAAATGATTCCTGCAGCGGCGAGTGGAAGGAGGCGGGTAGGTATCCGGCACGCGTGGCCAGAGTTCCCAGTTGTTGGTATTCTTGATTTACACATTGATTTACTGAGCGATAATCATTGCAGCTACCACTATGATGCCCAAAGCATCTAGGCAGCCTGACCTATCACCTATTCCTCTGACTTGACAAGGAGCTCCCCTGTGACTTTCCCTACAGGTAATATGGCAGTGATATATGACCACTTAGTTTGTGATAAAGTGCAATATTGGCTCTGATTAGTGGTGGGTGCAGGTAAACTCCGCTACGCAAGGTAGGTGGAATTTTTGCCAAACTCTGCCCTCCAAGCGGAGTGCAGAGTGACAAAAACTCTGTGAACTCCGCCGGCAGAGAGGAGTTTACCACCCACCGCTAGTAATAAGACACTAAGGGCCTCATGTAGGTAAATAAAATTTACCGATTCTTAAATACCGAACCGTACCGAATCGGTATTTAAGAATCGGTAAGTTATATGTAGGTAATAATTCGGTAATATTTACCGAATCGGTAACATTCGGTATTCAAGAATCGGAATTTACCGATTCGGTAAATACCGCGGTGGTATTTACCGAATCGGTAAATACCGAGGTGGTATTTACCAATTCGGTAAATACCGATTCGGAAAATACCGAATCGGAAAAACGAAATCACATGACTGTTTGAAACAGCCAATCCTGTGCAACCAAACCCCACCCAAGTAGGAAGTGGCCACACCCAGGCAGGTGCACTCAATCAACAGACTCAGGAGAGGCTGGGAGTGCAGAGGAGAGGCAGGGAGCCAGTGCCTGATTGTTGAGATCAAACTTCACTATGTCCAGCCAGAGGACAGGAGGGGAAAGGAGGCGCAAGGTGAAATTCAGCCCAAGGAACTCCAGGTGCTAGTGGAGGAGGTGGTGAAGCAGCACCAGAAGCTTTTTGGGAGGCAATCCCTGCAAGTGGCAGAGTGTGAGAAGCGCACTATTTGGCTGGCAATCCAGGCGCAGGTAAATGCTGTGGGAGTGACCCACAGGGACATTGACGTACTAAAAAAACACTGGTACGACCTGCGCATCGTGACTAAGAGGAAGATGGGGGACATCCAGAAGGAGGCCAGCTGGACAGGAGGTGGAATTAACAGGGCACCTGCCCTCACCGAACTGGAGGAGCTGGTGCAGTCGACAATCGAGCCCGAGAGTGTCGTGGGCCTTGGGGATGCCGACAGCTCTGCCAGAGCCGCCACCCAACAAGGTAAGAGGAATGCACAGCAATGTAGCCCCCCCTACCCCTATCCCACATCCCCCATAGTGAAATGAGTATCCCACTCCAGTCCATGTGTTACTGCAGACAGGCAATGCATTATGGGAGATGTAATCAGGGATCCCCCACCATGAACAGAATAGCACAGAACAATGATGCATGGTACACACATTAGCCTAAAGCAGACAGAGGACTATGTGAGAGTGTTACATCAATTTATTGTCAAGCTTGCAATGCATGCCTTCAGGTACACTGAGCTGATGTTGCATTTCTGTCCACAGACGTAACATCGCGCAGGACTGCACATGGCACAGGAGAGGGGGCACACCGTCAAGCCAGTTCAGCTACGGACAGCACAAGTTCTGGCCAGAGAGCGTTGCCACAGCCACCATCCCCAGTACCTGAGCCAGCATCCCCAGTACCTGAGCCAGCATCACCAGTACCTGAGCCAGCATCCCCAGTACCTGAGCCAGCATCACCACTCATGCTGGAGTCACCGGCCACATCACCGCCTGCAATAGTGAGGTCGAGGAGGCGTGCTGCTGCCAGGCTGCGCGTGTTACACACATCATCTGATGACAGCAGGGGCCCGGAGCCAAATACTATGCCCCAGGATGGGAGACATACCACTGTGCCCTCCACCTCACAGGGAGAAGACACGGGTGCAGGACGGCGCCGCAGGTCGCGTGAGCAAAGTCCACCACCAATCGATCACAGCCATGGGGTCTTTGGGGGCCTTGAGGCCAACATGTTAAAACAACAGCGCCTGCAAACAAAGGCAGTCATTTCAGTACAGCGGCATGTGCGGGGACTGAGAACCACATTCAAACACATGGACAGGAACATCTGCGCAATGGCGGCGGGGATTACTGACATGGCAGCGGGCCTGCGGGACGTGTCACAGTCCATGCAGCTGTTGTGCAGCAAGTTGGACGCAGATAGAGCTGCAAGGCGCCGGGAACGGCAGAGGGGAGACAGGCACACCAGGGCACTCAACCGCCTGGCAACTGCAACATCACTACTCTGCCGGCGCTCAGTGAACATGCAGGAGGGCCTGACACACTGCAGCAGCGACGTCACTAGGGGGATGGTGCAGGTCACCAGTGCCCTGGAGGTCCTATTGACCAGTCAGGCGGCCACAAGTGGTGCAGGGAATGCTGCTGAAAGCATGGACACCAGCAGCAGGAGCAGCATCACACCCCCCGTCCCAGAAACACGCAGGAGCAGCAGGCGGCATGGGGCTGGCACCAGTGAGGAGGCTGAATCCGTGCCATCCCACAATGTAGCGCGTGGCCGCAAACTTTGATGCTGCACCGCGTAGCAATAGACTATTGGGTGACGTAACCCTGGACTTCACACTTGTGAATGAGCAATGTTGCCAGAATGGCATTATCCTTGTTTAGTGGCGTAGTGGCGCATTATTAAACTACGTCATTACAGACAACAACTGACTGTGTCCCCTTACTTACTCAGAAATAGTTGCATGTGATCTCTGCCCGTCTCTCTCTCCCATCTGTTGCTGTTGGCACTCCAGCAGCGTTGTCCTCTGGCTGACCTGATTCATCATCATTGTCCTCAAAATCTATTAGTTCCACCTCTGTACCTCTCTTTGTGGCAAGGTTGTGCAGCATTGCACAAGTGGCAATGATCTTGCAACAGATGATGGGTGTGTACTGGCGTGCACCTCCGCTTTTATGGAGGCAGCGGAACCTGCTCTTCAATAGTCCGAACGTGCGCTCCACCACATTTCGTGTAGATTTGTGTGCCACGTTATATCGTCTCTCACTCTGGGTTGATGGGTGTAGGTAGGGAGTCAGGATGAATGACCGCACGGCATATGCACTGTCGCCTAGGTGAGTTAAAGGGAACCATCAGTCACATGCCTCAATACACTATGATTTGCACTAAGTATTAGGGAGCGTGACTGTGACTTACCTAGCAGGTATCCTTCTCCAAATTCTCCGGCAAGCAGTCGTATGTAGATCCCACTGTTCTGGAAGATGTAGGAGTCGTGGGTGCTCCCAGGCAACTTCGCAACAATGTCAGTGATGATGTTCTCTGCATCGCAGATTACCTGCACATTGATGGAGTGGGTGGACTTTCTGTTCCTGTAGATGTGCTCAGTGGCAGCTGGTGGGCAGATTGGGATGTGTGTGCCATCAATACAGCCGATGACATGGGGGAACTGTGCCATGTGATAAAAGTCAGTTTTAGTTTTCTGCAGTTCAGCCTGTGTGTTTGGGAAGCTGATGTAGTGGTGCATTCTCTGCATCATGGCATCCAGGAACTTCCTGAAGAAACGGGACAGGCAACTCTGGGATACACCGCCCACCGCAGCTATCACCACCTGGTAACTTCCAGAAGTAAGTAGATGTAGGCTACAGAGAACCTGCACATGTGGTGGTATGGCATGCGCCCTTCTTGTTGGCTGGTCCAGGAGTGGGTGCAGGTCCCTTATCAGGTCCATGATGGTTTGTGGGTGTAGCCTGTACCTTTCATGTATCTCAGCCTCAGTCAGTTGGAAGAGTGTGATGCGCTGTCTGTATATGCGTTCCTCCCGTCTCCATATCCTCAGACCTGCTGCCTGTAGACGTAGGCGCCTTGCAATGACATACAGAGCGGCCATGTTGTCCACGCTGATGCATTTTGGGATTTCTTTTATGCACTGTTGATGATTACCACCTGCTTTCAATCTGTGTTAATTACCGACTCTTAATTACCGAATTTCATGGATTTCTAAATTACCGAATTTACCTACATGTCTTTTTCCGTTTTACCACTTCATATTTACCGAATCGGAAAATATGTATTCGGTAAATATGAATCGGTATTTTAGAAATCGGTAAATATGAATCGGTATTTACCGCTTCATATTTACCGAATTTTGGTTTTTGGCCTCCTACATCTCACTTGACTAAAGACCGGTCGGTAACAGGAAATTTACCAAATTTCGGCCGTTACCGACCGGTATTTGGCTACCTACATGAGGCCCAATGTATTTCTTTAAATAATGAATTAGAACGTGGAGGTTATTTAAATAATGTTTTTTTAATGATTTCATTATTTTCCATTGGGGTATTTAGAAATTATTACAAGGAAGCAGGAGAAACAATCCTGTTGTTTGGGATAAAAGCAGGTGGAAAGATCTTGAGTGTGGGGCCTTCTTTTCCCATCTGTGACTACACCTATGGGGGTGGGGTGGTCCAGTTTGTGTGTATGTCAAAATATGGTGGTGAGCAGAACTGTTCTTCAGTGGGATGGAGGAGCAGGCAGGGCAAAGGAGCACCTTTTCTAGGCACAGAAACTAATGCTCCACTCTGGAAGCAAAATGAGGCTATATTGGCGTAGTAGTTGCAACCCATCTATGTATTACTTTGATTGGAATAGGAAACAGATGACGGTTCAGCAAGTAAAGAAAAAAGAAGACAAGCAAGTGGGGAGGACCCCAATACTGTTTAAAGACGTTTTTTAAAAGTTAATAATATATACAAAAAACTTTTTTAACAAGTGTTAGTTTAGTGTCAACATTTTCAGTAGTATTTGTAGTCACTATTTCAGCTTTTATGAACACACATATATTTTAATACTCTTGTTTGCATGAAAACGTATTAGTTCAATATTCCTAAATGCAGTTAAATAATTTAGATATAACAAGTTACCTCAACGTGACAGCAGGTGAAATAAAAGAGGAGCAATGAAGGAGGAGTTGATTGTGTTGATAGTCACCGGTAAAATAAATAAATGCATGACCTATTTAATGAATCCAGACAAGAAACAGAGTTTCTCTATATACAACCTCCTCCCACCGATGGGTCTACTGTAGTTTAATCCTGGATTGGCTTGCTGAACATCATACAATGCAAACGCTTCACCATTGAAAAAAAACCTCCGAAACAGATATATCAAGGACTTGTGCTGGTGTAGTGTCTCAAAAGCTGATGCAAACCAATGCAAAGTCTTGAATTGGGGTTAACTTTTCAGTGCAAACTGCTGTATACTGGCAAGTAGCCCTAGAGTATCGCAAAGTATTGCTTTGCTTCATTTTACTCTACTTTGCATCAAGCGGCCGTCCCGAGGGTGGGAGGTGGGCATACTCATACCACAACCCATGGATTTTTATGTAACACCCTATCTATTCAGAAAGATAGTCAGGACTTTTCACGAAGAAAATACACCTCCTTAAAGCAGGTATAACATTTGAGAAAAGTTGTATTTTGTCAAACCTTTTCTGACAGCACACATACAAAGTTAGACAAGTCTTAAACTATGTCTAAGCGCAGTATTTTGTACTTGAAGGTATCCTGGTAAAAAAAAAACTATGCTTGATCTCTTGCATCAACCCATAAACCCTTGCACTCTGGTGCAAGGCTATGTGCATAGTGCAAGGCAGCCTAATGTGCTTCAGCACAGGGGATGAGAGCAGCTGTGCATTATCTTTGCACATATGGCCTGTGCTTTATTAAAGCTGGAGGTTGCCGGTGGCGACCACCAACACTTATTTTTGGGGAAGGGCAGTTTTTTTCTGCAAGAGCTATTTACAGAGTTCAAGAGAGTGACAAACACACAGATACGAAAGATGGAGGAAGAGAAAGACGACATAACGGTCACAAAGGGAGAAAACAGAAACCTGCAAGAGTGATAAAGGGGCAAGTAGCGTCTGGTAGTGGACTAAAGACTACCAGCCTTGGCATTTGTCGCACCATCATTTAATTGCACCGCTCACCGCCTTTTGAGCAGAGCTTCGGGCAGTGGCACTCTTTCTTTCACAAATTAAGCACTGCATATGCCACTTTTCTCCTGTGTCCCTTTCAGCAACGCAGCACAACAACTTTTGTTGCTGTATTGTGTAATTTCTAACTAAATCTGGCCTTCAGTCTTCAAATTCTCATTATTTCACAAGCCCAGAATCAGCTTAGACTCCAGAGGGGAATTAAAGCAGACATTCCAGAAATAGACTTCAAAAGGGTAGTCCAAGCTTAAATTCTATCTAGACTTGTCCAAGGGAAACAGTCCTACACCCTGCTGCTAGGCTAGTATTAGGATCCAAGCTCTCTGGACACATCACATATCATTTTTCAATGGCTAGTCAATGAAGCCAGGAATAGATCTCTACTCGATTACCACGTAATATCTGGCAAAAAAGGACACTGTGTGAGGGTAGGTTTTCAATGCAGAATACAGAACCCATCTTTCTGGAAATTCCTCTCGTCAAACACCATTGAGCTCTCCTTTACTGGGGCTGCTGAAAGATTTCGATCCCCATTCCACCCGGGATCCAGACAAATTCAAGATATAATTCTTTCAAAAAGACCAAAGGTTCTCCTGTTCCAGCGCCTTTGCCAAGCTTGACTGACCAAGCTCTACCTTTCCCCTTCACACTTGTTAGAATACTCTACCGCTGCAGTGTTCCTTTTTCAATGTCCTTTCTCAAAATAAATGTGTACATATTAGGTATTAAGCTTCTGCTCTACAGATGTTTGCTGCTACTCTCAAGCCATTTTAGCTGGTCTTTTCGATTAACTGTTATTTCTGTACGGCCATGATAGTAAAACTAACTAAACTCACGTTGAAAATTGACCTTACACACCTGAGCCATGCCGCCACCATACAAAACGGTTAATAAATACATTTTAAAAAAAATTAAATAGTTTTGTGTCTGTGCCTGGGCAGAAATCTCTGTCAAGCAATCAGAAATTACTCCTACTTAGGATACTGATGTACCCTACCCAACTCCGCAAGCCTGCCTCTTGATGATAGACTGAACTATTGGTTGCAATATGGCTCACAGTATGTGTCTTATGCTGAGCATGACTGTGGTGGAAAACATATGGCCAGATGTAATGTTTGGTGATGCTGCTGCAAAACTCTCAGTGGAGCGGAGGGTACATTTCACATAATTAGGATCTTGCCTGCATGGTGGTTGATGCTTGGGGTGGGGAGGAGGATGCCAGTGGCAGCAAGTCTGCTACTTTTATATCACAAGAGAGGGCTTGAGGAGGTTTAGAGACCTGCATTGACTCCTCTTCTTCATATAACAACCACTAAAAAGAACCCCTGGTGGTATGGTGGAACTGCAGTCACACATTAGGATATATTGGGGATCCAATGGGATATATTGATGAGCCGCAAACAAAGTGCTACTGATGCACAGAGACATTTCCAAAGAGTTCTGTCTGGGATCATGGTGGTTTTAATAGTGGTTCCACACGGAAAGGATGTATTTTCGTATCGGCATCATATCAGTAAAATTGGTGTTTTCGATTGTACCTCAAAACAAGGAGGGTGGCTGCCCTGTTTAGGCCCTCTTCTATGTCAGGCCCTTAGACATAAGCACAATTTTACCATTACATTTTACCATTAAAGGTAATAGTGGAACAGAGCAAGTAAGCAAAGGCTGTGAGTTGAGTGTCTGTCCTTATGATGCTTGAATCAAAAAGAAAAAAAATAGATTGACTTTGGAAGTAAATCGTAGTACGGCCTACAGATTTTGAGTTAAAGAAAACTCAGTGATTTGCAATGTTTGGGAAATTACGCTGCAATTTTAAGGGATTAAAAAGATCTTACAGTCAACTCAAGATGTTGTAATAATTTGAAAATTCACATTGTCAAATCACTCTCTCCAAGAGATGCATCTTGTTTTTACTGATAGGAAGTGATGAAACCCTGGGTGAAAGACTAAATGCCTGACTTAGACCCTGGAAGGCAGAATACTGTCAGTCATGTGGAGGAGGGCGTAACGAACACCACCCGATAAACAGTAGTCATTACTATTTAGAGATGACCCAACGTAATCTCTGTATGTTGAAAGCAAACATTGTCGCGCGGGTTCCTTCAAGTTTCAAAATGTTTGGTGGAAGGCTGCCATCAGTTTTGACAGCCGTCCATCAAACTTTAAAAAAAAAATGTTTTCCAAAAACATACTTCCACCCTGGAATTTTTCTGAGGGTCATTATTCATGTTTCTGTCCCTCACCACCAAGTTTGTTAGAAAACAAAATCATCACAGTGTCCACGCTAAATAAGGTGTTGTGATGGCTTTATTGCAACGGCGCCTACTCCTACGGATCATCTGAGATAGCTCTCGCTCGATGGAATGAATGAACGAATGAATACAAGCCTTATAAAGCGTGAACTTAGCCCAAAAGGGGCGCTGTGGATGCTACTCTGACTCTCCTCCCGGCAGTAAATAGGGCAGGCATATCATCAGTTTGGCAGATGGATGCTCAGTCACATTTGTAGTAGTAAATATTGCTGCTGAGGAAACGCTGCATATATTTGTGTTTGAACAGTTCTTATAGTGTTAGCAGTGTAGTGCTTTCAGCTGCTTTGGACTATCACACTCAACCCTGCATCAAGGGTCCCCCTCTGGAGACTCACATCACTGACTACTGAACAGAGTAAAGCCAGTTCAGGGCAACAGGCCTATGTAACACCCTTGCTAGCACCCTACTAGTGGTGTAGATATCAATAGCGCAGCAGGTGCAGTTGCACCAACGCCCAGTGACATTAAAGGTCTACTGACCCCAGTGAAGATGTATTTTACTACCCAACTGGTGGATGGACTGCTTGTACTGGGACCCATGACACCCTTGCTACACTACTGCCCACTCTCCAGAATCGTCATGGCCATGGCAATGGCAGCCTTCTTGTACCCCCAATGTGCCTTGGAGTAGTGTCTCACTGCCCCGCTCCATCCTCTGTGTTAGACGGAAGCTTCATTTCCGATGTTAGAGGAAGGGAGGGGGGAGTTCTAGTTGGAAAAATGTCAGAATACTGTCTGGGGGGAGAGGGGGATTTATGATTATGCCAGGAGGTGAGCAGGTCAGCACTAGCCACCCATAATCCATATTGGCACCGTCCTAGTCTAGCCTTAACTACACTTTCAATCCTCCCCATCAGCAGAATAATTAGGATAGGAGGGGATAGACTTAAAAATGAATGGACAAGATGGCGGTGAGGCATTGGTCACTGGATGGACAGCTCTCCTTTAACACTATGGGTACGGCAAAGCCATATGATAACTGTGCAAGAAGTAAATTCCAAACAGCATTTACAATCCCTCTAGTACTCATGAAGGACCAAGGAGAAAGCGTTTTCTACCAGGTGGACAAGAAGCACTACTCATACTCTCTCGACCACGTCATTCCTTCTACAGCTGTAATGATGAAAAACCATCAAGCAAGTGGAACAAAATATCTTCATACAAAGTGCAAGGTGATAGGAAAAGAGGCTAATTAATGTCAACTGTGTCGAATAAAGGTAAATAAATGATGTCTAACTATGGTGGGCCTAGCCTTACTGTTTGGTGGGGGAACTTATAGTGGCCAGGTTAAGGAGAACTGTGCAGCTCGCCGGAAGCCTCGGTCAAAAAATTACATTGCAATTATTTTATGAAAAGTAATAGCAATATGTTTAGAGATTGTTTTTAAACTATAGCAAACATTCTGGAGGACTATATGCAAATAATCACATCATATTCCAATACCCGTTGAGTGTCTATTGTTGAGCCACTTCCCAGGTTCCATGTACTACTCATCCTCACTCACCACTGGCATGGAAAGGGCTTTCACCTCTAGTGTTGTGGAATCCACTTTTGGGGGTACACCCAATTAGATTTCCCTGGCGTCCAGAGTCTTTCAGGGAAAAAGAACAAGCATTGGCAAAGTCAATCGGTCTCGCCTATGCGAGAGCTAATGGCTTTGCCAATGTATTTTAGTCATGTTGTACAGCCGTGTGGCTGTGCAGTATGGCTAAAAGTTACTGTAGAAAAAAAGCGATATGAGACAACCAGTACTGTTGTCACGTCATAGCACTTTTTTTCGGACTAGACAGGTAAACAAGGCCCAGGGATGGGGGTACAGGCAAGCTATAATGATGGGGACAGGTAGGGTAGCAGTTACCAACACAGAGAAGGGGTGGGTGGGAACGGGAAGAAGCAGCACGGAGGAAGGGTAGGTTGGAGGGGGAAGAAGCAACTCAGAGGAAGGGTAGGTTGGAGGGGGAAGAAGCAACTCAGAGGAAGGGTAGGTTGGAGGGGGAAGAAGCAACTCAGAGGAAGGGTGAGTGGGTGGAGGAAGAAGCAACTCGGAGTAAGGGTGGATGTGGGAAGAAGCATCACGGAGGAAGGGTGGGTGGGAGGAGGAAGAAGCATCACGGAGGAAGGGTGGGTGGGAGGGGGAAGAAGCATCACGGAGGAAGGGTGGGTGGGAGGGGGAAGAAGCATCACGGAGGAAGGGTGGGTGGGAGGGGGAAGAAGCATCACGGAGGAAGGGTGGGTGGGAGGGGGAAGAAGCATCACGGAGGAAGGGTGGGTGGGAGGGGGAAGAGCATCACGGAGGAAGGGTGGGTGGAAGGGGGAAGAAGCATCACAGAGGAAGGGTGGGTGGGAGGGGGAAGAAGCATCACAGAGGAAGGGTGGGTGGGAGGGGGAAGAAGCATCACGGAGGAAGGGTGGGTGGGAGGGGGAAGAAGCATCACAGGGAAGGGTGGGTGGGAAGAGGAAGAAGCAAAACGGGGGAAGGGTGGGTGGGTGGGAGGGGGAAGAAGCAAAACGGGGGAAGGGTGGGTGGGTGGGAGGGGGAAGGGTGGGTGGGTGGGAGGGGGAAGAAGCAAAACGGGGGAAGGGTGGGTGGGTGGGAGGGGGAAGAAGCAAAACGGGGGAAGGGTGGGTGGGAGGGAGGGGAACAAGCAACACGGAGGAGGGGTAGGTGGGTAGGAAGGGGTGGATGGGTGGAAGGGGAACAAACAACACGGAGGAGGGGTGGGTGGGAGGGGAACAAGCAGCCCGGAGGAGGGGTGGGTGGGAGGGGAACAAGCAGCCCGGAGGAGGGGTGGGTGGGAGGGGAACAAGCAGCCCGGAGGAGGGGTGGGTGGGAGGGGAACAAGCAGCCCGGAGGAGGGGTGGGTGGGAGGGGAACAAGCAGCCCGGAGGAGGGGTGGGTGGGAGGGGAACAAGCAGCCCGGAGGAGGGGTGGGTGGGAGGGGAACAAGCAGCCCGGAGGAGGGGTGGGTGGGAGGGGAACAAGCAGCCCGGAGGAGGGGTGGGTGGGAGGGGAACAAGCAGCCCGGAGGAGGGGTGGGTGGGAGGGGAACAAGCAGCCCGGAGGAGGGGTGGGTGGGAGGGGAACAAGCAGCCCGGAGGAGGGGTGGGTGGGAGGGGAACAAGCAGCCCGGAGGAGGGGTGGGTGGGAGGTTAACAAGCAGTTTGGAGGAGGGGTGGGTGGGAGGTTAACAAGCAGTTTGGAGGAGGGGTGGGTGGGAGGTTAACAAGCAACACGGAGAAGGGGTGGGTGGGAGGGGTAGCAGCAACACGGAGGAGGGGTGGGTGGGTGAGAGGGAGGGGAGGAAGCAACACGGAAGAGAGGCGGGTGGGAGGGGAGGAAGCAACACGGAAGAGGGGCGGGTGGGAGGGGAGGAAGCAACACGGAAGAGGGGCGGGTGGGAGGGGAGGAAGCAACACGGAAGAGGGGCGGGTGGGAGGGGAGGAAGCAACACGGAAGAGGGGCGGGTTGGAGGGGAAGAAGCAACACGGAAGAGGGGCGGGTGGGAGGGGAAGAAGCAACACGGAAGAGGGGCGGGTGGGAGGGGAAGAAGCAACACGGAAGAGGGGCGGGTGGGAGGGGAAGAAGCAACACGGAAGAGGGGCGGGTGGGAGGGGAAGAAGCAACACGGAAGAGGGGCGGGTGGGAGGGGAAGAAGCAACACGGAAGAGGGGTGGGAGGGGAAGAAGCAACACGTTAGAGGGGTGGGTGGGAGGGGACGAAGCAACACGGAGAAGGGGTGGGTGGGAGGGGACGAAGCAACACGGAGAAGGGGTGGGTGGGAGGGGACGAAGCAACACGGAGAAGGGGTGGGTGGGAGGGGAAGAAGCAACACGGAGAAGGGGTGGGTGGGAGGGGAAGAAGCAACACGGAGAAGGGGTGGGTGGGAGGGGAAGAAGCAACACGGAGAAGGGGTGGGTGGGAGGGGAAGAAGCAACACGGAGAAGGGGTGGGTGGGAGGGGAAGAAGCAACACGGAGAAGGGGTGGGTGGGAGGGGAAGAAGCAACACGGAGAAGGGGTGGGTGGGAGGGGGATGAAGCAACACGGAGAAGGGGTGGGTGGGAGGGGATGAAGCAACACGGAGAAGGGGTGGGTGGGAGGGGAAGAAGCAACACGGAGAAGGGGTGGGTGGGAGGGGAAGAAGCAACACAGAGAAGGGGTGGGTGCAAGGGGAAGAAGCAACACAGAGAAGGGGTGGGTGAGAGGGGAAGAAGCAACACGGAGAAGGGGTGGGTGGGAGTGGAAGAAGCAACACGTAGAAGGGGTGGGTGGGAGGGGAAGAAGCAACACGGAGAAGGGGTGGGTGGGAGGGGAAGAAGCAACACGGAGAAGGGGTGGGTGGGAGGGGAAGAAGCAACACGGAGAAGGGGTGGGTGGGAGGGGAAGAAGCAACACGGAGAAGGGGTGGGTGGGAGGGGAAGAAGCAACACGGAGAAGGGGTGGGTGGGAGGGGAAGAAGCAACACGGAGAAGGGGTGGGTGGGAGGGGAAGAAGCAACACGGAGAAGGGGTGGGTGGGAGGTGAAGAAAACACGGAGAAGGGGTGGGTGGGAGGTGAAGAAACAACACGGAGAAGGGGTGGGTGGGAGGGGAAGAAGCAACACAGAGAAGGGGTGGGTGGGAGGGGAAGAAGCAACACGGACAAGGGGTGGGTGGGAGGGGAAGAAGCAACACGGAGAAGGGGTGGGTGGGAGGGGAAGAAGCAACACGGAAGAGGGGTGGGAGGGGAAGAAGCAACACGGAAGAGGGGTGGGAGGGGAAGAAGCAACACGTTAGAGGGGTGGGTGGGAGGGGAAGAAGCAACACGGAGAAGGGGTGGGTGGGAGGGGAAGAAGCAACACGGAGAAGGGGTGGGTGGGAGGGGAAGAAGCAACACGGAGAAGGGGTGGGTGGGAGGGGAAGAAGCAACACGGAGAAGGGGTGGGTGGGAGGGGAAGAAGGAACACGGAGAAGGGGTGGGTGGGAGGGGAAGAAGCAACACGGAGAAGGGGTGGGTGGGAGGGGAAGAAGCAACACGGAGAAGGGGTGGGTGGGAGGGGAAGAAGCAACACGGAGAAGGGGTGGGTGGGAGGGGAAGAAGCAACACGGAGAAGGGGTGGGTGGGAGGGGAAGAAGCAACACGGAGAAGGGGTGGGTGGGAGGGGAAGAAGCAACACGGAGAAGGGGTGGGTGGGAGGGGAAGAAGCAACACAGAGAAGGGGTGGGTGGGAGGGGAAGAAGCAACACAGAGAAGGGGTGGGTGGGAGGGGAAGAAGCAACACGGAGAAGGGGTGGGTGGGAGGGGAAGAAGCAACACGGAGAAGGGGTGGGTTTTAGGGGGAAGAAGCAACACGGAGAAGGGGTGGGTGGGAGGGGGAAGAAGCAACACGGAGAAGGGGTGGGTGGGAGGGGGAAGAAGCAACACGGAGAAGGGGTGGGTGGGAGGGGAAGAAGCAACACGGAGAAGGGGTGGGTGGGAGGGGAAGAAGCAACACGGAGAAGGGGTGGGTGGGAGGGGAAGAAGCAACACGGAGAAGGGGTGGGTGGGAGGGGAAGAAGCAACACAGAGAAGGGGTGGGTGGAAGGGGAAGAAGCAACACAGAGAAGGGGTGGGTGGGAGGGGAAGAAGCAACACAGAGAAGGGGTGGGTGGGAGGGGAAGAAGCAACACGGAGAAGGGGTGGGTGGGAGTGGAAGAAGGAACACGGAGAAGGGGTGGGTGGGAGGGGAAGAAGCAACACGGAGAAGGGGTGGGTGGGAGGGGAAGAAGCAACACGGAGAAGGGGTGGGTGGGAGGGGAAGAAGCAACACAGAGAAGGGGTGGGTGGGAGGGGAAGAAGCAACACGGAGAAGGGGTGGGTGGGAGGGGAAGAAGCAACACGGAGAAGGGGTGGGTGGGAGGGGAAGAAGCAACACGGAGAAGGGGTGGGTGGGAGGGGAAGAAGCAACACGGAGAAGGGGTGGGTGGGAGGGGAAGAAGCAACACGGAGAAGGGGTTGGTGGGAGGGGAAGAAGCAACACGGAGAAGGGGTGGGTGGGAGGGGAAGAAGCAACACGGAGAAGGGGTGGGTGGGAGGTGAAGAAAACACGGAGAAGGGGTGGGTGGGAGGTGAAGAAACAACACGGAGAAGGGGTGGGTGGGAGGGGAAGAAGCAACACAGAGAAGGGGTGGGTGGGAGGGGAAGAAGCAACACGGACAAGGGGTGGGTGGGAGGGGAAGAAGCAACACGGACAAGGGGTGGGTGGGAGGGGAAGAAGCAACACGGACAAGGGGTGGGTGGGAGGGGAAGAAGCAACACGGACAAGGGGTGGGTGGGAGGGGAAGAAGCAACACGGACAAGGGGTGGGTGGGAGGGGAAGAAGCAACACGGAGAAGGGGTGGGTGGGAGGGGAAGAAGCAACACGGAGAAGGGGTGGGTGGGAGGGGAAGAAGCAACACGGAGAAGGGGTGGGTGGGAGGGGAAGAAGCAACACGGAGAAGGGGTGGGTGGGAGGTGAAGAAAACACGGAGAAGGGGTGGGTGGGAGGTGAAGAAACAACACGGAGAAGGGGTGGGTGGGAGGGGAAGAAGCAACACAGAGAAGGGGTGGGTGGGAGGGGAAGAAGCAACACGGACAAGGGGTGGGTGGGAGGGGAAGAAGCAACACGGAGAAGGGGTGGGTGGGAGGGGAAGAAGCAACACGGAAGAGGGGTGGGAGGGGAAGAAGCAACACGGAAGAGGGGTGGGAGGGGAAGAAGCAACACGTTAGAGGGGTGGGTGGGAGGGGAAGAAGCAACACGGAGAAGGGGTGGGTGGGAGGGGAAGAAGCAACACGGAGAAGGGGTGGGTGGGAGGGGAAGAAGCAACACGGAGAAGGGGTGGGTGGGAGGGGAAGAAGCAACACGGAGAAGGGGTGGGTGGGAGGGGAAGAAGCAACACGGAGAAGGGGTGGGTGGGAGGGGAAGAAGCAACACGGAGAAGGGGTGGGTGGGAGGGGAAGAAGCAACACGGAGAAGGGGTGGGTGGGAGGGGAAGAAGCAACACGGAGAAGGGGTGGGTGGGAGGGGAAGAAGCAACACGGAGAAGGGGTGGGTGGGAGGGGAAGAAGCAACACGGAGAAGGGGTGGGTGGGAGGGGAAGAAGCAACACGGAGAAGGGGTGGGTGGGAGGGGAAGAAGCAACACAGAGAAGGGGTGGGTGGGAGGGGAAGAAGCAACACAGAGAAGGGGTGGGTGGGAGGGGAAGAAGCAACACGGAGAAGGGGTGGGTGGGAGGGGAAGAAGCAACACGGAGAAGGGGTGGGTTTTAGGGGGAAGAAGCAACACGGAGAAGGGGTGGGTGGGAGGGGGAAGAAGCAACACGGAGAAGGGGTGGGTGGGAGGGGGAAGAAGCAACACGGAGAAGGGGTGGGTGGGAGGGGAAGAAGCAACACGGAGAAGGGGTGGGTGGGAGGGGAAGAAGCAACACGGAGAAGGGGTGGGTGGGAGGGGAAGAAGCAACACGGAGAAGGGGTGGGTGGGAGGGGAAGAAGCAACACGGAGAAGGGGTGGGTGGGAGGGGAAGAAGCAACACGGAGAAGGGGTGGGTGGGAGGGGAAGAAGCAACACAGAGAAGGGGTGGGTGGAAGGGGAAGAAGCAACACAGAGAAGGGGTGGGTGGGAGGGGAAGAAGCAACACAGAGAAGGGGTGGGTGGGAGGGGAAGAAGCAACACGGAGAAGGGGTGGGTGGGAGTGGAAGAAGGAACACGGAGAAGGGGTGGGTGGGAGGGGAAGAAGCAACACGGAGAAGGGGTGGGTGGGAGGGGAAGAAGCAACACAGAGAAGGGGTGGGTGGGAGGGGAAGAAGCAACACGGAGAAGGGGTGGGTGGGAGGGGAAGAAGCAACACGGAGAAGGGGTGGGTGGGAGGGGAAGAAGCAACACGGAGAAGGGGTGGGTGGGAGGGGAAGAAGCAACACGGAGAAGGGGTGGGTGGGAGGGGAAGAAGCAACACGGAGAAGGGGTTGGTGGGAGGGGAAGAAGCAACACGGAGAAGGGGTGGGTGGGAGGGGAAGAAGCAACACGGAGAAGGGGTGGGTGGGAGGGGAAGAAGCAACACGGAGAAGGGGTGGGTGGGAGGTGAAGAAAACACGGAGAAGGGGTGGGTGGGAGGTGAAGAAACAACACGGAGAAGGGGTGGGTGGGAGGGGAAGAAGCAACACAGAGAAGGGGTGGGTGGGAGGGGAAGAAGCAACACGGACAAGGGGTGGGTGGGAGGGGAAGAAGCAACACGGACAAGGGGTGGGTGGGAGGGGAAGAAGCAACACGGACAAGGGGTGGGTGGGAGGGGAAGAAGCAACACGGACAAGGGGTGGGTGGGAGGGGAAGAAGCAACACGGACAAGGGGTGGGTGGGAGGGGAAGAAGCAACACGGAGAAGGGGTGGGTGGGAGGGGAAGAAGCAACACGGAGAAGGGGTGGGTGGGAGGGGAAGAAGCAACACGGAGAAGGGGTGGGTGGGAGGGGAAGAAGCAACACGGAGAAGGGGTGGGTGGGAGGGGAAGAAGCAACACGGAGAAGGGGTGGGTGGGAGGGGAAGAAGCAACACGGAGAAGGGGTGGGTGGGAGGGGAAGAAGCAACACGGAGAAGGGGTGGGTGGGAGGGGAAGAAGCAACACGGAGAAGGGGTGGGTGGAAGGGGAAGAAGCAACACGGAGAAGGGGTGGGTGGGTGGAAGGGGAAGAAGCAACACGGAGAAGGGGTCGGAGGGTGGGAGGGGAAGAAGCGACATGGAGAAGGGGTCGGAGGGTGGGAGGGGAAGAAGCAACATGGGTCGGAGGGTGGGAGGGGAAGAAGCAACATGGAGAAGGGGTCGGAGGGTGAGAGGGGAAGAAGCAACATGGAGAAGGAGTGAGTGGGAGGGAAAGTAGCAACATGGTGAAGGGGTGGGTGGGAAGGGGAAGAAGCAACACGGATGAGTGGGTGGGAGAGAGAAGAAATAGTACTTCAATCACAGTGTTAGCAGTGGACGGACACTAATCAAGAGGAAGCAATCTTTGCTTGGTCCAAGCTCCACAGAAAGAAAAGTAAGTGATGCTTGACACATGCTGGCCAAATAGTAGGCAGTAGAGAAGAGTGACAAAGCCAATGGATGGTGAGCAAAGACAGGCTCCAAGCCCTTTATTATAAACAATAGTCCTTGCAGCGACGAGACCTAAAAATACATGAGTATGTCACACTTCTTCTGCTAGGCTACATACATTGGGAAAACGGTGTTTTGAACCTGCCTGAGAATTTGCAGAGAATTAGTCAAGCCTACATGATTGTGGACACCCCAAATTAGTGAACACACAACAGAGAATGATATGAGTAGGGATTTGTTAAACCCTAACCGGTTTTAAAATATTTGGATTAAAATTGTCTTACCATAATATAAATATCAGTAAAAGCAAATAAAATCAGAGGAAAAAGAAAAACAATAGTAAGCATTCGCCTGTGACAAATCCTAGTCAACAATTATTCTCAGAGCTGCTAAGTAATGTAAACCTTTATTACATAACTTGATATGAACTGCGTGACGGTGCTGCTGAGCGAGAAATTTCAGATCTCCAAGGTGCTATTCTTCCTCCTTAGGAGAAATAGGGTTGTGTGGTCTTCATGCCTGGGCTGTGTTGTGTTTACGCCTGGATGAGTTAGTTTTCTGATGAGGATAGTATGGCAAACTGTTACTAGGCGTAGGCACTGGGTGGTTCATTGTTAGATGAGAGCATTTAGTATCCCATTAGTTGGTCCAGACATTTAGGAAAATATTGCTGGGCAGGATGACATGGAAAACCCACATATAGCACAGAGTTCTCACAGGAACTCAACTTAAAAGCTGTTGTAATTACAATAAGCACACAACAAAACATTGCAGATATGCAATTAAGAAAAGAGGTAGTTATTATATGTAATTAATATGACACTATGCCAAATATCATGAGTTACTTTTGGTCACGTACAGATGATCTAAATAGGAACTAAATCTCACATGGGTGGTAGGTGGTGGTATAACCCATCCAACATTAGAGGTTACACTTCACCAGCCCCTTCACTTTGTACTAACCAGGAGAGTGGCTCCTGATTTTAGTGGTCCCCACATGACATGTTGCTGCTTCTCTCAAACAATACATAATGTTGCCTTACCTTGTGGCTCAGCTGGGTGATATCAACACCATGGCATAGAAGATGCTGCCTTATACTTTCTAAAGAAAAATGGGAAAGTGAGCAGTGAGCACAGAGAGAGGAACAGGTAAAGCAGCTTCAGCATGACCAGGCAGCAGTGAATTTCTTGCAAAGCATTCTTGCACTGTCACACGCTGGAGCACAATGAAAAGTGAACATTGGGAGGTGGAGCACATTTGTTCATGTAACAGGCAGTGAAGGAGGTCCAAAGAAAATTTGCTATTTCAGTGCAGATAGTTAACAAGGCATGCAGGCTGCTTTACAAAAATGTTTTCCAATATCACAAACTAATTGACAGTCCTAGGTCTGTCCCCACATCAGAGCTGACATTCCGATTATCCTCAAATCTAAAATCAAGGTATCAGGTAAGTGACATTTCTTTTGTAAACTTAACACAAAGTCATACTAACAAACAATGGGCAACTGTATTACAGTTGTAAGTGTTCATCCCCACCTTCCCCGCCATTTTGCACTAAAAACAATGGCTAGCTGTGTGATGAATGTGGGGACGTCGTGGACCCCCTACTTTAACAGCTTGAGCGAGGGTGGGTTTAACTGGGCAGTGTGTGTAACATAACACCTCTAAAATATTGTTTATTGCTCCCTTGGTGTTTGATCAGAGATACTGGTCTCCTAACAGAAGCTCATAGATACCTTGAAAGAGAATAGTATAATGGACCTGTGAGATGGGGGAACAAAGGGCCTGAGTGAGAGTCGGAAAAGAGGAGGGTGAGAAGTAAGGATGGATGGATGGACTGGAAAAACAGGAATGGGTGGAAGAAAGTGATGGAGAGAAGAGTGATTGAAAGAGAGATGGATGGATGAAGTGGATGAATGGCGAGAAGCTGGATCAATAGAAGGAAGGATGAGAAATAGATGGGGGAAGGATGGATGGATCGATAGATGGAGAGAAAGAAGGATGAATGAATTAAAAGAAAGAAGAATCGATATATTGGGCGGAGAAAGGATGGATGGAAAGAAGGAAGGACAGATGAGAGAATGATGGGTGAAAAAAGGCTGAATGGATGGATAACTAAATTCATTGAGAACAGAAGTGTAAAAAGCATCATTTGACCACATTGTTTTCAGAGTTTCCTCGTGAAAGCAACCAAACCACTGGCAGGATCACTCGCATCGCTCGCTTGCTCAATCTGTGCAATAAGGGATATGGTTCAAAGATTGAAGGCATTTTATTTTCCCGGTTACTCCCTTGGATGAGTTCACCACTCAACAACCCAAATATAAACCACTGAAGAACGCATATTAATGTTTTCATTACATTCCACAGACAGTTAATGATGATGACCGAGGTTAGGGTCTTAGACTCTGAGTCAGAAGGATAAGTGATAGAATCTTCCTTTCTTCATGGTCATCTGTTTTCCTAAAGGTCAGCTAAATTAAAAAGAATTTCAAGGGTCGGTTAAAGGTTAATCATATTCATGTTGCACTAACATGCTTATAAATGTTGTTATTAAATAATATTCCAGGCCCCAAATAAAAAATCATCTCTCTCTCTCAATGAGTCTGTGTTAGACCTGACATCCTTGGCGTGGGTTTTTCCCCTATCTTTTGCCTCTGTTACCTGGATTTTTGATGCTGTGCTGGATTTCGATATGCTGGTTTAGATGCTTTGGACACTCTGTCACTGCTAATCAGTGCCAGAGTGTAAGTGCTCCCTGTGTAAAATATCGCATTGATTGGATATACCTGATTGGCACATCTGTATCACCATGAAGTCCCTAGTAAAGTGCACTGTGTGTGCCAGGGCTGGTGATGACGGATGCTACTAGGGGGTCTGCAGCGCTGATTGCGCCACCCACCTGTGTAGCCCTAAAACAGTGTCTCAGGCCTGCCGCCGCAGGCCTGCCTGCAGTCCCCGGACTGCCATGTCCCCCTGGCCAGTGTCCACACTGGCCGGGCCTAACCCTTCCCTTTTCATACACGTCAGTCATCCCTATGGAAGGCCCAAGGTACCCCCCTGGGCAGGGTGCAGTGTATGTAGAAGGTAGAGCATGTACTAGTGCAGGTAACATGTTCTGGTAGTGAACACCGGCCATTTTGTGTGTTCACTACTGCAAGGCTATCTTGTTCCATAGGCTAACATGAGGGAGGCGGGTGCCGATGGCTATCCGCCTATCTTCTCATACGAACAAGATAAGACATGAGTGTTTGATATCCCTGAGCTCAGCATTTGATAACACATCTTTTAGGAGAGATTGTTTTTAAATCCTGAGTTGGAGAACAGTACTTTTTAGAGAGTAGCTGTTCTCTTGTCTGACCCTTCTGTGTGCCTGGGCGCGCTTGTGGATTGACTGTCTGGTTTGAGAGTGACAGGGGCTGGGGATCCCCCGGGAGGTTGACCGAGTCAGCCCTCTGCTGAATGGCGACAATCGCAAGGAGAGTGGAGGGAGGAGATAGCACCTGGGATTGAATAGGGCTGTGCCTGCCTGCCACTCCACTGGCTCCACCTCCTGCTGGGCGGCTGACGACTCTGCCCCTCACTCTGAAAAGAATGTAGAGACCAGGAAAACAAAGTGCTCCAACAACACCCAGAACTGGATCAGACCGGGCTCAGGACCCACTTGCACAAAGACTTCAAAGACTTTTAGGGGTATAAGTACAAGACCCCTGACAACAGATTTTTAGATTCGACCATCAAGAGGAACCTCTGCTGAAAGACGGACCGCTGAAGAACTAAAGGAAGATTGCCGTGCTGTGTGCTCTAAAGGCTGACCTGTTCTGCTGTGCAACTGAAGCTGAGGAGGAGAAGGGGTCTTGCTGTGTGCTGACCCTATCCACTTGACCAAACAAGACTTTGCTGTGTGCTGTGTCTTCAACTGAATCTCCAAGGGCCTGAGAAGAGCTGGCCTCCTGTTTCGCAACCCAGGGATAGAAAGGTTGCCAAGAACTCAAGACTCTGCTGTGTCCCACCTGCGCTGCTGTGTGCCGCCGGGATCGGGGACTGTTCTACCAAGCTTCTCGACATCTGCCTGTGAGGTGGGCTGGCTGCTCTCTGTCTTGCTGGAGAGTACCGCACCGAGCCGGGCCTGACACCGGTTGCCGCATCAAGAAGATCGACGTGCTCATCGGCACGTGCCTTGCCGCGACCCGGAGGCCTGAAGCAGACCGAGAGTCGTATTTCCCTGCTCTACGAAGCCGCGCAGTGAGTGGCTGACGCCGGTGACGTCGACATCGTCACTGGGGGCTCGTCGAGGGAGTTGTGGAATCCTTGCATCGAACAGCCCGAGGAGCGCTCGTGCAACGAGCGCAGTGACACCGCCGGAGCAACGTAGCTGCCTAAAACATCGAGAGCCTACAAACTGATTCATTCTCAGTGAGTATCGAATCACTCAAGAGACTAGAGACTATCGTCCGACGATCCCGACCAACCAAGAAAGCGATTATTGTGTAAACCTGTGATGCTTGATTTCAACTGCGGAAACTAGATAAAGATATATTATTTTTTGATATAACTCACCTGTGTGGTCTAAGTTTGTGGTGTGCGGAGGAGGGGTCATTGTGGTGTCTACGTGCAAATACCTTACACATTGCCTTGGGGATAAGCCTGTCTGCTCGAGCCAAGCTACCTAGAGGGTGAGCAGGGGTTATCTACCGTGTGTGTCCCTGTACCCTGACTAGAAGCAAGGGTCCCTATTTGGTCTAAGATGAATACCTCTGCCAACTAGAGACCCCCAGATCTAACATTGGTGGTCAGCGGTGCGGATTAGAACCAGTATTTGCACTTGACCTGCAGTGATTCTTCGTACATCACTAATCTAGTAAGCAGTTGCATCGCACGAAGTTTTTTGCGAAGACTATTCTTGGAGGATCGACGAAGCATCATGTCTCTGAATGGAGTAGGTGAGGAGTCGGAATTGCAATTTGAAGTAGAAAAGTTGCTCACGTACAAGAAGGAGCACCTAAAGCAATTCTGCAAGCAGCTTGGATGCCCAGCGAAGGGCAGCGCCAACAGGACGGAGCTACAGAAAGCTCTAAGGGCCTGGTGGGAGGCCAAGAATGGCGCAACCGAGGAAACTACGGAAGGGGATGGCACACCGGAGAACGGATTTGGATCCGATGATCTGCCAGTGAATAGGCCAGCGTCGAGGGCTGGCAGCACCCATTCCAGTAGGAGCCTCTCTCCAGAGGAGCTGGAGGAAAACCAGAGGGTTAGAGCCCATGAGATTGAACTTTTTAAACTCAAAGCTCAAGCGGAAGAAAGGAAACTGCGCCTTGACAGTGAGAAAGAGGCGGAGGAGAGGAGGAATGCTCTTGCGTTAGAAGAGAAGAAACTCCAGTTGGCTCATGAGTTGAGCATGAGGGAGCTGGACATTAAAGCCAAACAGGTGGCGTCCAGTCCGAATGGTGGCAGCGCACAACCAGTACAGGCGGGTAAAGTATACATACCGAAAGATTTGGTGCAGAATTATCAGAGGGGTGAGGATATCTATGCGTGGTTTAGATCCTATGAGCTTGCCTTGAAGATGAATGAAGTGCCTGAGAAAAGTTGGGGAGCGGGTTTGTGGAAGCATTTTGAGGCCTCTGGGAGGGATGTCTTAGCACCCTTAGAAGCAGCAGGGACCTTAACCTACCCCACGATGAAGGAGGCCTTATGCCTCAGGTATGGGCTTACACCAGAACAGTACCGACAGAAGTTTAGGAACTTCAAGAAACTTGATTCGAGTACGTGGGTGGAGTGTGTGAGTATGTACACGCGTGCACTGGAAGGTTGGATAAAGGGCAGCAAAGTTACTGATTATGTGGGGTTGTGTCACTTGATTAGTTGGGAGCACTTGAGTAGTCTATGTGTTCCAGAGCTGCGCCAGCATCTTTTAGACAGCAAGTTAACTGATCCCAGCGAGCTTGCTAAAGAGGCAGACCGCTGGACTAGCACCAGGGTCAACAAAGGGGTGGTAAGTATGCCAGCCAAGGGTGGACAGGGTCCCCAGCAGAAAGGTGGGGAGGACAAGGGTAACAGTAAGGAGTTCTCTAAAGGGCCCCAAAACAGTTCCCAGGAGAAGGAGTCCCAAGCCCCCAAGCCGAAGAGGTCTTGGCCCCCTAAGGGCAACAGACCACCGCCTACTTGCTATGCTTGTAGGGAAGTGGGGCACATCGCCCCTAAATGTCCCAATAAACCCCCAGCACCAGCTGCTGCTCCAGTCCCAGGGTTAGCTAGTGTAGCTTTGGGAGGGGATTTGATTTCCAGTGGGGAAGCGGGATTAGCTATGATGACCCTTGTCTCTTTAGGAGACCAAGAGATGGTCCAGGATACCTTGATACCCGCTAACACTAAGAAATACGGGCAAAAGGTGACCATCAATGGGAGGGAGATAGAGGCTCTGAGAGACACCGGGGCTAGTGTGACATCTGTCAGGTGTCAGTGGGTGTCTGAAGAGCAAGTAATTCCCAATGTGCTCCGCCCAGTAGTGGCAGCTGACACTTCAGTTCGCCTCTGCAAGATGGCGCGTGTTCCCTTTACATGGGGGGGAGTCTCTGGTACCTTGGAAGTCTGTGTCAGTGATGCCTTGCCGGTAGATTGTCTGTTGGGTAACGACCTGGAGAGTTCTCCATGGAAGGACGTAGAGCACAGAACTCACTTGGAGATGTTAGGACTGCCAGCGTGGATCTGTGTATCCACACGTGCCATGACAGCCAGTAAGGGTGGATTGGTAGAACTGGAGCCTGGAACGATGGCCCAGGAACCTGCCAGGAGGGGAAGGGGCAGAGGGCGCGGGAAACCGGCCCCCACTGTTCCCACGGTCCAGGAGGAAGCGGAACCTGAGGGGGATGCCCTGGAACCTACAGGGGAGCAGGTGGCCGAACTGGGGGAGTTGCCTGAGCTGACCCATTGGCAGCAAGAGGGTGGCCCCTCCAGGGAGGAATTCTGCCAGGCTCAGAAGGAGTGCCCTTCTCTCATTGGTGTGCGGCAGCAGGCTGCAGACCAGGCAGCAGGCCTAGGGTCCAAGGAACATTTGATTTACTAGGAAGATGACTTACTGTATAGTGAGCCTAAGTTCGCTGAGCCCGGTGCAGCCCGTGTGCTGGTGGTACCCGAGCGCTTCAGGAACTTCTTACTGGGTCTGGCTCACGACGTGCCGCTCGCAGGACACCTGGGGCAAGACAAGACCTATCACAGGCTTGTCACCCACTTCTACTGGCCCCAGATGAAGAAGCACGTCGGTACCTTTTGTAAGTCATGCCAAACCTGTCAAGCCAGTGGCAAGAGCGGAGGGAAGTGCGTGGCGCCCCTCCAGCCGTTTCCTGTAGTGAGCACCCCTTTCGAGCGGGTGGGCATTGATATCGTAGGGCCCCTGGATCCCAAGACCGCCTTAGGCAACAGGTTTATCCTGGTCTTGGTGGATCACGCCACTCGGTACCCGGAAGCAGTCCCTCTCAGGACAATCACAGCACCCGTGGTGGGCCGTGCATTGATGGGGATCTTTTCCCGTGTAGGGTTCCCTCGAGAGGTGGTCTCCGACCGGGGTACCAACTTCATCTCTAGGTACATGAAGTCTCTGTGGGAGGAGTGTGGAGTAACGTATAAGTTCACCACTCCTTACCACCCTCAAGGAAATGGGTTGGTTGAAAGGTTCAACCGCACCCTGAAAGGTATGATTATGGGCCTAGCGGAGCCCATGAGACGGAAGTGGGACGTCTTGTTACCATGCCTGTTGTTTGCCTACAGGGAGGTGCCCCAGAAGTCCTTAGGGTTCAGCCCCTTTGAACTGCTGTATGGCCACCCTGTTAGAGGACCTCTCACACTGGTGAAGGAGGGGTGGGAGAAATCCCGTGGGAAGACCCCCCAGGATGTGTTCAGCTATGTGCTGGCCATCCGCAACCAAACGCAGCGCTTCAGGAAGCTCGCTCAGGAGAACCTAGAAGCCAGCCAGGAGGAGATGAAAAGATGGTACGACCAGAATACCACTCTGGTAGAATTTCATCCCGGGCAGAAAGTGTGGGTAATGGCGCCGGTGGAGCCCTGTGCGCTCCGTGACAAGTGGACCGGGCCATATGAGGTGGTAGAGCGCAAGAGTGAGGTGACCTACCTGATCAACATGAAGACTCCTAGGCAGCCCCTTAGAGTCTTGCATGTAAACCGCCTCAAACCCCACTTCGAGAGGTCTGAAGTGACGATGCTCATGGCTACCGACGACGGTGGGGAAGAGGATAGTGATCCTCTCCCTGACCTCCTGGCAACCCAGGAGCAAGACGGGTTAGTGGATGGTGTGGTCCTCTCGCCCACCCTGACCCCAGAGCAGCAGAGCGACTGTCGCCAGGTGTTGGGTCAGTTTGCCTCCCTGTTCTCCCTGACACCAGGTGTCACCAATTGGTGCGTCCATGATGTGGACACTGGAGATAGCCTGCCTGTGAAACAGACGTTTTACAGAGTAGCTGACAAGGTCAGGGCCAGCATCAAGGAAGAAGTTTCCAGGATGTTGGCGTTAGGGGTAATTGAGCCCTCTAGCAGTCCCTGGGCTAGCCCAGTGGTCCTCGTTCCCAAGAAATCTGCTACACCCGGTGGCCCGTCAGAACTTCGGTTTTGCGTGGACTACCGCGGGCTCAATGCGGTCACCAAGACTGACGCGCACCCCATCCCCAGAGCTGATGAGCTCGTGGATCGGTTAGGAGCTGCCCGGTACCTCAGCACCTTCGATTTGACTTCGGGGTACTGGCAGATTGCCTTAACTGACGGGGCAAAGGAGAGGTCGGCATTTTCAACGCCAGAGGGGCACTTCCAGTTTCGAGTCATGCCCTTTGGATTGAAAAATGCCCCTGCCACCTTCCAGAGACTGGTCAACCGGGTACTGACCGGGCTGGAGCAATTCAGCGCCGCATACCTGGATGACATTGCTGTGTTCAGCTCCACTTGGGAGGAACACTTGCAACACCTCTGTGAAGTGTTGAGGGCGCTGCAGAAGGCAGGCCTCACTATCAAGGCTAGTAAGTGCCAGATAGGGCAAGGATCAGTGGTGTATTTGGGACACCAGGTGGGGAGCGGCCAGGTGGCGCCCCTACAGGCGAAGATCGATACCATTCTGGCTTGGGAACCCCCCAAGACGCAGACAGAGGTGAGGGCCTTTCTAGGACTCACCGGGTATTACAGACGGTTCATCAAGGGATACGGCACCATTGTTGCCCCCTTAACGGAACTAACCTCTAGGAATCAGCCCAGGAAAGTGAATTGGACCGAGGCCTGTCAAACTGCTTTTGATGCCCTGAAAACTGCAATGTGCACAGCACCGGTGCTTAAAGCGCCTGACTTTTCGAGTGAGTTCGTAGTGCAGACAGACGCTTCAGAGCAAGGCGTGGGAGCAGTACTCTCACAGATGGACGACGAGGGCGGGGACCAACCCGTAGCTTTCATTAGTAGGAGGCTACTTCCCAGGGAACAGAGGTGGAGCGCTATTGAAAGGGAAGCATTTGCTGTGGTCTGGGCCCTGAAGAAGCTGAGGCCCTACCTGTTTGGGACTCACTTCCGTGTTCAGACCGACCACAGGCCCCTCAGATGGTTAATGCAGATGAGGGGTGAGAATCCAAAACTGTTGAGGTGGTCCATCTCCCTACAGGGAATGGACTTTACGGTGGAACACCGTCCCGGTACAGAGCACGCCAATGCTGATGGTCTGTCCAGGTTTTTCCGCCTTAGCGATGAGAACTCCCAAGAGGGTGGGTAGTTCTCCCCGCTTTCAGCTGGAGGGGACACGTGTTAGACCTGACATCCTTGGCGTGGGTTTTTCCCCTATCTTTTGCCTCTGTTACCTGGATTTTTGATGCTGTGCTGGATTTCGATATGCTGGTTTAGATGCTTTGGACACTCTGTCACTGCTAATCAGTGCCAGAGTGTAAGTGCTCCCTGTGTAAAATATCGCATTGATTGGATATACCTGATTGGCACATCTGTATCACCATGAAGTCCCTAGTAAAGTGCACTGTGTGTGCCAGGGCTGGTGATGACGGATGCTACTAGGGGGTCTGCAGCGCTGATTGCGCCACCCACCTGTGTAGCCCTAAAACAGTGTCTCAGGCCTGCCGCCGCAGGCCTGCCTGCAGTCCCCGGACTGCCATGTCCCCCTGGCCAGTGTCCACACTGGCCGGGCCTAACCCTTCCCTTTTCATACACGTCAGTCATCCCTATGGAAGGCCCAAGGTACCCCCCTGGGCAGGGTGCAGTGTATGTAGAAGGTAGAGCATGTACTAGTGCAGGTAACATGTTCTGGTAGTGAACACCGGCCATTTTGTGTGTTCACTACTGCAAGGCTATCTTGTTCCATAGGCTAACATGAGGGAGGCGGGTGCCGATGGCTATCCGCCTATCTTCTCATACGAACAAGATAAGACATGAGTGTTTGATATCCCTGAGCTCAGCATTTGATAACACATCTTTTAGGAGAGATTGTTTTTAAATCCTGAGTTGGAGAACAGTACTTTTTAGAGAGTAGCTGTTCTCTTGTCTGACCCTTCTGTGTGCCTGGGCGCGCTTGTGGATTGACTGTCTGGTTTGAGAGTGACAGGGGCTGGGGATCCCCCGGGAGGTTGACCGAGTCAGCCCTCTGCTGAATGGCGACAATCGCAAGGAGAGTGGAGGGAGGAGATAGCACCTGGGATTGAATAGGGCTGTGCCTGCCTGCCACTCCGCTGGCTCCACCTCCTGCTGGGCGGCTGACGACTCTGCCCCTCACTCTGAAAAGAATGTAGAGACCAGGAAAACAAAGTGCTCCAACAACACCCAGAACTGGATCAGACCGGGCTCAGGACCCACTTGCACAAAGACTTCAAAGACTTTTAGGGGTATAAGTACAAGACCCCTGACAACAGATTTTTAGATTCGACCATCAAGAGGAACCTCTGCTGAAAGACGGACCGCTGAAGAACTAAAGGAAGATTGCCGTGCTGTGTGCTCTAAAGGCTGACCTGTTCTGCTTTGCAACTGAAGCTGAGGAGGAGAAGGGGTCTTGCTGTGTGCTGACCCTATCCACTTGACCAAACAAGACTTTGCTGTGTGCTGTGTCTTCAACTGAATCTCCAAGGGCCTGAGAAGAGCTGGCCTCCTGTTTCGCAACCCAGGGATAGAAAGGTTGCCAAGAACTCAAGACTCTGCTGTGTCCCACCTGCGCTGCTGTGTGCCGCCGGGATCGGGGACTGTTCTACCAAGCTTCTCGACATCTGCCTGTGAGGTGGGCTGGCTGCTCTCTGTCTTGCTGGAGAGTACCGCACCGAGCCGGGCCTGACACCGGTTGCCGCATCAAGAAGATCGACGTGCTCATCGGCACGTGCCTTGCCGCGACCCGGAGGCCTGAAGCAGACCGAGAGTCGTATTTCCCTGCTCTACGAAGCCGCGCAGTGAGTGGCTGACGCCGGTGACGTCGACATCGTCACTGGGGGCTCGTCGAGGGAGTTGTGGAATCCTTGCATCGAACAGCCCGAGGAGCGCTCGTGCAACGAGCGCAGTGACACCGCCGGAGCAACGTAGCTGCCTAAAACATCGAGAGCCTACAAACTGATTCATTCTCAGTGAGTATCGAATCACTCAAGAGACTAGAGACTATCGTCCGACGATCCCGACCAACCAAGAAAGCGATTATTGTGTAAACCTGTGATGCTTGATTTCAACTGCGGAAACTAGATAAAGATATATTATTTTTTGATATAACTCACCTGTGTGGTCTAAGTTTGTGGTGTGCGGAGGAGGGGTCATTGTGGTGTCTACGTGCAAATACCTTACACATTGCCTTGGGGATAAGCCTGTCTGCTCGAGCCAAGCTACCTAGAGGGTGAGCAGGGGTTATCTACCGTGTGTGTCCCTGTACCCTGACTAGAAGCAAGGGTCCCTATTTGGTCTAAGGTGAATACCTCTGCCAACTAGAGACCCCCAGATCTAACAGTCTGGAAGGAGGTGCCTCATCAGCAATGCCTCTGCTATTCAGCCAAGCGCCGCGCCCCACCTAAATCCAGACCAATGTCTTGCTGGCTTCTTTCTTGATTGCTTGGCCAACTGTCTTTCAGTTTTTAAAAATGTCTGATACAAAGGCAGCAAGTCAGGGCATCGATGCGTCTGTAACTAGGCAGACTGGATATCTGTCACATTTGTGACGGAGAACCTGGACGAGGAAACGCTAAATCAGGCCCCTAGTTCTGATCAACTGGTTGAATGTGATGAGATGTGGTCCATGTGGAGAAGTCCAAGTCCCTACCGGGAAGGGGTTCGGACCAGAGCCACTGGAGGCTGTTTTTTGAAGGTCGTCTTCCTGCCTCTGTCTCTCCAGGGTTTGAGGCTGCAGGCGAGAGAGCGAGGGAAAGAGACAGATAGGGGCAGAGCGACCGTGCACAGAAAGAGGCTTGAAACATAGACAGGAATGGATTGGGGCTGGTTTCTGGTTTGAACATTTTTGCTTTGCTGCCGGAGGTGCCTTTGGTTCCTTGCCTGGCGCCGTGCGCCCCTTGGGCTTAGGGTCATGCTTGTCAATGCAATAGGAAAAGCTGTCAAATTTCAAGATATCTACAATGAATATGATGCAGGTTCACCTTCATTGACTTTCAGCGAAGATTATTCACATCTTTGCTGGTCAACCAGACTGGATAGTTGGGTGTGTTCAACCACCCTCAAGCACTACGTCATTTGTGGTCGTATTTACAAAGGGATTCCGACTTGGACAGAACAGAACAACCCCATTAAATAAATAAAGTTCTTAAAGTGAGCATTTAATCGAGTCTAGCATCTGATTTTTTTGTACCTAATACAAGGAACATTAAACAATGATAGCTTCATATGCATTCCCATTAGCTGCATTTAAAATGTATTGACATAAACCCATGTTCTGTTGACGCATTGTATCCCAAGAGAAAAACAACTCCAAGTCGAAGTATTTAAAAAAAGCCACGTGATAATTGCACCGTGGATGTATTTTTTACACTCACATTTCACCTGCATGGGAGCAATAGACAATATTTTCTTTGTTCTTTGTGTGATGTTGGAAGAAAGACAAAGGGCTCTATTTCTGTACATGGTTATCGAAAGGTTAATCGCAAGCAAGCTTGTTTTCTTTCTGTCTTTTCATACGTAGAATGTTAAACAACTCGTCTTTTGAAAAAGCACTGGGCCTTGAGTGACGTCAGCATGGGTCCTGGGCAACCGCGTGAGCACCGGATCTGAAAACCGATAGATGTAATCTCGTGTGTTTTTCCAGCCTGGTTACGTCATACGTTCACACACGTCCAAGCACCATTATTCTTAGCTCCGCTGATAATAGTAGGAAGCAACGACGAACAAATGCAGTGGACGGGGTGATTGTTAGCCAGCTGGCTGGTGCATGTAAATAGATGAGGTCACGAAAACCAAATGACTTAATGTGCTGTTACCGTGCAATTTCTTCTGACACCAGAGAGGAGGCAAAACTCTAGTCATTGAGGGAGCCTGCTTTTAAGGTTAATTTAAAGGGCGGGCAGGCTTGCCCAGGGGAGAGAACAAAGCACTATTCTAGCTGGGAGTACAGTTGCCTCGTGGCCAGTAGTTTAGAGAGACAGTTGATATTTCAAAATTCACAGCATTTAAAAAACGCAGGAAAATCAGCCAAAGACGTTATTTTGTCCAGCTAGGAATACAAACTTAAAAAAGCATAAACAAAAAGAAATCCCTTTATACATACTCATACATGCTAACGTGGGAGATTTAAAGTAAAAAATCGGGAGAATGAAAATTCCCTATTGACTTCTATTGTAGAAAATGCAATTTCAGGTGGGAGACATCTGAAATAAAGCCATTTTTGGCTTGAAAAACCGTTAGTCTCCCATCTGAATCGGCTCTATTGGCATGTATGTTTATAAGTATTTCAGAACACTCTAAAGCAGGGTTCTCCAAAGTCGGTCCTGATCCATGCCAGATTGTTTGCATATCCACATTTAGATAAATGTAGTTATCTTAAAAATCTTGCACGAATCCGGCCCTCCAGGAACGACTTTGGAGAACCCTGCTCTAAAGTATTCCTGAATGACCATCAGGGCCAGCTTTAGTGCTGGTGGTGCCTGGTGCAACAATGCTTCTAGGCGCACACCCCCCAATGATCTCCTTCGCCATGGGTTTCCTCACTATCACCCTTTAACAGCACCCCTCAAGTCTCCATAACCACGTGTATATTAGGATTTTAACTTAGAAATTGCAAGTAACAAAAGGCTCTCTTTGACAAAAAACAGTAACCCACTGAACTATTTACATTATATGCTCGCTGTGATCTGTATGGTACACCTGCTTTGCAGCATAAACCCTCTGCGCTACCTTATGATGAGTTGAAACTTCCATTAGACAAAAACTCCATCTCTCTCCAGCAGCATTCATCTCCAGAGTTAGCTTGACATTTTTATTGTTGCTTGAAAATTTCTGGAGGCAAAGTAGCTGCCGCAGGTGCTTTTAATTCCCTAATATTTTTGAGGAAACAACGCCACCAAAGTCAGTGCCCAGTGCGATGCCATCGGTCGCACCTCTCTAGAACCGGCCCTGATTATCATTATAACAAACAGAGGCAGATTTGCTATGTTAAAAAAAAATATACAGGATTTTAAGAAATTATTAATCCAGTAGCAGCTGCTAACCCTTCCAAAATATCCTAGAATTAACAAAAGGCTGGTACTTTTCTCTTGGAATGGTGGCAACTCTAGTTAGGATAAATCAAGTGCAAGTACCTCTTCCATATTAAATCTTCAGCCATGAGAAATTGCGGCACGTCATCAAAGTACAATTTAGCACACCCTTTTCAAAAAGCACTCACATACATGCTCATCTTCGAAATCCTCTAGCCCTAGCCACCAAAGGGCATTGCTAACCCTAGCCTCCACATTTAAAAGATTGTGGGGCTAATTTACAAGCCCCTTGTGCCACCCATGCGTCACTTTTAATATGGGAGCGAGTGGTGTACCAGCGGCAAAAGGGACTTGTAAATAAGCCCCTGTATATAAAGGTGTTTATGCATTTTTTTGACAAAAACAACAAATTGTCACACATATTATTAGCATACATGCTGTTTTAACTTACGGTAAATCGGGATTGTCAAATGAGTTAATAGCTGGCTACCTCCCTACCCCGCTCATCCCAAGAGACCCTAAACGTTTAGATATCATTCACATTCAATTTACATTTTATAATTTATTTAGATGCATTTGATAAGGGGTGGGAGAAGGGGGAGATTCCGACTTTCCTCCACCTTTGAAATCATAACTTTCATGCAAGACGGACCATCACCAGGTCACCCCACCTATGCTCAGGATTCCAATTGTCCTTGAAAGTATCAAGGGGTGCAGTGGCGTAACGATAATTGAGGGGGCCCCGCTGCAAGGTACATGGAGGGGCCCCCTCCGGACTCTATCAAGAGCTCACCGGCCGAAGTGCAGTGCTGAGGGGGCCCCCTGGAGCTTGAGGGCCCCCCGCACAGCGGGGGATGCGGGGGCCTGTGTTACGCCCCTGAAGGGGTGCTGTCACGTTCGTCACAAGGCATTCCACATCTTAGTGGGTTCCAGTGACCTGGGGAGTAACCTGGTAGCCAGAAACACAAAGGATTGCTTTAGTCTACAGATCACTAAAAATTCACATGGAGGAACAGGACAGTCATTTAATGGGATACACATCCCCTCCACTGCTTTGGGTTTCATAACAAGCCCCAATACACACATTTGACAGTCATTCCAAAAGCAGGCCTCTATCTACTCTACACTCTGTTTAATTGCTGTTATAATAAGCATAAACGCTAAAATTAACAAGCTGAAAGCTCACACCTGCTGTGGTTCACACAGTTTACTGTGCAACAACAATCAATTAAAGCAACTGATTGTAGCATTAGTAGCATTGTGTGGCTCAACTTTAATTTATCCCCCTTCTCTGCAGTAAAGTTGAAGTGAAGACCTACCTGTAGCTTATGCAGCTGACACGAGGCTCCATCAATTGAGATGTACATAATATTCCCTTTTTTGTACATGCAAAATTAATGCATAGGCCTCACCCTCGAATCATTTAGTGAAACAGGAGAGTGCCTTATGTGTGTGGGAAGGTCGCTCTAACTAGGGTCTGGGTAAACACCTTAAATGGATTTCATAGCGCAGTTCCGGTTAGAATCATTTTTTTTTTTATAAACAGATTTTATGGAATTTTGTGCAAAGAAAATTAAGTACAATATGACACACATTTGGCTTGTCGGATAAAATTAAATAGTGCGTCACAAGCACTGGCATGCAACTGATACAATACGTAATTACAAAGCAGCAGCAACAGCGACTCCCCCGCCCTCAGGCAGCACAATGGATTTGCTGACTCAGCCACTTCCCCCATACTCGGCCGTGCTTACGGGGGCAGCCGCTGGCCTCGTAGATCGGCTTTTCCTGCACTGCACACCAATCCCCCCCCCCCAGCACCATTGTGAGAGAGTGAGAGGATAAGGGGACTTCCATCAGGTAGCGATGTCTCGTTTAGCGATCATAAGGGCCATGCCTAAGAATAAACAGTCAGCCCTTGTACCCCGAGCCCTCAAGGAAACCCAGTAGAAGCATTGGGGGAGAAAAGAGGACCTCATGTGCCAGCACCTCAGTTAACTCTTCCCACCACAGACCAGAACATTTGAATTATAGGACATAGCCAAACCACATAGTAAAAATCGACAGGAGCATCGCCACACCGAGGGCATGTAGGCTTGGGACGCAGTCTCGCTCAGTGGAGCCTAGTTGGGGAGAGATAAGCACTATAGGCGTAGTATGTTTGAACCAGTCGCAGTTTGGAAAAGGTTGTGATCACCCTCAACGCGTCGCCCAAATCGTCATCCTCAAGAGGTCCCAGCCATGTTTCCCATCGGGCTCTAAGGTGGTCCAGAGTGACTGGTGTATTAACTATCAAGGTTTGGTAGATTTTAGAGACTCCACCCTTTCCCAAATCACAGATCAAAGCTCAGCTTCCAGCGGACTGAACTCGGGGAGTGAGGCAGTCTGGGAGAGATGCGGCTAAAGTGCATGGCTCAATTGAAGGTATTTATAAAACTATGTATTGGTCAGTGCATATATGGTTTGTAGTTCTTGTTATGAACGCATGTGTCCCCCCGACCAGACGTCCCTAATTTGTGAGAGCCCAATAAGGTCCAATTGTCCAAAACCCTATAGAGACACCACCTCCCTCAACCAGGTACCATGCCAGAGAGGTGTTTGTTGCGTGAGTTTGGTGTCCCAGCAGATGTGTCGTAAAGTTGCCCTCCAACCTTGTAGGGCCAATTTGGTCACTGAGGGAGTGGAGTTAGGAATGGGAGAACCATAAAGCAAGGATAGAGTTGGGGGAACTCCATAAGGGTTAGCTCCAGATGATAGGCAGTGTCCGACCAACCCCCATAATGGATTACCAGGAGGTGTGAAGCTAAGTGATACAGGTAGAGGTTGGCCATTCCCAGTACGCTGTCATAGGGGCCTGTTGGCAATATGCCAATGCAAGGCGAGCCCTAGAACCGTGCCAGAGAAAGGAGATCGCAATCCTTCACTTCCACGGTATGAGGATCGGCACGTTTTGAAAGGTGTAAAGAAAACAAGGCAGGATCATTTTATATAGGGTGATATGACACATTACATTTAGCGAGAGGGATTGCCATTTAACAAGGTGGGCTTTGGCTTTCCGCGTCGTGGGAATGTCATGCAATTTTTTGTCAAGGCTCCTTGCCCCCCTGTGCAGAGACCTCCACAGTATAGAACTCCACAGGCGGGGTACAGAGCCTTGTTCGCCAATGCCCGTTTTTTAAAATGAGAACACATTTTTCTCCGTGGTGAAAGTTTATGCCTTAAGCCCCACCAAATCTGGGGTGATAAGTAAAACTCTGACCATTTCCAGGATGGAAACAAGTCAGAGAGAAGTTTGGGAACACCCACAAACGTGCTGGTTTGTGGTCATTCACAAACTTCCAGTGCAAACGACGCCTTGAAACATCCACTTCCCACCCCTTGTGTTGGATTTATTACTGCAGATTTCTCCCCATTCGTGACAGAGCAATCCACACTAGTAAATGCCTCTTCTCATGCTATGAATCCCTTGGTGGGTTCCTGGCAGGTGTAAAAAATTTAAAGTCGAATGTACCAGGGCATCTTTTCTCGATATAGGTTGTCCACTGACAAAGTTAAATAGCTTTTTTCACTTCTTGTTTCGGTTGTGAGAAAACAAAAACATCCCAGCTTTCCTAACGCCAGTGTGTTTGAATTATGTGATCTAAGCTAAGTCACCACACATCCTGGAAGTCTCTCCCATTCAGAAGACATGAAAAGAGATTCAGTATAGAATTCTTTCAGTCTGCGTAGGGCTGATGTGAGCCCGCTTGCACCCAAGCACAACCCGTTAACTATTTTTAGCACAGTAGGAAGCACCAGGAACACAGCAGAGCACAGGGTGGTTATTTGGCAGCTGGTGGCTGCGACTAAATAGATGAGGTAATGAAAACACATCGAGTTCATGCCCTACCTATGTAGCTCCCCTCGTGGCAAGATGCCAGGGATGGTAAGCACTCCCACCAAGTGGCTAATGGAATGAATAATCTGCAAAATATTAAAACTTTTTTCTGATGATCATCCAGAAATAAAGCACCCTGTCTGCCTGAGAGTTCTACTGGAAAGAAATGCAAAACAACACACTTGCATGCACTTTACATACCGGTGTCCCAATTAGGCCCTAGAGGCCTGGGTAATTGCCAGATTTTCAAGAAATCCGCAGAAGATATACTTTGATATAATATTGCTGAACGTCAGTTGTTATGACATGAATCCATCCCTCCTGGAGCTGAGCCTCCTGAATATCAAACACACAATATCTTGGTATAGAAATATAGAGGACGCTATAAGTGAAATATTGAAAGGTATAGAAGTATTGATTCCGGGGTATGGATGGCCTCCTGGTTGGCTATTACGTGTGCCTGTTGTTCTCTCCTTGCGCACTGAATGAGACTCGATTGTATTGTGAGGCAATGTTTCTTTACCTATCTGCTGTGTACTATGGTTGTTATTACCGCTGCGGAGTTGCTTTATATGAAAGTGAGAAATAAAGGTTTAAAAAAAGTAAGTATAGGTTTTCTATACCTAACTACCCATTTTTGTACCTTGATTATATATATATATATATATGTATATATATATTCAGTGAAAAAACCATAGGTTTCAGGGGTGTTATAGTTAGCTGGACTTTTCACTTGTACAAAACCATTGAAATTCCCCCGTTATAGTTAGTTCAGCTAACTATAACTCGCGCGCCCGCAATGCACTGCTGATGACGTCACATATTACATCACTCATGACATGGTCAGTGACATCACTCATGACATCACTGATGACATCTCAAATGACATCACTGATGACATCATCCAGTGAATGTGTGATTTTCTGAAAATTAAATATGTTTTATATATGTATATCTCAAGGTCGATGGAAGAATAAATGGGTATATAAGTGTCTAAATGGATGATTTGTTTTTGAAAAATTGATTGTGTAACTGACTGATTAAGTGTATCATAGTGAATACATGGCTTAGTGAGTAATGTTTAAATATGTAAATATCTGTATCAGTCTCTCACTTTGTGTATAAGTGGCTGCATGGGTTGGTGAATAGCTACATGAGTGTCTATATAGGTTATTAGTTGGTTTTTTGAGTATCAGTCTGAGTGTCTGCATGGTTCGGTGGGGGGTATTACGTAGTGCATAGGTGCATGAATGAGTGACTCACTGTTTGTATGTGTTGAAGACAGCATGTGTGCAGGACTGTATGGGTGGATGAGTGTGTGTATGGGTGTGTTAGTGAGTGAATGACTGTCTCAATAGTGTCTTTATGAGTAACTACATATGTTTTAAACTAGTATATGTGACTATTGGTATATGTGAGAGTGAGAGATTGAAAGAGTTCCTGTATGAATAAGTATGTGTTTCTATAAGTGATTGTTTAAAAGACTAAGTATGTGTAAGTGTCCGTAGAAGTAAGTGTGGTGGTGTGTGTATAACTGTATATGCAAGTAAATGTATGTTTGATTCTTTATTAGCATGAGTGACTGTTGGACCCGGCCTCGTAGAATGGCCCTCCGTGCCCCCGCACCACCGAAACCTGGTACCTACAGCCCAAGCACACGGCCCAGCCGAGCCTCCCCACCAGGACACACGCACCGACCCGGACATCCCCGTCCCTGGCCTCTCTCCTTTCGGCCACCCCGGGCCCGCGTGCCCACTTCATGCACCAAGATGGCCGCCCGGCCCCAGCGCGACCCGGGCCTAGAGGCGCCACTCCGGCTGGAGGACATCCCGCTTCCAGGGGATGAGAGAGGGAGGAGCAGTTTCTATCGCACCTCTGAACTCCCCCGGGACGATGGGTTTCGATCGGCCCTCCGGCCTCCCTGAGGGCTGGCTCCACGCCTGCTGGGTGTCTGGGACTCCTCCCGACCCGGCCCTGTAAGGATCAAAAGACTATAGCAGGAAGTCCCGACAAGCGACCCCCAGGTGACAAGACCCCTGCCTGCACAGACTCCGGACATCAAAGAGGGGTCGACCTATAACAAGGGGTGCTCTGGGTCTGTCCGGCAGATTCGACGCTGGAACAACGAGAGCCTGCCGACGTGGTCGCGGCTCCTGGAACTTGAACCCACCTGAGCCCTGCTGAGTGACTCGCGGCTCCCTGAAGATCGTAAGACCTCCGAACTTGTACCTGAGCCCTGCTGAGTGACTCGCGGCTCCCTGAAGATCGTAAGACCTCCGAACTTGTACCTGAGCCCTGCTGAGTGACTCGCGGCTCCCTGAAGATCGTAAGACCTCCGAACTTGTACCTGAGCCCTGCTGAGTGACTCGCGGCTCCCTGAAGATCGTAAGACCTCCGAACTTGTACCTGAGCCCTGCTGAGTGACTCGCGGCTCCCTGAAGATCGTAAGACCTCCGAACTTGTACCTGAGCCCTGCTGAGTGACTCGCGGCTCCCTGAAGATCGTAAGACCTCCGAACTTGTACCTGAGCCCTGCTGAGTGACTCGCGGCTCCCTGAAGATCGTAAGACCTCCGAACTTGTACCTGAGCCCTGCTGAGTGACTCGCGGCTCCCTGAAGATCGTAAGACCTCCGAACTTGTACCTGAGCCCTGCTGAGTGACTCGCGGCTCCCTGAAGATCGTAAGACCTCCGAACTTGTACCTGAGCCCTGCTGAGTGACTCGCGGCTCCCTGAAGATCGTAAGACCTCCGAACTTGTACCTGAGCCCTGCTGAGTGACTCGCGGCTCCCTGAAGATCGTAAGACCTCCGAACTTGTACCTGAGCCCTGCTGAGTGACTCGCGGCTCCCTGAAGATCGTAAGACCTCCGAACTTGTACCTGAGCCCTGCTGAGTGACTCGCGGCTCCCTGAAGATCGTAAGACCTCCGAACTTGTACCTGAGCCCTGCTGAGTGACTCGCGGCTCCCTGAAGATCGTAAGACCTCCGAACTTGTACCTGAGCCCTGCTGAGTGACTCGCGGCTCCCTGAAGATGTCCAGAGACTGTCCCTGAGCCTCTTCTCTCCCCTTCGAGACTCTTGAGCCCTGTCACCTTGTACATATTCGAACTTGTACCTGAGCCCTGCTGAGTGACTCGCGGCTCCCTGAAGATCGTAAGACCTCCGAACTTGTACCTGAGCCTGCTGAGTGACTCGCGGCTCCAACCGACTCTCACGGTCCCGCCGGACCCCGACTACAACAGCGTATCCCCCAGCTCGAGGATTGTGAGCTGTGCGCCGGATACGTCCCTGCTTGAACCTTTACCAGAGACTGTCCCGCTACCCCCTACCCCTTCCGAGACTCTTGAGCCCGTGCTCACCTTGTACATATTTGCAGTGATAACCTACTTGATAAAGATTGTTTTCTCAGAATACCCGGTGTGGTCCCTCTGTGTCGTGTGGTGCCAGAAGTACGATCCTAGATACGAGATTCCTCCCCCTGGGGAGTCTCCCACCAGTGCCCGGCTACGATACCTTGAGGGTGGGACTCAGGGTAGTCAGGACCCCTTCCAGGCTCCTCTGAGGTCGCCGTCTAACATTGGTGGCAAGCGACGGGATTCGGGCCCATCACCTAGAGATCGTACCGTGAACAACGGAAGCACTACCGACAAAGATGGCAGAAGGAAGCGCCGTGAGCCCTGCAGAAACCAGCGCCAACAGGGTGTTCCAGGTGGAGCAGCTAGAAGAATACACACACAAGGAGCTAAAGCAATTCTGCAAAGAACTTAAAATCGCTACCACTGGTCTCAACACTAAAGAGGATTTGCAGAAAGCACTGAAAACTTGGGTGGAGACCGGGGCCTCCCGCCCGGAAGGTACGGGGGAGCGCCCCGATGAAGCCGAACCCCCCCAAAGTGGAAGCAGTAGCAATCGGGTGCGAGGCATCGTACCGGACGAGGGCCTATCCCCAGAAGAGCTCGCGGACAGAGAGAGAAGCCGCAATCATGAACTCGAGTTAGCCAAACTCAAAATCGAGGGCGAGTTGAAGTTAGCGGAAAAAAAGCTAGCAGTAGAGCAAATGCATGTACAAGGCGAACTAGAAGAAAAAAAGCTCCAACGGGAGCACGAAGGAAGGAAGCTCCAACTAGAGCACGAACGCAGCTTGAAAGAAATCGAGCTCAAGGCCAGAAGCGAAGAAGGAAGGCCCCCGGGAAACCGAGAGACGGCCTCCCCAGCGGAACAGAAGGTCCACATCCCCAAGGATGTGGTCAAGGAATATCATAAAAACGATGACATTCAGCAATGGTTCAGGGCCTACGAGGTCGCCATGACCTCCCATCGGATTCCGCAGAAGGATTGGGGGGCGGGGTTGTGGGGGCGGTTTCTGAGCGAAGGAAGGGACACCCTGCTCGACCTACCCCTCTCCCTGCAGACCTCTTACAGCCACATGAAAGAGGCGCTACTCACAAGATACGGCCTCACCCCAGAAATGTACCGTCAGCGATTCCGGGACTGCCGGAAGATCCCGGGCACCACCTGGGTGGAGTATGTAAACTTTTTCAGTCGGGCCTTCGATGGGTGGATCAAGGGCAGCAAAGTCACCACCCTTGCCGAACTCACTGACCTCATGTTGTGGGAACATTTGGCTGCGAACTGCTTCATAGAACTACGTCAGCATCTGCTTGACAGCAAGCTCACAGATCCCCGGAAGCTGGCTGTGGAGGCCGACCGCTGGACCAACACCCGGGTCTCCCGGGGCATGGTAGGAGAGTACCCCCGAGCCGGTCAGGGACCACCCCGCCAGAGAGGGGGAGGGAACCAGGGAGGGCCGAGAGAGTCCCAGCCTAGCCCCCCGAAGACACAACCTCCACCTTTCCCGGCGCCCCCCCCCCACCGGTGACAGGGCCCCCTGGGAGACGGGGACACCGGATGACCGTCACATGTTTCCGTTGCCAGAAACCCGGGCACTACGCCAATGACCCAGAGTGCCCCATGGCCACCCAAGTCTCCCCTACCACCCCTGCGAGACAGATAGCCAACGTAGCTCTGGGGGAGGGGGTTGAGGAAGCCGAGGAGTGGGAACCCGCAGCAATGGCCCTAGTATCCCTGGGAGATAGAGAGATGATCCCTGGTAGCCTCCTACCCTCCAACACACAGAAGTACGGGCAGCTCGTCAAGATCAATGGCCACCAGGTAGAGGCCCTGCAAGACACCGGGGCCAGTATCACTGGTGTCCTCAGGCACCTAGTCCCTGAGGAGCAGATCCTCCCCAATGTCTTTTGCCCCGTAATATCCGCAGACAATAGAGAAAGTATGTGTCAGGTAGCCCTGGTGCCGTTTGAGTGGGGAGGGGTGATAGGGAAACTCAAGGTGGCCGTAAGAACCTCCCAGCCGGTCGACTGCCTCTTAGGGAACGACCTAGAGAGTTCTCCCTGGAAGCACGTCGAGCGCAAGGCCCACCTAGGAATGATGGGACTCCCCGAGTGGGTGTGCGCCACCACCCGATCTATGTCAGCCCGGCTCACTCCCCGGAGAGAAGTCGAGAACACCCCGATCGAAGAGACCAGTACAGTCCCCGCCGAGGGTCCTCCCGTCCCCCCAGCAGAAGGGTCCGTCGCCCGCGACGAACCCGCACCATCCGACCCCGCCCCGGTCCCCGAGTTGGGAGATCTACCCGAGTTGGCCCATTGGCGCCACGAGGGCGGGCCCACTCGGGAAGAGTTTTGCCGGGAGCAAGCCACTTGTCCTTCCCTCGTCGGACTGCGGCGCCAAGCCGAGGGCCAAGCCGCAGGTGACCAGACCGGGACACACCGAATCTATTGGGAAAATAGCATCTTGTACAGTGAGCAGAAGTCGGTAGAGTTGGGATCCGGACGGGTACTGGTGGTACCCCTCCGCTTCCGAGATTTCCTCCTGGGCTTAGCCCACGACGTCCCCCTCGCCGGCCACCTGGGTCAGGACAAGACCTACAGCCGACTAGTGACCCATTTTTACTGGCCTAGAATGAGAGCAGCGGTAGAGGCCCACTGCAAGTCCTGCCCCACGTGCCAGGCTAGTGGGAAGAGTGGGGGGAAGTGCAAGGCTCCCCTCCAACCCTTCCCGGTCGTCAGTACCCCTTTTGAACGAGTCGGAATCGACATCGTGGGACCCCTGGACCCCCCCACCTCCCAAGGCCACCGTTTCATCTTGGTCCTCGTGGACCACGCCACCCGCTATCCTGAGGAGATTCCCCTACGCACCATTACGGCCCCCGTGGTGGGCCGGGCCCTGATGGGAATCTTTTCCAGGGTGGGTTTTCCCCGCGAGGTCGTGAGCGATCGCGGCACTAATTTTATCTCGAAGTATATGACGTCCCTGTGGCAACAATGTGGGGTATCCTATAAGTTCACCACCCCGTACCATCCCCAAGGGAACGGCCTAGTAGAAAGGTTTAATAGGACTTTGAAAGGGATAATCGCTGGCCTAGAAGAGCCCCTCTGGCGTAAGTGGGACGTCCTGCTCCCCTGCCTCTTGTTCGCTTACCGGGAGGTCCCCCAGAAGTCCTTAGGGTTCAGCCCGTTTGAATTACTCTATGGACACCCCGTGCGAGGTCCCCTCAGTTTGGTTAAGGAAGGGTGGGAGGCAGCACCCCAGACCACCCCCCGAGATGTGTTCCAATACGTCCTGGCCCTCCGAAACCAGACCAGGAAGTTCCGAGAACTGGCCGAGGCCAACCTGGAGGCAAGTCAAGAGGAGATGAAGCGCTGGTACGACCAGAATGCCACTCTGGTCGAGTTCCAGCCGGGCCAGCAGGTGTGGGTCATGGCCCCCGTGAAGCCGGGCGCCCTCCAGGACCGATGGACTGGGCCCTACAAGGTGGTTGAGTGGAAGAGCGAAGTCACATACTTGGTGGACGTCCAGTCACCTCGGGATCCCCTCCGGGTCCTGCACTTGAACCGCCTCAAGCCTCACTTCCAGCGGACAGAACTGAGCCTCCTGCTGGCCACCGATGACGGGGCCGAAGATGAGTCGGATCCTCTCCCGGACCTCCTGTGTGTCAAGGAGCAGGATGGCTCCGTGGAAGGAGTGAACCTCTCCCCAGCCCTCACTGCCCAGCAACAAGCGGACTGCCGCCAGCTCCTAAGACAATTTTCCGACCTCTTCTCCCTGACCCCCCGGGTCAGCAACTGGTGTGTTCATGACGTGGACACCGGGGACAGCCCGCCGGTGAGACACCGAGCCTACCGGGTTCCTGACCGGGTCCGGTCCTGCATTCAAGCGGAAGTCTTGAAGATGTTGACCCTGGGGGTGATCGAGCCCTCTGACAGTCCCTGGGCCAGCCCCGTGGTCCTGGTCCCGAAGGCAGCGGCCCCCGGTGACGCCCCCGAGCTCCGATTCTGCGTGGACTACCGGGGGCTCAATGACGTTACCCGAGCCGATGCCCACCCCATTCCACGAGCCGACGAACTCATTGACCGACTAGGGGCAGCCCGGTTCCTCAGCACATTCGACCTCACCTGCGGATACTGGCAGATTGCGCTCACCGAAGGGGCCAAGGAGCGGTCCGCTTTCTCCACCCCCGATGGGCACTACCGCTTCCGCGTAATGCCCTTCGGGATGAAAAATGCCCCGGCCACTTTCCAGCGACTGGTGAATAGGGTCCTGGCCGGGCTAGAACAGTTCAGCGCGGCATATCTGGACGACATCGCTGTCTTCAGTTCAGAGTGGAGTGAGCACCTCCAGCACCTCCGGAGGGTGCTAACCGCCCTGCGCCAGGCAGGCCTCACAGTAAAAGCCAGCAAGTGCCAGATCGGGCAAGGATCCGTGGTCTACTTGGGGCACCAGGTCGGGAGTGGCCAGGTCGCCCCTCTACAGCCAAAGATCGATGCCATCCTGGCCTGGGAACCACCCATCACCCAGACGGAGGTCCGAGCCTTCCTGGGACTCACGGGCTACTACCGAAGATTCATTCGGGGGTATGGCAGCCTTGTCGGCCCTCTCACAGAACTCACGTCTAAAAGACAGCCAAAGAAAGTGCAGTGGACGGCTGCCTGCCAGGAGGCTTTCGATGCCCTGAAAAAGGCCATGTGTACTGCCCCCGTCCTCCAGGCTCCCGACTACGCCAAGGAGTTCATAGTCCAGACCGATGCCTCCGAGCATGGCATTGGGGCCGTCCTGTCCCAAGTAAATGACCAAGGCCTAGACCAGCCCGTCGCCTTCCTCAGTCGGCGGCTGTTGCCCCGAGAACAGAGATGGAGCACCATAGAGCGCGAAGCCTTTGCCGTGGTCTGGGCACTCAAAAAGCTACGACCCTACCTGTTCGGCACCCATTTCAGAGTCCAAACTGATCATCGGCCCTTGCGATGGCTCATGCAGATGCGAGGAGAAAACCCCAAGCTACTGCGGTGGTCGATCTCCCTCCAGGGGATGGATTTCACCGTGGAACACCGCCCTGGTACGGACCACGCCAATGCTGACGGCCTCTCCCGGTTCTTCCGCCTCAGCGAAGAGAACCCCCCAAGCTGATGGGCAGTTCTCTCCGGCTTTCAGCTGGGGGGGACGCGTGTTGGACCCGGCCTCGTAGAATGGCCCTCCGTGCCCCCGCACCACCGAAACCTGGTACCTACAGCCCAAGCACACGGCCCAGCCGAGCCTCCCCACCAGGACACACGCACCGACCCGGACATCCCCGTCCCTGGCCTCTCTCCTTTCGGCCACCCCGGGCCCGCGTGCCCACTTCATGCACCAAGATGGCCGCCCGGCCCCAGCGCGACCCGGGCCTAGAGGCGCCACTCCGGCTGGAGGACATCCCGCTTCCAGGGGATGAGAGAGGGAGGAGCAGTTTCTATCGCACCTCTGAACTCCCCCGGGACGATGGGTTTCGATCGGCCCTCCGGCCTCCCTGAGGGCTGGCTCCACGCCTGCTGGGTGTCTGGGACTCCTCCCGACCCGGCCCTGTAAGGATCAAAAGACTATAGCAGGAAGTCCCAACAAGCGACCCCCAGGTGACAAGACCCCTGCCTGCACAGACTCCGGACATCAAAGAGGGGTCGACCTATAACAAGGGGTGCTCTGGGTCTGTCCGGCAGATTCGACGCTGGAACAACGAGAGCCTGCCGACGTGGTCGCGGCTCCTGGAACTTGAACCCACCTGAGCCCTGCTGAGTGACTCGCGGCTCCCTGAAGATCGTAAGACCTCCGAACTTGTACCTGAGCCCTGCTGAGTGATTCGCGGCTCCCTGAAGATCGTAAGACCTCCGAACTTGTACCTGAGCCCTGCTGAGTGACTCGCGGCTCCCTGAAGATCGTAAGACCTCCGAACTTGTACCTGAGCCCTGCTGAGTGACTCGCGGCTCCCTGAAGATCGTAAGACCTCCGAACTTGTACCTGAGCCCTGCTGAGTGACTCGCGGCTCCCTGAAGATCGTAAGACCTCCGAACTTGTACCTGAGCCCTGCTGAGTGACTCGCCGCTCCCTGAAGATCGTAAGACCTCCGAACTTGTACCTGAGCCCTGCTGAGTGACTCGCGGCTCCCTGAAGATCGTAAGACCTCCGAACTTGTACCTGAGCCCTGCTGAGTGACTCGCGGCTCCCTGAAGATCGTAAGACCTCCGAACTTGTACCTGAGCCCTGCTGAGTGACTCGCGGCTCCCTGAAGATCGTAAGACCTCCGAACTTGTACCTGAGCCCTGCTGAGTGACTCGCGGCTCCCTGAAGATCGTAAGACCTCCGAACTTGTACCTGAGCCTGCTGAGTGACTCGCGGCTCCAACCGACTCTCACGGTCCCGCCGGACCCCGACTACAACAGCGTATCCCCCAGCTCGAGGATTGTGAGCTGTGCGCCGGATACGTCTCTACTTGAACCTTTACCAGAGACTGTCCCGCTACCCCCTACCCCTTCCGAGACTCTTGAGCCCGTGCTCACCTTGTACATATTTGCAGTGATAACCTACTTGATAAAGATTGTTTTCTCAGAATACCCGGTGTGGTCCCTCTGTGTCGTGTGGTGCCAGAAGTACGATCCTAGATACGAGATTCCTCCCCCTGGGGAGTCTCCCGCCAGTGCCCGGCTACGATACCTTGAGGGTGGGACTCAGGGTAGTCAGGACCCCTTCCAGGCTCCTCTGAGGTCGCCGTCTAACAGTGACTATGTGTGTGAGTAACTCTATGGATGAGTGGCATTGTGTAACAGGATTTATAGGTGTATGAGTACATATGATGAGTGAGTACATGTATGAGTGACTGTATAGGACTGTTGGTGAATGAGTGTATGTGGATCTTAGAATTACTGAAGAGGTTGTTGTAACTGGTATTGGTATGTCCATTGTTTTGAAAATTTTAGTCTCTATTTTTGAATGTGTGTATCAAAGGTTATATTAGGGTGAGAGGAGGTCTGCCACACTATCACAAGGATGATGTCATCAGTGATGTCATCAGTGATGTCATTTGAGATGTCATCAGTGATGTCATGAGTGATGTCACTGACCATGTCATGAGTGATGTAATATGTGACGTCATCAGCAGTGCATTGCGGGCGCGCAAGTTATTGTTAGCTGAACTAACTATAACGGGGGAATTTCAATGGTTTTGTACGAGTGAAAAGTCCAGCTAACTATAACACCCCTGAAACCTATGGTTTTTTCAGTGAATTTCTGAGGTTTTTTAAATGCTAATTCCTAACTATAACGTGCCTGAAACCTATGGTTTTTTCTGTGAATTTCAAAGGTTTTTTAAATGCTAATTTCTAACTATGCCTACAGAGATAGGACATGTGAAGAAAGAAGAAAAAATGCACAGAAAGAAAAAAAAGAAGTGCAGAAAGAAGCAACAGAAGTCCTCAAAGACGAAGAAAAGTGCAGGAAGAAGGATAACGTGCAGAAAGAACAAAAAGAAGAGCATAAAGAAGCCTTGTTGCAAAATCATTCTGTACCCTCAACTTTTTCAGACGGATACTGGTGGTAACTGAGTCTGACTAACCAGTCCTAGAGCCAGTGCTATGTTAAAAGACACTTAGAATACAGTGAAAACACCTACATACACTAGGGAACATTATGCGTTGGGGTCCCCCTGTGATTAGCATGACCTCTTCTGTAAGCCCCTAGTATATAATAGGGCAGGGGGATTAAAACTACCTCTTAAAACAGGCCACAGGGTCGTTTTTGCACATGTTAACTCAGGCCCCGTCCCCTCCCTTCACCACTGTGTAAACACGCCCTGTGTCCGTTTTTAGTTGGGAGATTACGTTCATTTGAATCCTGAGGGTCCCTAGGGTCCAACTAGCCCACTAGGTACCTCCAGTAAGTGCCACAGAGCTGCGTTGCAGAGAGGTGTAAAAAGTGGCACGGCCTGGACCACCTCTCTGCAATGCAGCTCAGTGGCGCTTACTGGAAGCACTTGGTGGGCTAGTCAGCCCCCAGGGGCCCTCAGTATTGAAGGGAAATTATATCCCCAATTTAAAACGTGCCATAGTGCGCGTTTGCACACGTCACCTCAGGCCCCGTCCCCTCCCTTCACCACTGTGTAAACGCGCCCTGTGGCTATTCTAAGTTGAGAGATTAAGTCCCCTTGAATCCTAAGGGTCCCTAGGGTCAAACTAGACCACTAGGTACCTCCAGTAAGCGCCACAGAGCTGCGTTGCAGAGAGGTGTAAAAAGGGGCTTGGCCTCAGAACACCTGTCTGCAGCGCAGCTCCCTGGCGCATACTGGAGATGCCTGTTGGGCTAGTTGGCCCTCAGGGACCCTCAGTATTGAAGAGGAATTAATTCCCCAACTTACAACTCGCCAGGGAGCGCGTTTGCAGAGTGTTGCACGGAGGGGGCGTGGCCTCTGGCACGATGCCAGTCTTTTATTAATTTTAATTTTTTAAGAAGGGGGGCTGTGTGGTTCCCCTTCTTATTCTAATTTATTGGCCCTGATGACCCCATCCCCCAGGGCCTGTCTCCTAATTATATTTTTTTGACCCCTATCCCCAGGGCCGGCCACTGTTTTTTATTATTTTAAAAAAATATATATTTATAGACACACCTAGGACATGCTGGACAAACCGTACATACCTATCACCATGACGATTTGCGTGATATTCATTAAAAGGCGACTATGCATACAATGAATCCACGTGGAATGTATTTACACCACTAGTGAAGCTCTGACATGTCTGATGCCCTACTGTGCCTAATCCCGGTAGACACCCTTGTCGTTTATTTATACAAACATGGGTAGCTATTGACGGGCACATTTAATACACATGCACACCAAGCCATTCAAAGGGGATTCGACAAAAATTCGACCAAAACTATGCAAGAAACCCCCCTCACGGTTAATAAAACACACATCCACTGCCAGATGTGTAATACTTTTTATTTTACTCTCTGGAAAGGGGACGAACATCACTTGAGAGTCACAGCGCGCTCCTGGCAGAGCCCAATGCTGTGTTACACCCACCATTGCCTGCTGAGTGCCACACACCTCTGTGTTGTATTCCACTAGCTAGTGCATATGCTATGACACTCTCTAGCCCATGTGCACTGTAACACCACCCCGTGAATATGTCATGCCACACTTGTCTTCGCACGGGTTATATTGCCCCATCTAACGTGCCTTCCTCGATGCCTATGTTATAACGCACAGTGCTATGCCATACATATTACAATCTGGGATCCATATCTTTGTCACAGTGCATATGCAACGTTACACTCCCCAGCACATATTTTATATTACAACTTTAGAGACTAGTTAGGTTACACAACACTGCCCTGTGCATATTACACTCCAAGGCGCATATCGCATAACACGCGCTAGTGCCTGTGCTATCTCGCGCTCTCCAATGAATCTGTCATTGCGCATAATGTATTGCATATTATATTTCACGCCCGGTTCATCTTATATCACACTTTTTGGTGCATGGTTTATACCATACACTATATCTAGTTTTCATTTTCAATCGTGCTCTCAGGACTATGTTCTCTATAACACTGTGTTCACCTACCCTTTTCACGGGCATTACATTTTGCGATAGGGGGTGGAGGGTCAGGGGGTGTTTCTTCCAAGTGAGCCCGGAGTCACAGTCACAAACGTCCTCTTGTTCCTGAATAAAAGTGAGATTATGCTGCATACTTGTTCATATTTTAAGTAGTTCGCACAGACACACGTTTTAAAAACAATAAAGCTCCTAATACGTGCCTTCTCTGAACAGTTAGCTTGCTGCCCCATCCCCCTCCTCCCTATCCTCTGTTTTGTGAATCCATGGACTAGCCTCCTCCCTCCTGCCATGCATGGTCTGATATGCTGCCACTGCCCTCAATTTAGTATGATGTACCAGTCCACTCCTCCTGCCCTCCATTGCCCAATTCTATGCCCCATCATTGACCTCCTGCTTAAACTCAGCTTAGCTTGCTGCCCCTATTCTCCTTCCCCCTGCCCTCCGATGTCTTTGTGCATGCCCCTGCTCCATCCTTTTTGCCCACCATGTTCCATGGACCTGCCACTCCTATCTACTCTGAGTGTTCTGTTGAGCTGCCACTCCCCTCCCACCTGCCTAGCATTGTCAGATGACTGTAACCTGTCCCTGCCACCTCCACCCTGCCTGTCCATATGCCATGCCCCTATCCTCTTCCTCCTGTCCTACATGCTCCATTGTACTGCCACACCCTTCTGCCCTCCCTGGTCTGTTGTGCTGCAACTGCTCCTCCTGCCTGCCCCGTGCGGTCTGTTGTGAGGCACCTTCCCCTGAAATGTCTTGTCGGTGCACAGGTCCTGACCCTCCCTTCTATCCTCCATCGTCCTTTGAGCATGCCCCTGCACCCTCCTTCTTGCCCATCATAGCCATTGTGCTGCCACTAACCCCCCCCCCACTTGCCATGCATGGTCTTCTGTGCTGCCATGGCCCCTCCCACCTTCCCTGTGTGGTCAGTTAGCTGCCCCTGACCCCCTCCCACCTTCCCTCCATGGTCTGTGTGTATGCCATCACAGTCTCACTGTTGCTCTTCATGGTGTGTCTTGCTTCTAGTGCCCATCCTGCCTGACCTCCATGGCTATCTTGCTGCTCCTGCCCTGCCCCCTTGCCCCCAGCCCTCCGTTTACATGTGCAGACCCCTACTCCCTCCCTCCTGGCTTGTCTGTTCCATTGTAATGCCCCTGATCCGTCCCTCCTGCCCTTTATGGTCTGTTATGCTGCAGCTTTCTCTCCTGTCTGTCCATTATGGTCAGCTAGCTACCATTGCCTCTTGCCCCTCTGTTCTCTGTTGTCCAAGTGCATGGTCCTGTCCCCTCCCTCTTGCTTTCTATGGATTGTTGTGCTGCACTCCCATCCTGCATGCCCTGTGTGGTGTATTGTGCTGCTGCAAACCCTGATGCCTGCCCTGCAGGGTCAGTTTGGTGCACCTCTCCATGTCCCTCCTGTCCTCTGTTATCCAAGTCTATGTCCCTACCCCATTTCCTTCCATGATCCAATGTACCATACTTGCGAACATTTTGAACTTGGTAAGAGGGAGATTTTGAAAAAAAACTGGGGTATTGATTTTCCTCTTTGTGTTACATTGAAAAAGAGGAGATTGTAGACAGGAGACAGATCAAATTAAGCCCATTTGAGCTTAAAAACATTGGACGTTTCCTGGCTGAATCGGGTCTGTTGGCATGTATGGTTGTACTACCATTGCCTCTTCCTTCTGCCCACAATGGTCTATTACATTGCCACAGCCTCTCTTGCAAGTCCTGTATTGTTGGTTTGTTGCCCCTGCCCCCCTTTCCACTGCCCTCCATAGTCTGTTGTGCTGCCACGGCCCTTCCTGCCTGCTCAGTGTGGTTAAATTGTTGCCTTTGCACCCTCCTACCTGCCTTCAATTTTCAGAGTCCGTGCCCCTGGCCTCTGCCTCTCAACAGTATCCTAATGAACAACTAGATTGCTAACATTCTATATTTATTACAAAAGTGTGGAACGCCTGACGACATCTTGATGTAATCAAAACTGTAATACCTAGAGCATTTCCTTTAGAAATTACATATATGAGAGGGTCTTATTGGCATCAAAATTATGGTTAATGCTCTAAAAGACTAAAATAAGGACATATTTTCTGAGTTTTCAAATAGCGACAAAGTACTTTTAAATTATTTGTTATCTTTATGTTTTTTTATCCAGTTGACCACTTGATTAAATGTTGCACTTAGGGGAGAGGATGTGGTGTTACTTTCAGAACTGCAAACTTTGCAACTGGGGAACCAGGTTGGAGTTTCTGCTTCAGCTCGACATTCTGTGATTCTGGTCAAATTACTTAGTCTCCCCATGTCTACAACCAAAATTAATTTGTTCTTGTGTGATGTAACCAATGCTCATGTAAAGCACTCCAATACCTAACAAGTCTGCACTATATAACACTGCAAAAACACAAAATAATAAGTGTTTTGCACACTTCTGTCATTGGGCTATATTTGGGCTACATCTGGGTGATTTTGGGCTACATTTGGGCTCTTTTGTCTCCGGTGGCCATCTTGGGAGATTTATTTGTTATGAAGTTTCCTAATTTCCTCATGTACTGCAGTCTCCTCAGTAGGAAATGCTTTCAGTTTTTTACTTTGATTCCATCAAGAAGGCATTCAGATGTGTCACACATTTGCCATAAATTCAGAATGTTAGAACTCCTTTTGCTCATTAGATCACTGTAGTAAAGCTACTGCTCACCAGGGAAAACTGCTGCTGGTATTGAAAGTGCATGTTTCAGTCTGCATGTCAGAATATTTTAATGAAATAGAAGAGGATTTGAGAAGTCACTCAAAATGTGCCCTAATTTTTCTTTCTGCAGCACTAATCATACTTTTTATGGAAAAATGAACCCTCTCATGTTGTTCCTTTTTAAATTAAATGTTTTTAGAGTTACCACTTTAATCCAAGCAAGATGGCTTCAGGTGTGCCATACGTTTATCATAAGTAGGACTGTTAGCGCTCTAGTTGTTCCTTGGAACACTCTGGGAAGCTGCAGTAGAACACAAAGGAATCAACTGACAGTCTCTGCCCTTGTTGGATGTACATGTTTTACTGAGAATGTCAGACTTCATTCTCACATGACTGAGAAAGATAATGTGAATTTACAGAAAATAAGCTTTCAGTTTAGCTTATAGATCACCTTCCAAACCTCTGTGGGAAAAGCATGAGAAAATATTTTTCTCTCAATCATGATATCCCAGCAGAAGGCTTTTTCACATGGTGAAATCACCTTAGAACATACCACAATTCCTAAAATAAGTATGGTACCATCAACAAATGATTTATAATGTAACTAAAGTCTTAAAACCTTCTATTAACTGCAATGCTTTTTAATGAGGTGCTATCATGTATATTGGTCCCAAGATGGCTGCCAACACTTCTTGGATGAAGTGCTGACAGCCAATCAGATCTCAAGATGAGATGTGTGGTTAGGCTCCGCCCACATATATATATATGATTTTACTTTTGATTTTCTCAGGAACTACTGAACAGATTGACACCAGACCTGCAAAAGGCACACCCCTGAGCTGAGGACTACCTCTCTGCCAAATTTCAAGTAATTCTGTTCAGCCGTTCGGGCTGTACCTTGGACTAAAGGTCCCTATGGAAAATTGCATGGGGAAAATGCTTTTGGGACCCCCCTTTTTTCTCAGCCCCCGCTTGATGAATCCCCCCCCGAGACTTTCAGGGTAGGAGCGTAGCGGAACGCCCCACCTATTTTGAAAATTTCGCGAGGATTCGTCAACCGGCGCCAAAGTTATTCCAAATAGAATGTTGCGGATTTCCTATGGAAACACGGTCCTAACTATAACTATCTACTGGCAACCGCCAGTAGATAATATATATACATACATATATATATGTATATATATATATATTCAGTGAAAAAACCATAGGTTTCACACATGTCATAGTTAGCTGGACATTTTACTGATAAAAAACCAATGAAATTTCCCCGTTATAGTTAGTGCAGGCAACTATAACTCACGCGACCGCAATCCTCTGCTGATGACATATGTGTCTTTATGAAAAAAAAATATTTGTAATATATGTATAGCTAAAATTTAATGGAAGAAGACATGGGCAAATAATTGTCTAAATACAGTATTAGCATCAGCAGAGGATTGAGGTCGCGTGAGTTATAGTTGCCTGCACTAACTATAACGGGGGAATTTCATTGGTTTTTTATCAGTAAAATGTCCAGCTAACTATAACATGTGTGAAACCTATGGTTTTTTCACTGAATTTGCAAGGTTTTTTAAATGCTAATTCCTAACTATAACGTGTGTGAAACCTATGGTTTTTTCAGTGAATTTGTACGTTTTTTTAAATGCTAAGTTACTTTACGCCATTCGTGGCGCGCGCGCCCACTTAACGCAGTTCGTTCTGTGCGCGCACGGTGCGCTTCGCGCACCGTGCGCGCACAGTGAGCACGCGGTGCGCTTCGCGCACCGCGCGCCCACTTTATGCAGTTAGTGCCGTGGATGGGCCATGTACGCACGATGCGCTTCGCGCACCGTGCGCACATGGAGGAGACATTATGCGCTTTGTTGTGAAAGATAAGCTTTTACATTTTCTGCATATGCTAACAACGATATGCCATGCGCAAATGGTGCCCTGCAGGCACCATTTGCACATGGGGTGGGGAGATTGTGGATAATTTTTTTTTTTTAAATTTATTTACCGTACGCGTACGGTAAGCGTAATCGGCGATTTTTCGTAAAAAAATAAAAATGAATTTTTGGCCTTGGGGGTTCTTTGGGGACACATTCATCAAGACTAGGTGGTTAGGAGCTGTCTAAACAGTCCCTTTACATGTTTTTGGCCTTTGTTTTCCCTCCCCCCCTCAGAGTGCGAGAGATAAAATGGCGGCCGCCGCTTCCTGGTTTCGAACGATTCGAATGTTTACTAAGATCTAACAGCCAATCAGAATCGCGCTCGCGCACGTCACCGTACGCGTACGGTAAGCTTACCGTAAGCGCACGGCAAGCGCACCGTAAGCTGCCACAGATATATATATGGATTTAAATGCTATTTTCTCAGGAACTACTGAACAGATTTACACCAGACCTACAAAAGGCACTTCCTTGACCTGAGTTCTACCTCTCTGCCAAATTTCAAGTAACTCTGTTCAGCCGTTCGGGCTGTAGCTGTGTCTAAAGGTCCTATGGAAAAATGCATGGGAAAAACGCATTTTGGGACCCCCCTTTTATCTCAGCCCCCGCTTGACGAATCCCCCCGAGACTTTCAGGGTAGGAGCGGAGCGTAGCGCCCCACCTATTTTGAAAATTTCACGAGGATTCGTCGACCGGCGCCAAAGTTATTCCAAATAGAATGTTGCGGATTTCCTATGGAAACAGGGTCCTAACTATAACTATCTACTGGCGACCGCCAGTAGATAATATATATGTATATATATATATATATAATAGTAAATCTATACTTAGTCTATATACACTTACCTTTCAATACTTTGGTCTTCGATATTATGTCCATGATATTCTTGTATCATGATATTCCTATTGCCGAAATTCAGTGGTACAATCCCTCCTGGAGGTATGAAAACCTGTAAAATGAGCACACCCAAACTGTAGATGGATCCCTGACACAATACCGAGGTAAACAATAACGTTTAACACAAATATTGTGTCAAAAATATCCTTTACCAAAACATTGTGTCCCCATACATATAATGGTAAGTATAAAAATATTGGAGGAAAAAATATTGCTGAAACTAATATAGTCAAAAAAATATACAAAAATGTCGATTTTTTTTATATAAATAGAGTTTAAAGTAGCAAATGTTAAATATTTTAAAACATTAATTCAATACATCTACAGCAATAATTGTGGGTAACGGGAATAGTACCCAACACTATACTCTCAGTATACTGATACCGTACCAGTGTTGGTAAGTATAATACATAAAAAACGATACTGACAAAGTAACTGTATCAGACAACGGGATTTGTTCTGATGACTTCTTTAATCATTCACGTAGTTAATTTCTTATACAGCCAACATGTGTTTAACTCACATTGTGCTTCTTCAGGGCTGTTAGAGACATAGAAAATATGTACATGACTATATTTTATAGTCTCCTGGGTAACGACTGCAATGCTAGGAAAACATTAAGTAAAAAATAATTGTATGTTTTTTCTATGGTATTGGTATTTGCTTTGAGTTATTTTTTTTTTTACAGTGTTTTATATAGTGTGCACTTGACCCGAATCGGGTATCAGAGCGGTTTACATAGCCCCAGTTGCATTACATGAGGTCACATTCATTTTTGTTAGGCACGGGGAGATTAAGTGAGTTGCCCAGAATCACAGGATGTCCAGCATCCTTGCTGAGACTCGAACCCAGTTCCCCAGATTCGAGGTCGGCCGCCCTCGCCATTTAGGCCAACTCCTCTCCCCTATTGTGTAATTAAGCAATGCATTGCGAAACAACGTAAAAGCTTGAATTCCTGGGCATGGCTACGGCTGCTTATGTGGAATAAAGCAACTTAAATCAAAGGTCCAGAGAGAGTGCGTTTTTCAGAAACCTCTGTGTTCAGAGGTAACGTGTTGTGATATATATATATATATATATATATTACCTACTGGCGGTCGCCAGTAGGTAGTTATAGTTAGGACCTATCTTCCATAGGAAATCCACAACATTCTATTCCCAATAAGTCTGGCGCCGGTTGACGAATCTTCACAAAATTTTCCAAACTTTTGGCCAGCTCCGGACCGCTTCTATCCTGAAAGTTTTGTGGTGATTCGTCAAGCAGGGGCCGAGAAAAAAGGGGGGTCCCAAAACGTGTTTTCCCCGTGCAATTGCCCATAGGACCTGTTGATGCAGCTACAGCCCGAACTGCTGAACGGAATTACACCAAATTTGGCAAAGAGGTAGTCCTCAGTTCAGACTCGTGCCTTTTGCATAAATGGTGTAAATCCGTTAAGCAGTTCCTGAGAAAATTAGAGTAAAAAAGATAGATATATCTATGGCCTCGGAGGATCCGCGCACCCTATGCGCACCCTCTGCGCACCCTCTGCGAACCGAGCACGCACCCTCCCAATCACGCGCTGAATGCTAATTGGCTGTCAAGTGTCTGTCTACAATCGAAACCAGGAACTGTTGGCAGCCATTTTGTGCCTCGGTAGAAGCGAGGCTGATTAAGTAAGGGAAATAAGTGTGTGAAAAATGTAAAGGGGGCAGGGTAGAAATACTGTGACCCTCTAGTGTTGCTTAGGGGGTCCCAGAAGGACCCCCTGGGGCCCCCTTTTTTCTTTTTTTTTTTTAAACGGCGAAATGTGCGCAGGGTGTGCGGATCCGGCCAAAAAAAAAAAAAAAACCCAAAGCGCGGGCTTTCGCGCTTTGTTGATAATTAGCCCCCGGGTGGGCCAAATCCCGGGGGCAACATTTAAAAAAATTAATGGGGGAGGGGGGTGCGTGGCCCCCCTCCTGGAGCCCCAGGGCTGGCTCCTACAGTGTCCTGGGGTGCCCACCCCCAGGACACTGTTGTTTGCTATGAGAGGGCGGGAGTCTCCCGCCCGCCCATAGCAAACTTCGTTAGGATTTTGAAAGAGAGTGCAGGGAAACCTGCCCCCTTTTCAAAATCCAAACGATATTGCTTTTCCACATGGGGAGCTGCAAGTCAGCAGCTCCCCATGTGGAAAAGCAATGCCGGCTCATGAAGGACGCGGGGAGCCTGCTGGGACCGTGGGGGCGTTGGGGCTCCCCCCACGGTCTCCAACGTTTTTTATAAGCCCCGGAGGATGGGGTCCCCGGGGATAATAAAAATTAGTGATAGGGGCTATTTTTTTTTTTACGGTAAAATTAGGAGTAGCGCATCCTAACGCGTTGGGTGCACGATTTCTCTCTCGTAGGGTGCGAGGGTCCTAACGCATTGGGTGCACGACTCCAAGGGAAAAAACTGCCATTTTTGGGAAATAAACATCACGCATATGACGTATCGTGGAAGTGCGCAAGCGTCACGTAACGTGCTTCGTACGTGTCGCGTATAGGCTTGGAGTCGCGTACCGGTCGCATAGAAATCAAGCACAAAAATACGTACACAAAGCACACCGTAGCGGATGCTTTCGCGCAGGGATCGAGAGCGGTGCGCATAGGGTGTGCGAATCCCCCAAAAATTGAAAAAAATATATAAAATAAAGTTTTGAATATATCGTTTAAAAAATATTTTAGAAAATATTACAAAATATTTAATATTCTTTTTACAATTAAAAAAATAATAATATTTTTAAATTTTTAAAAGAATTAATTGAAAAAATAAGTTAAAAAAATGGTGATTAAAACAATATTTAAAAAAACATAATTAAAGGAATTGACACACTGAAATAGAAAAATTTAGAAATCCAATGAAAATCATTAAACATCATAGCTTTACAGATAAGTTATAGATAAGAATTAGCATTTAAAAAACCTTTGAAATTCACTGAAAAAACCATAGGTTTCATGCACGTTATAGTTAGGAATTGGCATTTAAAAAACCTTAGAAATTCACAAAAAAAAACATATGTTTCAGGGGCGTTATAGTTAGCTGGACATTTCCCTCGTACAAAACCCTAGAAATTCCCCCGTTATAGTTAGTTCAGCTAACTATAACTCGCGCCCCCGCAATGCACTGTTGATGACGTCACATATTACATCACTCATGACATGGTCAGTGACATCACTGATGACATCACTGATGATATCACTGATGACATCATCCATGTGATAAATTAGTGCATCTTCTCACACCCTAATATAACCTTTGATACACCGACTCAAAATTTCAGATGGCCATTCTCAAAACCATAGATACTCCAATACCAATAACTACACACCCACTCATTGACAATTAGGTCTACACACACATCCACTCACTCGCCTGTACCGTCACTCATACTTACAGTCACTTAGTACAGGACTATCATATGCATTTATACACCTATATAAACACTCACACACCGCTAATCATCCATAGAGGTACTCACACACATAGTCAGTCATGCAAATAATTAATCAAACTCCTATTTACTCACCTATACAATTATACACACACAAGTTCACTTACTCATAAAAATAGTACCACATTCTTACACTCTTATACAATTACTGATACAAGCACACACTCATCATACAGCCACTCTCACAATCACACACTCTCACATATAGCAAGTTATATACTCTTACACACATATATACTGCCTTTCACATATGTAGTTACTCACACATGTACCACTGAGATATACATTCAATCACTAACACACCCATACATACACTCACCCAACCATACAGTCCATTACAGATGCACTCTTAAAACCATGCACCCATAGAATCACCCACTCACACATCTATGCACAGAGTCACACACACCCCACCCACACAAACACTCAGGCACCCATACAGATACTCAGACAACCACTCAATAACCCATATAGACACTCATATAGCTATTCACAAAACCATGCAACCACCTATACACCAACAGACAGACAGATACAGACATTCACACAGTTTAGTCACTAGTCTGCAGTAAGATACGTTTAATGACTCAATTATAGAGTCAGTCACGCATCTACAAAATCATCCATTCATACACTTATACACCCACTCATTCTTCCACAGGCCTTTCCCTATATATATTAAACATATTTAAACTTTTCAGAAACACAGACTCACTGGTTGAAGTCATCAGTGATGTCACTGACCATGTCATGAGTGATGTAATATGTGACGTCATCAGCAGTGCATTGCGGGGGTGCGAGTTATAGTTAGCTGAACTAACTATAACAGGGGAATTTCTAGGGTTTTGTACGAGGGATATGTCCAGCTAACTATAACGTCCCTGAAACCTATGTTTTTTTTGGTGAATATATATATATATATATATATATATTTGTATCTATATATATGCAGTGTAACATGATTAATACAATTATTTATTTTACATTACATTGATTCTTATAAGATTTCAAATTTATCACTGTGAAAAAACAACATCTATATATAACAAACACAGTCCTGCAGACTCGTCGGCCGCATCCATTCTTCAGGGGGCTGGTGCAATGAACAGGTGCAGGACCCGATATAGATGCACAAACAATCGAGGGAAGCAATAAATCCCAAAGAAACAAGAGCATAAAAATGTATTCAGCCGTGAACACATTTTCATGCTCTTTTACCTTACTGTGGAGTGCGAGGCTTCTTTGGGATTTATTGCTTCCCTCGTTTGTTTGTGCATATATATACATATATATATATATATATATATATACATATATATATATCACAATAAAACCATAAAAATATAAAAATTCAGTAGCAAAAATATAATAATTAACTTAGACAGTAAATTAAGTATTACAGGTGGCGTGCAAAGGCACACACAACAATACTCGCACTTTAAGAGCATTGTGATCACTGCCACCGTTCTCAGCTTATATCCTGCACCATCCAGCCCGCTGACTTCAGCAGATGGCCTGATCAAGTATCCATACACCAGGGGCGAACGGGGGTGAGCTGAGGCTCCACCCAGAGCCTTGTCGGGCAGATGACAACGGCAGAGGCCCTGACTGGAGCGAATGTCATGGTAGCTGTGAACGCAGCCCAACACATCGGGCCACACAATTCAGACCTCCCACTATTAAAAAAACTATGGGTTTAACCCAGATCTGTGACTGGGGGTGAAGTTTCTATTGATTCAGCATTCCGTCCATTCTTTTTGCATTCGTCGCTTTAAGTGAGAAGGGTATGCCCAGAAGTGGGTCCTGTGCTTGCTATGCCACCAGATTCAAGCTTTCCTGGCTGACGAGAGGTGAAACCCCGAACCCAGTCCTATGATGCTCGTTTCTGGTCCAGGGAGCACCTGGCCTCGCAGTGTGGGTTGGACTGTTCCCATGGCCCTGATTATTAGAAGTCCTGTGAATTAGAGTGTTTAGCTGGTTGTACAGATCAGTTGGGATCAAGAATCTAACGGGGGGTGTATTGTTTGCAGCCTCACGCTCATACCTGCATTTTAAAAAAACGCTTATTTGCACATTCGAAAGGGCTTTCCTTTCTCTCTCTTTTAAAATTGAACTTTTTACATTTGTATTGTATGTTTTTAACAACTGTATTGTTACACGCTGTTACAGTATTTAGGGTGTGCTGTAATCCTCACCTGTCTACTTTCACGTCACCATATCGCGCTGACTCTCCTGTTTCCAGCGCCATCTTGAAAGTTAGCGCTCTAGCCTTTTCGCGCCTCTGTCTATTTTTAGGCTGGAGACGCAAGTGCGCAGCGCGCAGGCGCAGCGGGCGCGCCGATGGCGCGCCAGAGGCAAGCCCGTCTGCGCCCGTCCGCGACCGACTAGCGCTAGCCACGCTGCTCAATCTGCATCAAACAGGGGAATCGCCTGGACGAGTGAGGAACTTTTAGCCCTCGCGGCTGGCAATTGCCCCATGCGCCACAATTTGAATGTTGGGACTGGAAAAAAGGGGAAAGGTAAAGGAGGGGAAAAGATATGCAAGGTCTGCAATTTCGCTATTATGCCTTTGTTGAAGCCGTCTGAGTCAGCTGTACCCTTTCAACAGCTGGAACAGAGAGTGGGGGACAGTATTAAGGCGGGTTATATTAACTGTAGGTCCCTCCCTAAACATGCTGAAGATCTATGGCTAAGTATGAAATGTGAAGCCTGGGACATAGTCTTTCTGACGGAAACTTGGCTAAGAGAAAGTTCTCAGCCGGATATTGCGCTGGCAGTTCCCTTTGGCTACAGACTAGTGGCTGCGAATCGAGCTATGGATCGAGTGGGAGGCGGGGTAGCGATTATTGTACGGGATAAGTGGGACGTCTCCTTCAAGAAGTTGGAGGAGTTTGGCCCCATCGAGGCCTTATCCTTTAATGTTTCCTGCCCTTCCTACCCCATAATGGCTGGCCTACTTATATATAGGCCACCTTCATCTCCTGTTAGGTATCTAACAGATTTGTACGAGTGGATTAGAAGCTCAGTTTTGAATTTCCCTTCATTCACGGTCTTAGGGGACTTTAATCTCCATGTGGATGATAGTAAAAGTGTGGAAGCCAGTAAACTTATTGGTAAGCTCCAGGGGTTTAATCTTATACAGAAGGTGCAGAGTGCCACACATAGAGGAGGTCATATGTTGGACCTGGTGTTTACAAATGACCTGACCTTGGTAATAAGTTCTCCTCAAGAAGTTACCTGGTCTGACCTTTATTTTGTTCCTTTTTCTTTCAAAAGAAACTATAAACCCAAGACAGGCCCTCATTTTATGATAGAAACTAGAGATTGGCGGAAGGTTTTGCCAACTGCCTTCACGTATAACTGGGGAATGTCTCCTTCCCACCTTACGGGTGACGTTAATCAGGATGTTCTACCTTTTAAGATGCAAGTAACCCAAACTCTAGATAGTATTGCTCCGAGGGTGTTGAAGAATACTGTTCGTAATCGTCCTTCCGCCCCATGGTTTACGGATGACCTTAAAGCTAGAAAGAGTGCCTGTAAGAAGCTGGAAAGAGTCTGGCAACGGAACTATTCCCTGGAAGCCAAACTTATTTATAAGAACGCCCTTAGGACTTTTCATCGCATTAAGCGTTCAGCCATGAGAAACTATTTCGCCAAGCAGATTCGAGCGGCTAATAGTTCAAAAAAATAAATCTTCAAGATTGTAGAAGGTTTCACTAATCCCCTGGCCTCCTTAAGTCCCATACCTGTGTCTCAAATCTTATGCGAGAATCTGGCAACCTTTTTTTATGAGAAAATTGCAGAAATATATTCTTCGTTTCCTCCTTGCAAAGAACCGGATCCAACCATGAGTAAGGGGTATGGAAATCAGGCCTGGACTAACTTTGCCATCTTTGAAGACACTCAATCTCTGGTTGACCTTGAACTTGTAAAATCGGGTTCTCCGGCAGACCCTCTGCCTGCCAGGTTCTACAAGACTCTTGCTCAGGGGCTAAATCCGGTCCAGAATATTATCTGGAACCAGTCGTTGAAAACTGGAAACAATCCAGCGGAGTGGAAGAAAGCCTTGGTTAGGCCCATCTCAAAAAAAGAAGGAGCCGATCCCTTGGCATTAAAAAACTATCGCCCTATATCTTTACTCTCAGCTCCAGCTAAGGTTTTGGAGAAGGAAGTACAGAGGCAACTCTCGAGGTTTTTGGATTCCAACAACCTGTTGCATGACGCCCAATCTGGTTTTAGAGCTACTTTTAGCACTGAGACCGCGCTCCTGGAGACTACGGAGATTCTGAGAGAAACTGTGGACAAAGGACACTGTGCAATGCTTGTGTTATTAGATCTTTCTGCGGCATTTGATACTGTGTCCCATAAAATCTTACTGCACAGATTAAAGAACATTGGTCTATCAGGAGCAGTTTTGTCGTGGTTTCAGTCTTTTTTGGAGGGACGATCGCAACAGGTGGTGTTGGGTCCTCACAAATAAAATTGCTGTCATGCGGAGTTCCTCACGGCTCTGCATTGAGCCCGACACTGTTTAACGTTTACCTGGCTCCCTTGGCCCCTATAATTGAGAAACATGGCCTACGTGTTGTCAACTATGCTGATGACACTCAGCTCCTTTTTTCGTTTCATGAAAAGGATAAGGGAAGGATGTTGAGTGTTAAGAGCTGTATGTTGGACATAGTATCCTGGATGTCGGACAACTGTTTAAAGTTGAACACAGAAAAGACGGAGGTCTTATTTTTTAATAATCAATCTCAATTGTCCTCAGATTGTTGGTGGCCTACCACCCTAAACCCCGCACCGCCTCCAGTTAGGGTGGCTCGGAACCTAGGCGTTAAGATGGATGCAGAACTTTCAGGAAAGGATCACATTGCTCAGCTCTCCGCAGTTTGTTTTTGGAAGCTTAGAATTTTGCGCCGCCTTCTTCACTTTCTACCTGTAGACTGTCGTCAAACGGTGGTACATGCCACCATTACTTCACGCCTGGATTACGCAAACAGTCTATTTATTGGACTTCCAGACTATCTGATAGCCAGGCTTCAGCTAATTCAAAATGCAGCTGCTAGATTAATCAGAAATATCCCTGTCCGCCATAGAATTTCTCCTCATCTGGCCAGTTTACACTGGTTACCTATAAAGAAAAGAGTGCTTTTTAAGGCTATGGTACTAACCCATCGTGCCTTGTATAATACCGGCCCCCTATATCTTAGAGCTAGAATTCAAAGGTACTCGCAAAATAGATCTCTAAGATCCAATAAATTTAGAAAGGTCAGAATGGGTGGTCGGTCATTCTCTGTCCGGGCACCTACTATTTGGAATTCCATGCCGAAGGATCTTAGAGCGCTTGAGAAAGAAAATGTTTTCAGAAAGGCCTTGAAAACCTGGCTTTTTCTTTTGCACTGATTCACCTCCTCACTGATCACAGCTCGTTGTTCGTTCAGGTCCATATGATCAGTAACAGCGCCGGGACACTTCCGTTGGAGGTAGCTGTGCGCTATACAAGCTTTCATAACATAACATAACATAACAACACATGGGTAACACGGTCAAGACTGATTTGCATATGGATAAGTCTAAACTGGAATAGCATGGTGTGCAAAAAAACAATGGATTTAACACAGATCTGTGACGGGGGGGTTGAATGTGCGGTTGATTCAGCATTCTGTCCATCATCCGTTTATTTGCATTAGTTGGAAGGGTATGGCCAGATGTGGGTCCCGTGCTCGCTACGCCACTGGATTCAAACTTTCCTGGCTGATATGGGGTGAAACCTCCAAACCAGTCCTAGGATGCTTGTTTCTGGTCCAGGGAGGACCTGGGCTGGCAGTTCGGGCTGGAATTTTCCCATGAGGAACAGGGTCAAGGCTGATTTGCATATGGATGGGTCTAAACTGGAATGGCAGAGTGGAGGAAGGCCTCTCTGCACGAGGGTCATTCCTATTGAGACCTCAGTCTGCTGTAGTGAGTTCTTGGGGCCTATTAACACAAGAGGTGTGACCCGAATGGGAGCTATGACATTTGGGCCTATCAATAATGCATAGAGGAAGGGAGAGTTTTCCTCCGAGACCCACACTGAGATCCGAGCGGCTCCTGCCATTGGCCCCAGAATTCCATGGGAGCCCCTCTGCTTCACTGAGCGTGGGCCCCAGCTCTGTGGCACTCTTCAACATGAGATGGGGGTTCGTGACACTACTGGTAGAAGCAGCTGCCCTGCATCCCCCTGCAGACAGGCTTTGATCACCCTCACTCCAATGAGGCTGCCAGTACGGGGTATGAGACAAGCGACCTCAACACACACCTCTGTGTGCACCACTTGCCGGAGATGCACTGCACCCGTTGCCGCTGAACATACTCCAGTGTTTGGCTATGGAGGGGTCCTGCTGCGAAATAACTAGGGACCATTGTTTGCTGGTCTGGGGGGAGACTAAACCCCCTCCTGTTTTACAGCCCTCGGACCACAGCCCACTGGATAGGCCTCTGGTTGCCACCATGGGCAGCACCAGATCTACTAGGGACCTAGGCAGGGGTGCTCAATCTATCCTTTGTGGAGGAGACACAGCTGAAGGGTGATGAGCCTCCTACACCACACAGAGCCCCTGACAAACTGGTCCACATCCTAGAAGCCATCATGGCAATAGAAGAGGCATTGGAAAGTAAAATTGACAAGGTGGCAATCGACATGAATATCCTACGTGATGACCACCGCAAATTAGCAGACAGGGTGAAGTTCAAGAAGACTGCTCTTCAGGCAGTTCCCCCTGCTGTGGATGAGCCGCAAAAGCAAGTGTTGTCCCTCACTGCTAAGGTTGTGTTCTTGGATCAACAGGCTGATGATGCAGAAAGCCGTAGCAGGTGCAATAATATCAGACTGGTTGGTCTACCTGAGGGCTCTGAGGGATCGGACATGTTGACATGTTTTGAATATTGGCTACGCATAGTAGTGGTGCCCCAAAGTCTGTCCCAATTCTTCGTCCTAGAGAGGGCTCACCATTTACCGGCCCATCCACCTCCCCTAGGGGCGCAGCCTCACCCAGTGGTAGCATGCCTACTTAACTATAGAGACAGAGACACGCTGCTGTGTGCAGCCTGCACGAAAGGCATTGTGCGCATTGAGAATGCTGAAGTTTCCCTCGTCTCGGATTATACTTTAGCGGTTAAGCAAAGGAAAACCTTGTACTTGGAGGTCAAATGTTCACTCTGAAGCTGGGGCCTCCAGTATGTGCTGCTATTTCCAGCCTGCCTTAAGTTAATTAAGGCACCACCTTCTTCTATAACACACCAGCTGAGGCTTGGGACTGGATAGAGTCCCACTGCACCAGGGGTGTACAGTCCCAGGGCTTACTTCCTCGCCCGCAATGTTGCGAGAGGTGGTGCAGACCACACTCAGTGGAAGGACGACCGACATGGCGTCAAATGGTTTTGGTCAAGGAAGGCGCTTTGGAAGTGGCCAGCCAGCCTACCAGCACACCCAACCTGAAGCTGAGAGACAATCAATCTGGCTCTTCTTGTGATGGTACTGACTCTGACTTGGCCCTTGCTGGGTCCCCCTGGGGCCCACTCCAGATTAACCTACTGCAGACAATCTGTGATTTAAGCCAATATACACTGGGGCTCATACTGCATGGGAGGAACCTCCTGACATGGAGACTGAAGATGGAGGTCGGCTCTCGAGTTTAATATGGATTTGGCTTTGTCAGCAGGAGCTGCTCCACTTTCTTCGAGGGCAGCAGTTGGCAGAGAGCAGACTTGCCTTTACCTGCATAGCTGGCATGCCCCTCATGGCAGAAGCCAGAGTGCGTCGGCACCGGACATCTGGTGGCTTACAAATTGTTAGTATGTTAAGGTGTGGGTGCCTGACCATTGTCAGCGTGCCCAGGTCGGCGGGAATAGGGGTTAGTCTGTCATGGCACACAAAACGCATGGAGCTTCTCACATAGGTCTTGCTACAGGTCGTACAGACTCAGGTGGGAAATACTGAGCACCAGCTCCTTGAGTCTACAGCTAGGGCTACAGGCTGAGCTACACTTGATGGGCTAGAGGGCCACCGCCATTCACAATCGCTCTCTAATGGACACGCAGATCCCATGTAACACATTTCTCACTTGGAATGTTAGGGAGATGCACTCCACCCACAAACCCCATCTGATACACGCTTACCTGGTAAGGAGAGGGGTGGGCATTACATTCCTACAGGAAACCCACTTAACAGGGACTGAACAGACACAGTTGCGCAGGAGGTGGTGTGCCAGGTCTTTCCCATCAGCAACTCCTCTTTTGCCAGGGGCACTCTCTTATATTTGAGCTGGGGTCCCATTCCATTGAGAGTCCAAACACATCAACAAAGAAGGGCGATATGTGGTCCTTAGCGGAATGCTAGATGGGAGGCCTTTAGGGTTGGGAAGTGTCTACGACCCCAATGTCCATCAGTCCTCATTTCTAGAATCCTTGGCACCACAACTGGGCATGTCCTTGCCGACTGCTAAGTTATTGGGTGTTGACTTCAACTGCATAGTGGATGTTTCTTTAGATGGGTCGTTCCCCCTGTCTCCTGGATTCTACCGCCCGGAGGTTAGCTAACTCAGTGGATGTCGGACGGGGATGTCCTGGACATCTGATGCATACATCATTGACAGAGATGGGGATACTCCTTTTACTCTCCAGTCCATGATCTCCATGCTCGATTAGGGGGAATCCTGGCACCCCCTTCAATACCTGACCATGTCACACACCCGGAATATTTGGCTTAGGCATTTTCAGACCATAACCCACCCAGGCTCAGTGTCCCTAATCTTGAGTTATATCACACAGGGGCACAGGTGTAATGGCTGGCCCACTGGTTCTCAGGCAGCCATAGAGCAGAGTTGGGTGCTTACCGGGTTGACGCAGACTGTGGCTGACTGATACCTCTCAAGTTGGGGGAGCTCCTGACACCAGATGGGGGTACACTTACGGCCCGACTGTCACAAGCCTGGACTGCAGCAGATGTTTTCTGTGTGGAGGATTGCTATGGGAAAGGTAGCTTGCGTGCCTTGGACAAACTTGTGGCGGATGCAGGGCTGCTCGCGTCCCAGTTCCTTACATATGCTAAAGTGACTGGAGCATTCGCCGCCGTCTGGTAGAGTGGACAAGCTGAGCCTTCAGCATATGAGGTCCTGCATATCGTCTTAAGCTTTGTACAGGATCGTAATGTAATCTCTTGGCTCTATCTATCGGTGCTGCTTCAGTCACGCCTGAACCAGGCACGAATTAGGGGTATATGGGAGACATATTTGGGTCGGGAAATGCAGGTTGGGGAGTGGACTGGAAAGGGTTCATACAGTATCCTGGAACACTCATTTACGTTGCACACAGTTCAATTTTCTGAACATGACATATCTGATACTGCACCACCTTAATATAAAAAAGGGTATATTCGATCAACGGTGCCCCTGCTGCCAGACATCCGATGCTGATTTCATACACATGACCTGGTCGTGCCCACGAGCGGTGAAGCTTTGGCAAGGTGTGCTAGGCAATCTAGGACACGTCCTGACATGGGGGGACTGATGGTCTGAAACTTCGGACTATAACTATCCCCGAAAAAGACCACAGTGGATGCTAGATTACTGCACCTGTCGCTGGTGCTAGCCAGGTGTGCCTTGACCATGCACTGGAAGTCCTCTGATGGACTGTCTCATTGTAGATGGCAGTCTGAGGTGGAGAACTGGGCTACAGCAGCAGAGACAGTGCTGAAGGTGAAATAGAATAGGGGTCTTCACCGGCACCTAATTGCAAATGACTGGGCATCCCTTCTTACATCCTTCAATGAGAAAGTGAGAGAGGATCGGGACCAAGCACCAGGCGCTGAGGATCAGAGGATCTCAGTAGGCACCCAGTAAGCAAGTTGGAATGAGGCCCCCTGTGTCTTGCAACACAATGACCAATCTGTAGGTTCACAGCAGACACATGTCCATTCACCACTTCTACAGCAGCAGGGAGTTCCGAGCGGTTTACCGTTTCCTTTGTTGGGGAGGGAGGAGGAGGCATCCTGTATGATACAGGTTTGAAATGACGGTCATATGACAGATGGTAAGAATTCGATTTTCTGCTAGGTACATGGCCATTTTACCCTTTACATATTTACCATGATGTTCATAGAAATCCCCCAAAGACATTCACAACACGATGCGGACGATTCTATGGCTCACTGTCTTAAGTTAAAGATGTTATTGTGTTGGTTTCTTCGCATAAAATAAAAGTTAACAAAAAAATAATGAAATATTACAAATTTAAAACCCCCAAAAACACACTTACTACAAATATTATAAAGAGTAGAGAAACCGTTGGACTTCAGAGGGATTAAATGTACTATTCCCACTACAGTCTGCACTACAGTAGAGAAAGCGTTGGACTTCGGCGGGTAAGGTTTACTATCCCACTCTATCCAGTCTGTGCTACAGTAGGGAAAGTGTTAGGTTTTGGAGGGGTTCAATTTACCATTCCCATTCCAGTCTTTGCAAAAGTAGGAAAAGAGTTGGACTTCGAAGGGATAAAATTTACTATTCCCACTCCAGTCTGTGCAACAGTAGGCAAAGCATTGGACTTTAGAGGGGGGAAGATGTACTATTCCCACTCCAGTCTATACAACAGTAGGGAAAGCGTTGGACATCAGAGGGGTGAATTGTAGTATTCCTACACTAGTCTGTACAACAGTAGGGAAATTGTTAAAGTTCAGAGGGGTAAAATGTACTATTCCCACTCCAGTCTGTGCAACAGGAGCGAAAGTGTTGGACTTCGGAGAGGGGAAGATTTACAATTCCCACTCCAGTATGTGGTACAATAGGGAAAGGGCTGGACTTTGGAACGGTTCCAGTCTGTGAAAAAGTAAAGAAAATACTTCACTTCAAACACATTACATATTTGAATAACCTCAATAATATATCCGCCCCAAAAAACCTTTAAAAGAAATATTAATTTATATTTAAAACATATATTGAAAAATAAAAAAACTATTTACATAACTATTAAACAATGCAATGATTTATTATCAAATAAAAATAATGTATTACTTAATTAACTTCCCACCTGTACCCCTACAAACCTAGCAGCCCACATTTAAAATACAACTAAAACAAATAAGTATAACACAATTTACATAATTAATAATCCATTAAATAATTAACAAATAATTAATTGTTAATTAATTATTACTTAATAAACTTCCCACTTAATACTCCTACAAATAAAGCAACGCACACCTAAAATATAATTTCACAATAAACATATTTATTCATTAATAAAAAAATGTATACAATTATTAACTAAATATATTTATTACTTAATTAACTTCCCACCCTACACCCCTACAAATGTAGCAACCCAGACACAAAATAAAACTAAAATAAATCAATATGACAGTGTACAACATTAATATCAATCACATACTTATTAAAAAAAGAATTTGATCAATAATTATTACTTAATTAACTTCCCACCCTATTCCCAACGACCAGCTATGACACTATAACTTACTATTACCAATTACATAAAAAAATCAAAATCACTTAAAATTACAACTATATTTAAAAAAATAATGATAATTAATAAAACATGAAATTAATATATGCCCTAAACACATTAAAATAATCAAACAACGATATTTTTAACTATATTATTGAAAACGATACTAAAAACAATATTCTTAGCAACATAATTGCTTACCTAAAATACAATATTCTTGACAACAATATTTCTGCATCACAATATTTTTATATCACTATATTTGTTTTCCGATATTTCTGTGTCCCGATATTAAAAACTCTATATTTTGTCAAAATACCACTGTAGACAGAAGAATGATTCAGTATATATCTGATTAGTGTTTAGTTTGTGCAGGTGGCCGCGAGTGGTGGATATCGACAGTCACATTTGTTTACTCTTAATCCTAAACAACTTAACACAAGGCTCGCTGTCAGGATTCAACAAGGTCTTCAATAGCTATATTTCTTTTCCAGCATCCAATTGGCCCACAATACAGCATGCAACTACAATGAAGTTATCATCTCCAACAGCAAGATTATAATGCCTTCAACACTGTACTACTCACCCATAAGTACAACATTGACATTCCAAACCTTGCGGGCATTACACATACACATTCTGTAACTCTTCCTGTTCCATAACTTTGATTGTACTTAACAGGGCATGACACATCTTCAAACTTGACCCACCAAAACCTTTTGTTGTACAAAAAACCAAAAAGACAGTTTCACTGGCTTCACTGTTGCTAAGAAATGGTTCCAAACACCCAACACATTAAAACCATGTTCTGATGACTGCCTATCCGCAGAGAGACAAAAGCTGGGCAAAACTGGTAACTAGCACTATTTTTTTCTTTTAGACTGTTCAAGACATCAAACTCAACTCAACATTTATTATTCATTATCAAACTTTGAACCAGAACAAGAGACAGAAAGGCCAAGGGGAGAAAAAGTGAAAGGGAAGAATAGGAAAACAATGACAAAGGGAGAAATCAGGGATGGAAGAAAACCCTGCAACAGTGAGATGAAGAGACAGGAATTGTAAGGTGGTGGAAGCATGAAGCAGTAAGAGGAAAACGGCGAGGTTGTCGTGGTATTCATCAACTGCAGCATTTGGCTTCAGGCCCCTGCACTTCTAACTTTTCTCACGAATTAAGTAATGCATACATTCAGGTACAAGCTATTTGTAAAGGGTACTTATCCAGTTAAAGTAGATTTATTGGCCAATTTTACAAGCATACCAGGAGAAAGAAAGCTCTCTCAACCACGCCACTTTTGTTTTCATAAGCCACAGTGCAGGCGTGCACAGCTCTTTGATCTCTCCATCAAGTTGTGGGTTACAGGCGGGCCTATGGTATCATTTTGAAGCAACAGTAGCAATGAAGGTCCCTTGGATGTTTTAAAGTTTTAGTTGTGGCACATTTGTACAGCACGCCACACCCAGTGCGCTGACCCTAATGTCTGAAATAACTGAGCCCTCACCTTGTTCGTGGAGCAATGTTTCAGCCCTGAGTTTTATTAGTTAATTTTTAAAAAAAACAAGGCGTTTCTAAAAAAGAAAATGAGTGCTCCATTGCACGAACGTTCTTTTCAGTGGGAACATGAAGCAAAAAGTCCAAAAAAGGTGCTACTATATCTAAAAAAAGAATCTGGATTTGGCGGCCAGCAAGACTCTGCATCAAGGGGTGGTGTGTGGTTTCATCCAGGATCACACTGTTCAGGCTTTTTTGGGGAAACTGTTCTTAAGGCCGCGTTTGGATTCTGGGCTGAAGCATGGAATGTACTGTTTTTGCTGGAATCCATCTAGTTCTCTTATAAGTCTTATATAACCAAAAATGTTTTCGAATGGTCAACTAATCTACTCTTTCAGGGTTTGCAGAGAGTGCATTTTCATGTGGTGTACCTAGGAAGAATTTTGGTGTTGTGCATGAGGTTCGGAGGTTGTGTTGCAATCATGTTACTGCAAAAAGAAGCTGCTCTTAAGTGTGCATTCAATGAAGATATGCCACAGAGTTAAGCCCCATTCCATATACTCAACATTGCTATTTTACCCCGTTTGTCTTCTTCAGTAACTAATATAATATGAAAGCCTAGAGTCTCTCGAGTGGATAGCACAAACATCTCAGTAAAGAGTCTTTGAAGTCCATCAGGAAGTCTAGGAGGTGGAGCCAAGAATACATTAGATACCACAGTAATTCATTTATGTCTTCCACCAAGAAGAAGTGGACACGGAACCCAAGAATACCGCAACTACCAAGTAACAGGACTTTGGAGCGCATCCATTGTGGTGAAGACGGACCTGAAAGAATACCAAAGCCACTTCAGTTGTGGAACTATGGAGTCCACCTCAAGTGGTAGAAGGAATCGATGAAATGCCACAGACACCGCAGTGATGGGACGATGAGGTCAACCCAGAAGTGATGTAATCATAACCCAATAATTTGCAGACACCTTAGAAGTAGGTCTATGGGGCCATCTCATACTGATGGAGGTGGACCCCAAGAATACCACAGACAAAATGAAAGTGGGTTTATAGTGACCATCCAGAAGCAGTTGAGGCAGAACCTAAGAACACCACATGTACCGCAGAACTGAGACTTGGGGGAATACCCAAAGCACTGCATACAGAACCCAAGAGTTTTAGAAATATCACAGTAGTGGGACTATAGGGTCCACCCAAAATTTTAGAGGCAGCACCAAACAAATACCAGACACCGCAGTAGTGAATCAGGAGCTTAACTGACAAATACCAGAGACACCACAATAGTGGGATTATGGGGTCCATCAGTAGCACAAGAACAGGATCTAAGGAATATAAAATACAACAATAGAGTGGTTCTATTGGGTTCTTCCAAAACTAATGGAAGCAGAACTGCCTCCACTGAAATTCCACATACACCACAGTGGTTTGTTGATAGAGGTAACACATAAGCATTAAAGGGTCAACTCACAAGAAGAAGTGCTAAAAGAACATTTAGGAGTGGAGACAATAAATAGTAGTCCTGTGAAAGGAAGTTTTAGTTGGATTTAAGAGATGAGAGGTGAGGGAAGAGACAGTAAGACGGATGGGATGGGGTGAGAAGGGCAGAGGCTCTGATCCAAGGTTCTGCCTAACAGGGTCAAACAGAGAAAATGTCACAGGAAGACATCCTTAAACTATCCATTCATAGACTTGACACAGTGGGAGAAGTTCAAAGGAGGAACTAGGAGGGAAAATGTGGGTACATGTGATGATGGCTGCCACGTAATATTATAGTGTCTTGTTACCACTTCCAGCCTGCAGCCCACATTTACCAAGACATTGAAATTCATTTAGTCTGGTCACATAGAGAACATTGTCAATCCTGGCCTCTGGAGTAAGGATGTAGGAAGTTTTATGTCTTGAGCCTAATTTCCTGCTTTTCGATGGTTAACACAGTTTCTAATCCTATTAAGGGTGGCATTTTTTATTGTTTACTCCAGGTTAATAGCAAGTACCCTACAGAAATGACAAACACTTTTACCAAAGTTACAATATCAATTCATTTACTGACATTCTCCATATAAATGAAAAATAATCTCACCCTGTGTCCCATAATACTATCTTGCCTCCCTCTACCTGTTTCATTCCCTCTATTGCTTCTTCCATTTCTTCCTCTCACCTTCCTATTCCCTCTCTGTTAATCCTCCCTCAGCACTTTAAAGTGGCTCGGGTGACATTTCTTTCCCTTTTTCACTCTCCCCGTGTACTTCCCTCTATAACATCCTTCCAGTTTCTTCTCAGCCGTACTCACTCGTGTTTCACCATAATGCTTCACAGGACCCTATGGGCCCATGGCATGTTTTCTCTTCCCTCTATTCCTGTCCTTCCTTCCTTCTATATTATCTATCCCTCTTTGCCTACTTTTCTGTCTCGCTCCTGTTCCCTTTACCCGTGTTTCAAAGCTGCTCATTATGAAATAAATTCTTGGCTTTTACCTCAATCCATGTCCTCTTTTATTTTCCATTCCTGGCCTTATTTCCTCCTTCATTCCAGTTTGTCTCCTGTCTTTTCATCTCCCCTTCCGCTTCCTGTTTCACTCCTGTCCCCCGTCACTTGGAGGTTGCCCAGAGTGACATAGCATGTGCCTTTCTCCATCTTCCTTCAAGACATTCTTCTTTCTTTTCCTCCATGCATTTCCATCCCATCCTCTCAGCTTCCACGTTCCTCTAACACTATTGTTCCCTTCCAGGCCTAGGAAGTGGCTGAGGGTAATATAAAATGTTACCTCCTTCATCTCCCCATCTGCTCATTCATTTTCTGTTTCTGACCACATTCTTCCCACCATCTGATATCGAGATGGTCCTTGAAGTTGGTCAGTTCTTTATTATAACTCAGCTTCTCTCTCTCTCTCTCTCTCTCTCTCTCTCTCTCTCTCTCTCTCTCTCTCTCTCTCTCTCTATCTCTTCACTTCAAGAAGAAGTAACATCTGTCCTCACTTTAGTAAAATCCCGATTCACCTGTTGATCTAGTTGTCAAGTTAATTTCCTACAGGCTTGCATTTCAGTGCTTTTGCCCTCTTTTTCGAAAATAATAAGTGTTTCCCTGACCTCTAGAAGAGTTCCTTCAGTATGGAAGGGCAGAGTGGTATTCCCCTTCTGCATAAAGATAACCTGGGTGGAAGTTTAATAGCAATCCGGCAGCTGACTACAATGCTACTGGCAAACTGATCGAATGCATCATTGCTAAAAAGCTAATACATAATTTTAGAAAATTATAATACCCATGATGCATTACAACTTGGTTTTCACCCTGGACAAGGTAGAAAGGTGGCCTTGGTGCTTGTCCTAGATGAACTACCTTGATCCTTTTAGATCGTTTGGGAGCATTCGATACAGTAGATCATTCAATCCTACTAAACCAGCTAGCCAATCTGAGATTGAGGCACAGCCACACTTGGTATGGCTCCTTTCTTGAAGATAGGGCCCAATCTATAGCTTTATCTCCTTTTCTATCTAAATCTTCATCTATTAAATGTGGGGTTCCCCATGGATCTTCTCTTTCACCTTTGCTGTCTAATTCATGCACAAGACCATTAACGTAGCTGATCTGATATGATGGCTGCTTAACGATCTTTTATGCTGATACTTAACCTTTCAACCGGGTATTCTACCAAGGCCCTATTTCAACTTCTAACTTTACAATTGCTTAAGGGCTGTTCAAGCCTGGATGTTGCAAAACTTATGAAAACTAAATGCTAGTAAAACATAATTTCTGCTAGTGAGTAGACACTCCACCAATGAGGAGACAGGAACCGAGTATCCTTCTTATGAGATGCTCCTGCACCTCTTGAAAAAGTCAGACTTTGAGGGTAATCCTCAACAAAAACCTCTCCTTCAGCCCTCACATCAATGACGTCTCCCAATTCTGTTTTTATAGTCTAGAAAGTTTTGAGGGAAAAATCTCCCTTTCCTACTATTTGAGTCTCAGTTTCACACAGAAGTAGTTTGTGCCTCAATGTGGTCTACTATTAACTATTTCTATATTTTATATCAGGAGCTGTCAGAAACTAGTCTACCTAAACTGCAGAGAATTCATAAATTTGCAGTCTGAAAATTCCTTTATCAGCAAAAAGAAGAGAATGTTCCCAAGCCAGAAAGCATCTCTATTGGCTCACAGTCAAACAAGGGATTAGTTTTAAGGCTCTTTGCATTATACACAAGGTTTTCTATGATACTGAGCAAATATATTCGCATCAACACTTCAGTCGATATATTTTAAAATATATAAATGTTTTAGTCTGTGTCACATTTAAAAAAAAAAAAGGTCTGGAGGCCACTCCCTTAGCTTAATTGGCCCTCTCCTAAAGAACAATCTCTTGCTATCGATCATAAGCATTTCCTCTTACTTAACTTTTAGAAAATCGCGAATACTTTTTTCATTCTGTTTGTGTCTTTTTAGTCTGTTTCACTTAGGTGTCAGATCTCTGGAGAGCCTTCTCCTCTGATCTATATTTTAGGCTTACATGGGAGTTGTAGTAACCTCTTCTCGTCTTTCCCAACGAATCTACTGTTCCTTAGCGCCAAGTGGCCTAGATTGGTGAACATGCGCTCTATAAGTAATCGACTTAAGCAGTGAAAGCTTCTCTGATACAAATTCTTCCTGTTTATTTCTGACGCGGTGCCTTGAACCTTTAATTTGGTTGTACATCAAAATATCAACAGAAACATTGTGTTACTCAAATATCTTCTTTCATTTAACACTTGGGAAATGTGGTGGAAACTCAGCCACTCTTTTCGCAGTACCATAAATTGTCTGGTGGACTGGATCTTCATTCATGGAATGTAAGGACGGCTTTGCATTATTGAGCCAGAACACAGCTTGGATGTGGGCTGCAAGATCAGAGCTCAGTCCCTTATGTTTTCATTGCACGTAACAATTATGTATTATTACCCTATACTTATTCGATTCTCATCCAGTCCTGAAGATGGTCCCTGGAAATGATTTAAGAAGGACCGAACAATTGACAGACTAGAAGCCCCATAGGGAAGTGCAGAGTTGTGATGATGGAACATGGTGGATCCTCATTTTGAAGCATAAGGAGGGCATTGTCCCCTCCATAAGTGATCCCCTTGGAACTTGGGATCAATTCCTTTGTTTAACTGTTTTGTGCCATATGTATTGTATTTATGCTTTTTTAGAAGGAAAGTGTGATGGGTAATGTGATTCACCTTCCAGGGGCACATATGGGGGTATATGTATGACATTGTTTGTGATTCTTTGATATATTTTATGTGACTGTTTAATTCATTAATGAATGTATGTAGTGTCCACAGGGTATTTTGTTAGTGTGTAATTTTACCAAAATATCATGGCCAAAATTTTGAGGACCACAATATCGAGAAAGTAAGTGCATAAAGGCTTAGCATAGATTTACTATTCTTAACGCCACATCTATGTACTTGAAGATGTACACATGTCAAGCTACATAACATGTGTATTTGTAAAGCGCATGTTCACCCGTAGGCATCTTGGTGCTGAATAACAGATGTTTATTGTTACCCAACCGTACTCATTTTTTCGACCTCCGATGGATGAAAGGCTGAGTGGACCCGCCGGGATTTGAACCTGTGACCGTGAGGTCGAACGCAGATCCCTGCAGTGGATGCATTAGTCCACTGAGCCACCAGACTCAACAAGATGTGGAGTTAAGCATAGTAAACATATACTTAGCGCTCTATATGCTCACTTTGTTGATATTTTGGCCCTCTGTATTGTGATATTATTAATGTGCATCACCTACAGTTGTAGATAAGCCTTTATAACAGCAAAAGTGAATATATTAGAAGGCGCTGACAAAGCAATGATTAGATGAGTTTCTTTGTCGAAATGACCTCATCAGAAAACTCTCAACTACCCAGTTGAGATATTTGTAGCATTCGCAAGCCACAGTGTAGGCAAGTTGGGCACATGCCACGATGTGATATCTCTGAAAATTAAATTGGTCATTTTGCAAAGTTTAAGAAAACACAGCACTTCTCAGCAGGTTCGTTTAGCTTTTGTCTCTCTGAGGTTGAACACTAGTTGACCAGACAAATGAGGGTTGTTGAGCTTGCGGGTGTTATATGCAGATTGTTCATTACTCAGCTTGAATTACACAAACATTAACTTAAGTGACTGTTAACTGCAGCCATAGCTCCCCTTCCCCTGTCAAGTACTCGTCTAAAATCAAAGCATTGTGATGAAAAAGGTCATTGCAGAGGAGAGCGCCCATTGTGTTCCACCTTCCCCCAACTTGTGACAGTTCTGGCTTTTAGACCATAGTGGATACAAGGGTGGGGAAGGTTAAAAGAAGGATTTTGAGAAAGATGCCCGGCGAAGGCACAGAGTGGTCCTAGAGGGAAAAAACAGCTCTTTCTCACAGCTGGTCTCTTAGAGAGGCTGGGTGCACCTCTGTGGCCCTCCAGCCTCGGTTACCACCCTCCTCACCCAAGCCTAGGATTGGATTAGCACTACATTTCCGCTCATTAACTTCTGCCTACAAGGGTTGGGAAAAAATGTGGGAGGAAAGCTGCAATCCCACCCTGAACCACACACTGCTTGGTTCGTGGGCAGGGTTTGTGGGTCGTGATTTTGTGCTTAGTGATTTTCTCTGGGCCAGGGAGAACCTCAGGAAACGCCTGAAATCTGTCCATTTATTTATGTCAGAGCGGGAACAGGTTTGTGTGTGCCATATCCTCTTTACAAGCGAATTAGGGAAAAGAGGAGCATTTTGCTTCTTTCACAATGAGGTAATTCTTTTTTTCTCTCTGGCCTCTCTCCAAATTGCTCCGTGGCCAAATGAGCAGCTAACAGCTTATTATTAATACATGAACAAGAGACAGCTGTTTACAGAGACTCATGATTAAAGGACACGTGTCAAGGAGATTTCAGAGTTTCCCTAACCTGCACTCTTTAAAAGCACGATCTATTTCCAGAAGGGTCTTATCCAGTTAAAGTGAATTTATTAGGCAATTTCCTAAGCATACAAGAAAGAAAGCTCCATATCTTGGCTGTTTTGATAAGCTGCACAGCAGTGGCCATGCTTGCCTTTCATCTCTCCATACAGTTGGTGGTTGCAGCCATGTCTAAGGTATCGTTTAAAATGAAAACAAGTAATGTCCCCTGTGTTGTTTCAAATCTTACCCTGGTAAGTCTATTAGTTCTCTAAAGGGGTGCGTCATGGGGTCGCACGCCCATTGTAGAGTTAGCGATAGCTAAACATGACCCCTTCCTGGGTCACAGGTCACTGTTTTGTTTACATTGCAATATGAGAATGAATGCACTTTCCCGGGGGGCAATGATAGCTCTTTGATGTTTTTAACAATAGAAGTCAAAATCAAAAAGAGAGGCCAAGGATAAAGAAACATTATTTTACAGGCGTTCCCCTGTAAGTGCAGTTAAAACAAACTCATGCATTTTCCTTTTGTTCCTGTGTTTTTTATATTTTGAAATGTGTGCAGAAAATTGAAAAACTAGTTTAGAAAGGATTACTTATTAACTCCTTAAAGGTGGGACAGAGTTACAAAGAAGAAAACGCCTGCCATGTGCCCAAAAGACGAGCTTAGTGAACACAACAAACCTAATATGAAACAAACGCAGCCACTCCAGGATTCCCACCATTTGTAATTTGGGTTTTAAATGTAGAAGGTTTCTTGACCAAATAATATTTTCCTTTAATACAGGTATTCCGACCAAATTATAAAGGTATTTCCTTCTATAGTTAATAAAAAACCTTCTGTACATCACAATATGGCAATAAGGTTAAACACACACCAACATGAGGTAGTTTAAAGGAACTGTCCATGGGAATATTTCAGGTCATCCCACCGCACCATAAGTAGTCAATCTGTTTTAGACTTCCAAGTGTTTGAGTTCTAGATTGGGTTCTAGGGTCAGCTTTGCAAACATTCAAGCACCACAGGTCTGCAGGAAAATCTAGTTTTGCATGAAAGTTGAAAAACAAGGAAGTGTCATATTTAGTTTCGAGTCAAACACCTATGATCGGAAGCGCTCTTACTAAAAATTCCTTTTTGCTCAACAGTGTAGTAATGACCCAGTGCACTCTTGAGTGAGATGTGTCCTCGAGGTACAACCTCCAGTACGAATTTCAAAGTGACACTAGTTGTCCAAGAGTAAGAAATGTAAACTTGTTATGCATTTGGCAGAAATGGCTCAGCACACAGCTATAGTTATGTATAGTAGGATAATTAACAATTATATACGTCAGTAACAGATGGTAATAAATACATGAACAATAACACAATGTCTTCCAAAGGATTCAAACGGACTTCAGTTTCTTAATGATGTAATTTTCCTTTATTCATTTTTCACATTTTCTGATCTTTTTTTAAAAAGCACAGCATACAGTTCATAGCCGACGTGGCGCGTTTCGTTCCAACTGGACTTCTTCAAGGCTGACGAACTTTCCGAAATTCTGATCTTGGACTACGCTGCTAAACGACATTGCGCCTGGTCTTGGTTACCAAACCTTTGTTTACCTATTTTCGACAACATAATACAGTTGTACGTCTTTTCAATACAGAGATTTATGATTATCAAACACTCGTCTATACAGTATTTTGCGTTACATTGGATTTTGTACGCATCGCTTTTGTTGAACCTTGAAGAAGTCCCTTTGGGACGAAACGCGCCTCGTCGGCTATGAACTGTATGCTTTGCTTTAAAAAAAAAAATCAGAAAATGTGAAAAAAGAATAAAAAAATTACATCATTAAGAAACTGAAGTCCGTTGTGAATCCTTTGGGAGACATTGTGTCATTGTTCATGTATTTATTACCATCTGTTACTGACGTATATAATTGTTGATTATCATACTATACATAACTATAGCTGTGTGCTGAGCCATTCCTGCCTCTTGTATCTTTGGTTTTGCCAAATAATAGGGATGTAAGGAGGTCACGCCCCGGGCTCTCTGCACCGCACTCTTGCAAAAAAACTAGACTGACTGGTGCAGGCCCCTAGTGCCCTGACCTTCTGTTCTTTGCTTTGTTATGCATTTGTATGGCAATTAGAGATGTTATGGATCGGAACGCACAGGGAAACTATAATGCGATATTCCATCTTTGCTCCTGGTTTCATTTGACACATTTCACTCAAAACCAAGTCACACTATTTTAGTAATTCTGGCTTTGAGTGAAAACCTACGGATTTATTCCGCCCTATTATGCGCCTTTTGAACAGACTATAGGGGATTTGGCGCTACTCTATGTAAACGATTTTCTGCACTGTTCATGTAAACTTCTCAGGGTGAAATATATTTAGTGCAGCAAAGTTAAACCACGCTGCACTGGTGCTGATTTTGTCCTGAAGTGGTTCATAGAGTCACTTGAGTGCCACACTAAATAATATTGAATCTGGGCCCTACTGTAGTAACTTGAATATTCATTTTAGAGGCCGACTAGTTCCAAAAGAAGGACGCTATTTTTATGGGTCCCAGAACGTGTAGGCACAACCTTGCAAAAGTAACAACAACCTAAAGAATGTGGGAGAAGCATGTGAGAGGGATCGAGAGAAGTACACGAGAAAGAAACATGGATTGTGGGAAATTTAGTTTTTTGGGGCGGGAACACAGAGGGAAAAAAAACACACGTACTATCATGGAATGCTTAAACAGAAAGAAAAAAAAGTTCCTTGAAAGTGAGCAGTGGAAGGATACGAGCCTGCTATTAAGCGAGAAGGAACAGAGACATGCTCCAGGGGATGGACAATGACAAGATGGACAATTTGGCACAAGGAAGCCATCAAATAATAGCTAAGCAAATGAGTGACAATAAAGCCACCCAATGGTAAGCAATAGGCAGGCTGTAAAACCCTGTGTGTTCTGCTAAGCCTTATGTAGACCTTTTGCAAACGGACAGCTTGTCCTGTTGAAATTTCATGCTGAAAATTGCCTACTATAAACCCACCAATTAAGCAACTTCAGAAAATGGGAATTTTAATTAGTCATAAACGTGATGAGTCTACATTTACGCTGATAAAGGGAGAATGGTTCTCTAACCATATGCTTGTTCAACATACCACCTGTGAAATATAGTATAATTGCCTTGGTCCCAGTCATAAAAATCCCGTAACTTTACACTATTGTATTCTAGCGGTGGAGAGTGAATTCAGTGGATGCAATCCAACCACAGCAAATGCAACACAGAAAAAACTGAGATCATGCATTTAGGTAAGACCAACGCCTTCGACCCGATAACATGATGGCCAGATTCCGGACCCCCACCCCGGCAAACACTGTCACACTAGTTAAAAATCTAGGGGTAAAAATTGATGCTGCTCTATCCTTCAAGACACAAGCTCTTGCAGTGGCAAGAACATGTTTCAACTTGATAAAATCACAAACAAAATCTTTGATTATCTTCCACTTGCAGCTAGAACAATAGTTGCAGTTGCACTAATTACTTCCAGACTGAACTATTGTAACAGTCTATATGCAGGCACAACCAGACAAACTCTTTAAAAACTGCAAGTAGCGCAGCATGCAACCGCTAGGCTCGTGCTGAAACTACCACTTCGCTCCTCCACTTCAGTTGCCCTCAATACCCTCCATTGGCTCCCTATACACAAGAGAAATTTATTTAAATCCTTCTGCTCACTTTCAGAGCATACAGATTAATAGGTCCCAAATATCTTGCTTCTAGATTCACTCCCCATACCCCCTCCCGTACCCTGAGATTCACCTCAGCTAATCTTCTTAAACCTCTTACATTTAGGTGTAAGACCAAAAACTGGAAATCCTTTGCAGTCTTAGGAACAAAGGCTTGGAATCAACCCCTTAAACAGAAGAGATTTATTGACTCTGAACACAGGTTTAAGAAAAATCTTAAAACTTCGATATTTTAATCTACAAACTCAATGTGCCAGGCACTTATCCGATAAGGTCAGCATCCTTTCTCCCCTGGTGTCGCGAAATCCTGCTCTTTCCCACACAGTGCCAAGATGCTCCTAAGGGAGCGAAATAGCGCTCTACAAATATTCAATACAAGAGGCATAGGCCAAAGATTTAGCCTCAGCATTATACTACTCCTTAACACTAGGAACACTAAATACCCCTTACTGCCCCTTAACAATACCCATCGCTAAAACCTAAAGCTCTTTACCACATCTATTTAAGTTTAAACACTATTTATTCCAACTCTCTTTCTAGATAGACAAGCAGAGAGATTGAATATCTAGACAGACATACACAGACAGACAGATAGATACAATTTATAAATATATGTATACATATTATACAGTGGAGGTCGCCACTGTGTAGTTACAGTTAGGTCAGAGTTCCCATAAGTAGAGTGTTTTTTTGTTTTGCTACTATCTTTGGTGCACTTTCATGAATTTTCTCGAAACTTTCCAAAAAGAAGTGCATCCACCTCAGCTACATCCTCAAAAGTTTCGAGGTAATTGATCAAGTCAGGGCTGAGAAAATTGAACGATCATTTTTTTCTTTTCATGCAATTTCCCATAGGAATTTTGGGAAGCGAAACCCAAAAAACGACATTACACCAAATTTGACAGAAAGTTAGATCTTTACTCAGAAAACATGCCTTTTTGTAAATCGGTTCAACCGCTTTTTGTAAATTTATGGTCACAATTTTGTAGTATCTAGACGGTTGGTACCACGGTACTGCAAATTAAAAAAATAAACCACTCTGATTGGATGAGAGTTTTTTTTTTTTATCCGTTGGCCACTTCAGTCCACAAGAACAAGCAATCTAATTGGCTGGCTGCAACATCAACAGAAATGTTGCCACCATCATTTCAGGACTCGGTCCCCGTGCCCAATTTTTTAAAGAAAAAGAATATATATATGGGGACAGGTCAGGTCAGATCTACCCCAACCCCTTGGCCCTTACTGGGGCAGGGTTCCCAGAGGGTCCCTCCTGGCACCCAAAAAAGAAATTGCATTGCTGGTCCCACTGTACTTCCACAGGACTCAGCAAGGCCTCCATGAGGTCCTGCAGGACCCAGCACGGCCCTCCTGTGCGACCCCTCCTGTGTACCATGTATTAAAAAGTAAAGCTTGCACTGTCCCGCTGTAACTTGGATGGCTGCTTGTGCAACAGTACTGCGAAAGTGCAGCAAAACAAAAATAATGCAAATATGAAAAATGTGGTGTTGGTGATGTCCATAGTGGGTTGCGTTCAGTTGTGTGCAGCAGGGGTTGGCTACAAGGCCAAACCCCTGGCTAGGCCTTGATTCCCAATGGAGATGACCAAATCCCCCTACACACAGCCTTCAGCAATGTGCAGTATTGGGTGGCCCTGTGCCCAACTCACTGCTGGCAGCCAGCCCCTACAGTGCACAGCCTATGGCATGACCAATGGCAGTTGGTCCCAGGGTCTGGTCTATAACTATACCCCTCAAATTTTTCTCTAAAATGTTTTTGGTACCAGATGTATATATACAGAGGTACTAAAACTACCTTTGACCTACTTATCTGTGATGTAACGACTGCAATATGCGTGCCTGTAATGTAATGGCTGCGATGTAAAGGCTGCACACCGGAAAGTTAACAGGATACATCTAGTCCATTAGAAAGTTCAATATGTGTTCCAACATTTTGCCTGTAGAGTGACCTTCAAGAGGGAAGGAGGTGTGATTGTTGTTTTGACTTCCTGTATACTATTAAATACAACTTTTGGGTGGACTGGCATTGACATCCAGGGGCTTAAGGCAGTTTGGGGAAATCCAAGTATATTTATATCACAGATCTTGCATCTGCATGGCATCAGATAGTTTACATGACAGTTCTTGATCCCTATAAGTATTCAAGACTCCTGTAGTAGCTTATGAGCTTTAGGGTATTCCAATTAACTTGAGATCTGTTCTGGTACTTTCTGAAAGATTAAGTCCTTTATAGAGTTATGCTTGTAATACAAGCTATACAAGATGATATTCTCTTTTACACAGCATTATACTTTAGTAGAACCAGAATCCGAGATAAGTGTTGCTAAAAACTTCACAGAGTGGTTTGACCTTGAATAGTAACTTTAAAGACTGACATATATTTAGCCATTTGTGAAAAGCAGTTAAATATATAAGTGGTTTTGTTTCGGGGCAATGTGTAATACAGACACCGACCTTTTTTGAGCAATTAAAGAAGTACCTGACCCCTAAAACAAACAACAGCTCCTGATGTTTTTATGTATGTGAACATTTCGTTGAAAGTTTAGAGAGAATTTATCTGCAAAGGTGCACCCTTTCAGGACAAATGATAAAAGTGTGAAATTTTGTGGGATAATAAGTATACTAGGAGCTTGGAAAGTATTAAAAGACACTTAATAAAAGCATGTCCTCTTTAATCATTTGATGAACAAATTGTCACTTTTGACTGTGGATGCAAATGTTATGACTTAGGTTGCTATGATGACTTAAAAGGAGTGTAGCTGAGAGAGTGAGTACTTTCCTTGTGAGGTTTATATTGAGTTTGAGGTAATTACTAAGGGGCCAATTCACAAAGGCACTTAGGAGTATATGCAGTAGTACACTTGTAGTACAACGTCATGTACTCATGAATGCCTTTATGAATTTGCCCTATAATATTTAATTTAACCCTAAATCAATGTTTTGTTGGCTTTCTTACTTAATGGTCACTCTTTTGGCACATCTGAATAAGCATTTTTCATGCTCACATATATTCCAAATTATAGGACCAATTTACAAAGGCACTTATGAATATGTGAAGCAGTACTACAGGAGTTCTGCTTTGCATACTCAATGACAATGTAAAGAGGCAAAACTGGAATCAAGTAGGAATTGCTTATGTAAAGGGTGATGCATAAATGCCAAACCTTCCTGAGTAGGGAACTTGCACTTAGTGTAGATCACCAAAAATGATTAACATCTTAATGTATGATGATTTTGAAACCATGTCACCAAGAATTACAAACAAAAATTACATATTTAGGGCAGAATAGGTACTGCTTAATGTAAGCATTTGTGCTGAATTTCTTTCAAGAGCTCTTTATCTACAAAAGATGAATTCTCTGTTGAGAAACAGCCCATGAAAAAAGTTGACAAACTAGTACCTTTATAAGCTCTTAGCATTGGCCCATGTTGTTAATTGTGTTAATTACAAAAAGGAAATGGATTGTATTGGCCAGCATTATGGATTATGTCCAGAGATTGAGTTTGCATTGCAAGGTGAAAAAATTATAAACAATTAGTAAAAAACCCTGGGAAGCCAATAGAGTTTCCAGACAACCCCTGAAAAAAGTTAGATCCAGATTTCAACAGTCTAATGAGTAACATGGCTGAGAATATGAAGGATGCTCCGAAGCTTTGAAGAAATCGAAAACTTACAACAGAAAGGGTAATTGAAGATTTGTGATAAAAATGTTGGGAGGTTTTAGATTGATTCAGAAAGAGTAAGGTGGCTAGATCACCCGAGGAGAAGATTTTGAAGTCAGTCCATGTGCGTTGTGAGAAGGGATGATGTGATGGTATTGTGAGTGGCAGAGTTTATTGACAATTTTGTAGGTCTTTATGGTCAAGAACTTATTTAGGCTTGTTCATTTCTCCCTGGAGTAAGCCATAAGAGCAGCTGGCATAGAATTTAATTGTGTGGCACAGATCCTTGCTTCTGCTTATACTTTTGTTGATCAAGGAGATTAAGTGGGTGATTTTGGCTGCAGAGATGAGCTTTTGGTAGTGGGGTGGAGCTTTTTCAGAAGGTGTATGTCTACTTGTCGTTGAGATCTGCATTATTTGTTCTCCTGTTGCTGGATGACTCACTTGCAATAAGTGAGTTATTTGTTTTATTGGGGGTAGTAGTTTATGTGCCCAAAGTTGGAGTGGTACATGGATGTCAGCTCTTAGGAGGTTGTGGTTGAAGTTGTATTTGTTAAAGTGAAATCAGAGGTGGTGGGTAGCACTGAGAGGATTTCTTGCTGTGCATTGGTGGGGAAGTTCTTGAATGATCTTTTAAGGACCTCAGCCTGCTTTCTTTCTCTTTTGTATGTAGGTCAAATGTGGTGCAGAAAGAAAGCCATGGTTGCATGTTACCTTTTTGGTAGGATACTTTACAATATTGATCTTGTTGTAAAATATGAAATTCGAGGGTGTTACCTTTGGTGTGCATCGGTAGAATAACACATTGGGTGATGTTGGAGGTCCCCTATCACAAAGTCATAGGAGCATCTCATGTTCTTGGTTGCAGACTGAAGTCTATGAGGAAGATGCTGTTGATGTAGGAGGTAGAGGGTAGACATTTGAGTGATGAAATTAGAGATCCATCCGGGAGACTTGTTGATTAGTTGTTACGTATGAATTGCTTCAAATGCAAAGGTAGGATCAGTAGGAGCTCACGGTTTGGTGTGAATCCCCAGAACATGGTTGTGTTCATTGTAATCACTTTAAGTTCTCTTCCTGCTTTGCTGAGTTTATTCCAGTCTTGTGGGGATATGTGTAATTATGGGGAAGAATACGGGTTCTGCAATGAAAATATTATCTAGGTTAAGCATAGTGATAAAGTCTAGATGGTTGCTGCCTACAAGACTGCATTGTTTGTGCTTGAGCATTAGGTATTGTTGGTGGTCAGCTTAGGTGGTTGAATGGGTTGAGGGAGATGTTGATTACGTGATAAGAGGAAGGTGTGTGTGTTCATCAAGACTATGTGTGTTGATTACAAGCCCTTGTGATGTTTTGAATGTTGTTCTAGAGTGGAGGTTATAGACACATGTTGTGCTTGGTATGGAGTGTTGGGTGGATGATAGGGTGACTACTTCTCTCCAAGTCATTACTGATGTTGTTTCCAGTGTTGGAGTTTCATGTAAGAAACTAATGCAATGTGGGTGTTGCAGTCTTAAATAATTTCCATTGAACTAATTATATTAAAATACCAGAAAACAGTGGTTTTTAGGAGAAGTTCAAGACTGGAGACAGTGTCTGCTATGACGTGGAGTGAGGTGGCCACCATAGTGGGTGATGTTTATGGTAAGATATAGGGCACAGGATATGAAAAATGCCCTTGCATATTCGGAGGCAGCGCTTGTTTTCTGTGGGAGGGTGTATGTTTAGAAAAAATCTTTTTGAAATAAAAGTGAGTCATTTGTTTACAGAATTTTTATGGCAAGATTGATTTTATGTCGTATGAACAGCTTTCTGTGAATATCACAGCCCTACAACTTTTGTGGGAGTTTAAAACTTGAAGTGCAGAAGCACAGTAGAGAAACATCTGCCGCAGTCAGGGGGAAATACCTGGGAAGTTTACAAAACAGTCTGTGTAAATTCTCTGGATTCAGGGCTGTAACCATTAAAACCCCATATTTTGTTTACAGGTACAAGTTGCCAACGGTGTGCTTTGAGCAGAATGCAAAGCTCTAGGGACATTCAGCTCCACATGTTCTTGCTTAGAGAGGGTCCTGTGATATCAGAGGGATGTGCTGCTCTGTATTTAATTTCCATTTAACTGGAAGTGCTGGAATTCTGAGTAGACAAAAATCCGTTTTGAAGACTTTTCTGGGCTGCACAGGGACTTTGATTTCAGGGGGCCACCAGAGAATGGGCCAAGACCCTGAAACAGAGGGGACCGTTGGATTAGACATGTATATAAGCAGAACTCAAGAACCTTTTCATAAGTGGACAGAGTCACTGGAACCTTGCTGGAAGATTTCAAGATGATCTAGTAAATGGAAAATAGACTTTTAAAAATTTGATTCAATAACCAGATTTCCGACTGGGGGGGGCATCCGTTAGGCTGGCACATCCACACATGGGCTGGGCTTAGTGGTATCTTATACTGCAAAGTGTTTTACATCCTTGGTCAAGGGCTCAGGCAAGATATAGCTGACCATACAGATTCAATCTTGCATACAGCCTCCAGGTGGACCTTCTGAAGGTTTTAGAGCACTATACTTTCTTCTAAGTCCCAATTTAAAACCACCAACTGGGAGAATCCACAAAATTGTGGCTGACGGCATGGAGTCAGGAGCAGATCTAATTGTTAACCATACCTCACTCTAAGATTTTCAATATGCATTGTTCTAGTTGACCGAGACTTCATATTAGCAGCACCAAGCCACATGGAAACTCAATCAAAATTGACATGGAACACTGAGACTGTGTGCACTAACGGGTCAGCCTCAGAGGATGTCTTTTCCAGCCAACTCTCTAGAGGACATTGAGAGTTTTTCATCATTTTTCCTTATTTTTATTTCCTTTGATTCTTAATGTAGTGCTTCACCTTTTCCCATTGAGTGTTATCTGTAATATCCTTCTTTTGATGTTACTTACGAACAGCTCGTCTATTTTTCTTTATGTTTCCTATTTAATGTGATCTTTTCTTGTTACTGTATTGTTTCTAAGCACTACAGCCCAATGCACGTTCCTTGATTAACATCCTCTACTACAGGTAAGGTGAAAGATGACAGAAATCATTAAAACTGGTTTTCCATTGTGGACTAGAACTCCAGGTATTTCCAGAGGCCCAGTGAAAGAGAGCTCCTGCTGTGAGCGAATAACATGATGGGAAGAAGTGGTCACCCAGGCAGATACCAACTGGACAGACAGATACACTGCATTTTAGCCATAAGACAGTGACAAAAAGAAGAGTGCAGAGCATTTGTTTGTAGCACACAGTTTATCAGAAAATTGCCATGTGTAGCTTAAATTGGCTGTGCATGAGGGATGCTAGTGGAAGCAATGCAGGGGAAACACCAAGGAAAGCTGAGTTATGAGATGAAGAGTAGGGTCTAATCACGGCATTGAGTGCAAATAGGGTACTGTACATGAAAGGAGACCCTGAAACTCCCACAGTCAGTCAATGGAGCATACAAAATGGAGCATACCAAAAAAAGGTGTCCAGATCGGTAAACTAGGGACCAGAGTGTTGTTGATTAAGGGATCAATGAGATGAATCATTTCTTTTTTTTTATGTTTGAAAGCTTTATTAAAAAATTGATGACAAGAAAGAGACATCAGCACAGATTGCAATACAAAAACCATTGAGAAGCTTAACACTGCTAATATCAGTATTAGAAACCACAAAGCATTTTAGGAGGATTTTAAACGTTGAGGGGGATAAAGGGAGGGGAGGAAGGGAGGGGGGGAGGGGGAGAGGGAAAGGGGGATATAAAGATAATAAAATAACCATACAATATCTAAAAAATACGACACATATCCAAATTGTAAAAGTCGTAAAAAGTCAGCGATGCACAATTACCATCATAAAACAAGTAAGAATATTAAACAAAACATATAGTGAATAGGAAAGGAGAGAGTTCGAGACGTTCAAGGAGGTTTAAAATTTTCTGCATTGAGACATATAGGTTTCTTTAGGGCCAAGCAGTCCAAATATGTGGTGAGAGGCAACCAGAAAAAATCAACATTGCGAGCAGGTTTACAAGAGGAGGCAAAGGAAACGTCCAATCTATGAAAGTGGCATAATGAATTCCACCAACCTTGCAAGGAGATGGAAGCTAAAGATTTCCAGTTGGAGGAAATATGTTGGAAGGCAAGCGCAAGCGTGAGGTCAAAGAGACCGTGTAGATGATCAGGGAGATTCAAGGAATCAGAGAGGCTACCCAAGAAGAGAAATGAGTGTGTAAAAGAGGAAGGGAGAGGGAAGATACGGGAGAGGCATGACCACACTTTCCCCCAAAAGGTAGAGACAACAGGGCAAAGAAAAAGCATGTGGAAAAGGTCAGCATCAGAAGAGGAACAAGTCCAACATTTAGAGTCAGAGGAGGGAGAAAAACGGGATAAAGAAAGAGGAGAAAGGTAAAGCCTGTGATACAAATAAAATAAGGATTGAGTAAGAGAAGCAGAGCGGGAGATTTTTAGAGATCTGGACCACAGCTTATCCCAAAGAGTAGTTGACCAATTACAAGAAAAATCAGTTTCCCAAGCGAGCTCCACTTTAGATTTGACACGATTGGGACTAGAAGATACAAGAGATTTATAGATGAGAGATGCTTTAGGGAGCGTAGCAAGAATATTAAGAAGAGGAGAAGGAGACGACGAGGATGATGATGAGGAGGGAAGAGAGTAGAAACAATCAAGAATAATTGCCATGAGGGTTGTGAATTTACGCAAAAAGGAGCGAGGGCATCGAAATAAAAGTTGAAATTGGGGAAAAGAGCAAGGGGATACACCGTCAAAAAGTTGGTTGACCCATATTATGCCCTTTACCCTCCATGCTTTCCAGAAAATAGGTCTATTTCTTAAAAGGATAAGAGAATTATACCAAATAGTGGAGTTTAAGAAGGATGTACGTGTGACCTCGGAGGGAAGAACCAGAGGGTTTAAAAGAGAAGAGGTATGTTTGAATAGGGGGCAAAGAGAAAAAGGATTCCTGGAAGAGAATCGCATCACCTCGGCAAAAGAGAAGGGTAGTAGTAAAGACTGCTCAATGAGGAGCCAGAGGGGGGTGAAAGGAGAGAGAGTAGATGAGATCCATCTCGAGGCCTGACGTAAAGAGAAGGATCTATGATAAAGACGGAAATCAGGGAAGTTAACCCCACCATTGGATTTAGGCTTACGAAGGGAGGCAATGGAAATTCTGGATTTCTTACCTTTCCAGAGAAAGCGAGAAAGAAGAGAATCAATTTTTTTAAAGTAAGATGCGGGGATGTGAACCGGTAGCATAGAGAGGGTGTAAATTAAAATAGGGGCGATCATCATTTTGATTGAGTCCAAGCGACCCCACCAGGATAAAAATAAGGGATTCCAGGCTGAGAGTGACTGATCAATCCTGGAAATAACTGCCGAGAGATTCAATTTAACCGAGGATGAGATGGAGTTAGAAAACAGAATACCAAGGTATTTAATCTTGGAGCTACTCCATGCAAAACCAGTAGCAGAGAAAAGATGGGGAAGACAGGATGAGGTGAGAGGGAGTATTTCGGTTTTGTCCGAGTTGATCTTATAACCGGAAACCAAAGAAAAGGAGTGAAACTCGGATAATAAGGGGGGGACGGAAGATTCAGGGTCAGAAATAAATAGCAAGATGTCATCCGCATAGGCAGAAAGTTTCAATTGATGAGAGCCATACGGGAAACCAGAAATGGAAGTGTTATTGCGAATGGAGGATAAAAAGGGCTCGAGAGATAAAACAAAAAGAAGCGGGGAAAGAGGGCAACCTTGGCGAACACCTCTCTGAAGAGTAAAAGAGGGAGAGAGTTGTCCATTCACAAGCACCGAGGCCTTGGGGGCAGAATATAGGAGAGAGACAAGGGATATAAATTTGGGACCAAAACCATGCCAACGCAATGAAGCGAACAAAAAAGACCAGTCAACCCTGTCAAAGGCCTTCTCTGCGTCGACAGAGATAGCAGCAAGAGGGGTTGAAAGTGAGGGGGCTTTATTTAGAACGTTAAGAAGAAGGCGAGAGTTGTCCGAAGTAAGCCTGCCCTTAACGAATCCGCATTGCTCTTTGCCAATGAGATGAGGCATAAGGGGGTCTAAGCGCATTGCAAGTAATTTGGCAAAGATTTTGTAGTCTACATTGACTAACGAAATCGGTCGGTAATTTTTACAAAACTGGTGGTCGCGGCCTTCTTTGGGGATCAAACAGATGGAGGCATCTTGAAAGGTGCCTTCAGCCTTGCCAGAAGAGGAAAATGATTGAAAGAGGGCTAAAAGTTTAGGTAGTAGGATGTCTGAGAAATGCAAATAAAATTCCACAGGAAAGCCATCAGGGCCAGGGGTCTTCCCTTTAGTAAGGGCCGACAAGGCAGTGGAGAGTTCCTGAAGAGAGAGATCGAGATCAAGATCCGGAAAATTCAGGTGAGAGTTAGATGGTACAGGGAGCTTCTCAAAATAACTCTGAATAAGGGAAGGAGTGGGAGGACACTCTGGGGTGTAGAGATTCTGATAGAACAATTGAAATTGCTCAAGGATTTCTTTGTCTTTGTGGAGAAGAGTGCCAGCAGGGGAATATATTGAGTCTATAAGAGTGCGTTCCTTACGGGATTTGAGATAATTGGCCAAGAGCTTACCAGATTTATTGCGACCTCCGTAATACCGTGCACTACTGCGAAGGAGAATCGAAGAAGCATTATCTGTAGTTAATTTGTTGAACTCTAGTTTAGCTCGCAGGAGATCCGGTGACATAATTTTATCAGAAGAGGTGTAAAACTGGTGTTCTAGAGTTTTAATATGAGCCAGGGAGGATTTCCGCTTTTGAATAAACTGTTTCTTCTTCCGAGAGACGAAGTCAATAATGAAACCCCTCGCGGAGGCTTTAAAAGAGTCCCACAGAGTGTGAAGAGAAGTACTAGGGTCTGAATTGAGAGAGAAAAATTCCTCAACGAAAGAGCGAAAAGAAGAAGAAAAATTGGGATCAGTGAGGAGTGCACTGTTAAAGCGCCAACGGGAAGGTTTAGGCTGTGGTGGGAGAAGATCAAAAACTGTCACGATGGGAGCGTGGTCCGAGATGACAATAGGTTCAATAGAAGAAGACAGAACGTTCTGAGATAAAGAATTAGAGAGGAAAATATAGTCAAGACGAGAGAAAGATGAATGAGGAGGAGAGAAAAAGGAATAGTCCAACGTGTCCGGGTGTGAAAGACGCCAAGAGTCAATAAGATGTGATTGTGAGATAGTATTAAGAAATTGTTTGTGGGGTTTGTGTGGTGTAAAACGGACTGTGGATTTGCGGTCAAGGAACGGGTCAACAATCTGGTTGCAATCACCTCCAAAAACAAATGAAACATCTTTATATTGAATACATTTCTCTGTAATCAAAGGCCAAAAAGAACAGTCTGCTTGTACAGGCCCATAAACATTAAACACAGTCAAAGGAATCGAGTTTATCAATAATTTAGCCAGCACCCAACGACCTTCAGAGTCCGTCTCCTGGGACAGAACCGTACATTTAAGCCTCTTGTGACAGAGGATAGCAACTCCATTCTTTTTGTTGTCAGAGGGTGAAAATAAGACTGTACCTACCCAACTTCTTTTTAACTTCAGGGATTCAACATCATTAAGGTGGGTTTCTTGCAAGAGAGCAATATCTGGGTTGTAGGAGGCCAAATGGGACAGAACTCTCTGCCGCTTGATAGGGTTAATAAAACCTTTTACATTCCATGTAATAACTTTGAATTAACAAATAACGTAGAATCAAGTAGGACAGAAGAAATAAAGAAGAAGAGGCATACGCAAAAGACAAGTCGAAAAAGAGAAAACTTTAAGAAATACCGATGAAATAGGTTAAGAAGAGAGGAAAAGAGGTAAATGGAAACAAAGGGACATCGGAATTGATCAACCAGTACAGGGAAGAGAAAAGGATAAAGGAGAAGGGAAAGGAAAATAAGTACAAGGAGAGACAGCACATATCCCAAAGGGACGACTGAGGAGAACATACCTGAGGGGAGTACGAAATAGGACAACGGGGAAGTGGCGACACTCAACGAGACAGATCCCCCGAACGGGAGACCAGGCCGGAACGCACCGGAACAAAAGGAACATAACCGAAGAGCCAGGATGAGGGGGAGACGGTCCATCTAGATAAATGAATAAAGAAAGAGTAACATTTGAGAACATGAAGACATACTATGACGAACCAAGGATGAGAATGCAAGTGTTGAACAAAACTGGACACAAAACTTAGAAAAGATATGAGGGAGTCTAAGGTTAAAAACATGTGAGTAAGAAAAACATATTATAACCTAATACGAAGAGTTAATAAACGGAGACAGAGGCAGGAACAGAAATGGATGACCTGTAAGGGAAGCAAAAGTTAGACACATCAAGTAATCAAAAGATGCAAAACAGTTAAACAATCAGCCACAAGAAGAGGAGGAGGTCTCCATGGCAGAATTAGAACGGGTATGAATGAAATTTTTGAGTTCAGCAGGATCCTGAAAGGTCCAAGTCTGATTCTGTAACGTAACTTTGAAAGTGCATGGGTGAAATAAACCAAATCTAGCACCAAGGGACCTCAGCGGAGCTCGCAGGGACAAAAATTCCTTCCGACGGGAGGCAGTGGCATTTGAAACATCTTGGGAAAGGTATACTCTCTGACCCAACCAGGAGATCTGACGCTTGGCTCTGGACGCTGAAAGGACAGAGAGAAGATCTGTGAATTTGAGGAAGAGGATAATGACACCCCTTGGCCTGGTTGAGGTGGATGAACGAGGACCAAGTCTATGCGCTCTCTGAATATTAAGGGAGGTGGTGGATGGCATGTCCAAAAGCTTCGGGAGAAAGGAGGAGAAAAAGAGCAGAGGGTCGTCCCCTTCTAAAGCCTCCGGCAAACCATAAATACGGAGGTTGTTCCTCCTATTCCTATTCTCCAACTCCTCCGTGTGCTGCTGAAGCGCCAGAACAGATTTTTCTAAGGAGGAGACTCTCTGAGATGTAGAGTGAAGGTCTGAAATCTGTTGCTCCACAACTGTAACTCTGTTGTCGATAGATGACCATTTCTCCTCAAGAAACTGCATTTTACTATTAGTCTCCTCAACAAAAGGCCGAAGGGCACGAATTTCCTCAAAAAGCATCTCCATGGAAATAGGGGATGATGGCTTCTCTGATGAAGAGGCATCCTGCTTAAGGCGTTTAGAAGATGAAGCAGATGAAGGTGAAGATTTGTTTGAAGGAGGCTGTGTTGAGGAGGAGCGAGGGAGGGTTACTCCCGCCATTGGTGCTACCTTGGTAGGAGAGTCCGTCGGTAAATGAGGTGAAGAGGTTACCACAGGAGAGTTCCCCGAAGGGGTAAAGACAAACTTTGGATTACGTAGTTTGCCCATAGAAGCCAGTCAGGAGTTGACAAGCAGTAAACAAGCAGTAAACAAGAGGGCGACTGTGAGGAAAGATGAAGGGATTCAGTCGCATAGAGGTGGAGTAATAATCCAAGGAGAGCTTGTGGAGTGAGTAAGGAAATGTTCCAGAGCGAGCAGAGACAAGCCAGTGCCCAACTAGGCAAAAATGAAGAGTGCAGGGTCAGAAACCAACCAGGTCAAAGACGTCCTCCGTCAGAGGCAGTGAGTGCAATCAAAAAGGAAGACAGGAACATCACAAAGAAAAAGTCATTTATCAGGAACTACCTCATTCCATCCATGTGGAGCAGCACAGGCTAGAAGATATCCATGTGGCATGGCAGCGCCCAGAATGGATGATACCGCAGTCAGGAGGCGTGAAACTCCAAAAAGGGCAATGTAGAGCAGATACAGTCAAGCCGGCAGAAAAACGGACATCACGCCACAGACAAAACGGCGGCCGCTCTCTGAGGAGAGAGCGACTGCGGCGAAAAAAGGGGCACCCCGGCCCTAAAAATGCGTCAAAAAGCGCTCACCAGAAGCGCGCTGCATTCCGACGTATAAATCTTGTGTCTGCGGTGAGAAAGGGCTCTCCGGAGGAAAAACGGGATGATTGAGAAGCTCCGTTGCGTCGGAGGTCCCGCGTCAGGCGGCCATCTTGGTCGGCGTCGTGGCCACGCCCCGAGATGAATCATTTCTAAAAATGCAAAATTTCCATTTCCATCGGATGCCATAGGTTGGTCATGTACTTATAGACATCTCTACTGAAGTGAACCGGCAGATATAATTAACACTGGGCTACTTGGCAATGACATGGTGTGCAATGTTGAGATAAAATGCCAAGTGATATGTCAAAATGAGGAAACTGGGAAGAACCAGCACTCTTTAAGCAGTGAGTAATACTTTTCAAGAACTAAATTATATGGGTAATCAGGCATTGCTAGAGGAAATGAAGCTGCTTCATAGTTCACTGGGTATTGAAAGATAATGTTTTTTGTTTTACTAAATCCTGCAAGTGAAACCTGACCCAGGAGTGAGGAGGTTAAAGAAAATGTGAAAGCACTAGAAACGTTTTAAAAGAGAATTGAGGATATTAGGCATGTAGCGAAAAGGCACATATTTGATTTTATTGATGTGGTGGAGTGTTTCAGTGTGAGATTTGTGTCTTATTCCGATGACACTCAGTTAACCACCTCATATCTCAGGATGAAGGCCTCTCTACATCCAATTTGCAAAACTGTTTGGTAAGATTAGCTGACTGGATGGGCTGCAGCTGCCTTAAACTTAATGCTGGGAAACCAGAGATGCTGATTGTGGGGAAACAGCCCTCCATCTGGTCCACTGCATTGTGGCCGGATGTGCTGGAACCTAGTCTAACTCCGAAAGATCAAAAACATATGAATAGGGTTTGACAATTCTCTCACTTTTGAATATCAGATTGTCAACTTTACAGGGGTTTGTTTTGTCATCTCAAAGATGCTCCATAAGATTGTGGGGGTCACTCCTGGATGATGCCAAAAGGACAGTAGTCCAAGCTCTACTGGTGTTCAGGTTGGACTACTGTGACGTGCTCTACCTGGGGGTTACTCATGGTAGAATGAGATCTCGTGAACGTGTTCATAATGCTTCAGCTACAATGCTGCTTAACTGTGATAGATTCTTCTCTATGGGTTCTGCCCTCAGACATCTTCACTAGCTCCTGATGAGGGAAAGAATCTCTTTTAAAGCATTATGTTTTTGCCACAGAATTATGAACTCAAGGGCTCCTTGCTATCTATATCCTCTGATCACACCTTACCATCCTAATCGTTGTTTGAGGAATTCTGGTGCTGCTTTGCCTATGGTCCTGATGATAACTAGAGCGTGTATGGGAGGTCGCTCCTTCAATTATCGAGCTGCAAAACTGTGGATCTCTGTCCCTGTCGATCTGATGTAGGAACGGTCTGAAATAATCTTCCGTAAGAAGCTAAAAACGTGTTTATTTAGGCAATCTTAATACCTTCTTTCCTTGAGGCAGCGCAGCGAAGGTCACTGTTGAAGTGTTGAGTCTCCGCATGAGGGCATTCCATTTGGAGTAACCATTGCGCTCTATAAATGAGATAATGTAACATATCAGGGTGTGAATAAACCAAAGGATGCACATATTTTCTCTTAAGGAATGTTAGCCTCTACATGCTAGTAAACGTTTTACTGGTGCTGAGTCTAATTACAGCCCTGTTTGTGCATCTGAGCATACTGTAGATGCTCAAAAAAGCAATAATCATTTAAAATGTATGCTGCAAATAACAGTATCAGATTAAGTGGAATTCTAGGACCATAATTTGCACTCAGAGGGGTGGTGATATGAAGGTGTCCATAAAGAATGCATGCAACATCTATAAAGTTATCTTGGAATATATTCACAAACATTCTGCATGAGCATTCCCACCATGAACATACTCATATACTTATTTCCATTAACAAAAAAGATTGAAATGACTACTGTCAGTTTGGGAATGGGAAAGGATCACTTCTACTTGACAGAGAGCTGTTGAGGTGGCTGTATGCCACAATATCATGATCAATATATCATGACCATAATATCGACTGCCAAAATGTCAATTTAGGTGTACGTTACTAATAATATCTCTGGAGTGACAATATTATGGCATTGATATTACTGTTGCAATATCTCTGCAAGTCGATATTTTGGCAGTTATTGTGGTAAAATATAATTGGAGAGGGAGTTTCTCCACAGGCATTAATTAATACTGTATATATAAGCACATTTCCAGCTCATTTAGTCTAGCAGAATGTTTACCTAGGCAACAATCCTTCTTAGTATAGTGGAGGAGAATTGTTCAATGAAATCTATCACACTTGCAGATGTCTAAGAGTACTCTGAGATTTTTGTGTTAAAGAGTGGTGTGCATATTTTACAGTATCACTTCAGAGGTTCATGATTACTGGACCCAGGTACAGGCAGGCAAGTTGAAGCAATTATACGAGGAAGAGTTAAAGACCGTGTGTTGAAGGAATGAAAGAGTTTTCCAGAATTAGCTAGGAGATTTGAATTCATTTAAGCGCAACATAAAGTTTAAATGACCTATCGACCCAGTGAAGCATGCAGTACTGTGGGTTGTTGGCTGCAAGAAATGAGGAAATGATATGTCTAGGCTTTTGTAGAATTAGTGTGATAATAAGATTATCCCGCTGACAGAATTACCACTCTGGTTGAGACTCATCATAGTAGCAAAGAAGGGCAATGGGGACATATGGATATTTTTTATTGAAGAATATCAAAATAATGTATGGTCACAAATGTCATCTCCCTAACATTCATGGGATAGTGTCCACATTTGAATGCACTAGGTATTTCACCTACCCTGGTCTTAAATGGTTACCATAAAGTAGCGTCATGCAATGAAGCTAGGGATTGGACTGGCTTTATAATAACATATAAAGTAGTCTAATGTTTGAGAACTCTATTTGTGAGTATAAGCATCCCTAACCAATATTAGCATGCGTTGACTAATATTGAAGAGGACAGCAAAATATTGGTGTAAGTTACAAAAGATGAAAAAAATGTATTACCTTGACAAATACAAATATCTAAGAGACAAAGCACTAGGTCATTTGATTTACACATTTCTATCATTGAGCACGCCCCCCCCCAATCCCTGAAGCATGAGCAATTGCTATTGTTTCTGAAGATGTGCAAACACTAAGCAAGGTCAATAAAATATTTTGATTCAAGTTTGAGGCATTGAATGTCTTAATGAAAAAAGGAGCCGGATTTCATTTTAATTAATGTATCCAAAATGTTTTTGGAGTTATTTCATATGGTGAATGTTGTTTTACAAAATTTGTTTTGCGATTGAACTGTCATAAAGATTAATGCTTATGCATGCGTTTTGATGGAGATTCTCAATCCCCCAAAAACAATAAAATATTGTCAACATCGCTTCCGCCAATTGGTTGGTACAAAATTCTCTGTGGAAGGAAAAATTCTGAGGAGCGGCATAGATTTTCAATCATCGCGATACAAGTGGGACATGAGAGTATTAGAGGTAGAAAGAGGAAGGTTGGTGAAGTTTATTGGTTGCCTAGGGGGCGCTAGAGGGCGCACGGCAAGATGGCCGCTCTGTTGAGCTGCTCCGCTGGCCAAATCATCAATCCGCCGAATATCCTTGTTTTCCTGCCCGGGACGGATGCTCTAACAACGTGAAAACGCGCCGGAACACCTCGGACGACCCCGGGTGTTTCCATTCTGCTGCTACATTACCAGATAGCCACGTGAGGGAATGGCGAATTATCGGCCCGGCACTCACAACATGGCGGCCTGAGCCGAGTCCCGAACGCCGGACGGCAGTGAGCGGCGAGCGACACCTGCAGTGTCTAGTGGGGGCTGGATGAGGATCGCAATGCGGTGCCCACCACCTGTGTGGCACTGGGAGGCCGAAGTGAAGTGGCAGACGGCCCGATGCTGCCCTTCGGCCCTGGCCTGGTCGAAGCACGGGGAGGGCTGCTGGACACAGTGCGGTCCAGTCCGCTGCCCTGGTGTGTGGGCTTGGTTCGTGGTGCTGCGGCTATGATTGGACGTCGTGGGATGGCCCGACCAGCTAGGTGAGTGCCGCGGTGCGGGAAGACTACGAGTGCGGCCTACGTCACAGCTGTTCCCAGACAGGCCCGCCTTTGCCAGCATAGTGAGGCCTGCGTGGATCCCTGCTGAGAGGGCCCAGAGGGGGAACGTGTGCCTGCGAGGATACTCTAGCACACATGAGGTGTGCATCAAGACTACGCTGACGTTCGCCTGATCATAGGGAGCGGTGACTCCACGGAGGGGTCTCACGGACATTGGTTAACCCCTTGCTGCTTAACTCAAGGAACACATCGGCTCCCTTTTTTCCCCTGCCTCATGAGATGGCCCCGTGGCGCTGAGCGGCCTTACAAGTGACTGGATTGTCTGTCTGGGCCCTCGGACTACTGATGCTGCTTCGAGCAGCAAACTACTTGCCGCCTAACGGGCGGAGCCCACGCTTACAGGCCTCGCTGGTGGATATAGGTGCACCCCCCCCCCACTGCTCGTGATTCTTTCTGTGTGCCACAAGGCCACATAGTGGACTGCAATTGCCTGAGGAGACGGCAAGCCACCTACCATATCTATTGCGTGTCTATTCCTGCCATATGCTAGTGGGCCGCCATAGAAGACTGACTGTATGAGGGCCACTCCTCATTCCTCTACAGATTAACGTGGGTTCTCTGTCCTTCTGCAGCGCCTATTTAACTTGGAAGAGGGCACACCTCAGTCTGCGGGATGGACGCCCTTTGTTCGTGTTCTGTTTCTGCGGCACAAACATGAGGAAAACAGAGCGCAGCCAGCCGCGTCTTACGTTTGAACCTCGCAAGGTGAGTAAGGGCCATCAACAGACAGCCTCCCGCTCATGAACATTGTAAAAATGCTCCTCGCAGTGCAAACAAGTTTACAATCCATCAATGGCAAAATAGACCACTTAAACCTGCGGACGGACCATATGTCCACCAAGCTGGTCAAGCATGCATTGCGCCTGGGGGAAGCAGAAACGCGCATCTCGGATTCGGAAGATGGTTTGCAGCAAGTGACCTCCAAGGCGCAATCTATGGAAAAAGTGTTTGCTGTCATACAGGCCAGGAATTAGGACTTAGAGGCCAGATCCAGGGGCAACAACATGCGTATTACAGGCCTGCCAGAATCCACGAACACGGGCTGCCTGGAGACCTATGTAGAAAAGCTCCTTCAAGCAATTTTATTGGGGGGAACACCTATCTCAGGTACTAATAGTTGAGCGGGCACATCGCTCCTTAGCAGTTCGTCCTCCCCCTGGTGCCCAACCGTGCCCTATAATAGCCCATTTGTTGAACTACAGGGACCGGGATGCTGTCCTCCCCATCGCTCGAGAGAAGGGCACCATCACCCACAAGGGTAACACCCTTGCTTTCTATCCGGACTTTACGGCAGCCGTGCAGGAGGCATGGAGAGAATATCAGCCCGTCAAAAAGCTTCTTATTGCTGAACAAATACCTTACGCAATACTCTACCCAGCGCGTTTGCGCATTGAAGTAAACGGGAAGCCCAAAATATTCACCACCCTTAAGTCAGCGAAGGATTTTGCTAAGACTCTTAAGTGGCGTAGCCAGTACTCCTCCAATGCTGCAGATGACGAAGATGGGGGCTTCAGTGCAGCGGCAGCTGACCAATCCTACTCATAGACACATAAGAGTCCCAGGCGACGGCTCTCACCAGCTCTGGTTTTGGACTCGGGGGAATCGAAATGTGTTCACTTGTAATGGAGGGTTGCAGATACATACGAAATGGACCAGCTGCAAGGGCTCGAACTATTCAGATAAGATTCCCTTTACTATTTGACTTTGAATTATTCCTGATTGCCTGACATCCTTTGTACTGTTCTTTATATTATTCAGAAATCTGGGCAGGAACTGGTATTATTTTTGCTCGGCCACCTCCTTCTACACCAGGAGGGTATCTGCGCTCCAGCGCTCCCCCAGGGGTGCTCTGCATAGCTGTTAGCTCTCCGGGAGTTTCACTTTGGGTTTGGTCTGGGAAGTTCGGGATGGCTTTAGCAAGTTGGGGGTGCTAAAGTGGGTGGGGGAGAAGGTGGGAGGGTGGGGGTTTGGGGGCAGGTTCATGTGGCTAATAATGTTTCATGTCATGGGAGGCGAGCAAGTTAAATCATGCTCGATGCATAATCTGGTATACCTGTGCATCATAATCTCTTGTTTAACATGGACTGTACAGGGGCTCAATTCACCCAAAAAGATATGTCCGGTTTTAGCACAGCTAGACCGCCACGAGGTAAAAATTGCCCTTATACAGGAAACGCATTTGACGAAACAGTCCGAGATACACATCGGGCGCAGTGGGCTGGTTATCGATTAGCTTCCTCCTACTCGTCCTATGCCCGTGTGGTGCTCACACTTATCAAAAAAGGCCTTCCCTTCACCATGATTAAAACCTGTATTGATACTTCTGGTCGGTATGCCATAGTACATGGGACGCTAGCGGGCGTGTTAATCACAATTGTAAACACCTATGGCCCAAACATGGATGACCCTGCTTTATGCGAGCACCTCATCTCTACCTTGCAGGACTGGCCCAAAGTGTGATCATATGGGGGGGTAACCTCAATACACATCTGGATCCCAGCAGGGATAAGTCGAGTGGCATAGGAGGTCAATCACCTGGGGTGGCTTGTGTCATTCATGAGGGAATGGTGGAACTGGGATTGCTAGATGTACGGCACCACGTGGAGAAATTGGAGGGCACGCACATTTTTACTGCACATGGTAGCTGGTCTCGACTGGACTACTGGTTGATGAGTGAGAGTGCTGTGGGCTGGGTATCTGCAGTATAGGGGTTACCCCAAAACATTGTCTGATCATAACCCTGGCCAACTCACATTACGTATCCCGCAAACTGTTCACATGTCATTAACATGGCGTTTCCGCTCTGAGGCGCTGCTGGACCCACTCTATGTTGAAACGGTTCGTGAGGCCATTGTACAAAATTTTGATCATAACAAAGGTTCAGTTGACAGTGCTAGGACTCTTTGGGAAGGGTTCCAGGTCACTATCCGGGACACCTGCATAGGTACATCAGCTGGTATTTTAACAGACCAGCGGGGCCAATTAGCCAAGGTGGAGTCTACCTTGCAGCGACTTGAGTGGGACTATGAGATCTCACCCTGTGCACGAACTCTGGCATCCATTAACGAATCCATACTTACACATAACGAGCTAGCAGAGGAGGAGGCGAGGTACATCCCCAAATGCTATGTGGCCCGAGCCTATGGGGAGGGTGGTCGGCCGGGACACCATCTGGCCAATAAGATTAAAACTTGCATGGACCGGCACACTATTACCAAGATCACTGACGAGACCGGCCAGGAATATGATAGTACTCAGGATATCGCCGCCCAGTTTAGAAGCACCTATGCGAAAGTATATACCTCGCAGGGTATGATCGACACTGCTGAACTTGATACTTATTTATCGGATATGGCCATTGCGTGGCTATCGGACAGTCAGAGGGAGCCCCTCAGTCAGCCGATCACAGCGGCAGATATCCGAACGGCAATCAGCGCTCTTCCGAATAAAAAGGCACCAGGGCCTGACGGATTCTCCTACGAGTTCTATAAAGAATACGCGGAAGAACTCACCCCCCCATTTACTAGAAATGTATGCTGAAGCCTATGACACGGGCGCATTACCGCTGACCCTCCGCGAGGCACTGATCATTACTCTACTCAACCTCTTATGCAGAACCTGGTATTGCCAGATCAATCTGGCTTCATCCCCACGAGAACCACCTCTTATAATCTGTGCACGCTCTTTGCAATGTTTCACACTCTTGATCCCGGCCTCCAGGCGGCAGCTGTGATGCTTGACGCAGCCAAGGCCTTTGACTCTATTGAGTGGGACTATCTATTCTACATTTTGCAGAGAATGGGACTCTCCCCCAGTTATATAAACTGGGTAGGCTTACTTTACGCCGCTCCCACGGCACGGGTCCGTGTGGAGGGTTGAACTTCAGGTCCTATACAGATCACCAGAGGGACCAGGCAGGAGTGCCCCTTGTCGCCGCTCCTCTTTGCGCTAACGCTGGAACCACTAGCCTGTATTATCAGGCAGCGCCATAGAGCTGCGTCCCTTAACTTTGTGCACTGCCCAGTCAAAATCTCCCTTTACGCGGATGATATGCTGCTTTTTATAAGAGAACCGCGCATCTATATGGCACCGGTCCTAAGGGAATATATTCAGTTTGGTCTGTTCTCGGGGCTAATTATTAATTGGGCCAAGTCTGTGGTGGTCCCGCATGAGCTCAAATTGCCGCTTATGTGGTTGACGGAACCGGTGAAGTATCTGGGGGTGTGGGTCCCCCGTGATCCTGATGCAGTTATCTGCGCAAACTATGGTACTGCTTCTACGGTTCTGGAGCAGCAAGTAGATAGGTGGATGAAACTTCCATTGTCCCTGGCTGACCGTATTGCCCTTATTAAGATGGTAGTGCTGCCTAAATTTTTATATCTTTTTAGCAACATAACAATAACGCTCACCTGACAATTTTTTTAAACAGTGCGCTCCCAGCTTATCCGACTGATCTGGGGGGGCAAGCAGGCCTGTGTGAGCTGGGAGACTTTAACCTTAGATTACAATAATGGGGGTTTCGGTGTACCCGACATCTACGTGTACTATCACTGCGTCCACGCACAATACGCCCACTTCGGTTTTGGCTCCCATGACTTTATACTGCATGTGGCAATAGAGCACTGGGACACGCACCCTTTCCCATTAAGCACCATCTTAAGGCATGCTCGCAGGAACACGCCCTGCAATGAAATTAACACAATTTATTAAACTATTGCAGCCTGGCAGGGGCTAGGCCATGCAGCAGGGAAGCTGCCACTTTATTCCCCTTTGCTAGCACTTGCTTTCCACTCAGACATATCAGTGACACATGAAGTAGGAGCCGTGCGCACTCTGAAATTAGCAGGGATTGATATAATGCAGGGCTTATATCACAACTGTACTTTTTTGACGGACGAGGACCTCAGCTATATACAGAACAAGACGCCACTGTTCATCTTTTTGTTTCACAGATTAAAAAAAGCAATGCAGGCCCACTATTCCACATTCCCTGAGGAACCACTGACGTTGCAGACCCTACACACTTTGCTTATCAAACCCACACGACAAAATAGTCACCAAACTCTACCGCGCTGCTAGGGATGACAAGGTCTCTCGGCACGACAGGAGTTTGGAGAAGTAGACTCCCAACTGACGCAGCAGGAATGGGAGCACGGCTGTCAATTGACCAGTGCCCTGACCCCCAATGGCAACCTGCGTACAATTCATTTTAAATATCTTCACCAGGCCTATCACACACTGCATAAATTGTTCATATATGGGCTCAGAGACTCTGATGCATGCACACAATGCGGGACTCTAGGGGCTGATTTCTGGCATCTGGCCTGGGTATGCAGGCATGTGATGGCGTTTTAGGAGGCTGTGATTTCTAAACTGTCTAAGATGGTTGTTATTGATTTGCAGTGCTCCCCGCAGGTGTGTTTGTTGGGCCTGGTGCCCTTTCTGAAGGATGCCACAGGTAAACTAGTGAGGGTGGCTTTGCTTCTCGCCAAAAGACGGGTGGCAATGAAGTGGGAGAGTACAGTTGGACCTTCAGCTACACAGTTGCTTAAAGATCTGGTGTAATGCAGGGACAATCTAGTGCTCTATGCCAGCCGCGGTCGGTAGTAGGAGTATCTGCAGGGCGGTGACGTGGGGAATGGGAGGGGCAGGGTGGGGGGTAGTAAACTATGGATTCCGGAGGTTTACAGGTAAGTTACCATATAAATTAATAAAAACGAATTTCGTTGCGTGCACTGCATCCCCAAATGCGATGCTGTGCACGCAACGAAATTCGTTTTATTAATTTATATGTTAACTTACCTGTAAACCTCCGGAATCCATAGTTTACTACCCCCCACCCTGCCCCTCCCCCTCCCCACGTCACCGCCCTGCAGTTACTCCTACTACCGACCGCGGCTGCTCTATGCGGAGGAACTTCCTGCCTCTTCTAGGCCTAACGACATTTGGGAGTCCCTGTTGAAATATCTCCGCTCCATTGAACAGAATAATTCCCCCGATAATGCTGATCATTAAGCATGATTTTTATGTCTATGTGTGCAGGATGCCTCACTATGTTGTAGTGTTGAGATATTTATCTCTGTGTCTTGACACGTGCAGTATTATGGCCACGGTTTGTTGATGCTGTTTCTCAATTCAATGTGTTCTTTGATGCTGTCTCTGTAATCTGCTTAAGATTCAAATTAATTTTTTTTTAAAACAAGTATATTGGTTGCCTGGTGTGGACCAGGAAGTTGAACTGGAAGCATGGAGTAAGAGGGCGTGTGTGTGTTAATAAACCAGTAAAAATGTTTCTGTTAAAATACAGTAAGCGGTGGTGTTAGTTAGGAAATATTCTAAAAGGTTTGAATTAAGGTTTGAGGAGGTGCTAACAACAGCTACTATTATTCAGTTTTATTAGGTCTCTGCTAGACAGTGCATGCGTTGTCTTGTAGAGACTGTTGCATTCAATATGTGGGCATCAGCCCGCCCATAGGCTTCCCATTTTCTGGCTCCATTGTCGCTCTCATATTCAGTCTCCCCAATTGTCCATGGCATGCATGCGTCATGCCTCTTCCTGTGCTTAGCCCTCCCAAGAGCATGGGCTAATTACTACTTGTGGAAAGGAGGCTACCAGTACCCCATTACCGCGATGTCCGGGCGCGGGGATCCTGTCCCCCGCGCCCGGTCGATTAACGTCCCGGTCACACAGGACACCCTCTCTTTCTCGTTCCCTGCAGGTACCGCCTCCTGGACTGGGTAAACCGGAAACACTCGCCTGTCATCCCGGACGCAGAAACTGGACGACCTCGATCGACCCGGAAGCACCCGACCCTGACCCCGGAAGGGACCCGCCAGACAACAACCCGGAAGGTAGAAAAGGCCCCGAGAACGACGGAGAGGCGTTCGGAGCAACCGACTCGTGGCAGGAGACAACGGAGAGCGACGAACCCCCGACTGAGAGCGGCATAGCCCGGCTGGCCCGAAGCAAGGAAGAGGACGAGGACGTCTGGACGGAAGACTGGTGGCATCCTCAGGAGGAGGCTGGAGAGCGGCCGCAACTCGGATGAGAGTTGCGGCGGGGCACGTGAGTACACGTCACCTTTCTCCGTGGCCCTCTTGTAAATATAGAACTGTACATAGCATAGGAGACACGCGCACTAAGACACTGTATACTTATCCCCCTTTTCACGAGCACTGTATAAATTCCAATCACTACCCAACACCTTGCACCTCTATCCCCTCCCCTCTCTTACTTACCTCTTCCATCGCCCCTGTCCGTCCCGCCCTCACTACCCTCCTTCGTAAACCCTCACTCTCGGGTGTCGGTGGAAGTATTCTGACGGTATCGCTCGGATTAAAAGCCCTTACGCTTCTCTCCCTTTTTCAAGCCTCCGTGGAGCTCCAGTACCATTCCGAGGAGGGCGTGGGAGAAAAGGAGAAGCAAGAATCGACCTCGGCTCCACCACACCGACCCGGGTCACCAGCCAAGTCAACCGTCCCTTCCTCCATTCTGACGTTGTATATCTGTTCAGCTGTTGATTAAAGCAGAGACATTGCTCACTATATTCGGCCTCCCTGCCTGTTATTCCGGTCCGCCCTACCCACAAGTCCACAAGTGGTGTCAGAAGTGGGATCGTCCGGAGGCATGGAGGCCGCAGTCAAACAATTGGCAGAATGCCAGGAGCAACTGGGGAAGATGATGGAGAGATTCCTCAAGACAGCGGAAGACGATAGGGGGCAGCTGCTTACAGGCTGAAAGGCCAGGGTACCGCGCAGGACCAAGCCCTCGAGAAACTCACCACTGTCATGGGGCAACAAAGACCCGTCACCTCCCTGCCCTCAGTCGTGGTACAGAAGTATGTACCTGGAGAGGACCCCGACTACTTCTTCACGAACTTTGAGCGCCTAGCCCAGGCAGCGGCCTGGCCCGAAAACCGGTGGGGCCACTACTTAGGTCCCCTATTGACCGGAGAGCTACAGGCCGCCTACCAGCAGGCTAATATCCAGGGACAAACACCATACGCCGACATCAAGACCTGCATCCTGGAACGACTAGGGATAGACGACGAGACATATAGGGTCCGACTCCGTCAAGCAAGGGAAGGACCCCAAGAAACTCCTAGGGCTCTGGCTTTCCGTATTCAAGATCTGGCCAATCGGTGGTTGAAGTCGGCTACAGCCACTAAGGAAGACATTCTAGCCAAAATATACTTGGAGCAGTTCCTGGCTTCATTATATCCTGCCACCCAGAAGTGGGTACGCCAACATTCACGACTAACGCTCGACAGTGCGGTGGAAATAGCAAGCGCCTACAGCAGAGCCCAGGACTCCCAGCGACCCAAGGAGGAACACCATTCCCGCAACCCTCCGGGGAATCAACCCCGGATCACACGACCCCCTCAGGTGGTCAGGAAACCCGAGCCTGTTGCCCTCATGCCTTATCCTGTCTTGCCTCGCCCCCATCCACCTGGACCCCAATGTTTTCATTGTGGTGGGTACGGACATATTGCTCGCGTCTGTCCTCAAAAGGAGGAGCCCATGGACATAGGGATGGCTAAAAACTATGTATGTCTCACCGCAGACACCACCCCTCCTCCGTTCCGATGCCCAGTGCGAATTGAAGGACACAGAATGATGGCCCTGGCCGACACCGGCTGCAGACAAAGCGTTCTAAGACCCCAAGAACTACCTCACCCGGTCGGTCCATGGCGACACCAAGCACTATCCGACCACACAGGTCCATGTCCAAAACCCCACAGACATGGGTAGTCTGTTAACGGTGGGCCTTATACCAAACCTCCCTGAACAAGCGATATTGGGAAGTGATTATAGTGGTCTACCCCCTCTCCTTCAAGACACCACCGAATCTTTGAGGAAATGGTGGGCCGAAGCTCCGTTTTCCCGGGAATCCCCTCCGGGCCGTCCAGCGGTCAAACTATCCAAGACCAAAAGACAGAAGAGGAACGAAAGAAAGGACTTCGCTATGGCCTTTCCTGCCCAAGTTGATATCCACCCATGGGAAACCGACAGGGAATTCCGCGCAACGCAACAAGACGACCCGGTGTTGCAGGAAGCATGGGCGCGTGCACTGGATGCTGAAGATCCCCTACATGTAGGTCCTTATTTCTTCCGGAAAAACGGACTCCTCTACAGAAAGTAAGGACCCCAACAGCCTCCCCAGCTGGTTATCCCTGGGTTGTTTCGTGAGAAAGTACTGTTCCTAGCACACAGCCATTTGCTGGGAGGGCATTTCAGTGATGAAAAAACCGGTCATACCATCCTAGATAAGTTTTACTGGCCAGGGGTACACGGACAGATCAAACAGTATTGCCGGGAGTGCCCGGTCTGCCAACGGAATAGTCGGTATCGGCCCCCCAAGGTTCCTCTCCAACCCCTCCCCATCATTGATGTCCCTTTCACAAGAGTGGGCATGGACATTATAGGCCCCTTGCTTCCCTCGAGGTCCGGATGTAGATATGCTCTCGTACTGGTGGACTATGCCACCCGCTTCCCGGAAGCAGTACCCTTACGCCACCCCACCACTCAAAACATTGCCAAAGCTCTCCTATCCATTTTTTCGAGGGTTGGTTTCCCACGCGAGATATTGACTGACCAGGGGACCCCCTTTGTGTCCTCCCTGATGCGCCAAGTCTGCTCCCAGTTAGGCATCAAACAAATACGAACAGCTGCCTACCACCCCCAGACTGATGGGCTAGTGGAGCGATACAATGCCACCCTTAAGACAACCCTTAAGAAGCTTTTGGGCCTCGAAAGTAAAAGATGGGAGGAGATGCTTCCCCTGGCACTGTTTGCCATTAGGTGTAAACCTCAAAGCAGCACAGGATACTCCCCATACGAATTATTGTATGGAAAAGCCCCACGGACACTCTTAGATATGGCTAAGGAAGCGTGGGAAGCCGAGCCCGACAGAACCCGACCCTTACCTGAGTACGTGGACAACCTAAAGACACACTTGGAACAGATAAGGGTCATTGTGAGACAAAACCTGGTAGCCGCTCAAGACACCCAAAAACGGCAGTACGACAAAGGAACCAAAGTCCGGAAGTTTAGCCCTGGCGATCTAGTACTGTTACTATTGCCTTCTTCCGACCACAAGTTACTAGGACAGTGGCAGGGCCCCTTTTCTGTACTAAGAGCTGTGACTCCTGTTACCTATGAAGTGGAAACGGAACCCACCCGAGGTGTCACGCAGATATATCACGTGAACCTCTTGAAGAAGTGGGAGGGACCCCGTCCTGTCCTGTCTAATACAATACCCCCTCCCTTTGAAGTGTGCATTGACCCTGACCTCCCCGAATCTAACAAACAGGATCTCAGGCGGACCCTGTCCTCGGTGCAAACGGTCTTTTCCTCCCTTCCAGGACACTCCACCGTGGTCGAACATGCCATCCACACGGAACCAGGAAAAACCGTGAGACAACGGCCCTACCGCATCCCGGAAGCTCGAAGAGCCATCATCAAAGAGGAGACAAATCAAATGCTGAAAATGGGCATCATAGAGCCCTCCAATAGCAGCTGGAATTCCCCTATAGTGCTAGTACCCAAGCCGGATGGCTCCACCAGATTCTGTATAGATTTTAGAGAAGTGAACAAAATATCGGCCTTCGACACCTATCCCTTACCCCGCGTAGACGAAATGGTGGAACGCATAGGTAAAGCCAAGTACATAAGCACCCTGGACCTTTGCAAGGGTTACTGGCAAATCCCCCTCAAAGAAACAGATAAACCCAAGACCGCCTTTTCCACCCCTGAGGGGTTGTTTCAGTTTAGGGTGATGCCTTTTGGGCTTCACGGTGCCCCGGCTACCTTTCAAAGAGCCATGAACTTGGTACTACAACCCCACCTAAGGTATGCCGGGGCATACCTAGATGACATCGTCATTTATAGCGACAATTGGGAGCAGCACTTACACCACTTACGTTCTGTGGTAGCCTCTCTGGGAAACAGTGGCTTTACCATCAACCCCTCCAAGACCACCCTAGCGGCCCAGAGCGTGAAATACCTCGGATACCTGTTGGGGGAAGGGCTCATACGGCCCCAGAACAATAAGATCAAAGCCATTCAGGCCATTCCCTTTCCCCAAACCCGGAAGGACCTTCGTGCCTTTCTGGGTTTATTAGGGTACTATAGGAGGTTTATCCCGAATTTCTCCCAAACCGCGGCCCCTTTAACGGACTTGTTGAAGAAATCCACGAACACTGAAGACCTACTCCGACATCCCTCAAACCTGGTGGTCCACGCCTTTGAACGACTGAAACAGTCCCTACTCTCGGAACCGGTGTTAGTCAGCCCGGACTATACCCAGACTTTCATCCTGCAGACAGATGCCTCTGATCAGGGTTTAGGGGCTGTTCTTTCCCAAAAGGACTCGACAGGGATCGAACGACCAATACTATACCTTAGCAGGAAACTTTTTCCCCGAGAAGTCAATTATGCAGTGATAGAGAAAGAGGCCCTAGCCATTAAATGGGCAGTGGAAAGCCTTAGGTACTATCTGGAGGGGCGTGAATTTACTTTATACACCGATCATGCCCCTCTAGAATGGATGGCCCGTAATAGGGGTCACAATGACCGAGTCCTTCGGTGGTTTCTCTCCCTACAGCCCTTTAGATTTAAAACCGTACACAGGAAAGGACTACAACAGGGGAACGCTGATTATCTGTCCCGGTATCCATTCCCCAGCCCCCCTACTAGAAAGACAGCTAGGGAAAGGGGATGTGGAAAGGAGGCTACCAGTACCCCATTACCGCGATGTCCGGGCGCGGGGATCCTGTCCCCCGCGCCCGGTCGATTAACGTCCCGGTCACACAGGACACCCTCTCTTTCTCGTTCCCTGCAGGTACCGCCTCCTGGACTGGGTAAACCGGAAACACTCGCCTGTCATCCCGGACGCAGAAACTGGACGACCTCGATCGACCCGGAAGCACCCGACCCTGACCCCGGAAGGGACCCGCCAGACAACAACCCGGAAGGTAGAAAAGGCCCCGAGAACGACGGAGAGGCGTTCGGAGCAACCGACTCGTGGCAGGAGACAACGGAGAGCGACGAACCCCCGACTGAGAGCGGCATAGCCCGGCTGGCCCGAAGCAAGGAAGAGGACGAGGACGTCTGGACGGAAGACTGGTGGCATCCTCAGGAGGAGGCTGGAGAGCGGCCGCAACTCGGATGAGAGTTGCGGCGGGGCACGTGAGTACACGTCACCTTTCTCCGTGGCCCTCTTGTAAATATAGAACTGTACATAGCATAGGAGACACGCGCACTAAGACACTGTATACTTATCCCACTTTTCACGAGCACTGTATAAATTCCAATCACTACCCAACACCTTGCACCTCTATCCCCTCCCCTCTCTTACTTACCTCTTCCATCGCCCCTGTCCGTCCCGCCCTCACTACCCTCCTTCGTAAACCCTCACTCTCGGGTGTCGGTGGAAGTATTCTGACGGTATCGCTCGGATTAAAAGCCCTTACGCTTCTCTCCCTTTTTCAAGCCTCCGTGGAGCTCCAGTACCATTCCGAGGAGGGCGTGGGAGAAAAGGAGAAGCAAGAATCGACCTCGGCTCCACCACACCGACCCGGGTCACCAGCCAAGTCAACCGTCCCTTCCTCCATTCTGACGTTGTATATCTGTTCAGCTGTTGATTAAAGCAGAGACATTGCTCACTATATTCGGCCTCCCTGCCTGTTATTCCGGTCCGCCCTACCCACAAGTCCACACTACTATCCATCCACTGCTACCATTTTAGGAACTGTTTTAGGAACTGTTTTTTTCTTTTCTTCTTTGTTTAAAAGCACTTCTCATGAGTACTCATGTTTTCACTCGCTCTGAGCTCCCTTTCTGTAAACAGGGCTGTAAATCTTGTTCTTATCTCGTCACATTTGCTGTGCATTCAAAGACAGAAAATGATATCACAGAGTGATACCACTGAGAGAAGTGCTTGGACGCAACCCACTGCGCCTAAGAAACCAGCCTGGGGGTTGCAGTTAAAACGAGTCACCTTGGGTAAGCATCTAATCAACGGTGTCGCTTTGTTTCACACAAGTCACCGAAATTGTCCTCCTGCCTTTGAGAGAGTAAAGTTCGGATAGGTAAACAAGCATTTAACCAGTAAACAATGCCCTCTGCATTGACGCCACTCGGAACTTACCAATACTGATATATGTAAAGGGTAAGAAAGGCTGCAGCTAAGTATTATTGTGTTGAATGAAGTACGTATGTGCTCAATTTCCCAAAGAGCAAACAGCAAAGTTATCTATATCCTACGATAATCAATGATTTAGAGAAGTCGCAGCGCCCATGATAACCGGACATTAGGTGCCTTAGACAATTAGATTGGAAAGGGTTTCCATAACCAGTCCTAAAGCATCACACTGTCTGACAGCGAAAAATATAAGCTTCCATTTACCTGAATGATTGTGAATACAGCGCAGGTGACTGTAATTTATTGCCCTTTTAGCAGAATAGTAAAAACCTACATTGCGGCCATATAGTAACCCTTCTATCCATATGGTCCCTCGGTTTACCACTCTTTAAGCACACATTTAACATAAATTGTTTATTTTCTTGTTCGACACTAGCCTTCTCTTAGGTGTTGTTCGGCTCTAGTTTGTCCGCTCTCGGTGCACATAGTTCTTCCCTGGAATCAGTGTTTGGACTGCAGTGTTTTTTGTAAAGTGGCAGAGCGGGAGCTGACTTAACTCAGGTAAGAAAATTACAGATCTGTGTTGGCGCCGCTTTTGCTGGTCTTTCAGTAGTGGGATTACAGATGAGTTTCAGGTAAAAGGTTGTTTGTTTACTAGTGAAGACCATACCATCTCCACCCAGTATTATCACTAGTTATAGACCTGTATTTTGCTGTTTTGGGGAAAATATTTATATACTTGGGTGTCAACCTGATGCAATAGCACGTCCATTAAAAGTACGATTCAAGCAAGACAAAAAACTCTATATTATAGTCATGTGGAAGATTGCAGGGAAGTATAGTCGCCTTTGGCATCTCTGCTTCTAAAATACAGTGGAAGGGGCCAACAAGGTGCCAGAAATGTGGCATTTATCTTCACCACGGGCAAAATTCAATACAGAGGCCACAATATTTTTTATAAGGTAAAGAAGTGCGAATTTGTTTAGAGAAACGTCGCCCTATTCATGTACGCAGGGCACCAATAAGCTTTACTTAAGCAGAATCTCTGGGTGGTTGGGCTTCCCCAGTTGCCACGATCCACCCTGACATCGGAGAAGGGATGTGCTTAGTACAGACCCATCATTGGAAGTACAGTTATCAATAGCAGAACACAAAGGTCAAATAGTGTTCTCATTGCAGAAGAGATCAACAGCTCAGTGATCTTTGAGGTGCAGGTCAACTTAATTGTTAAAACAATGTAGCAAGCTGCATTTACTGAAACACACCTCTGTACTATATAAAGGAACGTTTAATATACTTTGGTTATACTCATGGTCACTGGAAATATGGGGCAGAAGAGGACCAAATTAAGCAACAGGATTGAACAAACAAATTGTGCAGCAAGAAAAGGCAAATTATGCTGCATAATACGACGCATTTTGTCATAGTATTACTTCATTACTTTGTCATTCTAAGGTCTCGGCTAGACAGCGCTGTCTCATAGAGACTGTTGTATTCAATATGTGGGCTTCAGCCCACCCATATGCCTCCCATTTGCTGACTCCATTGTCCAAAGCATGCATGTGTCATGCCTCTTCCTGTGTTTAACATGCCCCGGGAGCATGGACCAATTACTACTATCCATGCACTCCTCACTTTTTAGGAACTGTTTTAGGAACTATATTTTGTTTAAGAGCACTTCACATGAGCACTTGTGTTTTCACTCACCTCAAACTCAGTTTCTGTGAACAGGCTTGGAAATCTTGTTCTTATCTCATCACATTTGCTGTGCATTCTAAGACCAAGGTCAAATGTCAGACGCTGTTTTCTGAGGATGCTGTTTACTTTTCTTTCTCTGACTTCAAAGTAAGAGTTATTTTTTTTATTAATGTCCTGGTTTTCATGGCTGTCCCCAACGCCTCCCGCTTCGCTGCTTGACGGTCTTCCACCCCTCTTTTTTTGCTGCTTCTTGCTGCTGCATGCGTAATGTCGCCGATCTTAATTTTGCACAATTTCACAATCTACATTGGCTGTGATGAGTGCATCAGAATCAGGGTTGCAGAGGCGAGTACTCAACCCCTCAGTCTTCAGATCTATGGGCAAAGAAGCCTCTAGTCTGTGCCTTAAGGTGCTGCATTCCTGTTCCCAGCTTCTATACAGCCCATATCTGCCCCTCCAGTTGCTTCTTGCATCGCTTCTTCACCTTCAGCTTTTGTCCTCTCTTGTGTTGCCCCCCCAAGGCAGCTGCTGCCTTCTGGTATGTGACATGGCGTGTCTGGGTGTGTGTCCACATGTTGCCATCCACACTTATGCAAATACGCCTGCTACCCATGTAAAATCAGGAGGTAACGCAGAAATAACCATCTGCAGACACTTCTTACCATTCAACTCCTAGTAATAAATATACCATTCAAGTCAAGTGTCACTCTTGTTTGGCATCCTCTTTACCATCCAAAAAAGAAAAACAAATGCTCCCCAGATTCTTGAATGGCATCACCTACCCTGAAAACAATCACCGCTCTTCAAAATTGTTTTACTCTGCATTGATTTTATTGGGCACACTCTCCTAAACCATTTTCGCACCCATTAGATACTTCAAATGTACAATGAGCCACCGTTTCCCTGGACAGCCCAATTCAGAGATCTGACTGCATTTTACTACTTTTAATCGTACCAGTATTTATTTATGCTCTGATCCTGTGTCAAAGTTCTGTTAGTTAATTTTTTTGTCTCATCTTTGGAGTCAGTTAAACACTTCACTTGATGACTTGGAAGTTATATGAACTAGAATATATTTTTACATCCTCTGGCATCCTTTTTAGGTCCAGACAGGTTTTATGTAGAAAAAAGTCACTTCTGTACCATACCAAAAACTTACCGACACAGTTAAATTCTGTGCTCTTGGCTAAAAGATATTAACATTGACAAAGCCAATGGCTCTCGCATCATCGAGACCTGTTGGATTTGCCAATGTTTGTTTAATAGATGATTCTAGTGGAGGGGTGCTTCAAAAGGAAGTGGTTATTCAATGTGTGCCTTATAAAATGAAAGTATTTCTAACCAAGAGCAGCACTAACCAGTAGCGGCTCGCATAGGCCGTGCTGTGGGGCGGAGGGGGGGAATGGGGTAGTAAACTCGGACATACGACGGAACGGGGTAAAGTAATTATTAGGTTCCTCTGTTCCGTCATATTTCCGAATTTACTACCTCCCTACCCTGCCCCTCCTCAACCCGCTCACCGCACGCCCTATGCGAGCCACCACTGGCACAAATATAAACCCGCTATGGTGTACTATCCACAGTCTAACAAGCAACTATAAAGATTCAATAGTATTTTGCAGAGTACAGGTAAGATGTTAGATGCAGGCATACTGGCAATGTTGTGGGCATACAGAGCTATAACAAATTTGTGAGAAAAGTATTGTTGTTCAGGTTTTGAGAGAAACAGTGACTTTCAAATTCCGACTTGCTGGGTCTGTAAAAAAAAGCATCATTATTGGAAGATGAAATGGCACAGGATATCAAAACAGTAGAATTGTTACATGCTTAGAGCGAAAAATATAGTGAAAAGAGTGCAAAGTAAGCAACTCGAAGTAGGTAACCAGGTGCCAGAAATGGCACCATGAACAGTGCAAAAAGATAAAGAGGGTTGATGACTTTTAGGTGGGATCTATTTTTTTGTGAGTCAACCTTGTTATTCGCATAGTTGCAATGTGTGCTAGGTATTAGGTAAGTTGTGTATTTTACTTATTTATTTTCAAGATTTTATTTATATTGCAGAACAAATCAAGTCGAGGCCATCACAGCATTTTGTATTGAACATTTACCTAACAAAGGAGGAAAAAAGTCCAATGAAGGCAAATGATGTGCCTTTTTTTATTTATTTATTTTGCTTTTTTAAAGAGGTGATGTGTTGTACCTGATTTAATTTAGTTGTGGCATATGCTAGTGTGTTTGTGCGGCTGTTGAATGAGAGACAGAATATGGTTGCCTGGAAATCTGAAATGTGAGGATTTGATGGTACGGGCTGGACAAAGAAGCAAGCAACTGGCAAACCTGGTTGAGAGACCCGATTCTACATATAGGCCTGAAATAAACTACTATGAAATTGTAACTGCTGTCCTGCCATTCTGCTGCCCTGCCATTCTTCAGTGCAATGGACCTGAACTGAATTTCATTTGGTAGGTTGGTTGGTTTGGTAAATATAAATGTAGTGCATTTATATAGCGCTCCGCACACCCCCGAAAGGGTCTCTCAGGCGCGGTGCACATACCACTGTGGAACCCTTCCGGGCCTTTCCCTGTGAAGTGCCCACTCATGGGCACCCCCAAGATGAAAGCCAGGCATCCTAGCGCTTTTGGGGCCGTTGTGGAGATTAAGCAAGCTATTGCCCAGAGTTGCAGAGTGAGACCCATGATTAGAATAGGCACCGAGGCGAGAATTATCGGGTCCGGGGAAATTGCGCCCAAGACCCACTGAGGCGGGAATTGAACCCTGGTCCGGGCCAGACCTCTGCCAGGGTCTGCCGCTCTAACCATTAAGCCACACTTCTCCACTAGGCATGTTGCTACAAACTGAAGTACACGGATACTTATAGATATGTATCCACCGAGAATTAGCTACGTTTTATACCTAGAAATGGTTCACATACTGTTTTGATGGATATTGTGAAATTTTTTTATATGTACAAAATTGTGTCTGTAATGCCAGGATCGCATCATATTTAGACAAAGTAATACTAAGTAATTAGTTTACACACCGTACAGGATTTAAGCATTGGACACATCAGTAATTGGTCTTGATTTTATGATCTACAATTTTGATGATAATAAAAAGTATGAATATCATAGGTTTTGCCTGGCTCCATTCATCTGATTATATTGAAAAGTACATTATTTGGCTGCCTAAGGTCTTTGCACACAGTACACGAACACTTATCACAGTGCACACCAAATGTTTGTTTTCACTTTCCTAGAGTTAGATTTTACATCCTGTCGTAGTTTCCACAAAACATTTCTTGACAGTCTGTGGGAAACTTAGCTCCCTGAAATCATGAGTACCATGACAGGCATAAGTATGTGAGGGCAGAAAAACAGACTTTGTTTACATAGCACTGGGAGGGCAGGCAGCCCCCTGCAAGCTATGCACAGTTAAGTCGATTCAGGGGCAGTGAACCACATTCTCCCCTTCCTCCGAATTGCATTATTCTGTATTGCTTTAAGATGTTGTCACGTGCCAAATCGCAGCCCTCCCCACTTCTATTTCCTGTTTTCTTGCCTTCTCCATTGTTCTGCCTTATCTCATTCGCGCATTCTTATATAATTCCCCGGTTTCTTCTGAGACTGCGGCACTGCAGCGACATTCTTTTTTTACTTCTACCTCCTGACTAGTGTTTTTTAATTGTATTTTTCTACTTCAGACTAGTTTAATATTCCGTGACCTCCCCCCTGTCTAACACATCCCATGCCACTGGCAGCGCTACCTAATTTATTTTTAATTGCCTAATGAGCTCTTGCGGCTTTAACAATACACTGGGTTTTTAGCTATTGGTTAGAATATCACACTCTTGTCTCACAGTCTATGTTAACTTGTCTTTCCACGAATCATTATGTGAGGGAATAAAGCATCTTAATGGCTGCTCCTCTATTGTACCTGGCATCACCATTCTCTGTATTCCAGACATGTGCTCAGTCTGTCTCATCCTGCTTACCACTCACTACCCATTTTCTCGTTTTATTAGCATTTTAAAGTCTGCCTGCCTGTCTCCTTATATTTTATGTGTATGGTAGAGGACAAATGTCACTGAGGCATGCATTGGAAAAAAACGGTCGTACACGGATACACTGGGGTGGGTTTTTACTCTTTTTTTCCCAAGGACTGATTTTATGGCATTTGTAAAAGCTGCTTTCAGTTGCTATCTGATTATGTCTTTTCTCAGAAAGGGATCTGAATCTTAATAAATGTATTCAGCTGGTACAGCGTTGGGAGCTATGTGGGCAGTTTTCTCAAATTTTAAGGGATGTGATCTGTCTGTCATCTCTTTTGTTTTGGTTATCTCGCTGTTTTTATTATCTACAACTTGGGCCTTGCGGCATTAGTGTTAAGTAAAATAACAAGCATTGACATATCCAGTAGGACTGGGCTTGGCAAGCCTGCAAATGCTTCTATTTTTGTATTTATTTTTTAAAACATCTGCAAAAGGCAGGAAAAGTAATACAAATTAAAACTGCTGCCATCTGAATGTGACGTGCATAAGTTTGTAAAAGCACATAAGTGGAAATTGACCCATCACAAAAATAAATACGAAGGAGCATTGCAAAATCAATAGGTCTGGGCTTGTATTTGGAGTCCTTTCTGAACTATTTATAAAAAAAAACATATGGCGGGGAAAAAAGCAAAAAAGGATTGCTTTCTGTGCATCTACGAAGCAAGCTAATGTGTAATGATAAAGTACATTTTTGATTAGTAAAATAGTTCCTCATGCACTGAAATGCAAGCACCACGTACGAGGTGGAACGATATGTCAAACAGCCAATAGCATGAGGTGGGAGAGTAATACTCTTCTGAAAGCATCCAAAGCCCACTCTTTGTAAATATTAAAGAAGTAGTAACAATAGGTCATACAGACTGTAGCATTGTCAAACCAGACTTCAAAACCTTAAATATAAAAATAAATTAAAGCAGAGATTGGCCCTCTGGCACCGATACTGAAATGGACTACCTTTTATACAGATGTGCACATATCCACACTTCAAATGCTGCTACTCGCAGTGAAGAGAGCCATTGGCTGAAATGAGTAGACCGTTGCCCCAAACATTGGTACCTTCATTTAATTTTGCTCTGATCCGGTGTCACATCTCATACATGGCTCTTTGAGATTTAAATTTTCAAATTTCAAATGGGAGAAGCTCCTACTGAAGCCATTCCCACTTGCAATTGAGATTTAGGTTTAAGGTACCATTGAACCTTAAAATAAAAATAAAAAAACAATATGCTTGGCACCATTGCATAAATATAGTTCAAACGGTTCAGGACATCACGCCTTAGCAAGTTGGACACTGCTCAAATGCTTAGAGTGAAATGGGAGAATTCCCATGTTCTTCATGGCTCAAAGGAGGGTGATACAGGCCTTCATAAAGTCAAACTTAGCACATGTGGGAACAGGGCATTGCAAGCTCATCAAAACTGCAGTTTCTGAAGGTCTTCAGCAGGTACTCATCCCCATGTGAAGCCGATGTCCTCTCTTCGTTTCAGACATGCTTCTCATGATGGCTCACCTTCTTATGTTAGCCTACACATCGGCTTCAGTCCACTGGGCCTTACCCTCCTGATCAGGAGCCAGGCCGTCCTCACACTTGGCAGATCATGTTTTCCTGAGGCAGATCATAGCTCTAGTGTGTCCTCCGTAGCTTCCACCCTGGTGCAGCTGGGATTCTCATGAAATATAGGAGAATACAATCTATTGATTCAAGGAGATTGGCATTTATCTCAAAACGAGGTCACAGACAGGAAACCAGTGCTTACTAAAATGTGTGGTATCTTAAAAATTCATGAATCTGATTAACCAAAGCAGGATACCTCTTCCTTGATTTTCACCAAAAATGTGGGATGGAAGCATACACCATTCGATCACAGAAAATGCATATTCCAGTGTGGCTACTGGATGGGAACTCTTATGTATTTAGACCGTGCCAAATGGAGGCCAAATAGGAAAGGTCACAGATGGACACAAGCTAAATATACGGCTCAAAGCAGGCTTAGCTTATTGTTGTGCAGGACTCCATGCAGCGCCACGAAAACAGAAAAATAGGTTTGCCCAGACCATTGCAATCCAGTAGAGCTCAGTGTAATTAGAATTTCATCGACCCTTCTGAAGGTCCACAATGCACTACGAGGAGAACATACTTGGGTAATATGAAATCACGCCTACGGGACAACGGGAAGCCTCCATCTTTTGTTACATTTGCCGTTTCCTCAAGGAGGACACTAGTCAAAAGGACATGAACACAAGCTACATGCATGAGACCTGCCATAAATCACTACATTCATACAGGGGAAAAAGAAAGACACCAATTTTGTGAGGCTATGGGGAATTTACACATAGATGGTTAGCAGATACGTCTCAACAGAGTACATGCGAAAAGGCCTGTGCCTCTCATTCCAATCTCAGTTCCCATCCACTGACAGTCCCCCTATAGCCTGGTGGTGGAACACGAGCCGCCGTCGAGTATGAGTGGGGCTGCACTTTGGGAACACACTCAGTCCCACATTCCACTGAGTTCCGTGAATTGGCACATACAAAAATACTGAGGAAACTCAGTGGTCTCACAGTTTGCTGAGCTTACGGAGTGCAAGTGTCATGGCAACATAAGCTTATGACACTGCCCAGAAATTCCAAAACATTTAAATAATGTTGTTAAACTGCCAGATTAATTTGTTAAATGTTAACTTTTTCCTGTATTTTGCACTTTTGTGAAAATTATAACAAAATACATTTAAAAAATCCTCCATAGACCTTTTTGGATTTAGCTCTTGGATTGTGCTCTGGTGCTCTGTCAAGGGAACTACCTGTGACATTTGGGATATATTTCAGGGAAATCTACAATCTTGCTTTTAACAAATGTTAATGGTTTTCAGAAGCAGATCCTAATGCAGAGGTCAAGGAGCTATCACATCACTAATGTCCAGCTCCCTGATGTCTGAGCACAATTCTTGCAATCTGAGGGGCAGATTTACAAAGATGTCATGCAACATGGTGCAGTAACCAAAGTTGCTGCAATGCGTTGCATGAGAAGGAGAGAGCGAGACAGCGCTATATCTGCTAGGATATGGCACTGTCTTGCTCTCTCCTACCAATGGCACACTATCAGGCTGCCTAGCCCGACATACACACCCTAGCGGAAAGGTGTCTGGAGTGTTTAATTTGAGCCAGGGATTGCTGGTAGGGGCCACAGGCACTCATTTCTGGGTAACCGCCACTTATTTTTCCTCATCCAACATTTCCTGAAGCAAGAGAGGGAAAACCACACAAAGCGGATAGACATATGATGAGAAAGACGGCAAAAAGTCACAAAAGGATAAAGTAAGAACGTGCTAGAGTGAGATAAACAGGGAGAGTGTGTCTGGTGGTGGATTAAAGAGGCATTAGGTGGATTTAGAACTGTGCAGCATTGTAGTCAGTACACTAACATTTAATTGCACTGTCCATTGGCTTCTGAGCACAGCCTTGGACACAGGCACTATTTATTTTACAAGTTAAGCACCGGGTGTCTGCCTAAAGTCTGGCATAGGTTTTATCCTGGAAGGATAACCTCCCAGTACAAAATACTATGCCTAGATAAACTTTAAATATTTTCCTACTTTGGAAGTGCGCTGTATAGTGGAACTGTAAAGGTGAGTCCCCTCACAGAATACAGAGGAGATGTTGTTGCAAGGGTGAAGATGCTTTATTTGAGACACAAATTTACAGAGACCCCATCCAATCAGAGTACCAGCTTAACTGCCAACACCAGCAGTTCCAACTCTGCCTGGCAACCTTCTATACATTCCAGAACATAGTGAATGTTAGATACAGGGAGATTCAGGACAGCACACTTCCTCCCCCTTACCACCCAAAATGCACCCACAAACTTTATGCAATGTTCTTAAACACGTTTAACAATAAAACAAAATAAAGAGGAGAAATAAACATGAGGAGTAGTAAACCAAAGCAACATCTAACACAAGATATAGGAAAAGAAAACTTAAGAAGCAATCTTGTAGATAGCGAGGAATGAGCCTCAAACCAAAGCCTTCCAACGCATTCCTTTGCATTGAGTTTCTTTGGAATTGATCGTATAACGGTAGCACGATCAGTAGAAGAAGAAGCACACTCTAGACCTGCAAGACTCTTCACCACTCTACCTAAGTTCCAAATTCTTTGGTCACTGGTCTTAATCGCATTTCTGAAAACTTTAATTACCTCAAAGGGCCCAATGAATTTGGAGATACCCTTGCCTTTCCTGAGAGACTTAATCTTAATCCAGTCACCAACATTGACCACAGGATTCGTCTCACCTTTTCTTTCATCATACCAAACCTTCCTTTTGCTCATCACCTCTCTCTCTCTCTCTCTCTCTCTCTCTCTCTCTCTCTCCTTCCACCCCTCTGTGCTGTCTGCTTCACTGTCCACAAGCAACCTCTTGGAGGTAACCCATAACAAGACAACTTCAAAATTGGGAGCCCTTCCTTTAAACAAACGAAAGGGGGCTACCCCAGTGGAGAAATGGGAGGTAAACCTATACTCTCGCACTTTATTTTTTATAGCCAACTCCCAATTATCACCACATGTAACAGCTTGCTACATCGTTTCCTTGAGAACTTTGATAAATTGTTCCACAACGCCATTACATTCTGGGTGATAAAGAGCGGCTCTCTTGTGCTTAATACCCTTAGAGCTTATAAACTCCTCCATGACTCTGGACGTAAATTGGACACTGTTGTCAGACAGAAGTGTAAGAGGAAAACCTTCTTGTTCAAAAAGCTCTTCCAGGAACTCAACCACCACACTAGACTCAACAGAATTAGGTAGGTAGGTAGGTAGGTAGGTATAGCTTTATTCGATAAAAATATCATAAAAGCACAACATACAATAAAGTTTAAAAGGATCAAGTAAACATTGACAATAAAAAAGAGAATTAATCATGAATATATCTAAAAGTGTACTACATCACCAGATAAAACACAGTGTGCAAAATACAGAGAGGAAAGGGACACAAATTTCATTATGAAGGTATAGGTAACGGGGAATAGAAACAGACCACTAAAACAATTCAGTGCATAAGGGTGGCAAGTTTTTTTTTTCCTCAGGAGCCAGGCACGACCCAGATACTTGGCCATTCCACATACAATGATAAGAGACGAAGTATCTGTTTTTAAAATACGCAGCACCGTGATAAAATCACGACTACCCAGCATTTTACAAATCGGTCTCAGCCACTTAGATCTCGCTCTTCTATAGGTGAAACACGCGAAGAGGAAATGGGGAATAGTCTCCTTCGGAGCTGTACAGCTCGGGCAACCAGTAGATGTGTGTGTATGGCCCTTCCAGCTAGCAGTAACGGAGTGGAGAGATAGAGTTCCTAATCTAAATCGCACATACAATGATCTGTCCAGTGGAGACTGAATGAAGTCAACATAGGGTTCCAATTTGCAAAAGGTCTTATGCTCAAAAAAGGCCTCACTCAGCTTCCCCACATTATCATTGCTCAACTCTCTAGTGTTAACCCAACTCCAGTAAGCCTTCTTAAGGTCCAGTTTCGAAGGGGGTGACTGAGATTCCCAACAGTCTTCATAACCAATGGCTCTCAACAGTTCGCTTACATGGGAGATCCATTTTATCCTCCTCCCAGTGTCGGCTTGTATAAGTTCACTTAGGCCTGCAGCATATTTGGCAAGTTCTGGGGTCCTCCGTAATCTTGCCCAGAATAGTAAAGGTCGAAGTCGTGCAATGTCCTGAATGGAATGGCTGCCTAGGTCATAAAACAATGGTTTTAATGGAGATGATGTGGGAACAGAGATAAGATCTCTCATAAATTTGTTCTCAGACTTGACCAGATCATGAATGTTTTCGTTGCCCCAGATTTCCGATAGTGCTTTTGCCTCGTATACCACGAGGGCCGGTGCCACAGGTCTACTTATAGAGAGATGTTGTTCTCTAATAATGACACCAGTAGCCCTCTTGTGGCATAAGAGCATCTTGGTTAAGTGGGGGCTCCACTTCATCCCTTTCCCAATGCGGATGCCTAAATAGTCGAAAGAATTCACAATGTCAAGCAGGGTGCCATCCAGACTAAAAGCATATCTGAAGCGCCTAGGAGGGTTTATTACCATTAATTTGGTTTTCTCCGTGTTTATGATAAGGCCATGGGACTTGCAAAAGAGTCAAACCTATTTAAAAAAAATTGTAAGCCGGCGGGGGATTTGGAGATCAGGAGAGTGTCGTCGGCGAACAGGAGGGTGGGGACTTTTTCACCAGCCAGGACTGGAGCATCAGCTGGGTCATCTCTAAGGAGGTCCACTACCCCGTTGATATATAGAGAAAACAGGGTGGGAGCTAATACGCAGCCCTGGCGAACCCCCCTGTTCACCGCGACACTCCCAGTGAGCTGCCCCTGGGCACCCCATCTAATATTAGCATGGTTGTCCTCATGAAGGAGCATTAAAAAGGCAAGGATCTCATGGGGGACGCCTAATTGAAATAAGACCTGCCATAATCTTTGGCGAGGAATTAAGTCAAACGCAGACTTAAGATCAATAAAAGCCAAGTATAAAGTGCCTTTGCCTAAAACTACCACTTTCCAGTAGATCATAAAAAATCTAAAAACTTGATCCATAGTGCTTACCTTTTGCCTAAAACCTGCTTGAAAATGAGATAAAATGTTCATGTCCTCAATCCATAGCCTCAATCTCATAAGGAGAACCCTGCCAACCACCTTCTGAATCACATCAATTAAGCTGATGGGTCTGTAGTTGGCAGGGTCCTCCTTATTGCCCTTTTTATATATGGGAATCACCACTGCAGCTTTCCATGACTCAGGTGTTATAGAGCCCCTGGCTATAGCGTTCATTATAGCAGAGATGAACGATGCCCAGGGAGCTGGATCATGCAGAAATAGATCTCCTGGGAGACCATCTGGGCCTGCCGCTTTGCCGGGTGCAATACTTTTGATTGCCAAAGTAACTTCCTGAATCCCGAAGCTAGTATCGGGTGGGAAACTTACGGCTGAGGGGAGAAGATGCTCCTCCTCCTGCTCTACAGAATCAGTCTCTCCCGCATATATAGCAGAGAAATGGTTGAACCATTGCAGCTCTGTTATATGATTTGGGATGCTTGTCGTTTTTGCTCGCTTCCCTTTATTTAGGAGGTCCCAAAATACAGTGGGCTTTCGATTCAATGCTGCCTCTTTTAGCTCCTGCCAATAGGCTTCCTCCCAATCTCTTTTTGCCACTACCAGGGATCTAGAATAATCCTGTCTTGCCCTTCTGATCAAGTTAGTGTCTTGATTCTTAAGGGCTTTTGACAAAATCATTATTTTCCCTCTGCAGTCTTTGGAGTACCAAGGGTTCGAACCTTGTGCAGATGTCCCTTTACGGTGAGGATTTCCTACCAAGGTAAAAAATTCCCCAATCTTGTTTGTGGTATCACAGTAGAGTAAAGATATGAGTTGGGGGTCTTCCGTTTTATTAAGGATCTCACTGAGCTCAGCATTTTTCCTAACTAATATTTCTTTAATACTTTCAAGCTTCCCCTCGTGTTGTGAAATTCCGTGCCATTTAAGGCGTCTGTTACAGCCTGCCAACGATACTTCTTTCGTTGACATCATAGATGGTTTATTAAGTGCGTGTTCCGGGTTCAGCCAGACATCTTCAATTTGTAGGCACAGAGGGTTATGGTCGCTGTCAATGGTATTTTTTACGACCATATCCACAACATTCCCCCAGAAATGGATGTCGACAAGGATGTAATCAATGCAGGATGGGGTGGTTAACCTGTTAAATGTATAGGCCCCGCTCATATCTGATTTAGATCTACCATTCACTGCTCGCAGATTAAACTCCTGGGTGAAAGCATTCATTTGTATTGCCCTCTGGGACCATTTCTTGATAGGAGATAGCTCTAGAGGCGGAATGCCCCATTTGAGATCAGCCTCACTGGTCCCCATTAGATCTTCCAAGCATAAGGGTTCAAAAGTGCAATTGAAATCCCCGCAGACAATAATACTGGAGTGGGGATCAATGAGAGTCAGTTCACGTTCCAGGGCAGACACTACCTGGGAAGCTTGGCCACCCGCAGTCCCTCTGGCATAGATGTTAAATAATTCTAGCGTCAGTCCCCCGTGTGGGCCTTTTATGGTCAAATGTAAGAGATCGGGGGAGTTGCTATTATGGGCCTCCACCTTCCAATTGTTCGTAATATTTACCCACACTAACAGCCCCCCAGAAGGACGGCCTTTCCCTGTGCTTATGGCTGGTGTGTGATACGTGGTATACCCAGTTTTGTAAAGGGGGTTTGCGCTCCATGTTTCCTGGAATAGGCAAACATCAAATGTGCCAATGAATTCCTGCCATTCCGGAATTAAACGTTTTTTTGGGAGTCCTGCAATGTTCCAGGAGACAATATTTAAAGTTACCACAGGAGTTTTGGCAGTTGTGTTTACCTGGGTTGGTGGGGACGTCTCACAAGGGGGTAGAGACTGTAAAAAGGGTGATAAGCCATAGAGAGACATTTTAATAGGGTCAGCAGGGTTTGAATCTATCTCCATATTGCATCCCTGTAGTGGGTCATGGGCCAGTCAATCTACCCTGTTCAAAATTGAATCATTGCTCAGAACCCTTGCTCTTCCCTGAGGCTCCTGGCCTATAGGAACCCAGAGTGGAGAGCGCCTTATCTGTATAGAGGAATAGTCTGGCGAAGATGTGCGATATTCCAAAAGCATCAGATTCTCAGCCAGGGTGGTGTTGGTGAATGTGAGCTCAATACAGTCGGATTGGCTAGTATAGGATGAGATTCTTCTTGCTTTAACAATATCATCACGAATGATCGACCTGCAGCCTCTGACATGCCTGAGCCAATGAATGGCTTTATTCTTTACAGATTCCTCGTTTTCGTGGGTTTGGGTAGCAGCAAGTCTAGGTACTTTGACCATATAGGCTGTTTTTGCATTGAACAGGGAGTGACCTGAAGTTAGGTTTAATGCAGAATTATCTTTATAATGAACCTGGGCCTCTTGATAACTAAATATCGAAAGCCCATCAGATTTAGACATATTTGGAGTAGTAAAAGGATCATTATGGGTTATTGGGCGTTTCACAATGTCCGTATACAGGGATTTGCTGCTACTAACAGAGGTCAGTGTCGGCTTACGTGTGGGTTCAATCTTATTGCAAGATAAATGTGTCCCCCTTTGTGAGGTTGGCTGTGAACTGATCGGGACAGATGATGGGGGTGCTGGTAATGTCAAATTTCCAGAGTTGCTTAAGGTGTCCCTGGACATCGGTATTAGTGGGGCCCTCTTGCTTAATTCCATAATTATGTTTTTCAATAGCTCTACTTCTTTCAATAGTTGGTCGATTTTGTGCTCAAGGGTCGCTCCCTGTACATTGTGTGTTTGTACTGCTTTATGGTATGTTGGTCCAGAGTCCTGACATTCTAGCGGAGTGTGGAGTTCCTCATCTAAGCCCTCCAAAATTGAAAACCTATTTGAACAGGAAAGCTCGAGAGTAGCAGAACATGGTAGTATTTCAATGACCGGTAGTGATTTTATAGGATCCTGATTGACTCCCTGACTAGCCTCAGTTTGACCATTCAATGATAAACAAGGAGGTGTTTTAGAGGTAACTTGTCTTGCGTTTTTTTTTTTAACATAGTTGGAATCATGCAGTTCTGGCTGCTAGTCATGGGTTCTACTACTGTTTCCGCTACGGCAGTAGAGGGTAGCCTAGTGTCCTCCAGAATCACTTGGCAATCATTAACTATTGTTTCGATCCTTTCCAGCACACAATTACCAGCTGCATGAGTAACTTTCTTGGCCTTTTTCCCCTTTTTGTTCGTGCTATCCCCACCTCCCTCCATGGTCTTCCTTTTTGCCCTACGCGTACACTGAAAAAGGCTAATGACAGGGTATAACAATGCTACCAACTAATTGCTATAATTATGTTAGAACACAAGTAGCATAGAACCTTGGGAATATATATCACTTCAATGGGAGCAAGAGTTCAGAGGGGACTTAAGGGACAGATAGATCGCTTGGCACAGTACCTTCGTAGTGTATATCAAACGCAAGGGGGGCGGCCCAGCCCAGCCTTGTCCAGCCCCGGACGGCCACAGACGGCCCGCCCTCTGCCCGGGCTCAGCCCGGCGTCGCCCGCGCGCGTCCCGCGACGCGAAGGAAGCTTGCCGCTTTTGAAGCGCCTCCGGGCGCGCTGGTATGCGGAAGGAGTCCGGCCCGCACGGGCCGTCACGGGAGCTGTAGTCTCCCCCCACAGCGGCCAATGGTGTAATATGGCAGCGGGGGAGACACACAGCGTAGGGACCCCGTCGGTGTTAAGCTGTTCTGGCCCCAAGAGCAAGGAATTCAGGTGAGCCTCTGCTGTGTCGCAGGTTGAAGGAAATATGACCCCCGCTCCACCAAGGAAGCTTGCCGCTTTTGAAGCGCCTCCGGGCGCGCTGGTATGCGGAAGGAGTCCGGCCCGCAAAGGATCACAGGAGCTGTAGTCTCCCCCCACAGCGGCCAATGGTGTAATATGGCAGCGGGGGAGACACAGCATAGGGACCCCGTCGGTGTTAAGCTGTTCTGGCCCCAAGAGCAAGGAATTCAGGTGAGCCTCTGCTGCGTCGCAGGTTGAAGGAAATATGAAGTCTTTATGTCTGGCCTACGAGAAAACATATCAATGCAAACAAAAGCATAGCGATCTTTTGTTTTAAAACGTACAGGACCCAAAATGCCTATAGAAATATCTGTCCATGGACCAGAAGCCTGTTCCCTAATGACCATGGGCTGCGTCTTGCACTTCCAAACCCTGTCAGAGCAAGCACACTGTGGGCATTCACGTACCAATCTCTCCACACAAACATCCATAGCTGGCCACCACTATGCCTCCCTGACTCTATTCCTTTGTTTTTGCAATACCCATGTGTGACTCATGAGCACTTTCAACTAATTTGTCCCTCAGGGTAAGTGGAGGAATACGTTTACTACCACGCATAAGGAGATCATCCAAAACAGAAATATCTTCGCTAACGTTCCGAAAACCCCTTAGCTCCTCTTCGCAGTCTTTTTTCTCGCCCCAACCACTGGTGACAAAGGAGATCACTTTCTGTAAGATAACGTCACCTACAAAATTCTCTCTCCATACACTCTCAGAAATGAAACCGTTATTGATTATGCAAACATTGACTTCTTCTTCGAGTTCCTCACAGCCAAACCACTCAATATCATCTGTCAAATCACCATCATCACAGCCAAGTCTTGAAAGACAATCTGCCAAGATGTTATTAGAACCTGGCAGATATGAAATGTCAAAGTCAAATTCCTGTAACGCCGCCACCCATTTCCGTATGCGATGGGAAACAAGGTCTATTCCTTTCTTGGAGAAAACATCCTTAAGGGGTTTGTGGTCAGTAAATAGCCCTTGCACCACAAAAACTTCCTTAGCTAGCGTACAGTCCACGCTGGATGGACAATCACAGTGCCGCACGTGGCTGTAGTGCACGCGAGTCCCTTCACTCGCAACACCTCTCGCGACCCCTCTTGGGCCCAACGACCCCCAAAATCTCCAGTGAAATCGGGGCCAAAATAAAACCCAGAAGGAAGTAGGGCACTGACAAACCAACCACCATTCCTCCTTACTTGTGCAGGAACTTGTAGTTGCAGCAAGAGGACCGTTGGTTGTTCCTTTCACAGAAGAAAACGGGTGAGCAAGAATGAGTGTGAAAAGGTTAGTAGTTTTGATGTCGCTGGCTTTGTTGAGTCTTTTTCAAAGTCATAGATGGCATAGAAGAGTGTGAACGTTGTAACTGTTCAGGTTTCTTGTCTTGAAAGTGCAGATTTTGTGTCAGCTGAGTAATAAATACTGTGTCAGCTGCGTAGGTAAGTCGTCGCCAAAATGTAAAGGTGAGTCTCCTCACAGAATACTGAGGAGACTTTGTTGCAAGGGTGAAGATGCTTTATTTGAGACACAAAGTTACAGAGACCCCATCCAGTCAGAATACCAGCTTAACTGCCAACACCAGCAGTTCCAACTCTGCCTGGCAACCTTCTATACATTCCAGAACATAGTGAATGTTAGATACAGGGAGATTCAGGACACCACGGGAACACACATGCAATTTCGGGACACTTTGGAGAAAATAAAACATTTCTTCTTTTTAATGCAAGCCTCAATAAGTGTTATTTTTTGGCGCAAAGGTCTGTCTACAAATGTTAGTAGCTAGGACATGGCCTCAAAAACCATGGGTGGTTGAATGGGAATATTCATCTACCAACCATGGTATGTCCTCTTGATGCAAAGTAATTCAAAGTAACTCAAGGTAGCAGTATCGCTACTTGGCATGACTTTTTTCGAGCCGCTTTTCAGAGCAAATAAAGATTTGCGCCAGAAAACAAATCCCAAATAAACATTTTGCGCCAGTTTGCATCACTTTTTTGATGCAAATTTGGTGTTAAATATTAGTAAATCTGCTCTTGAGTGTGCGTAATATTACTCGTTATGACTGCCATCTCTTGCATACTAGAAACTAGGGCCTAAATTTACAAAGATCTTGCTTCATACGTGCGTCACGCAATAAAATGCGTTTAGTAATGTTCTATTTACAAAGTGGTGTGGTGTAAATTTATCTTCATTTTTCAGCCCCTGCATGGCACAAGGTCTGCATTGCACCACGTTGTGTCAAAATATTTTAATGTATGCAAGGTGGGAACTCAAACGCATAACCAACACAATTATATTTACTAATGTAATAGTCACAATGTCAAATTGCTTCAAAGACCTACGCATGGTCATAGCAGGCGCAAAAAGTGGTGCAATTCCCACAGTATATATAGAAACATCACATACATCCTACATTCATTGTTGCCATGGAAATGGTCATTTTGAGAGTCAACCTACGTTTGCAACAATGCAATCTTCAAAGAAGGAGAGGATCTTTCAACAACCTAATTAACCAAAGGGAGGAGGATGTGATTACATTTTACGGACTAAGAAAAGAAATATCTTTGCTTTTCTGGACAAAATTGGTTCCCACTTTGGAATCCAACACTAGAGGCTCCAATGCAATACAACCACATATGAAACCACAGTCAGCACTCCATCTGCTTGCAACGGATTCATTCAAAGAATGTGTACCAGGATGTCCAGTATTTCTCACAAAGCTCTCTCTCTCCTTTTTTTTAACCAATTGTACTAGAGGTAGAGTTTCTTCTTTTTCCAAATACTCTTGCCAAGGAAATCCCAACCAAGCAAGGATTGTACCAGATTACTCAATTTTCCCATGTGTTTCCAATGAGTACTTCGAGTAGCAACTGCACACATATATGGGACCACAAGTGCAATTACTCCATCAATGTGCAACCTATTGTGGATTCTAAATACTAGTTCACAAACATTGTTGCAAAATATGCTAGAAGTGCTCATGAGCCTACTAATTAATCACCACTTTCAGACTGGAGTATATGGAAAATAAAATTGGTAAGAGAAGTATTTTCTTATGTCTTTTTTTACTATCTATAACATCTTAATACATTTCATTTACCACATTTTTACAATAAAACCTTTGCAAAATATCTGAAATGTGTATATAATAATATAACGTAAAGCTCATTAGCCATATTTTCATACATATTCAACAAATGCCTATATGGATGTTATTCCTTTATCATTAATAAATGCACCAAAATACAATTTTAATCAAATATATTTGGGTGTCAGCAATGTAGGGTGATACAACAGTATATTAATGGACAATATGTTTCCCGTTGTCTGACACAACATTTTTCTAAATATCGGCATATGTTTGATGTACAAGCAGGGAACGTATGCTGTGTTGTTACAAAGTTCAAGGAAGTACCAGCATTTTCTTGGGCATTTCACCTTAGTTTTCCTGGACAGGAGGCACAGGTTTTAGAAGAAAATAAATCTTAGAAATATATATGTTGTCCTTTGTGTAATGTACCTAAAACACAAATATTTGTGTGAATTATATATATAACTTTTTTCTTAATTAGGTGATCAAGGTTATGCTTTCCAATCTTGGATAATGATAATTCAGAATCCACAAAATGAAGTTCAAAAGAAATATAATTGTTGCCTTTAAAAATTGGAATGTCATTGAACAGACATTTGCAATTTTCAAATATAGGTTTAGATGTGTGGATAAATCTGGAGGTCAGTCGTTATACACTCCCAAGATGGTATGCAAAATGATTGTAGTATTTGCCACTCTACAGAAAATTGGTGTCTGAGCTTCTATTGATAGGAAAGAAGATTTTTCAAATGTTCATGAAGATACATCTGATCTTCTTAATTCTGAAAATAAAATGCATTCTCTGGAAGTATGTGAAGAAATGATGTAGTTGTGAATTTTTCTTCTCATGCACAAGATATTATTATTTCAGTGTTATTTTTATATTTCCTTAGATAATTAATTATTGACATTTGATTTGCTTTATTTTGAATACAACCAAATTGTAAATTATATGCGTGCAATAATTTGTATTAAAGTAGAGTATAACTGTCCCTTATTTCAGTGTGGTGGCTATTGAAAGAAGCACAGAATTTTGATGTTTGCTTCAGCCTAGTTGTCTACATTTATTTAAAACCTTTCTACACGTTTGGTTTGTGTCTTTGCGCTAGGAAATGGTAATTTGAGCTGTCAGAGGATTCATTTACTATTATTAGGTAGCAAAATAAATAATATACAATCTAACATTTTCCAGAGGTTGATTTTTTTTAAACCTTTTTTTTATTGAAACAACACAAACACAGGTGTACAAAGTGGTCAGCAAATAGAGGTCTACATGGCAATCTTAACACATCACATAGGGCGATTCCCAATGCAGGAAAGAATCATCTGCAACAGCTGTTCCATCACATTACTTGACATTTGAATAATGGGGATAAACAATCACAAGTAGACAGGGGCGTAACAAAAGTAGAAGGGGCCCCCCTGCAAGGTACACAGAGGGGCCCCCGCTCCGGATTTAATCCGGAGCTCTCTAGTGCGAGTACAGTACTGAGGGGGACCCCTGCAGCTCGGGGCCCCCCTGCACTGCGGGGAATGCGGGGGCCTGTTTTAAGCCCCTGCAAGTAGATAAAGACTTACATCGGTCAGGTACGATCATATACATTGTTAACCATTTGTGTCTCCTTCATCGTCACTTGGTACACTCTTAGGAGCTCGGAAACAATCACACAATCCCACCCACACTACTATATGTCCTGTACCTCTCATCAGTTCTACTGTTCTTCCTGTAAATTTCCTCGCTAGAGACCACTCAACGACTTCTCTCATCCAATGAGCCAACAGGGGTGCCCTTTGTCCCGTCCAGATAATAGCTACCTGCTTTCTAGCCAAGACCAATGCCAACTGCAGGAAGTTGTAGGACATCTTTATCTGCTTGTGTCTCACTATATTACCATTAGGAAATACTGTGGCGTGAGGGTTCCCTGTAGCGTTGTGGTATGTGTGCGTCTCTTAACGACCTGGGTCTAAAAGTCATGCACTAATGGGCAACCTCAGGCCAAATGCAAAATATCAACACCTTCAATGTTACAATGAGGACAGAATGAGAAGCGGTCAGGATATGCTCAGCTCAGTCTCACAGAGGTTATATATGTGCGATGTAGGAAGTTGAACTGAACCAACGCATTACTAGAAACCTTGTGGGTCAATCCACACACCCTGGCCCAGTCCTCATCTGTCAGTGGGTCCCCCATGTCAGTGTCCCATGCTTCCCGCACCTGTAGCATCCCATGTACTGCATCCACCTTTAAAGATTTATATAAGAGAGACATTAAGTGTCTCCCTGTCCCACAAGTCAGCGTCACCCCAAGCATGCCAGATACAGGTAGGGCCGTCAGGAAGGTGCTACAAGTCTCCCTGGCAAACTCGACCAGGCCCACATAGGGCATAAAGTGGCCAGGCCCCACACCAAAGTACTGCTGGGCATCCTCCAAGGAGATAAATAGCTTGTTCGGGTACAGGTCACCCCAGGCCTCACAACCTCCATCCCTCCGTGCCTGGTAAGTCGTTATCCTCCATGCGGCGGAGAGGAGCAATTATCCACACCAGTGATTCCTTATGGAAGGGGGCTCTGCGAAGCACCACATGCAATATCCGGTGCCATAACATAGCCATCTGCCGGACCACATATGGACGGTCCCTAGAGACCCCAGTACCCTCCGTTAACAATATTGGTATGTCCTCTGCATCCATTCACCCCGCCAATAAACATTTCTCCCAATTGTCTCCCTCTGTGGACTATCGCACTGCATGTTGCAGCATTACAGCATGCAGCAAAGTAATGAAGTTCTAATCACAGGGTTTCTAACCCGCCGTCCTCATAGTTTCTCATCAGTGTTCTCCTTGCCACCCTACTGCACCCGCCCACTCATATCAAGTACCTGTTGAGCTCCCTGCAAAGACCCAGATCAGGGAGACATTCCACCAGGATCCCAACCAATAGGCGGTCGATTTTTTTAAAGGAAATGTTACTAACTAGAATTTTTGTATACAATTACTAATGCTCACTGGAAATACCAAATTCCTACAATTCTTTAAAAACCTAAATTAATCCAATCTATCTTTAACTAAACTACTCTATAATGTATTAAATTACCTATATAACTAAAATCTCATCTCTGTCCAAGAAAAAATAAACTACTATAACATTATCTAAAACACATAAGTACTATTCTAAACAAATGTTATTAATCTAAACAGTTACTACTACATATTTGATCAAATACTTAAACATTAACCTCTCCCTGTAATACACACATCTAACAAATATTCTAAAATTACAAACTATTCTAAAACTAACTATATGTACACTAATCATAAAACTAAATATATAATATCAATAATTTAATATACTTATAAAAATACAATCTAATTAAAATACCCTGAAGATAGAAACATATGATTGTAAAAGGAAGTCTATTATTTTTTCTGGGCCATTGTATATAAGGCCTCTTGACAGCCATGCAAAATTAAATCTATTTGGGGCAACTGACTGTTGTATCTTTGTACTAGCAATACGACTGGAGTTAACATTCAGCAGTCTATATGCTCTTCTTAAAGATCTTTGTCCTCATTCGGCAGGTGCTGGAGCCTCAGCATTAACAGGTGGTGCTGGTTCTTGGGGTGTTCCTGTTTGATGAGATGCTCTTGCCAAAAGATCTTCGCTCTGTCTCTCTCATACATGGAACTCATGGAACTGAACCCTCTCACTACAGCTTGAATCCAGCCATTTCAGGTCTGCCAGATCGGGCTCAAACGCCTTCTGCATTCAAATTTTCTACATATACATAAAATAAATATGAAAAACATCTCTTTGATAACCCAAAAAACATTACAACTAACATATTGTAGAAATATTGCTAATGTATTATTATTACAACACTGTTGTCCAATTGCTCCAGGAAACAAATAGGTGCATCTGTAAGCCTACTGCCTTGTGTTAAAGGGCCAGATCTAGACAATACTTCTATACAACAGTAAAAATAATACAAATAAGTCACATCTTAATTTTTATATACTTCCATTTTGAGAACCACACAACAACCTAAAATATATGAAAAGTGGCCACAGTTTTGAGTTTGTAATAACTGTTGGCCTTTAGTTATGCCTACAAACATGCATAATGGGTGTGAAGCCAACATACTTCACCAATATAAATTAGTTATATTGTAAATAGAAACATTCTTTGATTGATCTACATCACACCGAGGAGGCATTGCTGTGCTAAGCATAGCACAATATATAATGTTATTATCAATTGTTATGGTTTATAATGATTGTGTAGCCGCTTTTCTTCAAGTAGAGGTCTTCACCATTACTGACAGTCCAATAACATTTAAGTTATTTTCTAAATGCTGTTAGTTAGATAGTGGGCCCTTGAAACAAGGCATACTCCCAACAAAATTTTAAAAAATTCAAAATAACAAAGGACAATTGAATTCCAATGGCACCACCTATCTTTCTCAAACAATCCAATACAAATACAAAATGTAATTTCTTAGGTCTTGATTTAGAGTTGAAAAAACAACTGAGTTGCCTCTTTGCAAAAACCATGGTCCGCCCACCCGATTTACAACCTGGTAATGAGGGACAGTAAGAAATTAATGTCCACACCACCATGGAAGAAACACACAGAGAATGGGGGCCATTAGTTTCCACTTTCTCTAAAACAAACTCCTGCTTTGGGTGCTTGTGTTAGAAAAACTATAAACTATGTAAAAGTTTGGCGAGTGTCCATTCTTTTTGACAGAGATGTCCATCAAACATTGACAACCTTGTCGGGAACTGCTGTGATGGCGGATTATGTCAATGTTCAGAGCGGTCTACAGGGCTAGCAGAAAACTGTAAATTTGCCAGCCGGAGTTCCTTCATGATGGTGAGAACAATCTGCTCCACCAAAGTCTTAATCTGGCCCTTAATCCAGAGTTAAATGGGCAACTAATTTGTATTCTAAGCACTCACTCTACATGTTATTTGTTAATATTTATTAGCAAATTTCGGATGTTGTAGAATTAAAGGCCCATGTACCAATTAGACATACTCTTAATAAATGTTTACAGATTTTCAATACTTGTTTTTATTACAATCTTCTTATATTTTGTTCACAATGAATTACTGATTAACCTTCATGTGTAACAATGCGCGGTAACTAATCCATCTTTTGGCCATGGTTTTCCCAAATTTCGTTATTTATTTGGATCTATAGTCACTATTTTTTAACCTTGTGAACTTTACAGCTGCTAAACAGGACATAGATAACAGTGCTTTCCTTTCTAAACATTTTTTTATTATCTTTGCACTTATTAAGATATTAATCTTGCCAATATGTCCCAAATATTTGGTATATGAAAGACACAGAGGGCCAGAAAAATAAGTGCCACCTTGCCAGTTCAACAACTGTGGTGCCATCCACATGATTGGCATGTAAAGCATGGCTTCAGCTTAATCAACTGACTGCAGGTGCCTAAAATCCTAAAATCCTTTTCTTAAAGCCAACTCCATAACCCTTTTTGTTAGGTGAGATATTTTGCTTTCAAATAAGACTAGGTTACCCCAAAGTACAACTTATTAGCCATAAGTTAGCGTGTCTGATCTTTAACAGTGGTGTAAATGACAAATTATAGTTGCCATGTTCCTCTAGAGGATCCTAGGGGGAAAGGGGCGTGGGTTATGCGTAAAGAAATGTAGTCTTCACCTGTGGTGTCTCAAGATATCTGGTTCTGTTGTGTGGTAATGCTCTCTGTGTCAGTAGAGATGAGAAGACGTGCAATGGTTGGCGTCTGTTGAGCTGTGTGGATCAAAGGAGCACATTATTAGAGTCATATGAACCCTGTCTCCCCTTTGTGTGTTTCCCCCACAAGAGTAGTAAACACCTGAGCTTACCGCTCTATTCCCTCTTCCCCACTTCAACTGCATGTGCTGGTAATTTGGGAGGGATGTTCCGATGAGCAAAGAAAAGGTGAACGTATGTGGAGTACTGATTATGATAGCCCTTAGTTCCACTACCCACTGTCTATTCAAGTACTTTGACTGGTTGGGGAAACCTTTGCGGGGTTGGTTGAGGTCTGGTAGAAAGGAATCCTCTTCATTCCTTAAACCTCACACTCCAGGGATCTTGAGTGTTAGAAGTTAGGATTATAGACACTGTACACTCTGTTACTACACAGAGTGTGATTTCAAGTTGAGCATGCTATTCATACTAATGTTCTCTTTTCCAGACTTTCAGAAGTGCTGAGGAGTTAAGACAGTCTATGGATGTGGCCCCAGGGAGAGCCCTCCCACACACGGTAAGTATTTTCCCAGCTCAGTGCTGTTGTGCATTACCGGATTACTGTAGGATCAGTCTTCTGTTGTGTTTTCCTTTGTTTTTCAGGGTTTCTGAATCAGGAGTTGCATCCACGGTTTGGAGGACTTGCAGCTGTCAAGAATCGCTGGAATCGAAGAGGTAGAAATACAGACTGGCTCAGCAACCTCAAAGACCCAACAGCACATGCAGGTTAAAGTATCTATAATAGCAGATGAGTCAGCCAAGCATTATCCTTTTATAAGCAGCCACGCCCAAGAAGAGTCCCGGTCTAGCGTGAGCACCCGTTAGAGGATATATGTAAGTCTCCTAACTTATAATAAACACTGAAACAACCCGGGTCTCAAGCTGAGTAAAGATTTAACACTAACAGGCCAGAGTATTCCCCATTCTTGATCTGACAGCTCTATAAGAGAGAACCTCCTTAAACAGGACCCATCAATCACTTAAGGTGGTTAGTTTTTATCATCATTTGGGTCTGTGCACTTCAACATGCCGAACCAGTTCCTGAAATAGCGATCTGGTCACGTGCAAAGAAGACACAACAAAAGAGGGTTGTCGTCAGATCTCCCAAGGATTTTATCAGGGATAACATTGTACCCGTAGATCAATGAAGGAGATCCTAAAGTCAGCAGTATTAAATAATAATTGTGTGAACTAAAAATGGCTAAGGGTGCTCAAAAGTTCTTTATTGATAGAGAACCCCTGTCATATTTAAAAAGCAATATGGCAATCCAGCATAAATAAGTTTGTCATTATGCTAATGTCCATAGCAAACCGGTCAACATGTTTCTGCCCATTTTAGATCAAAAAGTATCAGGGCTTTCATCAGGACCTATGATACTGCTGTGGTTCAATGTGAAAACGTGAAAAAAGAAATCCAAAAGGGGGTTTGTGTGAATTAAATATTCCTACCAGTTCAGAAGAAATCAAAACCGGGTACCTGTGGACAAAAAAAGAATTTGAGAAATACAAATAACCTAGTGTCTAAAAAGAACTCAGCCAAGGGTCATTAATTCTAAATGACTCTGAAACACGCATATAATAATGCTGTGAAGCATTCAATACAGTAAATTAAATTGCACTTACCCATATAAATTGGGTGTTGCCCTCACCTCAACCTGGTCTCAACTCAGGGAAAGGGGCCCCGCTCTAGATCAGAAGAAACAGTAGGAGAAAGAGAAAACAGGTTGCACGTTATTACACCTGAAAAAACTCTCCTCTTTGAAGCATGGCTTAAGAACATGAAAAAACACCCATGTAATGTTGTGAATGGCAACATGGTCATTAACACCACCAAGAATCAGTGGTAGTTTAAAAGTACGTTATGTCCAATGTGGAGAAATGTGAAAAAACAGGACAAGACTGTCCATAAGTATGAAAAGGTTAAGTGTGCGCAACAGTACGCGCTATATTCTTAATGTCGATGATTTATACAGGTCAGCATAGAGACCAAGTCAAATCCTCCAAACATAGAAGACAAGTTGTTTATGTAAGTCTCCAAACGTTCAAAACAACAGATGTGCCAAAAAGGGCAACCACAATTACAAATGAGAGAGGTTAGACTGAGAAACTTCCCATTAGTTACGTATGCTTTGAACAGTATATTACAAAGTTAAATTAAAGAGCGAAAAATCCCAAAGTTGCAAAGCGAGAGAACACTGCTCCAAAACTCACCTATCCGTCGGTACCCCGGGGCGGTCTTTGAACTAAGACCGGAGGTGTCGGCGGTAGGATCTGCAATCGCTATTTATCCAGGTTAGGACCAGAGTGATCGCAGGTGAGAGAAAAGATAGAGGGGGCTAAGCTAGTGCCTGTCCCGAAAAATGACGGAAACGCGCATGTGCAGGAGAGCCAATACTACCTCCCACTCGCTTGATTCCATTACGCATGCGTGGCATACAGCCACTGTTTGAAACTGTGTGCACAATCTGCCGCTTGAAATCTTCAACAATAGAGGAGGGAACCGCTTTCCCTACGCTAGAAACAATGAGAAACAGTGTAAATAACTACACCAAAAACACGGTTTCAAAAAGCTGAGGATCGCTAAAAAATATATTGAAACCATACGGGCTACAACACAGTCTATTGCTTTCCAAATGTATACACGGAGAAAGCCAAGTCAGGCAGTGTCTAATTTATCAGTGCATACAAAGTGTGAACAGTAACTACCCTAGATGCCTAATGTTCAAACGGCAACTGTCTCAGGGGGTGCAGCGTCATAAAGGGAAACACTCAACCTAGTGCACATCCCCCATACCCTTGGTACATTATGATGTCATCTGTGTTGCAACGTCACGTCTATTTAATGCGTAACCCAGAAGGGATGTAAAAACATTAACTTACAGCAACAGCCAAGGAATATCATCATTCAAACCCTCAGTATCTGAATGTAACCTGTGCACCCATCTTTGTTCTCTGCGTAGCAGGAACTTTTGGATATCAGTTATATGTGGTGGAATGTGTGGTTGTTCCAGAATGACCCACTGTAACTCATTCTCTTTGTGACCTGCTGTTATGAAGTGATTGGTAAGTTTGGTTGCACTTTTCTTGCACCGGATGGTGCTTTTGTATTCCGAAATCCTCACCTTAATCTTACGTGATGTCATGCCCACATAGTTCTTGTTACAAGGGCATTTTATCAGGTAGATCACCCTCTCACTGTTACAATTCGTGTGCGTCTTCAAAGACCAAGGTCTGCTCGTACCAATATCTACCTCAGTTGTGTGGAACATTTGTGGGCACACTGAGCACGTCCCACATGGGAAATGACCAATGACCGGCGGTAAACCCCATAGTGTGGTACGGTCGGGGCTTTTCATTACCCTGGGACGTGTATGCACCAATTGGTCTTTCAAGTTAGAGCTCCTCTTGAAAGCAAACAGGGGAGGAGGTAGAACGCTGCCCTCTATCTTGAGCACTCTCCAGTTTCTCAGAATACTCTTTTTCAGTGCATTCGAGTAGTTGCAGTAGGTGTAAACACAAGTGATTCTCTTGTCTTCCATGGGACTATGGGTCCTTTTCTCAAGCAGAGATTCTCTGTGATTGTGTGTAGCTCTTTTCATAGATGTCTTAATGATCTTCACGGGATACTGTCTCTCTCGTAGTTGTGTAGAAAGAAGGGAAGCATGTTCCCGGTATTTGTACAACTCAGAACAATTTCGACGAATACGAAGAAATTGTCCGAATGGAAGGTTCTCCCTAAGAGCTCTGGGATGAAAACTTTGAAAATGTAAAAGGGAGTTCCGTGCCATCGGTTTCCTGTAGAGTTCCGTGTTAAGAGTTCCATTGTTGGAGCCAATCCGTAGATCCAAAAAGGATATGCTTTCTCGAGAAAACTCGTAGGTGAATTTCAGGAATTCGTTCCTACTATTCAGCCAGGAATGAAAACTCTTAATCGTATCGGTGGAACCTCTCCATATGACCAGGATGTCATCAATATACCGTTTCCAGGTCAAAATATGACCTAGAAACGGATTTGTTGTTGAGAGGATCTCGGTCTGTTCGATCTGATGAACATACAGATTCGCTAGGGAAGGTGCGAAAATGCTCCCCATGGATGTACCGGAGATTTGTAAAAAGAGATCCTCCTCGAATTTGAAAAAGTTTTCTTTCATGGCTATAGTGGCACATGACATGATAAAGTCCACTGGTGTAGGGCTCTCCAAATCTACACCTTCCAACAGAATTCTTACAGTGGATAGTGTCTCATCTTGCGGAATGCATGTGTACAATGACTCTACGTCAAAGCTCACCAAAAGATCTTGGGTGACATCAAATGGCATCCCATCCAGGATGCGTAACAAATCTTTAGTGTCCTCAACATAAGAGGGCATGGTTCTCACAAGAGGTTTCAAGAAAAAATCTACAAAAGTAGATAGAGGTTCAAGAACAGACCCTATCCCTGAAATTATGGGTCTGCCCGGAGGAGGAAAAAATCTACAAAAAAAAAAAAAGAAAAAAGTCTCCTAACTTCCCATGTGTGGGAGTGGGTAGAGCTCACGATTCATCTGTGGGTAGAAGGTATATTGGGCCCATGGTTCGTTATTGTATACATTCAATGGAACTATTGAAGGCCTGACTTCTCCCTACTCAGGTGTGTATGTTGCTGGTATGGTGCATATCACAGCTGTGCTTGGGTCGATGGTGAGGAATGCTATGAGCATGTGTCCCTCAGATGTTACCTGGTCATCCACTGTGGGTGCTGCATGAATGAGGTGTGTAAATGATGTTTCTAAGTTATGCAGTGTTTCTGGGTAAACCGATGTGCGAGTCAAGTCCTGGGCAGTCGTGACAACAATGATCTGGGAGTGGAAAGGTGTTTTTCATCCACATTAAGGAGGACTACCAGATAGGATGGATACATAATCTTCATAAAATAGTAAAGGGGCCTGCCGTTTCACAACAACATGTAAGGTGAGACCTGAAGAAGGCAACCCTTTGTTCTCGTAGTCAGCCTACCAACAACACAGTGAGAGGGAATTTACCCTCAGAACCGGTTTATAGTGACCACAGAGAAGAGGACTGCCTATTAACATTGCCACTACCCTGGGTGTGTCCAACCACAAGTGAAAAATTGTTTGTACATGTTGACTTTTAGTGAGGTGCACTATCAAAATGTTTGCAGTAGGCCAAAGATGAACTACTGCAAAGTTGGTTGGGGTGTACCTGGGAACTTATATACTATTGTTCAGGGAGGAGGCAATAGTCACATCCATCCACTAGCAGATGGCAACCATAGACGCTGTACCCCAAGACACCATCCTCAGAAGACCAGAAGAGGACTGGACCCTGCTTACTGTAACCGGACAGTAGCCATGAATGACTGCATCAGCTCCCTATTGTAGTAATGACAACACACTTGATTGAAAGGGTCAGTTGGATTACCTCCGGTGTGGCAACAGGCACGCAACACAGTAAAAGAGGCTTTTTTCCTTAAGTGAGCAGTTGACCAGTACCTGGACCATGCTGTTGGCCTCTGCTAGAGTGATTCCTGGAAACTTAGAGCCTTATTACGAGTCTGGCGGTCCAAAGGTTCGACGTCCACCACACTACAATAACGTACAGTGTGTGACGTACACTGGAGTGTGTTAGAGTGGAGTGGTGTACAGTGGAATAGCATATAGTGGCGTATAGTGGAGTGGCATAGAGTGGAGTGACTTACAGTGTTATAGAGTCGAGTGGAGTGAGGTACAGTGTAGAGGCACACAGTGGAATAGCATACAGTGGAGTGACATACACAGGAGTGGCATACATTAGAACTGTAAACTTTGGGGTGGGGTAGTTTGGAGTTGCGTAGAGTGGAGTGGCCTACAGTAGAGTAGCGCAGAGTAGTCTTGTAGAGGGGTAGAGAGGAGTGAGGTACAGTGTAGTACTACAGTAACATAGCATAGACTGGAATGGCGTGGAGTGGCATACAGAGGAGTGGCATACAGTGGAATGTTGTAGAGTGGAATACATTAGAAAGGATTGTTTTAGAGTGGAGCAGGGTACCAGGTAGTGGGTAGACTGTGGTGGCATACAGTTGAATAGTGTACAATGGAGTGGTATAGAGTGGAATAAAGTTGGCAGTTACTGGCATACAATGTAATGACGTAGAGTGGAGTAGTATATAGTGGAAAGCATACAGTTGAGTGTAGAAGAACAGAGTGATGTACAGTGTAATAGTGTATTTACGTATAGTGGAGTGGAGTATAGTGCAGTGGCATAGATTAGAGGGGCAAAGAGTGAAGTGGCGTGGAGTGGCGTAGAGGGGATTGCCATAGAGACGAGTGCCATAGAGACGAGTGACAGAGTTGAGTGAGGTACAGTGGAGTGTGCCACAGTGGAATAGAGTATATAACAGCAGAGTGGCATAGAGTGGAATAGCATAGAGGGGAATGTCGTACAGTCAAAAACTGTAACGTGTGTTGGTGTTTACAGCAGTAGGGTACAGTGGAGAGCAGCATATAGTGGAATAGCATACAGTAGAGTGGTTTACAATACAGTGTCTTTCACTGGAGTGTGTTAGAGTGGAGTAGCATACAGTGGAATAGCGTAGAGTAAAGAAGCATACAGTGGACTACCATTGAGTGGAGTGGCGTGCCGTGTCGTGTCCTAGAGTGGCATACACTTGAATAGCATACACTGGAGTGGGGTAGAGGGGAGTGCGCAGAGTGGAGAGGTGTAGACTGTAATAGCGAGAAGTGTCATAAATAGAGTAACGTAGATCAGAGTGACATAGCGTGGAGTAGGGTACAGTGTAGTGGAATAGTGTGGCGTGGAGTGGCGTAAAGTGTAGTGGCATAGAATGGAGTTTTGTAGATTGGAATACCATTGAGTGGAGTGTTGTAGAGTGGAGCAGGGTACAGTGTATTGGGGTAGTGTGTATACTGTAATAGTGTGCAGTGGACTGTTGAATAGTGGAGTGGGGTGCACTGGAGTGTCAAAGTGCAGTGGTGTACAGATAAATAGTGTACATTGCAGTGTTGTACACTGAAGTGGCGTACAGTGGAGTGGTGTAGAGTGTAGTCTCAGAGTGGAGGTGAATAAAGTGGAGTAGTGTAGAGTGGAAGGGCATACAGAGTATTGGCGTACACTGGAGTGTCACTTTAATGAAGGAGTTAGATTTGAAAGTAAATGAGAGGAAAACATCTACAATAATCTACGGGGCAAGACTGGCTAAAAAAAAAAAGTCCCATTTTATCAATAACACCAAGGTATCAGGGACCTCATCCTTTTCTTATTTAGAATCCTATCTGATGACAAATAAAGCTGAAAGCCAATGTTAATAAACAGGAAAGGCCTCTTTGGCAAATCTATTTATCGCTTGCAATTATTCTGCAGTAAGAGATATCTGTGATTTATTCTAGTAAATGTGTGGCAACTGCAACCTATGGGGCAGGTATCCGGGGCAAGAATTAATGTAAAGGTCCTACAACAAGTAGAAGACAATTTTATGAAAAACCTACCGGCGTCCCACGAAGTTGTGCCAATGCCATCTGCCATGCCGAATTGGGCATCCTTTATAGAATTACATTCCCCCCCTCGTATTGTTGTAGTCCATTTGGATAAGGGAGGAGTCTGTACTTAACAAGTTAGTTATAAAGTATTGCCTAAGACTCGAATCTGTCCAAGATATCCTGTGGTTTCCATATGTGAAAACAACCTGTGAGATGATTGGTCATCCGGATTTATTTGCCACTCTTGAGTCTTGCACCATTTTGACAAAGGTATTTTAAAGAAACTATTTTATGATAAGGCCTTGTTGTGCAGGGATCATTCAGACAACCAAAAATCCATGGTTCGCTGTTACAACTTGGTTAACACATATGAAGGGCTTCAACAGTATCTTTCCTTTACCCTAAGTAGACGGCAGTGATTTGTCCCTACTAGGTGTTATTTTGCACTTAATTGGATCTGAGCCCCATGTCCTTGTAATGGGAGGCCTGTCCAGTCGACCTTACATATCCTGCACTTTTGCTCATTTTATCAAATGCCCAGAAGAAAGATCTTATTGCCAACTCTCAAATATTTAAAATGTTGCCAATGCAGACCTGCCTTGTTATATTGACAACAACTACATAGCCCTTTGTTATGCTGCTTGGTTGCCTCTTTTTATATGGCAAACACTGAAATTAAGGAAATGTGCAATATCGTGATTTCTCTGTATTCAGTATAGATGTCTAGCCATTTTACAACGGACTGTTATTTATTCTGCATGTTTTTATGCTTAATATTTTATGCCTCAAAAATGTGACTAATTAAGATATTTTTGATTGACATCGAGTGGTGTGGAGTGACATACAGTGGATTAACAGAGTGGAGTGGCATAAAGTGTAATGACGTACAGTGGAGTGTGGTAACTGAAATAGACGTAGCGTGAAAGTGTGTTAACCAATATAAATGTAATGCGGCAGAAAAATATATTATTTGGTGTAAAAGGAAATTTTTGGTAGAGTATGTGAGAATAGTGTAAGTAGTTTATAGTTATAATTTTAAAAATAGTTATAAATTGTGCTGTGGTACGTTTGCAGTATACCATGGTACATGCGCATGATAAGGAAATATGTGATTGGCTCGCAGATAATGAACGAAACGTCGACGCCAAGTCCAACTCCTTCGACATGGAACTATTGGATTTTCACCATTGAATTGATTTATCTTTTTTTGGTATATTGATATCAGTCAGAGTGGACTTTACATGCATTGATCTCCTACTTCTTCAGTTTGATTTGTTTTGCAAGATTAATTTTGATGTGGAATTTCATGTTTTGTACCCCGAAGTTATGCCTATTGAATAGAACAGATTTGTTCCAAATTTAAAATCAGTGGGTGCCTTGTGCTTAAGATTTGTTCTTTTACGAATTACGTACAAGGATATATTCTGATTTATTTTCTGCTGTCACTATTGGGACAGATAATTTAAGTAATTCACTTTAAAATATTCCCGCTTTACAACTGTTTCCCTTGTTAGCCCCTTACCTTTCAACATAGTGTATACCGTAGTTCGCAAGGGACTATTGGGTTGACTTTTTCTTTTGACATATAACATTTGCAAAGGCAGCCATTAGCCAATCACATAATGACTTGTCATCGCTATTGGCCATAGAATCATTAATCATTAAGATGCCTTATAACTTACAAAACACTTACCATACTTGCCTGTAGTACCCCAAAGGATCATCTGTGCAACATAATGTCTAATTCTTCAATATTTCATGTTAATCCGTTCAGCCTTTTTCACGCTACACAATTTACAAAAGTCTATGGAAAATGCATTGGTGGAAAAACACATTTTGGGACCCCTCCTTTTATCTTTCACCCCCTTGACCAGTCACCGCGGAACTTTGCATCATCCACCAATGAAGAGGGAAGAATAGGTCTGCAAAGTTTCATGGAGACTCGTTAAACTAACATATATATTCATGACATCTACTTAAAAGACTCTATACAGCATACCTTTAATGTCAAAGCGGGCAGGTGAAGTTTAAATACATTTGCTCCATAGGCATCTTTTTTAAGACCCTTTTTTGACATTGAAGCCGCTAGCTCTGCAGGAGAAAATACCATGACGATGCTTTTCGAGAAGGGCACTGGTGCCCCGAGCGCATTAATCTGTACTGGGGGATAATGCACAGTGATGCAGATTATAGCAATTTATTGCAGCATCAGGGAACTAAATGGACTTCAATGAAAATCAATTTGAAACCTGGGACCATAGCAGCGAAGCAAAATTTGCATCTGCTATATTTGCCTGCATTATTGTCAAGCTATTCTTATCTTGCAGATTTCCACATCTTATTTTGTATCTCTGCCTCGGTGAAATTTCCAAGTGCAGCAGAATGAAACAGCTGCTGGTGAGAAAAATATGTTTTTCTAGATATGATAATTCTCCGCAGAGTCACAATTCAATTATAGGTAGGCTTCAAAGATGGATATTATCACCTAGAGGAAAAAACAGCGTGACAGCCAAGATCTATTTGCATGTTCAGTTGTAATAAACATATTTCGCAAACAGAAGTCCCCTCTCAGAAGCTGACGCGCATTTAAATCTAGTTCCACATTTGCAAAAAAACCAGCCTAATAATAGGTTGAAATTAGACACTGAAAACAATCTTCGCTATATTTATTAATAACTACATTTGTAAACAAATTAATTTAACTAAGATCGATTTAGTGTCTTTGTTATTGCTTTTCAATAATGAAGGAAAACGTGGAATGGTAGATAGATAGATAGATATTGAACTTTATTCGATATGTATAAAAACAATATCAGAAAAGTACATACATGTAAAAATCCAATAAAAACAATTAAAATTACATTCAATTTGTAACATAATTAAAATCACAGAAAACAAAAGAATAGACGTGGAATGGTATGTTTTTCCCAAAAGAGTACCGACTGTAAGCAGACTTCGCTCCCAAGAGGCCGATGGGAACACAGGACCACAAGGGAAACCATAATATCATCGTTTAGTCTGTGTCTATGTGCTGCCTGCTAGGGCCCTACTAGATATTGCAGTCAAGTTGAATAGTATTGAATCGTTTACTTTCTGTAAGAGGAAGTTTGGCATATATAAAGAAGCAATGACAAAGCCAGTGGTTTTGGGTTTTGGTAAGGTATTCATAGCGATGGCATTTTACTAGGCTAATGTTAGCTCGCTTGATTAATGGAATTCCATAATATAATTATTTTGTATATTCTGGGAGTTAAGGGCTCTGTGTAAATTAAGCTTGGCCCCACAGCTCTAAAAAATAAAAAAAATCTCTAGAGATTACAAAACCCGGTTTCCAATACACTGTGTCTTCCCCCAACCTTCTATATTTGGCAACAACTTCTAATGGAGACTTTGTGAGGACTTGTGTGGAGCACATTCAGATAACTTTCTACTTATCTTGTTACTTGTGATTGCTGCTTTTGCCCTGTTGGCCAACACCACAGCTCTTGATAACCTATAAGGTCCTCTATAAAACCATTCTTTCGTTTCTTACCTGATGGGCACCTCTTTCACGCAATCGACATTTACAAGCTGTACTTTGTGTGTTCGTTCTCATGCTGGTTGCCGTTTGCATCCTACTTAAGACGTGTGTATGTGTCTACCCCTGCAAGCCTACATTACATGCTCAGTATGAACTTGAACTCTCTCCAGGTTATCGAAATGCCACTGCCCGACATTTGTGTCTGAGCCACATCTAGCTATACTATACAGGCTTCAAACTGTGGGAGGAATAGTGCAACTAATGACATCTGGTGGTCATAAAAGCTCCAAACTATAGAGGAAAAAAAGATCTACTTGTCATCTGGTGGTCTGAAGCATATTCTACAGACTTACATTTGGGCGGTTGGAAGCCACTTCATCGCTGTGTGTGTGTCTGTCAACTCATCGATTTGAGTAGGCTCTCCTCCTATATGCTTATTGATGTTTTCTTCTTCTTACTTCCATCCAGCATGCAATCTGTTACTCATCCATCGCATTTTCTTGTATTTGGAGAACCCCAAAACAATACCCATTCTGGATTAAGTTTTTCAATGCCTATCTATGCATCAGTTATGGAGCAGACTCACACCAGACAGATGAAACAGGTATATTATCATGTAGAGAATGAGGGGTTTATTTACAAGCCCTTGCGTCATCGGTAAGAAACTTTTTCCCATGTTAAAAGTGATGGACCGGCGGTGCAAGGGGCTTGTGAATAAGCCTCCAAATGTCTAAGTATTTTTGACTATTTACTGGATTACACTTCTGCTCAATGAGAAGACTTGCAGGAGTCTTAGAAGGAAATGGCCTTAGGTGGGATCAGTGTATTTTCAAATCCAAAGATGCTGAACTCCAAACCATGTATCATCAATAGCATTAATAATGCACCACATACCAAGGACAGTGACCAGCTGAGTTCATTTTTGGGATATTGGGAGTTTCTGAAACATTGAACAGAAGATTCCAATTTAAGAAAAGGAAAATGATTTTATATGCTAATTTTGACCTAATCAAGAAAGGAATCTTGGGTGCACACGTGTTGCAACCTTAGGCTTAAGGCCATATCACATGTTAAAGTTGATGCCAGTGCATATGGGGGCATATGTATCAAAATCCGTTATTGCAAATCTCAAATAGCGATTTTTTGAGAATCGCAAAACGGGATGTATTTAAAAATTTGCAAATATTTTGCGATTTCTTGTTATTCCTTAATTGCGATTAGCAAATTGCGAAATCGCAATTAAGGAATACCTTCCCATTCATTCCTATGGGCCAGGAGGCCCATAGGAATGAATGGTAAGTCATTCTCAATTTGCGATTCGCAATTAGAGAATCGCAAATTAAGAATAATTTCAGGGGTGCAAGGGTGTCATAAGGACACCCTGATGCACCCCTGAAATGAGCATGTGTGTGCATATGGCGCACATACATGCCCTAAGGGCATGTATGTGCGCCACATGGCACTTTGAAAAATGTCAAAAAGTGCATTTTTCAAAGAAATAGCAAATTACCACCAACTTGAAGTTGGTGGTAATTTGCGATTTCTTAAGCAGAAATCGCACAACTTGGGTGCTTGTTACATAGCATTTAAGGAATCTCAATTTGCGATTCCTTAAATGCTTACGCAAAATTAAGGAATCGCAAAATTAGCGATTCTTTCATAATGCGATGCGAAAATGGCTCATACATCGCGTTTTGCGATTTTGTATTCGCAAAGGCTGTTTTTTTGCGAATCGCAGCGTTTGCGAATACAAAATCGTTTGATACATATGCCCCATTGTCTCTTAGCTGTGCTTTCTCAAATTGATAGTGTTAATAAGGTAAACATTGGTTTTGCAGCTAGAGCAGCGAGAGAAGTGGAAAGAAGATAGTCACTGAGAAAAACTATCTTGGCAGTGTTTGGGGTGTAGAAAATTTAACTATTATCTGTGGGGGAGATCATTCACATAAAAGACTCATCATTGACCTCTAGCCGATATTTTGAGAGAAGAAAATGGAAACAATTCCACTCTGAGATTAGCTAGACCATCGACCAAGCTGTTAAAATTCAATTTTAAAGTGGTACACATTTGTGGTGAAACAAATGACAGCTTGCCTTGGATACAAATTAGGATGCAAGTCAGAGTGACGATGAAGTAGAAGAGTGCATCTTTGATTTTGTGGTTTGTACTGACTTGAAGGATTGGCACTTGGAATTGTGAACGATTAGTGTGCTAGTAGAGGGGATGAACTTTGCATCTGAAGATTGGCCCAGAGAAAAGGCATTGATCGGTAATCATCAGTTTTACTGGAAGATAATTTATGAGTTATCATGTGAGAATAGTTTGATGGTCAAGGGAGACAAACTTGTTCCACAAGTATGCTTTAGGGAAATAGGACAAAAATGAGAAACAACTTTTAGTGCACATCACTGTATGGTGATGTTGAGAGATTGGTGATATATATGTGGTTACCCAGACTCCAGAAGTGACACCCATTGCTTCCCTGATAGACTGTGGCAAAGAATTAGAGGTTACTTCAACCAAAATAGCCAAGACATTTGCTATGCACAATTTTTATGATTGATCAGTTAGCTAGATGGGTTGAAATTGAATCTGACACAAAATCTGCCACCCAAAATATTACATTTTTTCAGAATGTGTGTGAAAGAGGAGAACTTCCTGAGGAGATCCTTACAGAACAGTGTGTACATTTCAACTCCTAGGACATGAAAAATTATTTTAGAAAGTGTGGTGTGAAACACTTAAGGATGCCACTATGCCATTCACAAGCAAACAAGAGGTAGTAAGGTCCTTTAAAATTATTGTCGTATGTATAGAAATGCAGGTCTAGTGTGGAGGTAATTGGCAAAAATGATCTAGTCTCATAGGACAATTCCCACATTCGGTCATGGGGAAATCGTATTTCGAGTCAATGCATTGGGGACGTGTGGAATAGAGTTGTGCTCTTTCTGGCTGACAGAAGTACAAAGTAAGACTGATGCAGCAAGCTTATTGCGGTTTGTAGCTAAACAGACATGTGTCAAGAAGTAAATGGAATTGAAGAGAAAGATGGTGTTTGGTGCCCAAGGTACAAATGGGAGACTAGATGTTTATGGAGGATCCTTTGTTAGTCATGACGGGAACGTCCAATTCTGTGATCCTATGTGTGTTCTAGAAGTGAGGGCTAACGGGGTAATTGTGCTGGAAACATCAGTGGTAGAACCTTGCTTGAGTAGCCACAATTAACCTTAAGGTTGGTTTTGGGAGACGATGCCGAAACAAATCCACACTCCCCTAGCACCCAATCGTAATACAAACCACACCGGGACTTGGCGGTAAGACAACGCACGACATTGTGTGAGTGCACAAGAGAGCTGACCACACATACTAACCATCTTAGTTATAGTTTAAATAATTATATGTACGACTGTGTTATGTCATTACGCATTTGTGTCAAATTGCCGTCGCAATCTAGCATTACCAGCTTACTGTATCCGAATGAAACTAATTTGTATGCCTCTTTTGAGTTATGAATAGCATTATTCCGATAATGGTAAATTAATTTAAAATCAAACGTGGCAGTTCAACACTGGTCAGACAGATAGTCCATCATGGAGAACGGCACACATCAATATAAAAAAATCAAATCAGCAATAACCATGGAATACTGCCCAGTGACAAGTTGTGTACAGTATCCTTAGCAGCATGAGAAAGTATCAGGAAATGTCTTTGCATGGGCACAGGTCTATATAGACATAAGCTTGAACACTTCATGTAAAAGTGCTGTTGCTGTGCCATTCCTGCACAGCTTGGTGCTGGACTATCCGAGACAGGAGAGGAGACAAGAACACTGTTCTGCTGAGACCTGCTTTGAGTCCTGGAGCCACTTGGCCCCCATTACCAGATACACAAAGCTTCTATTCACCAGGAGATAGGTGTGGTTGACAAACAGTACCTGGAAAGTGTTGGGGGCGGATTAATATAAGGTGTGCAGATGACAAAAGTGTTTGGTTCTAGGCTCTTCTGAAAAGGAGCTATTGGGTTTCGAAAGCACAACTGCTTCAGCAGACCGCCAGCTTTAACCCTGACCCACAGCAGTAACTGAGACGCAACTCCAGACATATCGCCACAGAGAAAGATACTCTGGAGCATTCTGGTAACTGCTGTGTGTAGCAGGCCATAGGGTTACCTCATGACAAAATACTAAACAGTAGAAGGTCGACACTCATTGGCATTACTTTTAGCAGAATTTCTAGCTTTCAATAGTTAATTTTCTGATCCTATCTTGTGCCATATCTCAAGTCCAGACTTTGTTACCATCTTCTGATGTTCTTTGGAGTACTACTTTTCCTGCGTACAAATAAAGGAATATTTTAATTCAAAGTATAAGCTCTGACTAGACATTGAATTTATTGTGTTGTATCCTAGGTTCAAGCCTATGGTCGCCTCCTGCATTAAGTCTTGACTGCTCAATTTAGTTGCCATTGGAGAGTGAGGAGAACAAAAGGAGTATGAGGGTGACCAATTTTACATGGGACGTTTTATTTACAAACTCCTCTCCCTTTACAGTCATAGAAAGAAAAGTAAAATGAATTATGTAACAATCTTGTTTTTAACACGCAACAAAATGTAAAGACCTGTAAATTAACTGTACAGTAGATATTCAGCAGTTCGGAAAGCAAAAATGAGGCAGATTTTTTGCAATTCTGAAGTGTGATAGAAACATAGGATCAAACCAAATCAAGACACTTTTTCTTGCTGAGGACCAAATGAGAAATATTCAATAAAACCCGACTTCCACTCATTATCATTTGTGTGGTATATAGTTTTATCAGTTAATCTGCATGTTTATGCAAAAGTAGTGGCCATTTCAATAGAAAATGTGATGTCTGTAAAGGGCAGTGTGCTATTACTCGATGGTTTAGCTACATTAAAAAATCCCCTTGTCTCAGGTCCATTAAAGCTAGGTGGGTCCAGAACGTTTGTTATGCTATTGCTAACTAGTGGGTTGTGGATCTAGAGTGTCTGGGAAGTACTGGGTTATACTTTAATTTCTGCATTAGTCCATCATCTACTTAAATATCCAAAATCATGATGGGCTTATGTGCATATGGGAAACAGCCATTACATCGCATGCATTACAAAGCATGCGATTACAACGCGGTCGTTAATACGACTGTGCTGTTACATCACAGAACATTACAAAGCAAATCATTACATCAACTTGCTGTAGTGGGCATGCTAACATAAGGAATAATATAATTTACTATTCCAACACCTTCCCTACTGTTGCGAACACTGGAGTTGGAAAAGTAAATTATACTCTTCAGAAGTCCAGCGCACCCTCTACAGCAAGTCGATGAAACGACTTGCTTTGTAATGTACTACGATGTAACAACGCGGTTGTTGTAATAACCGCATTGTAATCGTATTAGTTGTAAACGCATGTGATGTAAAGTGTCCTGTTCGTGCATATATTAGTAACTGACTAAAATGGTTTCAACTCAGTCACTTTCCATCGAGTGCTCTCTTGAACTAAACGTCTGCAGCTCATTGCTCAGGAGTGGAACTCTGCAGTGCAGGTAGCGCCCAAAACTTCAGTGTGCTACCAATACTCCAGAGGGGTCCGTCCAACCCAATGCCACTGTCTATCTGTGAGATATGGGTGACTCAGGGCCTGCAACACAATCCACGGAGAGGGGCATCATTTTGTGTTACACCATTGTCATTGCTGTCATCAAATGTCAAGTGACCAGATAAAGTGAACCCCACCAAAACAGAAATTATCAACGCCACGTGCATCAAACAAGCCAGGTTGAAGAATGGCCAACCAGCATGAACTTGGAAGCCTACAGAGTACAGCTCTCCAATAGTTCCAAATCTCTGGGGCCCATTGTGAAAGCTACCTCTCTTTCAGAGCACAGATATAACTATATCATTTCCAAAATGAAAATCTGAATCAAACTAAAATAGAATGTCTTTGTCTGACAATGTTTCTAAAGTTAAATTCAAGCAAGCCATGAGTGATTATAAAATCCTGATCAAAAACATTTTTCTTAGAAAAAATGGAGGATTGCAAAATGTGTGGAAAATGGTTCTTCAGATGATTACAGAATTATGTGATTATTCTACTCCAAAAGTTAAACTTATCAAGGGTTATGAATGAGTACTGTATGGAAAACCTGGATTATTTAAGATGTGAAATGAAATCGGAACGTTTTCCTCCGGCTAGTACCGAGATGGTGCCTGTAACTAATATCTCCTCTTTGGCCTCTTTTTTAGTTTGACACAGCCTTGATTAGTTTAAAATCATACTCCCCCCAGATAACTATCATATTACTCTCATAAAAGAATTCAGAACTGCTCCTTTAATGCACGAAGATTGGCAATTATGTTCTTCAATGAGCAGGGTGCCATGTTTAATATTCTTAAATCACCCTTAGTCACTCCCCTTCTACAGAACCTGGTACTGAAGAATTTCACCCTACACCACCTCTTGAAAAGCACTTATATGCAAGCATCCAAAATTCTAAGTAACACCCAAGTGCTTTTTTGCCCTGCCCTGTACAGGGTCTGTGGACCTCGGTGACCTCCAGATGGTGACAAGTAGTGGAAATGTCACCATGCTGATAATATTAGATCACTCTGCAACGTCTCTTGCTTTAAAATTTCAAACACAATTTATTAGATTTTGCAAGAACAATTTTCAGTTACCAGTATGGATTAATGAGCATCAGATATAAATAAATTCATTCAGTTAGATAGTTACATTTTTATGAATTGCTTTTGAAATATTTTTTGGGGGTATATATTAATAATTGGATGGTGCGTTTCAAGGAAAAAAGAAAGAAAAAATGAGACTAGGAGAAAAGAGCAGAATAGGAGAGGACAGGTACAAATAGCTGAGGTTAGGGAAATGGGTGAGGAATGGGGGGGGAGGGCACACCAGTTTTATCCACAATGTGGGGGGAAGGAGAGATAATTATGCGGTGGGGGAATAGGACGTAGTGGTGCCTTTGACATAGGTTTAATGGGTTTTTATGGAGTGTGGTGCTTCTGAATGGACAGATTTGTCAAGTTTCCTGCAGATGTTTATTTTTTTAATTGTTTAATCTGAGATGTATATTAAGGGAGTTATCTGCCCCAATGATAAATTGTGCCCATGCCCAAAATGAGTGTATCGAGAACTGTTTAAGGTCCTTCCATTCCAATAGAACAAACTTGAGATTAATTTCAGTAGGAAAAATACCCACAGCATTAGCAGCAGTATTGAGATATGAGTGTGCTTACTTCTTTCCAGAGTACTTTGGAGAGATGACAATATAAAAATATGTGTTTAAGGTCCTCTTTGTCTTCCTTACAATGCCAACATAGATCAAAGCCTATTAATCATAGTTGAAAAGTGTGTCTGGGTATGCGGTCCAAAGTCATCATTGCGTTAAGGGGCAATTTTGTCATCTTCTCAGTTTTGACATTTGTGCTTCCAATCTATTTCTAAGGAGGCATAGTTTGTATTGAGTCTTACAATGTCTGTCCATTTGGTGTGAAGTGGTGCGATGAGATTTGTTATTTTAGGTGAGAGTAAGGAATATATTTTGGATGCAGTATGTCCTCTTTTGGCAAAATTGGTGAAGGTCTTAAAAAAAGGTTAAGCTCATATGGAGGTTCAGATTGTAAGACTTTAATTTTTAGGCATTTATAAAAATCAAGATTGTCTAGGTTAAGGTGTTTTTTAATGTATGAGGATGGGAGTGGTTTAGAAGTCGGACGGGAGTGGTTTAGAAGTCGGACAGAGATCTTTAACGAGTAGTATTCCTTTCTTGGCCCAATCTTTGCAAAAGAGAGTTTTTCCTTTGATTTTCTCATCGAGCCAGACGGAGGGTAGGGTGGAGTGCTTCACTTTTGTATTCAGTTTGTCAGCCAGTTTACAGACTGCCAGTAATGTGCCTAAAGGAATCAAGGAGGAATGTTCAGAAGTTATGTTTTTTTAAATTGTAGATGAAGATGTGCGACCAAGGGGGTGTATTCGTTTTAGTTCAATTGTTAGCCATGTTGGATGGTGTTTGAGTGAGGGAGTGATCCACTGAATACCCTGTCTAGTGAAGAATGCAGTTTGTTATCTGCGGAAATCTGCTAGATTTATACCACATAGTGATTTTGAGTCTCTTAACTTTTCGAGCGTAATTTTGATCTTTTTTTATAGCTTTAGGAATTTGTTGAGAAGGTAGTCATTTTTTAAAACAATTTGTCAGATAATAGGATTGGAGATATCCTTTTGAGAAAGTTATCAATGGGAAGATCATAATTTTGATGGTTTGTATGCATCCACACCATATTATTTATTTGACCAAACATTTTTCCAACATGTCTTTGATTTTTGCGAGAACTTTTTTTTCTTAATGGATTGTTTTGGATCACATTTGAAGCATATTCCTAAATACTTTTTCTTTTTTGTTCTTGTTTGAGGCCAGTACAATCAATGGTAATTGAGAGGGATTATGGTGTTTTTTCTATGTCTGATACATTGGTGCATTCATTTATCATGGTTAATATAGAGGGGATGGTTGTTTGAGAGTTTGGTGCAAATCACAATGTAATCTGTGTGGACAGCAATTTTTTGTGGGCCTACTTTAAAAAAGGACGGCAACATTTAACACCATAACACCTGGCTGAGTCAGCTGAGGGATGTAGGGATTACCTAAATATCTTTAGCTTGGCTCACCTCTTATTTTTGTCCTAGCACCCATAATCTGTCGGAGTACCACCGTTTACAAGTTTCATTGAGGCATGAGGTCCACCAGGCATCATCTCTTATCTCCCCACTTTTTTAATCTCTTGAGTGAGCCATCAGTCAAGCTCTCCCACTGTAAAGAAGTACATTTTTACATGCACTCTGGCGGTTCCCACTTATTAGACTGGGAGGTACAAGAGTGTCTGGTGTGTACAATTCCAACAGTGCACGAGCTGCATCTGGGAGTGGATAGGCTGTAAGTGGGTGACCCTTAACATGACGAAGACTGAAGTGATGGTGTTGAATAGGAGACTAGACCTACAACTTGATACTTAATGGTGAGATGAACCCCTCTGGGTGTAGCTTAAAGCATCAGAGTAAAAACTGCTGATCATCGATGTCCAGCCAAGTGTCTTCTTTGAAAATATTCTAGTAAATCCTACCTGTTCTTAAAGTGGCTGGCAAACGTTTGTGTGCAATACTATTCATGTTTTCGTCATCTAGGTGTGCCAGGCTACTTAAGTCATATAATGCAGACAATTCAAAACTAAGCAGCCTGTTTAGTATTGAGAGCAATATTTTCATGAGCAAAATGACAAATTCAACAACTGCTACCCAAATCAAAATAGCCAGACCTATAACACAAATACTTAATTTTTTACCCCTGAATACTATGGATTAAATGATATAACGGATATTGGCCCAGGTGATCAGTATGAATCACTAAATTACTGTTGCTTCCCTTGAATTTGTTAGATCACTGTAAAGGCATTTCACTTTTGTATAAGTACCACTATAAACTGTGAATACCACCCGTTAAGTGCTATCTATCATCCGTCTACCTCATAGTGACCTTACAAAGTGGTAAATCTCCTATCCCACAGACATTGTTTGCCTAGCCCACCCAAAAAATTATATATGGCACTCCTCTCTCCCATGGTTCCTCAAAAAGGAAATCTAGCTCCCACATCCCCTGTTTTGTTGAAAAGGAAATGGATCAATCCATCTAAGAAGCGGAAAACAAAAGAGGGTAGGAATGGGTTCAAGACTGAGCCAAGGAAAACTGGGGTTCAGAATATTTAAGATTGCCAGAAAGTAACCGGATTACCTCCTCGTCTGTCTTCCTTGTACAGTCCTTACACAGTGGGGTTCAGAATTGGGATTTGAAAGACCTAGGCTTGGAGTAATGAAGACTACTAATGAGTAACCAGGTCATTCTTTCCTGAATTCCAATTGAGTGAGTGTCTCGTTAAGGGCATTAATCCACAGATGCTAATTCCTGCCGTAGCTCCGCTCTTAATATGCCATGCTCGATGACTTTGTCTCAATGTCCAAATCGGAGAAAGTCATTATGAAGCATAGAGGTCTGATTTAAGAGGCAACATTCCAATCTGATTTGTACATGACTAGAGCTCAAAGACCAAATACCACTGTAAAAGGTTTGCACCGAGTATAATCTAGCCAGGCATTGGTTTCTTCGGAAAGACCTCTAAAATGTATTTTAAAGCAGGGGAAACTGCAGCTTGACTGACCTGCAACAACAGTTTAAAAGATGCGCATGACAGCTGTATTGAGGGTTGTGTCATTGCACAACAGTGCGCCGTAGACTAGGACATTGGAGTAGCTAGACGCAATTAGTGTAGGCTTTTCACATGAAATAATACCACCTGGGATCTGTAGGTCTGGATGTGTTTAATCTCTGAACCTTGTAGAAACCATCTTTCAGTCTTAACTGGGTGGTACCAAAACACTACAACATTCAATTTTAAGTGATTGATTATTAGATGATTTACCACACAATATGCACAAAAAGCTTTAAGAGTATGTTGTAGGACTATTTTAGCTAGGTCAAACAAAACAGTCTAATCAGCATATTGAAGTACTGTTAAAGGGCTTCTATCCAATTGTGGAGGGCACACACACTCATGCTGAGCATCAAGGGTTTTGATGTCTCAGGATTATTCAACTAAGACTTCGGAATGTCTACATGTATATATTTGTGACACTAATGTTAGATTTAGATTAAAATATCCTGTTATAAGAATCCCATGCTCAGCATAAATAGGAACAAATCTGTTAAGGCTTTCGTGAGTTTGTTGATTTACAAAGGATTCTCCATTCCCTTGGGTTCCATTGTTTTTTCCATTAGGATACAATTCCTATGGGAGTAAGACTTAGATGGCCAGTCTACCATGAACCCCAAAGTGGATGAGACAATAATCACCAGGTCTCCAGCTAGGAAGTGTTAACTGCTGGGGTGGAGAAACTTTCAAAACCTTCCAGCGATACGTGGTTTGAGTACCACTTTTCCACAATGCAGACTACTTCATGAGCTGCAGCAAAATGTTGTAGGACCAAACCTGCAAGCTTTTTTTTCACTACTTCCCGAGCGCCCCTCTAACTGCCACCAGAAGTACCCATGTGTAAGGTGGTTCTTCAGTCCCCTGCCCTGTTGCTCACAATGAAGGCTTGTAATTAATGTGCCCAGAATCTGCACGAGTCCTCGAATATGAACCCAATTTGCTAAAGGAGCTAAGTAAACTCCAGCTCTTCTTCTTCAATAACTCAGACTTTTAGAACTGGGGGTCTCTAGTTGGCTGAGGTAGGTACCTTAGCCCTAATAGGGACCCTTGCTTCTAAGTCAGGGAAAGGAAGGACACCTCCTCAGATAGCCCCTGCTCACCCCTAGGTAGCTTGGTACGAGCAGCCAGGCTTATCGCTAAGGCAAACGTGTAAAGTATTTGCAACCACGCTCTCAGTAACCCAGTGATAACACCACAAATGGACTCCACGTGAGTTTCATAAAAAAACAATTATCTGTTCATAAAAAAGATATACGATGAGACCACACGATAAACATCCAACATATGCGTACTTGTAATACTTCACCTTGCCGGTTATTAGGCCAGCAAGCCCTTGTAGGTTCTTGCAGTATTAATGAGCAATGCTCGATGATCCAATGCAGTCCTGATGCAATGCTAGGCAGTTCGTAATGCAAAAATCAGGCAGTTCGTAATGCAAAAATAATGCAATTCGTAATGCAAGAATCAGGCAGTTCGTAATGCAAAAATAATGCAATGCGTAATGCAACAATCAGGCAGTTCGCAATGCCAAAATAATGTAATGCGTAATGCAACAATCAGGCAGTTCGTAATGCAAAAATAATGCAATGCGTAATGTAACAATCTGGCAGTTCGTAATGCAAAAATAATGCAATGCGTAATATAACAATCAGGCAGTTCGTAATGCCAAAATAATGTAATGCGTAATACAAAAATAAGTAATGTACTCCGGCACTGATCCCGGTGCTCTGAACCGTCTCTATGCCACTCTTACTGACTCGCGGTCAGCTACTGCTAAAATATGCCCCCAACATGGGTATGATGGAAAACAAAGTGCAGCTCCACACTCCGGCCCCGGTACTGCCACTCATCGGCAAGTACGGGCCACGATACGAGCTTGAGCGGAGGCTCGCGTTGCAAGAATGGAAAAGGCCTAGAGCGTTTCTCTCATAGCCCGCACCCCGCTTCAGGCGGCGACACACGCACGCTCGCTGAGCGTTACCTGGGGGGTACGATCTCACTCTCCTCGCGGCTTGGGCCTCCGATGCGACTTCATTGATCTTGGGCAGTGGAACTCGGACCCCCGACGGTGATGGTTCGAGGTGTCTCCTTGGCAAAGGCAGGCTCGGGCCGATGGCAATGACGATCACAGCGCTTCTGGTCACGCTGTCGATCGAAGCAGAGAACAAGACTGCTCTGGGACACACAGTCATGGGGCAATTACTCACGAAGGTCTCGGGCTGCAACAGGGCACACAAACACAGCATCGCTGAGACTCACTTGAGCTCCGGGTGCGCAGGATCACAGGGCAATCCTCACGAAGGTCTCAGGCTGCACGAAGCACACGCACACGGCATCGCTGAGACCCACTCAGACTCCGGGTGCACATGATCACAGGGCAATCCTCACGAAGGTCTCAGGCTGCACGAAGCACATGCACACAGCGTCGCTGAGACACACTTGGAAACTTTTATGTTCCTGAGTTTCCACAACAGGGAGCCAGCTCCCCTCAGGCCCTTGGGGACAAGTTACTTCAGGACACAGCAAAGTCATTTCAAGCAGGGGGACACAGCACACAGCAAAGTCCTTTCAAGCAGGGGGATACAGCACACAGCAAAGTCCCTTAGCCTCTACTTGGTTAAATCAGCAAACTGTAGGCCAGCCCCAGAACACACAGCAACAGTCAGTCTTTTCCTTCAGTCTCTTCAGCTATTTCTTCCTTGGCAGAGGTTCCTCTTGACCACAAAGTAGTTTCAATCCTTTTCCAGTCTTTGATCAGTCCAATGTCCAGGGGTTTCAGCTCTCAGTTATACCCCTAAATGTCTTTGAAGTGTTTGTGTTCAGGGAGCACTGACCCCTGTCCAAACCAGTTCTGGGTGTCTCCTGCCAGTGACACCTTCTTCCTTTGATTAGTAGGTGTCTTGTCAGGACAACATGGCAGTTAGCAAACTGCACGCAGGCACTGCAGTGGCAGGCCCGAGTTCTCTCTTTAGGGCTACTTGTGTGGGTGGCACAATTAGTGCTGCAGGCCCACTAGTAGCATTTACATTACCAGCCATGGCACACATAGTGCACTTTACTAGGGACTTTACTAGTAAGGCAAACATAAAAATCATGGACAATCAATTACCATTACACTTTATACAGGGAGCACTTGCACTTTGACACTAATCGGCAGTGGCAAAGTGCCCAAAAGCAGCTAAGCCAGTAAAACGCAGTCCATCACAGCATCAAAAATAGATGAGGTAGAGGCAAAAAGTCAGGGGTAATCGCGCCAAGAAATGCCAGGTCTAACACCGACCTATCTTAAATTATTCTGTAATACTTCGGAACATTAACACCCTGAGCCTTACAAAAAACACAAACTTCTGTATTAATCTCCTTTCTGGCCCTGTTGATAGCAGCCAGATTATTGCCCACTCCCCCCGGCAAACCCTTCAGGGAAGATATTCAGTCCACCAAATCTGAGCATTAGCCCATAATTCCTTCAGTGTCCGGTAATCACTCTTCAACATTTTAATAGCTACAGCACTGTAGCACAAGTTAATACTTGTGTAACGATATGTCTGTAAGAGACATTAGTTAGAGATAGATTCCTTACCTTAGAATATCCCCAGGCGTCAGACTAGATCCGGCAAGTTTTTTCATTAGCAGTACCCCTGCGCGTCAGTAGGTGGCGTCGTGTGGCTTCGCGTCTGTTGTGGGCGTCGTATGCGCCGAGATGATGTCATGGAGACTACTTAGGCGCCACCCATGCGCGCTGACGTCAGTTCTGTACACGACTTTCCGCGCCAGGAACGCAGAGCCATGCAAGAAACTGACCACTGGGGTGCCATGAAACTAGGGCCCTGAAAGAGGATGAACTTAACCCTAGAAATCTGTTTGCAGAACAGGGAGGATGGGTGGGGTGGTAAGGAATCTATCACTAACTAATGTCTCTTACAGATATATCGTTACACAAGTAGTAACTTGTGCAACTGAAAGAGACACGTTAGTGATAGATTCCTTACTTTAGAATATGTACCCCAGCAATACCATCCCCGGTGGTAGGTCTGCAAATAGATTACACCAGAAAGTCACGAAGAACAGAACGGCCAAAGAAGCTGTCTCTCCAGACCTGACTGTCAAGGCAGTAATGCTTTGTAAATGTGTGCAGCGAGGACCACGTAGCTGCCTGACAAATATCCTGCAAGGGAACGCCGCGTCCCAAGGCAGTAGTGGCTGCCGTTGCCCTGGTAGAAAGTGCACGCGGCCCCCCAGGAGGCTCCTTCTTAGCCAACGAGTAACAGGCCTTGATGCAGAGAACGACCCACCGAGAGATGGTCCGCTTGTGCACAGCTCAACCTCTTTTGGCGCCCACGTAGCTAACAAAGAGCTGGTCATCCACCCGGAACGGTCGTGCGCTGCAGGTAGAATGAGAGCGCACATTTTGGGTCCAGACGGTGGAGCCTCTCTTCCTCTTTCGAAGGATGCAGAGGCTGAAAGAAGGTGGGCAAAGTGATGGACTGCCCGATGTGGAAGGGCATGACAACCTTTGGCAAGAACAAAGGACGGATCCTTAAAACCACCTTGTCTGGATGAACAGAGAGGAAAGGAGGTTTGGAAGAAAGAGCCTGGAGCTCACTCACTAATCTGGCAGAGGTGATAGCTACCAGGAAAGCTGTCTTGAGAGTGAGAAGATGCAAAGGACAGGTATGAAGGGGCTCGAAGGGAACGCACATGAGATATGTCAAGACAAGGTTTAAGTCCCATTGAGGCATTATGAACGGCACAGGAGGAAACTTGTGCGTAATGACTTTTAGGAAACGGTTAACAACCAGGGACTTACAAAGAGAAGGCTGATCTGGAAGCCGTAAAAAGGCGGAGATGGCCGAAAGATAACCTTTGATAGTGCCCAGAGCAGAGCCCTGCTGGGCCAAAGAAAGAAGGAACAGGAGGACTTTGGAAAGAGGGACAGAAAGGGGATCCACAGCCCTAGCTGTGCACCATGCCACAAACTTGTTCCACCTGCAGGCATAGACCTTTTTAGTGGAGGGACACCTGGCTGCCAGAATGACATCACAGACTTCGGGAGGAAGATCGAAAGCTGTCAACTGTCGCCGCTCAATCTCTCTGCATGGAGGTGGAGGCTGGACAGGTTCGGGTGGAGGACCGTTCCCTGCTGCTGCGACAGAAGATCCTCCCGAAGAGGCAGTCAGATCGGGGGATCGACCGCCATGCTGAGTAGCTCGGGATACCAGTATCTTCGTGCCCAATCCGGAGTCACAAGGATGACTTGGGTCCGGTCGCGCGAATCTTCTTTAGCACTCTGGGCAGAAGTGGTATAGGCGGAAAGGCGGACAATAGACCGCAACTCCACTCGCGACGAAAAGCATCGCCGAGCGAGTGCTGCCTTGGAAATTCCAACGCGCAGAACTGATGACATTGCGCATTCTCTTCGGAGGCGAATAGATCTAACCAAGACTCTCCCCACTGCTGAAAGAGACCTTGCACCACGTCCGAGTTCAGATGCCATTCGTGATCCATCATGCACCAGCGGCTGAGTTCGTCCACCCTGGCGTTCAGAGAACCCGCCAGGTGTTGAACCACCAAGGTAATGTCCTGATGTTCCAGCCATGTCCAGAGGCGCAGAGCCTCCTGACATAGGGTCCAGGACCCCACCCGCCCTGTTTGTTGCAATACCACATGGCAGTGGTGTTGTCCGTGAACACCTGCACCACACTTCCCTAGACAGAGGCAAGGGATGCCTTCAGTGCAAGTCGGATCACCCGATGCTCTAAAAGGTTGATATGGAGCCGGGACTCCGCCGGAGACCAGAAACCTCTGATCTCCGCCTCTCCCAAGTGGCCTCCCCATCCCAGGAGGGACGCATCCGTCACCACTGTGTGCTCCGGTTGGGGAAGGGAGAGGGATCTGCCATTGACCCAATTGCGATTCGTCAGCCATCACTGCAATTGTCGTGCAGTGCCCTCGGAGATCTGGATAATGATCGGACAGGTTGCTCTGATGCTGCGTCCACTGGAACTTCAGGTCCCACTGCAGAGCCCGCATATGCCATCTGGCAAGTGGCACCAGCAGGATACACGAGGCCATCAGACCAGGAGCCGGAAGGTCATCCTGACCGAAATCCGGGATAGAGGCTGAAAGATCGGAATCAGAACCTGAATATCCCGGACTCGCTGCTCAGGAGGATAAACCCGAAACAGCGTCTAATCCAGAACCGCTCCGATAAAGGGGAGCTTCTGAGAGGGACTCGGGTGCGACTTCGGCATGTTAATGGAGAACCCCAGCAACTGCAGGAGGTCGGCCGTAGTCTGAAGGTGGTTGACGACAGCCTGGGGCGAGCCCGCCTTCAACAACCAGTCGTTGAGGTAAGGGAAGACTGACACGCCCGACCTACGCAGGTGAGCTGCGACCACCGCCATCACCTTCGTGAACACCCGAGGGGCGCTGATAAGACCGAAGGGGAGCACTGCAAACTGAAAATGCTCCTGCCCTACTGTGAACCGCAGGTAACGCCGGTGGGCCGGCAGGACGGGGATGTGAAAATATGTGTCCTGCAAGTCCAACGCTACCATCCAGTCTCCAGGGTCGAGGGCAGCCAAGAACTGAGCCAGTCAACATCCTGAACATCTTTTTCCGGAGGAAGCGATTGACATTCCTGAGGTCCAAGATGGGGCGCAAACCCCCCTTGTCCTTTTTGGGGACCAGAAAGTAGTGGGAATAACAACCACTCCCTAATTCTGGCCCAGGAACGCACTCGATAGCCCCCTTGGCCAAGAGGATCATGACTTCCTGCTGGAGTGTTCCCCCGACATGCGGTGGTACTGAGGTGGCATGGCTGGAGGGGTGGAATGAAAAGGAAGGGAGTAACCCTTGCGGACGATCTGCAACACCCACTTGTCCGATGTGATAGCGTGCCAGTGGGGGATGTGATGGCGGATCCTGCCACCCACTGGTGTGGGGTGGCCCCCAAAGCTCGAATTAGGAAGGTTTGGAGGTAGAAGCAGCGGGGGCAGAGGTAGTCTGACCCCCACGCTGATTCCCAGACCCACCCCTGCGGAAGCCGCGGCCGCGCTGAGGCAACCAGGAGTGGCTGGGCTTTTTGTGGAAAGACCTAAGGACTTGGTCGTAGCCCGCGAGTCCTTAAAACGCTCCAGCGCACTGTCGGCCTTATCGCCAAACAGACAGGTGCCATCAAAGGGCATATCCATGAGGGAGCTTTGTACATCTGGCGAGAACCCGGTAGATCTCAACCAGGCGTGGCGACGAAGAGCCACAGTCGTAGAAATGGCTCTACCCAGTGAGTCCGCGGTGTCCACACCACAACAAATGGCAAACTTAGCCGCATTCTTACCCTCGGCAACAGCTTGAGACAGCACAGCTTGGGCCTCTTCAGGACACTGAGGCAACACCTGTGCAACAGCATCCCACACTGCGTGGGAATAGCAGCCCAAGAGGCAAGCGGTGTTCACCGACCGCAGCCCTAAGCTGGCTGAAGAAAACGCTCAGGGTCTTGACACGGGACCGCGGGGCCTGAGGTTGTGCCGGCGGGAGCCCGAGGCCTAAACAGGCGTTCCAAGGTGGCAAGAAATTCTTGCACTTGAGCGGGAGTCGCCGACAGACCCGGGTAAGGTGGGAAGGCTGCGGGACTCCTGGGCTCCGAAGGAGCCGCAGGGTCAGAACCCGTCCCCCTCGTCTGCATCCGGGGACCGTCAGGGGGACGTCGGAGAGCGACAACGCTTCTTCAACTGCCTTTTGTGTCGTCTCTTACCCGAATCCGAGGGTGAAGACTTGGAGTCCGAGGAGCGATGATGGAGGCCCCGCAAGCGTTCCCTGGAGAGGCCCCTGAACCGCGAATGGCGCAGGGACGAGTGCCGGACCTCAAACAGCTTCTGGGGCCGCTACCTCAAGGCCTTCGGGGCCATGGCCAAACAGTCCATGCAGGCCTGGGAGTCATGGTCACTCTCCAGGCAGTAGAGACAGACGTCGTGGGGGTCCGCCACAGACAGACAGACAGACACTAACACAATGAAAACACCACAGAATTTCTCCACACAGGGTTAGAAACATAGATTATATTTTTAGGAGTAAAACAAGACCAATATGACAAAAATCCAATAAGTATAACCGGAGTTATGAATTTGTAAAGAATAAATCAAAAAGCAGCGTTTAAAGCAAACATCGCTTAGGGGTTACTTGAGGTCATGCTGGACTGGGGGAAATCCAGAGTTCAGACCGACTGCGATGGGGGGCAGGCCGGCTACAGGACTCCTCCAGGTCACGATGAAAAAGTACCTTGGCTAGAGCAAGAGTCGAAGGCTCGAGGTGTTGGAACCGATCCGCGCAGGCGATGAAGGCATCGTCCACAAATCCTTTATGATACAGGCGATGTGTATTCATCGAGCAGCACAGTTCATTGAAGCGATGTCGTCTATCCGCTCCTGCGTCACCATTGAAGGGCAATGCGCCGGTTCTGCTCAGCACAAAGTCGTCACTGCGTCGATTTTGATGGCTTTGTACAGCAGAAGTCACCTTTCAAGGGCCCAGGACTGGATTAACACCACTTGACAGGGCAGGACTCACAGATAGCAGAACCAGGTGCTCTTACAGGGTTGAAGTCTTTGATGGACCTGAATCTTCAGAACAGGGGGCAAGCCAGCAAGCCCATGGATTTACTCGGGGTTCAAGTACGATGGTTCCAGTCCTTGTCCTCAGCAGGTGCGGAGATCAGCAGGCAGCACAGCAAAGCAGTTCTTTCAGAGCAGCAGTCAAGCAAAGTGGCAATCCTTGTAGCACAGCAGTCTTTACTCCTGGCAGAGTTCTCCACAGATCCAGTAGTGTACTGTCTTGGTATGGTCAGAGACCCAGGACTTATACCTAGTTGTGCCTTTGAAAGGGTATTTGAAGTGCACACAGGTCCTTTTCCCCCCGCTCCTGTCACCAGACTACCAGTAGGGGGTAATTAGCTCTGTGTGGGAAACAGGACACTGACTATTAAGGTGTGTCAGCTCCCCCCTCTCTTCCTGCCGAGAAAGAGACATCAGAATGCAAATTAGTTCTCTGTCACACCCTACCTTCATGTGTTTGTGGATGTCTAGAGGGAATGCACAAACTGTAGCTGTCACCCACCCCAGACGTGCATTAGAGACAGGCTGCAGGCACACAGAGCAGTAAGAGCAGAAAAAGTCCTACATTTTAAAAGTGGCATTTCTAAAATAGTACTGTTAACTCCACCTTTACCTTATCATTACCATTCCAAAGATATGAAATATGATGCAGCTACTACTTTCTAATAAGAAATTACAGGTTAAAAGTGTATTAGGTAATTCCCAATGCTAGCCTATGAGAGGAGTAGGCCTCACAGTAGAGAAAATCGAATTTGGCAGTTTGCCACTACCAGCACATGTAAAACTTAAAAGTACATGTACTACCTTTCTGCACAGCACCCTGCCCTTGGGCTACCTAGGGCCTACCTTAGGGGTGACAAATGTGTTATAAAAAGGATGTTTTAGGCTTGGCAAATAGTTTAAAATGCCAAGTCGTAGTAGCAGTGAACTGCACACACAGGCTCTGCAATGGCAGACCTGAGACATATTTGAAAGGGTACTTGTGTGGCTGCAGGCCCACAAGTAGCATTTAGGTTACAGGCCCTGGGTATAATGGTATACCACTTTACAAGGGACTTACAAGTAAACTAAATATGCCAATTGTGTATACACCAATGTTACAATGCTTAGGGGGAGAAGCAAATGCAGTTTAGCACTAGTCAGCAGTGGTAAAGTGCTGAGAATCCTAAAGCCAACAAAAAGGTCAGAAAAAGAGCAGGAAGGCTAATATTTGGGGTGAACCGTCAGAGAGGGCCATTTTCCAACACATTAACAAGGTTATTCTCTCCCAAACTAATGATCAAAACAACCAGCTGACCCCACCTTTCTTTAAATGTCCACAGACCAACAATTCCAGAGTCAACTCTTCATAGATTCACATGCTTGAATGTTCCCCGTCGTCATGGTGGGAGCCAAAAATGACCTACATCCTTTTCACTCTTCTCCAGAGCAGCTGTTAATATAACTCCTTCACTTTGGGCTTGGCATACTCGTCCAGCAGTTTCCAGATTCCATAGAAATACTGGGGAAATCTCACTATGTTCCACTAGACTGGTAAAGGAATTCATTAAGGGCATGGTCAGGGCCTTCCCACCAATAAAACCTCCTGCAATATCCTGGCAGTTTAATATGGTCCTTTCCCAGCTCATGAAGCTACCTTTTGAACCTATCCATAAGGCAGACATGAAATATGTCTTGTGGAGGAGGGCCCTTCTATTGGCCCTGATGCCGGCCAGGAGAGTTGACCAGATTCAGGTCTTTACAGTCACTGAGCCTTTTCTACAATTCAAGGAGATAAAGTATTGTTAAGAACAAACCCAAAAATTCATCCCTAAAGTTTTGACTTCTTTCCACTTGAATGAGCCTATAATTTTGACAACATATTTTAAGAATCTTTCTTCTGCTGCGGAGAAGGTTCTCCATTCCTAAATGTCAAACGCTCCTTGAAGTTCCATATTCACAGGAAAAAACCTGTCAGAAAACCTGATCAGCTTCTCGTCTCTTTTGAACCTTCCAGAAAGGGCTATGCACTGTCAAGAAACAGCATAGCTCGTTGGGTATCAACAGCTGTTGCTTTTTGCCACGACAAAGCAGAATGACTGCTGTCAAACAAAATTGGTGCACACGCGACCAGAAAGATGGCTACATCCATAGTCTTGTTTGCTGGAGTATCCCTTCCATACATCTGCAGGGCACTAATGTTGTCCAAAGCCCATACCTTCACCAAACACTACTGTTTGGATTCAGCACAGAAGGCGGATACTGCTGTCGGGCAGGCAGTCAGTCTTACATCGCCTTTTTTTCCATTAAGGTACAGATTATCTTTTGGTTTGTTTCATTATTGATTTGCTGTTATAATATATTAGTTTGATTGATTAATTGCATTCCAGCTGGTTTTCTATCTGATGGCTCTATGTCACAATGCTTCATATATTATTTCAGGTATATCTCTTAGAGAGTAGTTCTGCTTAACTCTCCCTAGTTTCTCTTTTACTGCTAGTTACTCTGATTCAAGCATGTGAATATATGAAAGATTCAATAATGGAGAAAAAACAAGTTACTTACCTGTACACTGTGGTTCTCCAGGATTGATATCTTTCATAGATTCATATGCGACCCACCCACCTCCCCGTTTAGGCTCACCACTCTTATACCTCATGGAAACGTATATATATTAACACTTGCTCTCAAAATGTGAGGTATGGTGGCTCTGCAGGGGAGAAGTGATTCAGGGTCTTGCCTCTAATTGGCTGAAGTTAGGGTCTATTTAATCAGTATGAATTAGTTGACAAAGTCACTTGCTTTCTCTCTGTTTTTTAATTTACTTAAATAGTACTGCTTGTTTTAAATACCATGGGGCTCCTACCATGACGACGGGGAAGATTCAAGCATGTGAATCTATGAAAGATTCAATACTGGAGAAATATTCTTCTTTCACTCCAGCTGCTTTTAAAATGGAGTGGTCAAACATCCATATTTCATTTTAAGGTACACTTGTCCATTGCCGACCTGTTATTTGAGGAAAAAAAAGTATCTTTAATCCTTAACTATGGTATAACACATCCATATGCTGTCACTGCTCTAAATCTCGTACAGTTTTAATTGCCTCTCATCTAAACCATTTAGAGAACTTTTTATTGCCACTTATATCCAAGAAGAATAAGTCTGAAGGTCCTACCCTTTAAAACCATCATTAGGCAAAGTCATAAAAATCCTAATGCTTCTCTTTTGTCGACATGTAAACAAATTGCTGGCGAAGTTACAACGCGTGCAGAATATGGCAGCCAAGCTAGCCCTGTCCCGCCGTCGGTCTGACTCTTCATCTACGGCGCTAGCCGATCTTCACTGGCTACCAGTTTCACAGCGAGTCATCTTTAAGGCGCTTTGTCTGGTGTTTAAGGGACTTCATGGGCAAGGACCGGTTCCACTGCAGGAGCTGTTCCAGTGGTATGTGCCCACTCGCTCCCTTAGGTCACTGTCAGCACATCTTGTGGTAGTCCCAAAGGTATTGAGGGCTCGCATGGGCGGCCGAGCCTTTGGTTTCGTGGCGGCCAAATATTGGAATTCTCTCCCTTTGTTGTTGAGAAGCTCTAGGGAGTTTCTCTCTTTTAAGAAAGAATTAAAAATGTTTCTTTTCCCTAGGCCTGCTTAATTTCATCTGACTGCTATGCGTGGTGTTGGTATAGTTGTCTAAAGCGCCAGGATACCCTTCGGGTGACAGTCTGCGCTATACAAATATGCCATACATACATACATACATACATACATACAATGACCATCTTCATGTCCTCTTCATTTCAACCATTTTTTAGTGCATGCACAGGGCACATAGCCAATCTCTTTCCTTTACAGATAAAGACTGATGCACCCTTTGCCCTGGTATCAGTTTTACTCTTACATAATTGCACTCACACCTTTTTTTCATGCAACCGTACATCTTGTCTGCAAAATCCTTCAAAGGTCTGTGAACCTACCACTTCTGAAATGCTTCAGAACCCAAATAACATCAATGTAAAAAAAGAAACAGATAAAATTCCCAAGTAGGTGTGCACACGTCTTGCCTGTCTTACCACAATTCCAAAATATTCCCTGTCATAAGTTGCGCTTATATTTTTGCCTTCCATGTTCTCTAGCCCAATCTTCCAAAAACCCTCCGTACCAATTCACCTTTAACGGATTCATAGCCCCAGAAACACACCAGATAAAAAACTATCTCAGTGATTTTCCCAGCTATAGTCATTGACTAGAATCTCTTCTCTGTCAAAGCAATAACTTAATAAACTTAATCTTCTCGCCTTTACCTAAGGCCTTTTAGATGCCTGTCTCTGCATTGAGCACCAGACTGCACAAAATCCAGCTATGCTGACCTATACGTCCTCTAGGCTGACTCTGCCAGTGATGGCTCTCATAGTCTATCGCTCTTACATAAGCTTCCACATCTCTTCTGGGATTGTTGTTGCTGTGGTGTCTGCTCCCGGGGACAAACCACCACAGAACCTCTCTCACTGTACACAAGACAAAGCATCTGCTATTTGGTTTCCTAAATCCGGAATACATTAGTAGTCTGGCTATTTATTACATGCACTATAGACTTATCAACTTGAAAAATTAGTTAATTTTGTCTGACAAGTCTGCACCCCGCAATCTAACCACTACCAGTACTGGAAAAAATACCAAATGAAACACTCTCGCTTTCTTCCATTTTTCTGGCTGACCCTCTAAACACCATTTTCATTTCCAGTATAAACCAAACCCACTTCTACCAGGTACATAAGACATTTTTCAACTGACCAGTCCAATCGATCAACATGTTGCCAAACTGTCACTCTATTCCATGTTTAAAGAAATTTCTGCCGTTATCAAAAAAAAAAAAAGAAAAACCTTGCACACTCACCACTGTGCTCACCTTTCTCTACCAGGAAAAGATCAGCATTACTTTCCATTGCAAAAATGTGCCAAGAGACTCAAAAGCCACACAGGCCACTGCATAATGCGTTGGCATAGTCCTTTCCATGTAATATTGACCTTGAAATTGGATGGCCAACGTATCTTATGGGTGAACCAGCAATAGGGAAAAAGCTCACTCAATATCCATCTAAGCCATTGCTGCTCCTGATCTTCTTGTAGCTTGTGAATGCTGGTGTAATCTACAGAATGATCATTTTGATCTATGTAATCATTGATGAATCACTGTCTGGCCATGACAAATGGTGAATCAGTCGGTATTCTCCTACTTTTTTCCATCACAAACTAGTTGGTAAAATGATCGTGTTATCAATTCGGAGGTGATTCAAATGGGCCAGTTATTCTGCCCCCAGCCACTACATTGTCTATTTTTTCTTGAACCAACCCAAGTTTTCCTGCACAAGATTTTACATTGACGGCCAACTTCCTTCATCTTGATCTTGTATATTTAATTTGAAAACCTAGTCTGAATCCTCACTCCAAATACCTTGCTGCTTCGTGGTAAGGGTAAAGAAGCAACCATTACCTCAATCTTAACTGTCTAACAGCCTTTAAAGGGCACCCCTCTCCCTTTACCTACTCGTTGTGTATTTTGTCCAGCATTGCACTGGGTGAGGGGGTGATGCCCATTATATTTCGGACATTAAGGCCTAAATGTGCAAGGATATCTGTAGCAAGCCCTTTATTGTTCCGTGACAAGAAGCGGAAGAGTGAACGTGCGCTTTACAAATACACGTTATGTTCCTGTAGTTCTAACAAGGTCACATTGCCCCTGCTCTCCCTGCCTCCGGTCTGCCCCAGCTCACTTGCCATAGTGAGGAAAGCCCTAAAAACTGTTGAAGAGGGAGGGAAAGACCATTTGCTTTGTTCTGTGTCAGTAATGGCCTTGTTGGCGTCATTCGTTTTTACCATAGTTCATTATCCATCTCTCCTTATACCATAGCTACATTCAAAAGTTTCCTGGAACAAAACTCGTCATATCGTGGCCAAAGCTAATTAATACTTGCTGTCCTAATTACATCTATGTACTTCCAAAGCCTTGCACTTTTGCCTGGTTGCTTCTCATATCTGATGCAGGCATAAATAGTGAATGCTGCTGTCCAGGTGTCTATGTTAATGGGCACTCTTTCTGTTCCTGCTTCTTGTTCTTCCCCTTTCTCCTCTCTCTAATTCGCCTTCTGACCATTTGTTCTTTATCCCCTTCATTATTGCCATTAACGGGGGAGGAGCCAAGATGGCGACCGGGACGGCAGCGTAGGCTCCCGGCTCCGTGAACCTCCGCACCCCGCACAGATATCCTGCACGAGATCCTTAGCCTGTGCCATCTACCCGTGTTGGTGAACGCGAGCGGCAACCGGCCGTGTGACCCCGAAGTTTCTGGCAGCGGTACCGCCGGAGAAATGACCGTCTGAAGTTTGCGGCCTGTGCAGCCCCGGAGCCGGGACCTCGAGTGACCGCCGTGGCCGGGCGGCAGTGCAACAACAACGGCCTTTGGTGACTGGGTGGGGTCGGACTGCCGGAGTGGTGCGAATATCGGACCGCGCTTCGCCGTGGTCGCTCCTACCACTAAGCGTAGCTGAACGAGTGCGTGCCCGTGGTGGCAACTCCAAGACTCTCCGGTGATTGCTTCAGCCTTCGCCGGTGAGCTGCCCGGACGCCACCCGTAACTTGTCCCGATTCTTGCGGGCTGCTCCCGGATTTTCGCGGGCGCTGGTCCGTCGTGGGGACGACTGTGGCCCGTGACCACACACCGGACACATTGTTTGCCTGCCCTCGGAACCCAGTTACCAGTGCCATGGAACCCGAGGCGCTTGTGTCTGAGCCCCGGCCCCGATCTGGGATGGACCTACCCAGCGGCCATTTTGGTATGCCAGAGTCCACCGTCCTGTACACCGGGTTGCAGCAGGATTGGGAGGGTGCGACTCTGAGGAGCGTAGCGGAGCGAGCGCCAGGAGCTGTACTGGGGTACGGTGACCTTCTCGAGGCTCTCGGTGCCCTTCACTCCACCCTGATTCACGGAGCCTGGGTGCTGGGGAGCAAGCTCGATGGAGTGACATCAGCGTCGGAACAGTTGCCGCCTGCCTATCCCCAGGTACACTGGGACTTCTCATGCCGCGCACGGGGGGACAGTGTCGTGGCCGCCCCTGTGAATAGTGCACGCCTGGACTCTCCGGACAGTTTATTAACGTGCGATCAGCTGGCTGTGGATTTGGTCTGTCCCGGAGGTTTCGGACATGAGTGGGGGGTGGTGGCCTTGTCCCGTGCGCGGTCTCTGACGACCCAGGCAACGTCCAAGCAACGGTCGCCCGCCCTGGCTGATTCCGCCTTCCTGGGCCTGGTGTGCAGTGTAAATCCTGGCTCGGCATCGGGAAAGACGATCCTCCCTGGAGCTGACTGTGTCGATCCTCAGAGCCCTCTACCCTACCTGTGTGTGTCGCTTCCTGAGTTCTATTGGACACTTCTCCTCCTGGTAATATTGGACATGGCACTGGGACTGGGGGTATGCATGGGTGGGTTTGCAAAGAGTGGCCAAGGATGATGCTGACCCTTCCGAGGTGGTCACCTACTAGGCGGGCGGGCTCGGGAGTTGTGTGCTCTCACGGCATAACTGTTAGTGTACCAAGTGCGTAATGCTCCTTACTCCTCTTTGACAGGGTCGATTTTGTGTTCATTATTGCTTGCTTTATGGGAAACCGTGTGGTGCGGGAGGGAGAAGCCGGGGGCGTGTTTTGCAGGCCCTCCTCCAGTTTATTAATACTCTCTCTACCCCCCCGTCTGGTGGGGGCTCTTTTCCCACTTCTTTTCTCTGTTTCTTCTATATTTCGGGTCTGGTTCCGGGGCGACAGGCACACTGCTGGGGGGGGGGGGGGGGGGCCGTACTCATCTGCAGAGGTGCAGGGTGGGGGGTTGGGGGGGGGGGATCCTTTAGTCTTTCACCTCCTTTTTCTATGGCCTCCTTTTCTTCTCTTATTCTCCTTTGTCTTTTTCTGGGATCAGCTTGGTAGTACTCCTTTGTTGTTAATCACTGCTGTTTCCGAAGTGCCATAATCTCCGTGGAGTTTCCTGGGTCTTGGGGCAGGGGGTTGCGGGCGCAAATGGCCGTGTCATTCCTCCACATCCTGAACTTCCTGTTTCAGCGCCATTGCTTAGATAGACTGCAGTGTATTGTTTACGTTCATCGTTCTGCCTGCCATTTTTCGCTGCTGGGAAACTGTTTGGCACCTGATCCTTCCTTCCTTTTCTATTATAAAATGTAAACCTTGATTATCCTGGTCTCCTACTTGGGCTGCTCAGAGACTGAGAGAATGCTAACGTCGAGATTTTGCTCCCCGAGGTACTGACTGTGATAGACCTGCTTTCTGTTATTCTGAGTGTTTAGCGGCCGGCCCCGGGGGTTGTAGGCCCATACGTGTAATTGATTGAAATGTCAATAAAGGTTTAAAAAAAAAAATTATTGCCATTAACTCTCTCACTGCCAGTTTTGTCCTTCCCACACCCTTTATCTTTTATATATTTTCCCCATGACTCGAAGATCTTTTTGAAATTCCAACCACACTCTCCCACCCTACCTCCCTTTCTCTTGTTTATTGTTCACCTTAAGCTTCTTTGATGATCCCCTAATTGTGCCTTTCCCTGACCACCATACTCACTGTCTTGACAATTAATTTCCATTTGTTCTGTCACCACACTTCTTGGGTTGTTTTTGTCTGATGGCTTGCCTATTACCTACACTGTCTGGCACTGATTGTCTCTTTCTTATGGTCTAAATTGTCTTTAGAAGGTGCCCTGAAGTGTCCTCCTCTGATAATACCCCAATTCTCCTTTTCCCAGGTAGGTCTATCTTTGTTCAGCTGACCATCCTCTCCATATGTCAGGCTCCCTCTCTGACAGCCATGTGAATTCCTCTCCACTCAACTCTATGGCTGCAATCTCTGACTAACTTTCATCTGCCTCATCTTCCTCTATAATATGCTTCAGAACTGCTTGATTGCTGCCCTCTCCTCTCAAAAGACAGCCCTCTTGTATTTTTCTCATATCTCCCTCTATCACCTTGTGCATTAACTACTACTACCTCTGAACTCTTTACACTTCTTCCTCCCACCCTTGCTCTGGAAGAGTACCCTTAAATATATATGTCGTGCAACATCTCGGACACCCTCCATTTGCTATGGTTGTTGCCTTAGAGTGTGGCCCTCATCCTCTTATGCCTTGCTGTAAACCGTTGCTCCTTTCATTGCTGTCATCTTATTCAGTCTGGGCACTCTGGTGCCTCCAGTGAACCATATAGGTATCTCTGAAGTACAAGCCAATGGTTTACAATTAGAACCTCGAGCCGCGCATGGGCTGTTCCTGAGTTCTGCTCCCGTCTGGTCTGTTTCCATTCTATCATCCCCTGATTGTTGGTGGACTGTGTCAGAAGTGCTCGGCCCCTGCCCGCTCTGTTCGGGCTGCCATGCATTCCGGTCCTAGCCTTGACAGCTTTGTTGCTCTATGGGTACACTCCACTGCCACTTGTTCAGCAGAGTGACTGACCTGTTCCTTCACGGTTACGGCCTTCTTTCGGGTTAACCTCCCTCCATGGAGAGGTATCTCAGATCCGCCATGAGTTTGTGGATGGCTCTATTCACAGGCAGTGGTGAAGTAGAAAGAAAAGAAAACGTTGGCTCTTACTCATGGGATGGAGGGGACGGATGGAGGAAACAGGGCAAAGCACCACAGAATGCGGACAGTAGCCACAAATGTTCAGTCGGTCATTCTGGAGCAGCAGAGATCTTCCATGAGGGTCTCCTCTGTATTTGATGTTTTCTTTTCTATTTCACCACTGCTCGCTGGCCTTGATCAGAAGAAGTGTCTTGGGACTGGGTCACAAAGGGGCGGGGTGTTACATAAGAAACTAGCAGGAAGAACAAAAGCCTACGATTAGGATCAAATTCATTTAGTTGTCAGGTCTCAGACAATCAACGAGCGTGAGGAAAGACTTAGGCTTAGAGATGGAAGAAAAACGAAGATCTTCCATAGGGTTGCTGCCTCAGAGTGATCAAATTGGGGGTGGGCTTCATGTAAGCATCAGAAGGAGAGTGAGAAAGAAAATTAGGTGAGCACAGAGGGCAACATGCACTGAAGCGTGAGGGTAACAGAGCTGATGTGGGTGATCCAGTTAAGGAATGTTAGTAGCTACAGTTAATGTTGGTAAGGGTTGAACAACTTTTAATGTGTCACCTCCTGCACTGGCTAACAACCTGCTGAAATCTTCAAGACTGATGTCTTTCCTTGGTATTCTCTCAGGTTGGTGGTAAAAGGTTTTCTTGGCTAACCTTCTCGTATAAGGTTTCCAAATGTGGGTGTCAAGAGAGCCTGCATTAAATGTATTCTCAAGACACTCAATGAGCCTAAGAGCAACAGCTTTTCCAAAGATCAAAAGGCCAGATTTTGATGTTGAATATGTCTTTCTGCTGATGGAATTTAATGAATAACGGGCATGCACTGGCGCTCTGTGAGGCAGCACTAGATAAAGTGTAAAGGAGTGTTAATGCAAAAGGGCATCCCATACTACAATGCGGCTTATTTTTGTAGGAAATAAGCCGCATTGTTGGGGTTAAGTGTTGACATGGTTGTAGACCATGTCAACACTTAACCTCAACTCTGAGGTCTATTTCTTCAGGGGTGCCGAGATCTTCCACCTTCCTATTTGCCATGCATTCTCAGCCCTTCTTTCATTTTGCTTGAACATCCTTCTCAGCTGCCCTTTCATGGGACTCTCAAAATGAATCAACAAGATTAGCATGAAACAAAAGGCGCATGAACAATTCAGGTTTCAATACCCTAACTTGCACTACAATGCCTCTGTGTTGAAGAACAGCTACAGGGGCCCTCAAATGTGAACAATGAAGAATGTGAGGATGACTGCCAGTGAGAACCTGCCTTATCACCTGTACCACATAACCACACGCCTTACCTGTTTTTATCTCAAAGCTGGTTATGCCAAGTGATCCATGGCACATACGGTTTATGCTCAATGCATTAAGCTTCAACAAGTGGAAAGGGCATACGGCTATGCTGGGACAGAGTCAACAGAACACAGCTGTTCTGTGAGGTCTGCTCTGTATGTGTAAAGTTCCTGCTATGGGCCGACTAGCCCACCCTCTACAGAGTCTACAAGCAGGCACTACTCAAAACTCTGCAGAGAACGCTGGAGATACCAGGGACCAGTATTCAGTATAAGTTGCAGTGTCTCACTCTGCATGCCAGTGCACCCTTAACTAGGTGTGCCTGGGCAGTCTGACACATTGCACCCTATTACAGTGAATGCACTGTTTAGAGTACAGGCACGGTTTTCCATTTGCACTCTGAAAAGCATTCTTGTAAGGCTTAACAGATGTTTGAAGCCACTGGTCAGTATTTCACTTGCAGCTGGAGAGCCAACCTCATTGTAAAGGGGAGCAGCGATCCACCGTCAGGTTGGCACAGTCAGACTCATTGGCAGAGGGATTCCTGCTGTGTCCCTGTGACATTGATGCCCCAAATGTAGGAGTGCCCCTGGGGGTTTGAGATGAGGGGCAGTGCACTGATTGCGTGCCACCTCGATATGGCACGGTTAGTGCACCTTTAGAAAGCCTCTGCGCCTACATCTGTCATTCAATGCGCATGGAAAGGCAAAGTGGTTCTTTATTTACATGGCCACTCTCCCCAGGCACATGAGAAAATGCTCCCTCAAGATTACACTGTTGCAAAATGTTCACTGAAGCGATCAATATTTTATGTGGCTGCAGAAGTATCTACACCCTCTACTAAAAGAAAAAGTTACTTACCTTTGGTAACAATTTTTCTGGTGGTAACGATCGACCTCCAGATTCCACACCTTTTGAATATCCCAGGCGTCAGACTGGATCTGGAAGCTTTTTAATAGCTGTCTCTGCCGGGAAAGACACAGTCATAAGGTCACTGGAGCCACAAAGTGCCCCCATTGGCCCCCTGACGTCAGATTTTTTTACGTTCATTTTAGGTGAATAGGAGGCGAATTACATCTAATCAACATGGAGTTCAAAACCTAAATTCGGAATCTTAGTTTAATTACTGTAACAGAAAAAAAGTCTTCAAGATGTGGGCGGGCGCATGTTGAATCTGCAGGTCGACAGAGTATCCACCACACAAATCATTACCAAAGGTAAGTAAATTTTCTCTGATGCATCTTTTTTTTTTTTTTTTAAAGATAAAATTTATTGGAAAGGGGGAAAAAAAGGGAAAAAATAAAATATAAATATACATAGATGATAACTTTGAATACTTCCGATAATACAGAAATAAAAGATCATACATCAATATAACAAGATAAATACAAATGTACTAAAAAATCTGGTTAAGGTAATAGAACAATGCATAAAATATGTTAAAAACAATACTGAGAACAATAATGAAGAAAAGAACAAATTAGAATGTCAAGGAGGTTTCAACACTTCTTGGTTTGAAATTTGAGGCACAGAAAAAAGCTTAGCATGACGATCTATAAAATCTGTAACTGGGGACCACATAAACAAGCGTTTGGAAGCTAAGGAAATTGGGAATACATAAGCAGTATCTAACCTGTGATTATGACACACGGCATACCAACATACCTGAAAGGATAAGTCGGCTAAGTTTTTCCAATGTTTGGTAATTTGTTGAAAAGCTACTCCCAAGAGCAAATCCAAAACCTGTAAAGGTAAAGGACAGCTCGACCAATCTGCAGATAAAGAGCCTAAGAAAATATTAGTAAATGAAAAAGGAACCGTCAAATGAAAAATTTGGGTAATTTGATTCCACACCTTCTGCCAGAAATCCTGAACAAAAGGACATAAAAAAAGTAAGTGATGTAAGTCAGCATTATGGGACAAACATGACCAACAAACGTCTGGGACTGATGAATCCTTCTAGCTACAGATTACTAACCTTTCGAATAGATGCCCCTAAGCAGAACCCAACCAGGAGGAGAGACTAGGACTTGTTAAACCAAAAAGTCCAGGAGGACAGAGATTGTGGAATTAATTCCCTCTGCACCTTCAAATCTAAACTGTAATGTTTTACAATGCTGTGAAGGGAAACTCAAGCCAGATCCCCAGTATATTTCTGGCATAGATTTGCAAATTTTGCAGAGCAAAAATGGAAATTTTGCAGCATTATTGCTGCACTTTGTTTTACTCGTAATCATTAGTTTTCAGCCTTGAATTAATAGAAATTGTTTTAGCAGAGTGTTACACTTTGAAATTGGCATGTTTAAAGTGTCTGATTGACTTTGTTATCTTCACATTTCGTATTGCCACAGTATTACTTATTACTTATCACTGGACCAGATTTTGTGTCCCAGATTGTTTGAAAAGTTACCATTTAACGTGAATGGGTAGTTTCTACTGCAGTTTGGTAATAAACAGACCCTCATATTCTGATGGCCTGTGTTTACCAAGGGGAAGAAACAAAGGTGTGCAGGGGAAGCAAAGGTTTAAATAATGTTTGGAAAGACAGGGCTCCTGCACTGAAGTGTCTGGAATGTTTAATCTGGCGTTGTGCGCAGTCACCCTTTTGAATGAGGCATCAAGAAGGTCACTTTTTTAGCCACCTAGTTTGCTAAAGGGGGGGCACTTCTATTTTGGTGCCCTGGCCTACTTCTTTTTCTCCCAGTCCGACCCTGGTTCACCAGTTCCCATCCCAAAGGCCGGCCCCAGCTGGAGCCTTCCCTTCCTGCCCAGGAGGAACGCCCTGATTAACTAGTAAAGTGGGAGGGGAGGGTGGAGTGTTTCTCTGTTGGCTAGCTAAGCGAAAGATCATCCCTGCCTCTTGTGATATTTTATCTTACAAGGAATAGCTGATGCCGAGGAACCTGGGCCAGGATGCGATTTATAGAGTACGTTTTTCTCTCTTTGTAAGATTATATTAACTGTGTTTTGCAGTTGTGCCGTGTTCCGCGTGTTTTTATACCCAACAGTCTTATTTCAGTATATGACATTAGGTTTACAGCCTTGTTAGACTTGGCATTTTTTGGCGTGTTTCCCCTGAGTTTTTTGCTTTCTGACCTCCCGGTCCTGACTCTGTGCTGGCTTAGTGTTTCTGCGCACTTTTCTCACTGCTAATCAGTGGTAAAGTTCAAGTGCTCCTGTGGTAAAATATGTTATGGATTGGTGTCTCCATGATTGGCCTGTTTGATTTATGTGTCAGTCCCTAGTAAAGTGCACTGCGTGTGCAAGGGCCTGTGAATCAAATGCCGTTGGTGGGCTGCAGCACGGGATTGTGCCACTCACATGAACGGCCCGTAAAAGGTAACTCAGACCCGCCATTGCTGAGTTGGTAACGGACATGTCGACTTGGCCAGTGCACACACTTGCCAGTCCCTCACCTTCCCTTTTCTTACATGTCAGCCACCCCTAAGGTAGGCCCAAGGTACCTCTGTGGGCAGGGTGCAGTGTATGTGAAAGATGGGACATGCCCTGGAATGTGTGTCACATGTCCCGATAGTGAACTACGACCAATTTAGTTTTTCGCTATTGCAAGGCTACCTGTTGCCCATAGGATAGAATAGGGAGTTTGTTTATAACATCTTATAAACATAACTGGCCCGGGGAATTAGGTAGGAAAATAAAGTTTAGAATGCCTGTACTCAGAATCTAAAGGATCTTTTAGTGAAGGTGATTTTTACATTCTGTGTTTGAAAATACCACTTTAAGAAAGTAGGTCTTTTCTTGCTCAGTCATTCCGTGTGCCTCAACTGGAATGTGGATTGCCTGTCTGGGTTTTGGATGACAGAAGGCTGGGGAGCAGGAGTTGCTCCAGATAGTCTAGGTGGGTGAGGAAAGGGCTGGATAGACCTGGGCTGCAATAGTGGGAGGAGATTTCCTTGCACCTCAAAGGGCCTGGTCTGCCTCGGACCATGCCGTCTCCACCTCCTGCCAGGAAGTCACAACAGAGAAGGCAGAACTGGTTCTGGCTGGGCACAGACTTTCTCTGCCTAAGAGATCAAAGGATTTTGGGATATAAATATTGGGGCCAAGACCCCTGACTTTTAGAACTCTTTTGGATCAAGAAGACTGCCAAGAAGAAGAGCTGGAGAAGCTGTGAGGAGGAACTACCACTTTGCTGTGTGGTTTGCTGTGTGGACCTGCAGTGGCTGCTTCTGTCTTGGGCAGTGAAAGGACTGGACTAAAGTTTCTGCAAATCTACATTTGTGAGTTTCTCCAAGGGCTTGAGGTAGAGCTTGCCCCCTGTTCAAGTCGTCTCAAGAACAGCAAAGACTTCAAGCTCTTCTGCCCTCAGCACTCGGGACTGTGTATTTTGTGCAGGTAAAAAACAACCCGACGCCGTCTATGCCGCCGCTGCTGACTCCGTGTCCTGAAGGCACCACACCACCCTGGTCTCACCAACGCCGCCTGCTGATGCGACCACCGAGCCGCTGCTTGCACCACAACCTGTGGGCACCGCACTCTGCACCGCCTCACTTCCTGACGACGCCTTAGTATCCCCGACGACGTCGCTCCACGCCGAAATCTACGCCACTGCTTGCGTCGTGGTTCGAGGGCACTGCTCGTAAAGTTACATGACGCACCGCCCTCCTCCCGGACTGCAGCCTTGGCCTACCAACGCTGGCACCATCGACTCCAGTTCGTCAGCCGACTACAGCGCTTCAGCCACAACGACACTGCTGCTTGCACAGTGACCTGCCAGCACCGCGACGAGCATCACCTTCACCTCGCACCACGACCTTGATCTCACCGATGACGCCATCTGATGCCACCACCGAGTCGCTGCTCGCATCGCGATCTGAGGGCACTGCAGACCGCACCGCTGCACTTGGTACTGCAGCACCAGACGCCTGCCAATGCCAGCGCTCCTGACTTCAACAGAGGGGAGTTCGACCTGCAACGCATGTGACTTCAATGGCCCCGACAACTCCTGCACCGACCTCCGGAACAGACGCCTGAGGACGCCGTACTTTGGAAGCTCAACGAGAGGTCGCCGACACCCTACATTTCTAAAAGGTACTCTTTGCGGGTCGTCCCGACACCGCAGCTGGCCCGCTACGCCGCGGTCAGCCAGAACTGTTTGGATTTGTTTGCTTAGGACACCGTGATAGCCCCGGACGGAGCTATCAACATCAAGGAACTATTTTTCAAGCATATTTTGATAATTGAAGATTTTTAAGTACTGTATTGTGGATTTTTATCGTTTTTGGTCTGGTCTTAAATATATATAAATATTGGATATTTTTCTAAACTGGTGTGGTGTCCTTTTGTAATGCTTACACTGTATTACTGTTGGTTATGTGCAAATGCTTTACACACTGCCTTTCAGATAAGCCTGACTGCTCGTGCCAAGCTACCAAGGGGGTGAGCAGGGGTTATTGTAGGAGTGTAACACCCTTGTCCTGACTAGAGTGGTGGTTTTTGCCAGACTTTAGCACATGCCCTAGCCGACCAAAAATCACATTTCTAACAAGCCTTCAGTCCCCAGTTTGCTCCGTTTATACATCTGCTACAGATGTGTCCTGCATTTCTTTGGTAATGGGATGGGCACATATTAAAATCCCTCCTTCAAATTGAGGATTTGTAGCATGTATTTGAGTTTTTTGTTGCTCTCTCTTTCTCTGTCCCCTCATTCAGTCTCTATCTCGCTCCTCCTCACCTGCTGAAATCAGTGTCTTCAAGAGATGGCTCTTCCCCTCTTTTTCCTCTCCTTTCCTTTGTCCGTTCCCCTGAGAAATGGATCCAAAAAACCCCCCAAAAAAAACATTGCAGAAAAAAAAAAAATCTAACGTTTTTCCTTTCCAAGGTACAGCACTGTTTTCCCCTTTGCGGCACGTGCAGCTCTGGATCCTCCACGCACCAGAGAATGCAAGCACCGAATGGGCTCATTGACACTGTTGTACAATCACTTCTGTAATTCCTAATGCTGCATACAGCCGATAAGATGATGCAATATTTTTGCTGTCTGCTGGAGGCCTTTTTTGCGGCCATAAAGACAAATATCGTGGTCATGGTGCTAGTCAGCTGATTTTGCGATTATTTCGTGAATCGGGAAATCACGAAATGCTGGAGGGTCTGTCAAGCTGCCGCTTTGCAGAGGTCCGTCATGTAAACTCACTATGCCAGAGCTGCAGTAAAAGACTTCACCCTGTGCTAAGGCGTAACACATCTTGATACACATGATGATCCACCTTGACACCGTCCTCGTCTGGATGCATTTGCCCTTCATCTTTCTGGTGTAGCCAATACAAAGTTGATGAGCAAGTCGAAAGTCAATATACAAACTGAACACCCTCATAGGGTCTAGCCTGCAAAGCATCTACTGCTTTTTAGTGGGGTGCAGTGGGGGAAAGAATGTAAGTAGGGTGATAGACTGCCCTAAATGGAAGGGTGTGACATCTATGGATAGGAAAGCAGCCGTGATTCTAATAATTAGATTGTCGGAAGAGAAGTAAAAGGGCTTGCAACTCACGGACACGTCTAGCTAACGTAACGGCAATTAGTCAAACTGTCTTAAAAGTGGGCAGTTACAACTAGCAACTGTGTAAAGGTTCCAAAGGAGAACACGTTAAAAATGCAAGGACCAAATTAAGGTCCGATTGAGGCAATATAAAAGGGGAAACATGTTGATGAGGCCCATAACCATGAGGGACTTGACAAGCAATGGCTGATCTGAGACACACAGAAAGGCTGGCAATGCAATTAGGTAGCTCTTCACTGTACCCACTGACTGCACAACCATGCTGAGCTAACAATAGGACTAATCATAAGACAAGTGGGCCTTAAGTGGATCTATGGATTTGTATCAGCACCACTTGATAAACCTACAGCATTTCTAAGAGTACACCATTTTTGGTGGAATGTCTAGTTACTTAAGAAAACATCCACCACTTCAGGAGCCATGGAAAAAGCATTCAGGTGTCCCCGCTCAATCTCCCAGCATGAGGGTGGAGGTTCTAGAGGTTTAGATGCAGCATCCGTCCCCACAATTGCAAGATGAGGCTTGCTCTGTGAGGGTCACAGTGTAGCAGGGCACAAGGAAATGTGCACCAGGTCTGCACATCACAACCTCTCGTACAATCCGTGGCTATTAAGAAGACTAGGGCCTGGTTTAGTCGAGCCTTCCACAGCACCCAAGGAATTAAAAGTATAGAAGGAAATGTGAACTGGAAAGCTCCACTTCAACCGAAATGGGTCCTTCAAGGCCCCCTGCAATGGATACCAGAGGGCAGAGAATTGAGGGCAACAATGAGCACTGCTGAGTGGAAAATAGGTCCACCTGAAGTCCGCTCCAAATGGCAAGATATACTGGCCCACCTCTGGGTGAAGGTGCAACTCATCCCATGAACTAGGTTCTCTTCCACACTCCTTCACATCAAATCCAAAGTAACGTCCCCGGAGGTCACAATGGAATGTGAAAAATGTTCACTGTGTTAGAGCCGCGATCTGCGGAGGCACTACCGAAGGAGCTCATGTGCCATCGTGCATGTGTGACCAGGAGGATGCAGGAAGCTAGCATGCATAAGACCCTCAGGACTAGAAGGCATGCTCAATACTGAAACCTCACAATCATAGCGTGAATATCCCTTATCCTCAGAAGAGGGGAAAAGGTTTGATGGGATATCGTGTCCAGTACTGCCCCTATGAACAGGATGCGCTGAGAGGATTCGGGGTGAGTTTTGACCCTGTTGGTGGAAAAGCAGAGTTTGAACAGCAAAGATGTTGTCACCTGCAGATGGCGCAACACCATCTCCGGAGACATGACCTTAGGAAGCCAATTGTCCAAGTACGAAACACTAGAACTTCCGAACATCTGAGATGACTGGTGACCACTGCCATCACCATCCTGAGGAAGCTAAAGTCAGGCCCAATGTATTCCCTGGCCGTTACCATGGGAAATCCCGTTGCCCGGGTTGTGGCTGGCGCCCGACCCGCTCGCTCTTCTTACGGCCGAGCACCAACAGCTCTAGTATTGGCTTCGGGTGCATGCTATTGAACACCAGGTCAGCTTGCAAACATGCGCAGGACATCTATGAGCTTCTCGATGTAGATAAACCACTATGCCTCATGCTTACTGAGACATGGTGGGGCGACTCTTCTAACCCTGACGTCGCCCTGGCATTCCCGCCCGATTACAACATCTTCAGAAAGGATAGAGCCAACGGAAGGGGAGGTGGAGTAGCGCTAGTGGTCCGGAAAGGAACTCCTTGTGAGATCCTGCCAGCTATTGACATCCGTGGCTCGGAAACCCTAGCCTTCTCTATCACTCTGTCGCCCCACCAATCCTTTAAGGGACTGCTTGTATACAGACCGCCTGGCTCTCCCGGCACCTTCTTTGAAGATCTGGATATGGTGCTGGTGGAGCTGGCCCTGAAAGCCGAACATTTCATCGTGGCTGGCGATTTCAACTTCCGGATGGATGATTCATCCGACCCGGCGGCCGCCAAACTTTCGGAGGCGCTGACCCCGCTGGGGCTCATCCCCTACTTTCAGGAGCCTACGCATGAGAAGGGGCATACCCTTGACCAGGTCTTTTCGTCTGTCCCTCTCGAGGGTATTGAGATCACTCCTGTCTTATGGTCTGACCACTTCCTCGCAAAATTTGTGATCAAGGGCATAGTTAAATCTGTGCCTATCCCGGCACATCAACAGGGTCGTGTCCACAGGGCTTTCCATCGTGTTACCCCGGAGATGCTGGCCCAGGCAGCTGAGGCCCATCCCTGCCTTCTCTCAGGTGATCTAGACAGGGATCCGCAGACCATGCAAGACTGGCTACTGGATAGGCTTAACGATCTTGCCCCGGAAGTAACATACCGCCCGACACCGAAACGGGTCTCGGCGCCTTGGTTTACCGCTGCACTGTCGGCTACGCGGCAGCAGTGCAAGGTAGCCGAAAGAGCCTGGCGGGCACAATATGACACTGTTGCCAAGTTGACATACAAATCAGTGGTTAAGGCTTATCACCGGGACATCCGTTTGGAAAAAAAAGCTTATCTAGCCAGGAGAATTGATGCGGCTTCCAACTCTTGCAAGGAGATTTTCTCCATTGTGAGAGAATTCACCTCACCTTGGTCGAACACCTCAGACCAAAAACCATCTGGTACCTGGGCCACGGACCTTGCTGACTTCTTCACGAGCAAGATCCAACGCATTCAGGAGTCATTCCTGGCACCAGTGTCTGCGGGCCAGACTGAACCTGACACCACCACACTGCCACAGGCTGGGCCAGGGGCGACGTTGAGTGTGTTTCCCTCTATCTCTGCTCCGGACTCCCTGGCTCTTATGGGCAATTTAAAATCGGGTTCTCCTCTCGACCCATGCCCTGCTAAATTTCTGGCGAAAGTTGCGGAGGTGATCAACCCGTTGGCTAATCCGCTCTTAAATCTTTCGCTGAGGCTCGGTGTGGTTCCGCAGGCCTGGAAGCAGGCGATGGTGATTCCATTGCTCAAAAAATCTGGTCTAGATCCGAAGGCCCCGGTTAATTATAGGCCCATCTCTCTGCTGCCGGCCCTCACGAAGATTCTGGAAAAGCACGTCCAAGGCGTGCTCTCCAACTTTCTTGAATCTAATGAGATCTTGCACGCCACCCAATCGGGCTTTCGTCCCCATCTCAGTACTGAGACTGCGCTCCTGGAGGTCTCGGAAACCATTAAAGGGGTTCTGGACTCTGGGGGCAAAGTCATGCTGGTGATGCTAGATCTGTCGGCGGCGTTCGACACCGTTCCCCATGATGGTCTTCTCGCTAGACTTTTCGAGATAGGCCTACGGGGGACGGTGTTCGACTGGTTTTCCTCTTTCCTAGCCGGCCGCCGGCAGTCGATCTGGGCCCCGCCGGATTCCGCCGTGATGCCGCCTCTGGGAGTCGGGGTCCCTCAGGGCTCTATGTTGAGCCCGACCCTCTTTAACATCATTATGACCCCATTGGCGGCGTTGGTGGAGTCGCATGGTGCCCAGATCGTATCCTATGCGGACGACACCCAGCTCCTCTTCTCTTGTAAGAGAGGAGGCGACTTTGATGGGGAGAGTATTCGGGATTGCCTTGGGGCTGTTTTTCACTGGTTCCATCTAAACAGCCTTAAGTGCAATTCCGACAAGTCCGAAGTACTATTCTTTGGTTGCGACACAGAACCAGATTGGCAGACCTGGTGGCCACGGGATTTGTTCCCTCCGTCCTGCTCCTCTCAGGTTGCTAAGAATCTGGGGGTGAAGATGGATAACAGGCTTACCTTGAAATCCCAGATCCAGGGGGTGTCGGGCATTTGCTTTGGCATCCTCAGGATGCTGCGGAGGTTTCTTCCTCTGTTATCCGTGGAACACAGGACGCTGACTGTCCAGGCTCTGATTGGGTCCAGGTTGGATTACTCCAACGTTCTCTACCTGGGCCTCCCAGAGTACTTGTTGCAGCGGCTTCAAGTGGTACAGAATGCCGCTGCAAGGGCAATCTTTGGCCTTAGCAGGCGCTCCAGGGCCTCGGGCTTGCTGGTAACTTTACACTGGCTTCCTATCCGCAAGAGGATCGCCTTTAAGGCGCTGACCTTGGCCTACAAAGCTCTTCACAAGGAGGGAGCCAAGTACCTCCAAAAGAGACTGGTCTTTTACCATCCAACCAGGTCTCTGAGGTCGGAAGCCCTGCACCTTGCTGTTGTCCCCCGGGTAAAGAAAGCGCGCCTCGGAGGCCGCTCTTTTGGACTGCTGGCTTCTCAGCTGTGGAACTCTTTACCACTGGCCCTGCGGGGAGCCACCAGCCTACTAGCTTTTAGGAAAGGCCTTAAAACTTGGCTGTTCACTCAGTAGCCGGTCCTCCGTGAATCTCTGGCCCATTCTTCTGTTAGTTTTATCTGGTGTTATGTTTTTTTATGTTGCAGTATTGTCTCTTTCCCCATTAAAGCGCCGGGACACTCTTTTTGAGTAGCCGTGCGCTATAGAAATAAATAAATAACATAACATAACATAACATAACAACTGATAATGCTACTGTGAAGCATCAGTACTTTCCGTGCAAGTGCAGAATCAATATGTGCCTCTGGAGCGGGGCCCATCAGAATAGAAGGCAAGGGCAGGAAAGGGGCTTAGGGAGCCAGGGTGAATCTCACTGGCAGCACTCCAGAAAGGCAAGCTTCTAGAACCAGTGCAGCCGAAAGCAACTCCAGAGGGGACCATTGCACTGTGAAAGATGTCAAACTTAGTGTTAAGAAAAAGCACAGGGTCTGTTCTTGGGTCTAGAAACTTTAGGTAGGGCCGACAAGGCTGCGGCCTAGGTGAGAGAGGTGGAGGTGTCGAAGGCCCTGGGGCTGGCATCAGTCGGGAGGAACCGCAGGCATTAGCCACTCTTAGGGTACAGGGAGCAGTCTCTGTGGGGTTCGAAAACTAATTTTGTGAAAAACTGAAGAAAATTTGTGAGAGAATGAGAGCAAGCCCTGGAACTGTGTAAATAGCATGGCGAAAAAAAAGAAGTGTTGTAAGGGTGCCAGTGGGGATGCTTTATGGCTCCAGTAATGTCATGGTGACACTTTCCAATGAAGATGGAGCCACTGCCCCGTACTGGCGTGGAGATCCCCATAAAAGTTTCCGGATCCAGTCTGATGCCTAGAACATTTAAAAGTTAAAGACTCCGCAGAAAGAAATATCCATCAGAATACCAAACTGCCCCGGGGTGAAACAGGTAGGTACCAATGCATATTGCGGCCCAAGGCACTTTCTGTAATACGGCCAAGGCATCTGCATTCCTATACTCCAGTGCTTAAGATTGACTCATTGGGTAGGGCTTGACAGCCATGACAGAACTAGAACTGCCGGGAAGCAACTTCCACTTCTCTGAAACAAAACTATGACCGGAGACTAAAATGTGATTCCCCACCTAATTTGGTCTGAAAAACACATTCACAAAATTAAGCATGCTGCAAATATTAACCTTTCTTTTAATATCTTTATTTCGACTACAAAGAGTCATAAAAGAAAAAACACAGGAATAGAACATAAATTTGCAAATTTACAATATATGATAGAAATACATCCCTGATTCACATTTTAGCCGGAAAATGAATAATTATCAAGTTTAACAGAACACAGAAAGTAACCTTGGAAGCAATCGACCAACATTCAAGAGATCGTATATAACAGAGTGATCTCATTTTTCCAAAGACCTTCTTCTGGTTTTCCACATTGCATCTAGGAATTTACTAACACCAAAAACGGTTAGTGGTGATAAATCCGTTTTTAGTATTCGATAAGCCTCCAGATGTTTCCTAAAGCCCCATTTTTTACATAGAGGAATAATCCACTTTTTCCTAGAGGCTGTGTACAAAGGACAGAAAAGCATTACATGGAGATCATTTTCAGGCTGTTCAATGCAAAGGGGACAGTTGCCAATGGTTGGAGGGTGCCATCTGCTCGTAAGAGCTCGAATTGGAAGCGAGTTATATCTCCATTGGAGATATAATTTCCTGAGGCTAGTGGGATAGATATCATTCAGCACTGTCTCAAACTTGTAATAATCTTTAATTAAAAGAAATTAACTTGTCATAGAGCCCAATTTGTCAGAGACTAGCCAAACCGACTGGTTGCTTTCATAATACATTCTAACCAGATCTTAACGAGATATAGTTTTAGATGCGTCTTCTGGACTACTCCACAAAGAAGGGCAACCCAACCTATCAAACTCTTCCTTTATATATTTCAACCAAGGAAGTTTTTGTATGGTTTGGTATTTTAATAAATCCAAGAATTCTATTCTATAGGTATTGAGTTCTGGGGTTGCCCAGAGACGCCTCCAAAAGGTTAGGGGTTGTAGGCCTAATTCCTCCTTTATGGATCTTATTCCTAAGTCTAACCTAAGGGGGAGAAGGGGAGTACTACTAGGAAGAGATAAAAGTTGCCGGAGAAATTTATTTTCAATGGTCACAATTGCTTGTGGGCAATCATGACCCCACAGCTCTGCCCCATATGTTACTGCCCCTCTGGCCTGCATTTTATAGATCTCGAGTGGCGGACCAATAGGTTTTGTGTGGGATTTGTTCCAAAGTTTAATAATCCCCCCAGTTTTTTGCGATAGTTTTAGTTGGGATTTAATCCGATGTTGAGTCCAAAGAAAGTTCTCATTTACGGTCAATCCCAAATACTCAAACATCTGTACTCTCTCCAAACTAACACCGCCAATGGTCGGATTAGGGCGGGATTTTTTAGGGGGATTCAAGATCATGAACTTTGTTTTGGCCGTGTTAATTTCCAACCCCCTGTCGTGACAAAAAGAGACGAAGCCATCCAAGACTCGCTGGATGCCCATTGGGGACTTAGCAAGTAACAGGGTATCGTCAGCGAACATGATCGCCGAAATACCCGCACCAGCGAGCTTTGGCGCGTCTCTGTTGGAAACCGCACTTAAGTAGGGGATAACTCCATTTACATAAAGACAAAAGAGGGTTGGTGCCAGGACACAACCCTGGCGAACCCCCCTGTTAACAGGGAAGCTAGATGATAGGTTACCCTCTCTCCCACACCTGACCTTAGCAAAATTATCAGTGTGGAGTCATATTATAATGTCCAATAAGGGGGGTGGAATTCCTAAATCGCGCAAAACAGCCCATAACTTGGTACGAGGCACTAGATCGAAAGCTGACCGCAGATCTACAAAAACAGTATATAGGGATCTACCCTCCACCACGACCGTCTTCCAAAACAGCATGTTCAATCTAAAGATCTGGTCGGTAGTAGATACACTTTTCCTAAAACCAGCCTGGTAATGGCTCAGAATCTCAAACTCTTCGATCCAATCCAAAAGGCGATCTAAAATCAGCCTGGCGAAGAGTTTTTGGGCTACATCAATAAGGCTAATAGGCCGATAGTTGGCTGGGAGAAGAGGCGATCCCTTCTTAAAAATGGGAACCACCTTCGCACCCAGCCAAGTGTGAGGAATCTTCATGCCCGTAGCAATTCCATTAAAAATAGTTAAAAAATAAGGAGCCCAGACTCTTGGTTCATGTTTATACAGATCACCCTATCAAGACCAGGGGCTTTTCCCGCAGGAAGTGCCAAAATGGCAGCCTGCACCTCCACAAGAGTAAAGCTGATCGAATCGAGCACAGGGGCATCACTTAACAGCAAATCATCTGAGGGGGGGGGGGGCCGTACTGAAAGAATGGCCCTTATATAAAAGACTAAAATGATCCTCCCAGACTTCTGGAGCAATGTTCGGAATGATTGCAGAATCCGTGACAGCCGAACCAGTAGTCACAATCTGCCAGAATCTGCGAGAGTCCCGATCCGCCAAGGCAGTTGTTAAAGTAGCCCAGTTCTCGTTACCCCACTCGAGCTTAGCATGATGAATGAGATAGCGGTAGGCCCGTCGTTTATAATTAATGAGCTCTCTACTTTCATTTGCCTTTAGTGCAATCATTAGTTCTGTATTAACCAGTAAGTTAATATTTACATGTTTATTTACATACAAGGCAACATATTGAATAAAAATATCAACATGGTTGTACAATAGACGGAAAAAGATTATACCTCTAGTTACATCAATTATCTGCAAGGAACATTCTTCTGTTGACATATACTAACGCATGAAGCCAGTAAAAAAATAAACCAGTAAGTCGCTATTGAAATCTTTATTTACACCCCGGCAATATATTGAATAATAATATGAACATGGTTGTACAACACAAGGATAAAGAATATACATACCTCGGCTTACATCAATTATTTGTAAGGAACATTTTTCTGTTGACCTATATCAGGGTTCTCCAAAGTCAGTCCTGGAGGACCAGATCCATGTCAGAATTTTAGCATATCCCCATTTAGATAAATGTAGTTATCTTAAAATCTGGCCAGGATAAGGCCCTCCAGGACCGACATTGGAAAATCCGGACCTATACTAACACATGAAGCCAGTACAAAAATAAAAAACACTTCTATGAAATCCTATCAGTGCTTTAAATGGGCAGGTACTGTCAGGTACTCTGTACCTGCACGTCTTGAATTAGAAGAGGTGGGTACCTGCAGTTCTCAGCAGAGGTGCAATACTTTTAATGGGAGAGTAGAGCGCCTCTCAATAGCAAGCCGGTACTGTGGGAGAGTAAGTACCAGCACTTCTATATTTCCATTTCAAGCAACGAGTCAAAGGAATTGGTAATGTGTATGCCTATGAGTATCAGACAAAACTGCAACTCAAACATAAGCAGGCTACAAAGTACACCAGTAGAATTATTTACGAAGTTCACAAAGCAAGACATAAAGATTTATAATACAAACGCACAACAAACAAGATCAGCCTAGTATCACTTATCGCTGATGTGCTGTAGTGCCAGAGCTTTTATAAGGCATAATTGGAAAACTAGACTATCCATACGAACAAGGCTCTAAATCCGTGTAGTCCAAATTTTTCATTCTGATAACATAGGTTAGGAATGTATTATGACTGATAAGCACAATATGACAGGTTTACTCATTTTGCCTGTTATGCGAAACGACTTGCAACCTCTGGAGATAATTCTGATACACATAAAGAGATAGGAAGACAAATATTCGACAGGCTTGCCTTTGACATCGCAGAGCACTCCCTGATGGATGCTCGCCATCGTTAACTTATGAATAAAATCCAACCGTTCGGTGAAATGAATGAGGTCCACAGTAGGGCGTGATTGGGGTACATGAAGTTGAAGACATTGTAAACTGAGTGCTGCGGTAGACTCCCCCTTCACCTGGTACAGCGTAGGAAGCATACATGCATCTTCATTGAAGGGTTAGGTTCGCCATGTTGTCGCTGATTCCCTGGTGCACTTGGAGGCTGCTCTTTTAAGATTTGAATAATTACTATTTATCAATTGAAAACCTATATTCTTATCATCAATGTTTCGCCCCGTCACCTCTTCAACATGTTGGACGTCCACTATCCGGGTCCGCACTTACATTTTATCCAGAACCAATCACTTTGCTCATATGTTGCACTTTTGCCAGAAAGAAATTTGTGGTAAATGCTTCAGACTTAGATACTTTTTTTACATTGTTGTTAGCTGCCACAGCCAATCACCAAGATCTCTTTCATTGCCATGCAATTTTCCCATCATGCCAAGTGCTTTAAAAAATATATATTTTTATGAATTGGCTGCTTGTTACTATCAGTGCACACCAAATACCTTTTGCAATGTCGGTTTAGGCATGTTAATTTTGCTTGCAAGAAATAAAAACATTTTACAAAAATGCAATCGGGAATTTAAAAATACTGTGGAGCAACATATTTAACGGAGACTGACTGGTCTCTTGCTACAAAGACCAGTGAACACAGTAACAACTATAGGCAATGGTAAACAAAAAGAGGTAGTACGGTGACAATGTGTCATTTTTTCATGTGTTTTATTTCATTGCAGATACTGAAGAAGGAAATGGCATATAGACTTGCTTTCTGTAGATTGAATACCCTGTGGTATTATTGGTATCAGATCGTTACACAACCTATGTCAAGAAAATTATAATCTCATCACACGGTATTTATTTACAATTTTTACACAATGTCTTAAATATACAAACTGGCCACTGACAATTAGCATCCACTGATATGTGGGCAGATGTGAATGGATTGTTAAATCCAAGACTGCAACATGTGCAGTACAGAAGCGCGTGTCCCTTACTTATTTTAATATCCTCTGGTCTTATTCTTCTTTGGACTATACGAAGTCACCCTAAAGGCAGGGCAAAAACGGTTATTTCTTAAGTGCAAATCTACTCCACTGAGCGGTTTAAGAAAATGGAATAGCCCACTGGAAGGGACAGGCATTTGCATTCCCCGAGACACCAGTGCCACTAATCAGGTATCTTATTAGCAAGCAATGTAAATCATTTATTACATAGTAACAATTTCTCCCACTTCAACTGCAATATGTGTGCTACCCAAAAATACCACCACTACATTAAGTGTGGCAACCTCCAAAGAATACATATATGCATTAAGAATTTGTTTTTTAAATAAGACAGAGAAACGGGCATGGAGGAACGTTCATCTAAAAGTATAAATAACACATTTACTTTTATCTTAAACTACCAAGCGCATCTAGTGCTTTTTTCATACTTTTCATTTTACATACATTTTCTATTCCCTGTATTTTCCTTCAACAGAAAGCCAGACGTTCAACTAGACATAGAACAAAAAGCCAGCAAAAATGAAAATCTATATGCAGGCCTTTAGTCTTCAGAAATATTTTTGTAATCCCTTTATCGAAACATGATTCCAAAAAATTAAAGTTCTGTACACCCAATGTTGATATCTGCATTACAGGTCAACAAACGGACCTAAATTAAAAAAAAGAAAAAAACCTTTCGGGATTGTCTATGTAGATTTGCTGATCACAGACCAGCTCGCCTTTCATTATTTATAATATGGTAATTCCATCAGTCTGAAAACAACGGTATTCCTAAAGTTCTAGGACGGCAACGTATTAAAATCCCTCGTCGTCATCGACTTCACAACCATACTCTGAAATGCAAATGAAAAAAATATCAGTGCAAGTTACTTCATTTAGAAACGTTTAATTATTAGTGTACACAAAGGAGTTCTAGACATCAAACATTAGCAAAAATAACGATTATTTTATATATCTATTTAATATAGATCTACTATATATCTTCTATCTATATATCTATCTATAATATATATATCTATATACATACATATATATACAAACACACACATATATATATGTAGCTAGCTATAGATATCGGTGTGTGTGTGTATTGGAGGTTTTTCGATTACTACCTAGTATGAGGCCACAGCAACTGGTCAAAAATATACATGCACAGACACCAACACACTTAGCTTCAGATAACACACCTTTCCTCGCAGAGATTTAGGCAACTGGCAGACTGGAACACACTGCAGAAAACTGCAGTAGAGTTCAAATAGGTATACAAATGCACAATAAAATAATCAGAACTAAAGTCATCTGCCTTCCTGTAAAGTAGAAAAAACTACTTTCTAGGTCGATTGAAAGCCTTCTGTAACTACATTTCAAATATTACCTTTTCCGGAAGTAGCCCAAGTTAACTATTCAGAACATTCTTTGGGTACCCTTGGTTTTCACTTCAGACATGTAACTTTCTATCTTCCTTTCTAGCTGCAACCCCCCACCCCAAACTAGACCATGTTGAACTTTTGAATACATTTCGATGTGCATGCCACATAACAATGTAAATTCTTACTACTAATCATGTTTATAATAAGCACAGCTTATCGGACAAAAATACAGGTTCTAAAAATGAGCACAGTAAAAATATAGTCGTCAAACATCCATCAGCAATCCAATTTCAGCGATGCATGAGCAGCATAACTCATTTTGAGTGATTTTTGGTTACAGTTGGAATGAAAGTAGGTCACTCTCTGTAAGTAACATTCTATTAATTCAGGGATATGAATACACAGCTAAATAAAATATTTAAATTGTTTAATAATGGCTATATTTACTATATCCATTATAAAGAAAAAAAACAATCTATTACGCCATCTAATCATAGCGAACTACTAATCTACTACTGTGACGCTCATTTGGAGCACATTGCAAAAAGAACATCAGCATACACAGATTTTCAATGCAGCTGCAAAACCCCAATACGCTGAGTGTGGGTGGGATTTTTCTAAATCCATAATAAGGAAAAGTAGCCTCACGGAGCAGAACACAATCCCATTCCATCAGAAAACGGCTGCTGGTAATTGTACAAATATGCAAAAGCAGAGTGGTAAATCCTGGCGTAAACAGAGGTTGATCTATGATTTTACCTCCAGACTCAGCACCATGCACTAATTGAGGATTAAGGTCTGAACAGATGACTTACAGTAAAATGAAGACCCTCCTACTAATGGCCACTATTATTTGAGGATAAACTAACATACTCATATCAAACTCCAAGAGTTCTTTTACCATCTGTAAAACTGGTCAACATTTCAGAATGTCAGTCAATTCTCAAATATATGAATAGGCCAAGGAATAATGACTAAGTCATAGGACAGAATTAAAGAAAAATAAACCAATAAAGATTTATCTACAAAAGAATAAGAAAATGTAATGTTCTAATAAGATTGTAACAATTGCATTTACACTCTTCTGGAGTTTTTCCCAGCAAGGAGGCCTGTGATGGTTGCAAATAACTGATGGATCACAGTCTGTCTAATACACACTTAGCAGAAAGAGATAAGTCTGAGGTAAGATAAGCTTGCACCATAGAGAAAAAAAAGGGGAAATATCGCTCATAATTTAATTAGATTTATAGACTGCTTACTTCCAATGCTAGGCAAGAACTGCGGTACATATCAATCAACAGGACAGAGGTGACCCAAAGGGTGATTCAGCTCTGATCGCAAGAACCATGCGTCAAATAAACTGTTATTAACCGAAAAACATGGACTATGCAATTTACACACCAAATGCGATTTGCGATCCGCCATTTGTACGAATAGGTCTTACTCTCAACGCAAACTGTCCATTTTCATCTCATGACTTGCAAATCGACCTGCAAAATGAATATTAATAAGACAAGCTGCAATAGTCAGCTCTGTGACTGACTTAAAAATGCGGGTGGAGGTCTGGAATACATTTTTTTAAGCAGCTCTAGTCCATTACAGATGCAAAAAGAACTGTTGATGGACAGAATGCAGAACAATGTCATATATTCACCCCAGTACAGAGATCTGGGCCTAAATCCATCGTTTTTTTGCTCACCATGCCATTCCAGTTTGGACCCAGTAATAAGCAAATCAATCTTGACCCTGTGCCCCATGGGAACAGTCCAGCCCGAACTGCCAGGCCAAGTCCTCCCTGAATTTGAAACAAGCATCCTAGGACCGGTTTCGGGGTTTCACCCCTCTTCAGCCAGGATAGCTTGATTCCAGTGGCATGGAGAGCAAAGGACTCACGTCTGAGCATACCCGTCCCACTCGGGGTGACAAATGCAAAAAGAACTGTTGATGGACAGAATGCAGAACAATGTCATACATCCACCCCAGTACAAAGATCTGGGCCTAAATCCATCGTTTTTTTGCTCACCATGCCATTCCAGTTTGGACCCAGCCATGTGCAAATCAGTCTTGACCCTGTGCCCCATGGGAACAGTCCAGACCAAACTGCCACTGGATTCAAAATAGCCGGGCTGATGAGGGTTATGACCCCGAAACCGGTCCCAGGATGATTGTTTCTGGTCCGGGGAGGACGTGGATTGGCAGTTCGGGCTGGACTGTTCTCGTGGGGAGCGGGGTCGGACTGATTTGCATATGGCCATGTCGAAACTGGGGTGGTGGAGTGAGCTAAAGAATGATGGATTAAACCCAGATCAGTTGACTGGGGGCGAGTGCTTGATTTGCTTAAACGCTCCATCCATCATCCCCTTTGGTATCGCTAGTCCATTACTGAGACAGGCGCTGCTGTACAGGTATGCCTATAAGCCATCCATATTGTTATACCTCACTGACAAGAGGTCTAAGTTGACTGATGTTGCTTGAATTCCCTTCTGAAGGCAACTTAGGCTGGCAATTCGTTCTGCACTCTTCCTATTGCAACAGTACCAAGACGGATTTGTGTAAGGCTGGTCTCTGTCCAGAGAAGCAGAGTAACCTAAATATAGGCTGTAATGTGTCCCTTTGTGATCACCAGACTCCATTCCTTCCATCACTTCGTTGTTTGTTGAAATGGGAGCCAGAGCATGGGGCAGAAGAACAAGAACAAGAAAGGAGATGTAAAGAGAGGCTAAATCATGATAGTTTCTGAAGACAATGCACAGGAAATGAAATTTGCCAATAACATGGTGGAAAGCCGGGTGGAAAAAAAGTCAAGATGGTATAGAGTAAGAGTGAGATCAAAGGTTTGTGTGGCCTGGAAACTCAGAAGAGAGTAAATCTTATGAAGATTGTAGAGGACCATGAAATGGTTGGGGAGCGCAAAAACAAAATGGTCTAAAGTGATGCACAAATTACAAGGAGAGGAAAAAGAAAGGGGACAAGCAGGGTGGATAAAGGAAAAGGGCTGGGAAGAATATATGGAAGCTGTGGTAAAGAAGAGAACTTCAGTTTTAGGCAGATTTCTTAGAGTGCATAAGAGGACCTTTAGCAGTTAATTGGAAAAATATCGTATTGTGCAGGATAGGTTAAAAGAGAAAAAAGAGGCAAGAGCTGAAAATCTTAGGAAAGGGGTTTAAAGAATTAATGCACCCTGAGAGCAGAGAGGTATAGAAAGAGCCACGACGGGGCCCAAGTACCGATCCCTTGGGTACTCAATATGAAAAAGTAGGGAAAAATAGTTAACCCAAAGTAGGAACAATTGCGCCAGATATACCAAAAGGGGCCAGGGTAGAGACCAGAACAGAGTGCTTCATACTATCAAAAGAAGCAGACAATTCTAAAAGAACGCAAAGGAAAAATAATAAGTAATAATTTAGAGCAGTGAGAAGAGACAGCAAAAAGCACGATTTTCGTTGAATGTACCAGATAGACCCCTGAATGCAGAGGAGCAAGCAAGAAGTGAGAATCAAATAATATTGTCAGCTGGCCACTGCCCTACCACCATGGTTATTCAGCGGCTTAGCTTTCAAGGTGCAATGTACATTATTTGCCCTGTTAAATGGAACAGTCTTGGAGAGCAGGGTGTGTAAAAATTAGGAAGCTAAATCTATAGTTAATTCTTTTCACTTGATCAATGCGACCCATTCACTCAGGTCAAAGTTAAAGAGAGACTTTGGGAAAGGATGACCCTAGAAAATGAGTCAGAAGGGATGCTCCCGCAGTTTAAACCAAACCAGTAGGTATCATTAAAAAAGACGATCCAGAAGATACAAGAGTTCCTGCTCATCGTGAAGTAATTTGGTCAGGTTACTCTTGAAAATTTCCAATGTGGATCATATTAATATGTTTCCTGTCACTACAACCCTGTTCTAATATGCAATATTCAATCTTTCCTTGGCATAAGTACAAGTTGTAAGAGACGCCACTTGATATGGATTAACTACTGCTCCTGCTGAGCACCCTCAAACTTCTGGTTTAAAAGTAGCCATCATGCTTTTGCCACACAGAATAGCCACCCCGGCACGTGACGTCAGTTTCTTGCTTGACTCTTCCTGTGAACGCCCGACATGGACCCCAAAACAATTGAAGGTACCAGTGTGCAGAACTTTAATTTGGGAACTTTTTAGGATGTGAGAGGAGACCACTCCACAGAATGGGGAGGTGAGTGGGCAGTGAGAAATCTGCGATTAGATAGAGTATCCCCGAGAAAGAGCTCTCCTGACGATAAGTATCTTGTTGTTCCAATGGATACTTCTAACTGCACATTCCTCACTTTAGAATGAATAGCAAACAGTACCGCCGAATGTGGAGGGTATGTAAAGTGAGCTCAGACAAAACAGTCTTGCAGTACCAAACAGGAGAAATGCCCTTCCCATCAGGCCTGGCTGATAGGGAAGTAGTGTTTCGTCAACATGTGCACTTGATGAACAAGTTACTTACCTTCGGTAACGATATATCTGTAAGAAACATAGGTTAGTTATAGATTCCTTACCTTAGAATTACCCACAGGCGTCAGACTGGATCCGGAAAGTTTTTCGCCAGTAGTACCCCTGCGCGTTGGAAGGTGGCGTCGGTAGCCTCCGCGTCCGTCGTTGGTTTCGTGGTCACCGGGATGACGTCGCGGAAGCTACATAGACGCCGCCCTAGCGCGCTGACGTCAGTTCTGTATATGACTTTCCACAACAGAAGCGCAGAGCCGTGAAAGACACTGACCACTGGTGCACAAAACTGGGGCCCTGAAAGGAAATCTTTAACCCTAGAAGTCAGTTCACAGAACGGGGAGGATGGGTGGGGCGGTAAGGAATCTACAACTAACCTATGTTTCTTACAGATATATCGTTACCAAAGGTAAGTAACTTGTTCATCTGAAAGAAACAGTTAGTTATAGATTCTTTACCTTAGAATAGATACCCCAGCAATACCAACCCCGGAGGTGGGTCTGCGAATTAAGTTCACACCAGACAGTCCTGGAGAACAGAACGGCCAAAGAAGCCGTCTCTCCGGACTTGGCTGTCCAGGGAGTAGTGCTTGGTGAACGTGTGCAGTGACGCCAACGTAGCTGCCTGACAGATGTCATTTAGCAGTAGTAGCTGCTGTTGCCCTGGTGGAATTGGCGCAAAGGTGATGGCCACCAGAAAAGCAGTTTTCAGAGTGAGAAGCCTGAGAGGACAGTTATGGAGCAGCTCAAAGGGAGTGCACATTAGATAAGTAAGAACTAAGTTCAAGTCCCACTGAAGTATTACGAAGGGAACAGGAGGAAAAAGATGAGTAATGCCTTTGAGAAATCTATTTACAACAGGGAACTTGAAGAGAGAAGGCTGACCAGGAAGCCTGAGGAAGGCTGAAGTGGCCAAAAGTTAGCCCTCAAGAGTGCCCAGAGCAGAGCCTTGCTGGGCCAAAGACAGGAGGAACAAGAGAACCTCAGAAAGAGGGGCAGAAAGGGGATCCACAGCCTTTGTTGTGCACCATGCCACAAATTTATTCCATCTACAGGCGTATACCGTCTTAGTGGAGGGACGCCTGGCTGCCAAGATTACATCACAGACTTCGGGAGGCAAGTCAAATGACGTCAACTGCCGCTGCTCAATCTCTATGCAAGGAGGTGGAGGTTGGACAGGTTCGGGTGGAGGACCGTCCCCTGCTGCTGCGACAGAAGATCCTCCCGAAGAGGCAGTCGGATCGGGGGATCGATGACCATGTTGAGCAGCTCGGGATACCAGACTCTTTGTGCCCAATACGGAGCCACAAGAATGGCTTGGGCCCGGTCGCGCTTGATCTTCTGCCCAGAGTGCTGAAGTGGTATAGGCGGAAAGACGTATAGAAGACCGCAACTCCACTCGCGACGAAAAGCGTTGCCTAGCGAGTGCCGCCTTGGAAATTCTAACGCGCAGAATTGCTGACATTGCCCGTTCTCTACGGTGGCGAATAGATCTAACCATGGCTCTCCCCACTGTTGACCAAGACCGTGCACCACCTCTAAGTGAAGACGCCATTTGTGATCTATCATGCACCTGCGGTTGAGTTTGTCCACCCTGGCGTTCAGTGAACCTGCCAGGTGTTGAACCACCAGGGATATGCCCTGATGTTCTAGCCATGTCCAGAGACGGGGCCTCTTGACATAGGGTCCACGACCCCACCCCGCCTTGTTTGTTACAGTACCACATGGCTGTGGTGTTGTCTGTGAACACCTGCACTACTCTTCCCCGGACAGAGGGAAGGAATGCCTTTAGTGCAAGACGGATCACCCGAAGCTCCAGAAGGTTGATGTGGAGCTCGGACTACGCCGGAGACCAGAGGCCTCTGATCTCCGCCTCTCCCATGTGGCCACCCCACCCCAGAAGGGATGCGTCTGTAACCACGGTGTGTTCCGGTTGGGGAAGGGAGAGGGATCTGCAGTTGACCCAATCCTGGTTCGTGAGCCACCACTGCAATTGTCGAGCAAAGCCCTCCGAGATCTGGATGCAATCGGACAGATTCCCCTGATGCTGGGCCCACTGGAACTTCAGGTACCACTGCAAAGCCCGCATATGCCACCTGGCATGATCGACCAGGCATGAGGCCCAGCAGCCTCAGGGTCATCCTGACCAAAACCCGGGATAGAGGCTGAAAGATCGGCATCATAGCCCGAATATCCCGGACTCGCTGTTCGGAAGGATAAACCTGAAACTGCGTCATGTCCAGAACCGCTCCGATGAAGAGGAGCTTCTGAGAGGGGGTCAGGTGCAACTTCGGCACGTTGATGGGGAAACGCAGCAAATGCAGGATGTCGGCCGTAGTCTGGAGGTGGGAGACGACAGCCAAGGCGAGCCCGCCTTCAACAACCAGTCGCCGAGATAGGGGAAGACTGGAACCCCTGATCTGCGCAGATGAGCTGCGGCCACGGCCATCACTTTCGTGAACACCCGAGGGGAGCTGGTAAGGCCAAAGGGGAGCACGGTAAACAAAGTACTCGTGGCCTACTGTGAACCGCAGGTAACGCTGGTAGGCCGGCATGAAAGGGATGTGAAAATAAGCATCCTGCAAGTCCAATCTCCAGGGTCGAGAGCAGACAAGACCTGAGCCAGGGTCAACATTTTGAACTTCTCCTTCCGGAGGAAGCGGTTGACGTTCCCGAGATCCAAGAAAGGACGTAGGCCCTTGTCCTTCTTGGGCACCAGAAAGTAGTGAGAATAGCAACCACGGCCTACTTATGGGGCAGGAACACGCTCGATGGCTCCCTTGGCCAAGAGAGGCGTAACTTCCTGTTGGAGAAGGGCTATGTGATCCCCCGACATGCGATGGTACTGGGGTGGCATGGCTGGAGGGATGGTCTTGAAGGGGAGGGAATAGCCCCTTTGACTATCTGCAAAACCCACCTGTCCGACGTGATGGTGCGCCAGTGGAGGAGGTGATGGCGGATCCTGCAGCCCACTGGTGTTTGATGGGCCTGGAAGGTCAGACTAGGAGGGTTTGGAGGCTGCTGCAGAGGGGGCGGTGGTGGACTGGCCCGCCCGCTGGCCCCCAGAACCACGTCAGTGGATCCCACGTCCCCGGCCACGCTGAGGTCGAACAGCTTGTGCTAGCCTGTTGTTTTGAAAGGAACGTGTGGGGGCACCCCTTCCGTGGCCACGAAAGAGGCGAAAGGCAGACCGTGCAGGGTGCGTGGTGGAGAGGCCCAAGGACTTGGCAATAGCCCGAGAGTCCTTGAAGCGCTCTAGCGCACAGTTAGCCTGGTCGCCGAACAGGCGACAGCCATCAAAGGGCATGTCCATCAAGCTGTTCTGGACATCCTCAGAATAGCCAGTCATTCTCAACCAGGCGTGACGGCGAAGCACCACTGACGTTGAAATGGTCCTACCCAGTGAGTCAGCAGTGTCCAGTCCATAAAGGATGGCGAACTTTACTGTGTCTCTCCCCTCAGCAACAGCATCGGAGAGTACAGCCCAGGCCTCCTCCGGACACTGAGGTAGCACTTGGGCCACCGTATCCCACATGGAGTGGGAATAATGGCCCAACAGGCATGCGGTGTTCACCGACCGCATCCCTGAGTTGGAGGAAGAGAACAACTTCTTCCCACATTGATCCAGCTTCTTGGATTCCCTATCTGGTGGTGCGTTAGGGAATGTGCTTTGGGACGTTGAAGCTTGGACCACCAAGCTCTCGGGGAAGGGGTGTTGGGAGAGGAAAGTGGGGTCGCCCGGAGTCGGTGGCGTCGGGAAACCATCCTATCCACAGGAACCCCTGTGTTGGGCCTGGACCAGGTGGCCAAACGGATGTCCGTGAGGGCTTCATTAAACAGCAGCAGGTGCTCCGAAGAGCTTGCTGCCGGCTGAAGCACCTCTGTCAGGAGGCTAGTCCTGACTGCCACAGTAGGTAGCTTGAGTTGTAGGGCTGTGGCCGCCCTACGCAACACCACTGCGTAAGACGCTCCCTCCTCCGTAGCCACGGTAGGAGGAGACAACATGCCAAGGTCTGGTGAGGCATCCCCCAGTTCCTCTCTCCAGTCATGGTCGTACTCCAAATGGTCAGTTAAAGGGTCACCAGACCCCTCCCAGACTTCCTCATCCTCCTCTGGCTGTCAAGCTGGCTGAAAATGGCCAGGGTGGAATACAGGCACAAAAGTACCCATCGGCGCCTGATCCGGCGTCGGTTGACGCTGGTCCGGCTCCGGATCCACATCGAGGTAGAAGCCAGGATCGACACTGTCTAGAGGTCCAGCCTGCGTCGGGTGCGGATGGAGTGCCGGTGGAATCTGAGCCGGTGGAGCTGTAATAAGGTCGACAGGCGTCGATCCAGATCCAGGCCTGGATCCAAAGGGACCCTGCGGTGCCGATGCCAGAGCCGCCAGCGTCGAAGGCCTAGGGCCCCCAGCTGAAGCCGAGAGGCCCGAAGGCGCACTGGCGGAGTCGAGCTGCCTAAAGATGGCAGGCATCGCTTCGTAGAACTGACGAAGCTGGGCAGGGGTCGCTCCCGGTCCCGGGAAGGCCGGAGTCGACCCTGACGGCTCCGCATGCAGAGCCGCGAGAGGGGCACCAACCGCACTTCTCGTTGCGTCGGCCGAACGACGAGGGGAAGTCGAAGAGCAACGATGCTTCTTCGACTTCTTCTTGTGCTTTGACTTACCTGACCCAGAGTGTGAAGACTTAGGTGAGGAGTGGAGATGGCTTTGAGATCGGTCCCTCGACCTCCCACGCGACCGGGACCTCAAACGAATCGGAGCCGACTGCCTGGCCTCGAGTAGCTTTCAGGACTGCTCCCGCAAAACCTTCGGGGCCAGGTTTCGGCAGTCGGAGCACGACTTGGGGTCATTGTAGAGGCACGCGCGGTGCGGATCCGTCACTGACATCAGTCGGGTACAGGAACCGCAGGCCTTGAAACCGTGCATCCCTCGTGCACCAGGAGTCGAAATTAGACTCGACAACAAAGTCGACAAAAGTCGCAAAAAAGTCAGTCAAAAAGTGACTAGGTGTACCACTCTCTCCGGATCTGCGCTTGCTGGCGCGGAAAAAGAAAGAACTGACGTCTGCGCGTGAGGGCGGCGTTTATGTAGCTTCCGCAACGTCATCCCGGCGACCACAACGCCAACGACCGACACGGAGTTGACAGACGCCATCTTCCGACACGCAGGGGTACTGCAGATGAAAAACTTTCCGGATCCAGTCTGACGCCTGGGGGTAATTCTAAGGTAAGGAATCTATAACTAACTGTTTCTTTCAGATGCCCACATCACAGCCTTACAGGTGTCAAGGTCAGGTACTCCACATGCCATTGTAGAGCTGCCATCCTTGGTACTGGTAGAATGGGCTATCAGCCACTCCAGAGGCTGTTTTTTGGCCAATGAGTACCAGAACTTAATGCAAAAGACTATCTGTCTTGACAAGTGTTCTTTACTGCACCGATATACTTTTTTTGCCCGAGAGAACTCACAAAAAATGTTGAACGGCCACTCAATGGCCATTGGTAAAATAAATGTAAAAGCTTAAGGCCCTTTTGGGGTCCTCCCGATGGAGTTTCTCCTCCTCTTTCAAGTAGTGAGGCGTGATAAAGAATGTTGAGAAAGTGATGTTCTGTCCAATATGAAAACAGGTCACGTCAAGAAGGCTGCCCTGTTCCTCAGCACTAGTTTGTCCTAAAAAAAAGATGGTGTAGGGCAGTTGCAATGAGAGAGCTAGGAGCTCACTCATACGTTGAGCTAAATTGATCGCAACGAGGAAGACCGTCTTAAGAGTCAGAAGATGCAATAAGCAGCTGGATATCAGCTAGAAGGGAGTACCCATGAGAAATGTCAGACCAAATTAAGGTTCCACTGTAGCATCTCAAATGTTCTGCAAGGGTACATGTGTGTTTAAGAGTGTATCTCAATAGGTGATTTAAACAAGGATGGTTGGTCTAGTAAACACAAAAGGACTGATAAATAACCTTTAACAGTGCCCTTGCATGGCCGTTCAGGGTCAAAGACACAACCAATAACAAAATAGAAGACAGTTTGGCTTGCAAAGGGTCAGCACTGTGGAACCACACCGTCCTACGAGTAAATAGACTTTGTGGAAGGGCACCTGGCAGACAGAATGGCAAACAACTTTGGTTGACAAATCAAATGCAGCAGCTTGCGTCACCCCATCTCTGTGCATGGGGGTGCAGATTGTGCAGGTTTAGTTGGAGAACTCGCTCCTGTTGGAACGACAGACAAACTTCCAGAAGAGGGGGCCTGATCGGAGGGCAGATGCAAATGCTCATAATTTCCAGGTATCAAACTTTCCTGCCCAATCCGAGGATCACTAGGATGACTTGGGCCTGGTCTTTTCTGATTTTCATCAAAACTCTTGGCAGAAGAGGCAGAGGCTGGAAGGCATGAAGAAGCCCCATAATCCACTCCAATCAAAATGAATCGCCTAGGAAGAGCTTTAGCATGAACTCCAATGTGCAAAGGTTTGGAGACTGCGCATCCTCAAAAGTGGCAAAGAGATCTAGCCATGCTTCTCCCCATTGTTGAAGAACGCCCTATGTCAATTTGGAGTGCAGCCGCCATTTGTGATTCATCAAGTACCATCAGCTGAGATTGTCTGCCTTGGCATTCAAGGATCCTGCCAGGTGCAGAACCTCTTGGCATAGGATACAGGACCCCAACCAACCTCATGTACGTTGGCATGACGACGCGTCCGGCCAAGATCAGAATCTCTGAACACCGGAGCAACATCCGGTGCAAAAAAGTGAATACAAAAATGTGCACGCATTTCCTGGATAGGAACCACACGGCAAATGACATGACCTGGACAATACTGCAATCCTTTTCCATGATTAGTAAGGATGCCCTCTTCAGGAAAGAACAACAATGGATCTTCAAAATCTCGAGCCATATCAATGGCCTGAATGATGATATACCGTGGGCAACACTGAACAATACATGATCCTTTATACTGGCGCTCTTTACGCTAGATGAGATAGTGCTCACAATATTGGTGATGTGAGTACATTGGCCGCTAACTGGTGGTGCACCTCATTCTATCACATGACATTTCACATGTTGCAAGATAGTCGCTGACGGCAATTCTCTCAATTCACCGTTAACCCACATGGCCAAATCTTTTGGTCCTCTCTCGCACTTATGTACTTGCATTCCATATTTGGCAACTTTTCCTCCAATGAGCAGGAATCTGTTTTAAATACATCGTGCTTTATCACCTTTTCGCATATGCTAATTTCAGAGAGATTCTCTCGTTCATTGTTAATACCCTCAGTAAGTTCCTGGTATTACAGCAATTTGACGCTCCTACCACCACTGTGGGTTGAGCGCTTCCTTGACTTTGCGTTAATTTCAATAAAGTTTCATGGGCTCAACTTAATTCCCAAGATGGCCGACCCCCTTTGCCGCTCTAGTCTTTCCACCAGCCGGGAAGCACTTCCTTATTTTACACCACGCCGGCGCTCCCACGCTACGGGAGCCAGAGCCACGGTAGGAGCACGGCTAAGCGCACGCCCACCCCCCGTGAGTACAGACCCTGATCTGCCTGTGTTATTTGTTATCGATGTTAACTGCAGGTATTTCAATACCCTTTCGTCCTTGCATTAGGGTGAGCTAATTTTGGCTTCACTGGCGAACCCGTACAGCAATAACTGTATCCTAGGGGGTGAGTTAACCCCTCTTGGAGTCCCGCACACACGCAGCCGTTGGCACTGTTCGAATTCCGCACTTATATGGTTGCAATTCCACAACGGCTATGAGAGCTTCCCGCGACCCTAGATCTGGGGGCGGCAGCTCTGAATCGCACTACGCGCGCTACCTGCCCCAAAACACCCGCCTCACGCTCCGCAGCATCACCATCATTACCCGCTATAATTCTATTTTAGTCACTTGCAAGCACTTGGTACTTCTGGTGTTGTAGTTTATAGAACCATTATCCCGCACTATGAACTTCACCGGAGATGCACCCTATACGCATAGCCATGGTAGCATGCATTTCACTTCGGGATGGTTCCTCACCTTAGCCACCTAGTAAGCCTCAATGATGTGCCCTTACTTTGTTCCGTGTATTGTGTTCTGTGTGTTTTTCTTTTCCTTTAGGTCTCGCAACAGTGGGTCCACCAACCCGTTGGGACCCCATGGACCCCCCCTGGTGATGTACAAATGTTACTTTCACCTTCACTGTAGTAGAGATTATTTTTGAGCACTCTCTCACCACGGTCCTGAAGAATTGCCACCGACCCGTTTGGGCATAGGGCAAGAAACATGTTGACCTTTTGATACATCCCTGTGGATCATTATTATCCTGACAGGGCTCACTTATTTTAATTAGGCTGTTATACCACCAGAATAAAATTGTTCCTTGTTGGCAGTACCAAACCTATTTTAATCCACCACACCCTGACTCACTACACTTGTTGCACTTACCCCCAACGCAACCATACGGCTGTCTCTAAAAAGATCTCCGATAAAGAGCCCCTATGCGGGAGCCCGTCGGGCATTGCAGCGCCGGCCCGACGAGGAGCACAGCCCTATGATGAAGCATGACACCTTGCTAGGTGTGTGAGGGCATTCTATAGAGACCTGCCTCTCCCCCTCCTTTTTCCCCCCTTTCCCTCCCCTTCCCTTTCCCTGAGGAACTGCACACTTTCGGTTTGACTGCTTGTTGCAGTACCACACGTTGTCCATAAAACTTGGACCAGTCTCCCCTTGATAGATGGAAGGAAGACCTTCAAAATCAGACAAATGGCCTGCAATGCCAACAGACTAATATGGAGCCGGATTGCAATCTGAGACCAGAGACCTCCAATCTTCACCTCTCCCACATGACCTCCCCAAACCAGCGGTGATGTATTCATCTCGACTCAGCTCGGGGTGGGAAAAGGAGGAGGGGTCTGCCGCTGGTCAGGCTGCAATAGAAAGCCACCACTGAAAGATATTGTGCAGTCTCTTCTTAAACCTGGATGACATCCAACAGGTTTCCTTGGTGCTGTGCACACTTAGATTGCAGATCCCAATTCAGAGCCCATATATGCAACGTGTGTAAGTGGACAAACAGGATGCATTAGGTTAACAGGCCAAGAAGCCTCAGAGATGCTCTTACTGAGATTCAGGATCAAGGCTGAAACACCAGAATGATAGCCCGAATGTCGCACACTTGTTGTGATGGAGTGGAGAAAAGTCACTAAATTGCAGTCCGAGACAGCTGCTTTAAAAGAAAGGCTATATCAAAAGAGTCAAGTGTAACTTCTACTCATTTATTGAAAATCTGTGAGAAATTGTGATATTAGTTGGTAGGGGTGAAAGTCCCACTCACATGATAAACACAGTCCTTGTCAGGGTGAACCATAAAATTCACTGTATTAACCTGTGCTTAACCATCTGGTAGCTTGGCACCAAGAAGTCAGGCTTAACTTAGAGGCACTGTGTTAAGTATTTATGCAGCACACAAATAATGAGAAAGTGAAAAAGCGACACATGAAAAATCCCACACAAATTTAAAAAAAAATTATACTAGAACGACAAAAATTGAATCATTAAAACAGGAGATACTAAATTTCAAAGTTTAGAGAAGTATTGCGCCTAAAAGCACAGTACGCCACTGGAGGTCATCGAGCCGTGCTAAACCGGGAAAAATGTATAAGTTCAGGCAAATCGCAATGGAGAGCAGGCATGTGACAGGGACCAGGTTAGTCCCACTGAAAAAGCTGTTCTCAAAGTTTGGCGTGAAGAGTTCCATTCGTAGTGGAGGAGGCCGCGAGGAGCAGGGAGAGCATCCAGGATGTTCGCTGCTGTAAAGAGAAGAGCAAGCCTGGCAACTTTTTAAGCTCAGACCATTCAAGACGGCCAGGATGCAGCTAAATATGTCATTTTAGCTAGCCTGGATGCGTCTGACTTCTTAGGGCGTGCAATGGTGCATGTGTTCTGCCCCCAAGCATGTATGCAAGCTATTGGATTTTCGGGGGCTATGCAGGTGTCTAATAGATATGCCATTTGATGGGCCTTATCTTTTTGGCAAAAAAGGCTTATTCAGCCCTTGAGCACTTTAAAGGGAGCAGGGCCATAGCACACAGCTAGGTCCTAGGGCATTTCAACACCTTTTTGACAGTTTCCTCATCAGTTTCAGCCTTTTCAAGGCTACTCCAGAGGGAGGACGTACAGGCAATGCACACACTGCAGTCACCCCCATTCCTTTCTTGGTAGAGGACAGGAATCAGGCAGACAATGCATAGTTTACAAGGGGCATCAATCTTCCCAGTCCTCCCTTCCGGCATGCGCACATAGGCCACTCAGTTTGCCCTTAGTGGTGTACAAGCACCCTGTGGGAGATAATATCCATCACTTTCTCCTCAGACACCAGTCCATCACAACTAACAGACAGGTACTCCATATATTGCAGCAGGACTATGCTCCTCCATTCCTTTCTGACCCGCTTCAGCTCTCTCTCACATAAGAGCGGCTCACAGAAGAGCACCTATCCATCCTACTGCAAGAGGTGTGAGCTCTAACATTCAAAGGGACCACTGAGAGGAGTTCAAATTCGGTAAATAGCGACTGATTGTTACTCCCGCTATTTCCTCAAGCCACAAAAGGATAGAGGCCTTCGTCCTATTTGAGATCTTTGTCCTCTGAATGCCTTCCTTAGGAAGGACACATTCAAAATGGTTGCACTGGCCCAGGGCCTGGTGCCTTGAATCTGTGCAACTGAATCATAGTTTTTGACCGGTAGAATGCGTACTTTTATGTACCCAACCAACGAACCTTCTGTCATAGTTTGGGTTCTGTTAGACCCGACACCCTTGGACGGTAGTCCCCAAAATGTTTTGCCTTCACCCCTCCCATTTTGCTGAATTTTTGTTGGAACTTTTCCCCGGTCTAGCATTGCCAGATGACAGCGATTGGCACGCTGTGCTTTTATGCTCTAAACTTTCCTGAAACTTTGAAATATGTCCAATTCTGCTGATTAGATCTTTGTCATTCTGGTATAATTTTATTTATTAAAATATCCTCTATTTTTCTAAATCGGTTTGGGACTTTTCTTGTGTTGTGTTTTCACATCATTACTGTTTGAGTGCTACATAAATACTTTAAACATTGCCTCTAAGTTAAGCCAGACTGCTATGAGCCAAGCTACCAGAGGGTAAAACACAGGTTAATTTAGTGATTTGTTGTGGGTTCACCATGACAAGGAATGTGGCTGATACCTGAATAAGGCTTCCACCCCTCCTCAACCAATAACCAAAGGACTTATTTATGAGATCTTGCTTCAATTTTAAGCTGCCGGTGCATCACTTTTTGTGACATGCCGACAACGTAAAAAATGTGCCATGTTGCGCCCTATTGACAAAGTGACACATCTAGGCAGATACATCACTTTGTAAACCCCTGCGCCACATTATACCTGCATCAGGTATAATGTATGCAGGTTGGGCGTCCCCCCCGCATCCAAGCCTCGCAGAAGTGGCGTATTGAAATCTATAAGATTTCAGTGCACCACTTCTAGGACGCTACTCCATCAAAATCTTACACCTGCCTCATTGCAGCGTAAGACTGATGCAGGCCCTTTCACATGGGGCTTGCCCCATGTGAAAGGAACATTGCTGGAGTTGCGTCACACTTCCGACAACTCCAGCAATGCATCAGTTTTGCGCTGACAGTAATACTGACATATCTGTCATTCCTTGCGACATGATGTGTCATATAGTAAATATGACGCATCCATAATGTCGCAAGGAGGGAGCACTGAGAAGTGACGCATCACTGTTTTCACGCAGCGATACGTCACTTCTCATAAATAAGGCCCCAAATTTGTTACAGGGCGAGTCTTCGATTTGGACTTGCCAAATGAACTCCATGACAAAGAAGACTTTCACGGGATCAGCACAGAGAGCAGGAGTGGGTCTGTACGCTAGATTTTGAGGGGAACTTACATGAGGTCCATGACTTCTTTCTATGTTTGGCCTGATACAGCTTCGCTTCATGGTCCCTGATCGCCTTCTGTTGCAGGAGGGCACACTTAGGGTTATGCCCCAAGTTTGGGTTTTGCCCCGAGGCCTAACGCCAAAGGCACACCGTGCGCTGGTCTGTTACTGATGTGTTTTCTACAGTCACTGCATGAGTTGAACCCTGTAGTTTAATTTGGGAACATCATTCCTTTGTACACTGGATTTTGATTTGAAATGATCAAATACTGACTGAGGAGGAAGAGGAGCTTTGGATATGCATTTAAAGGCATTGAAAGAAAGCAAGTGGCGTTGGTAGCCAGGGTTGGTGCTTACATGGGGCTGCCCTCCATCACCTCCAAAGCAGATCATTGCAAGTCAAACTTTACAAAATAGTGGTGTGCGGGAGCACTGCTAGTGAAAGGTTACAGATCCAATCTGGCACTTGGGAATATTCTAAAGTTGAGGAATCTCCTGTTAGAAGTATCAATCAAAAGATCAGCATAAAGTACAATCAGAATCTTCTATTGGCTTATCATGGCATCATCGACTGAAGATTCCTTGAAACAAGAACTATTTCCATGATTTATTAGGATGAAGAGAGAGGGTAAAATAAAATGCATTTTTACACCCTTCTTGATCGTAAAAGTAGGTTCATTCACTCACTCTAACTCTTACCTAATCCATGGTATGGAACAAAGACAAATCTGAACGCGTACAAAAGTGGGACCGCAACTTGGTCTACAAGTATGCCCATGCTACTGTTGCCCTTAATAATATTAAAAGAAGATGGAAGGTCAAGAAGGTGATTTAAAAAAATTCTGCCTTTGCTTACTGCAGTGTATTTCACTATACGTATGTAGAGACAAAGACAATTCTCGATAACCTCTTTCCCCAGGAAGACAGGATGCAGATCTTCATTGACAACCCTTTCTTAATAGAGCCAAAATTATTTTCCAAAAATATATTCATATACAAATTAAAGAAAATGAAAGACTGGATGCTGGAGGGGTTCTGCTGCTCCCTGCTTTCAGAAAATGGTTAGAGTGGCAAGAAGGAAATAAAAAGTGCTGGTCTATGATGATGTACAGAATGACAAGCACCGAGGACCAAAATTAATGGCTACTCTAAGGAGACTGGTTCTTGACCTATCAGAACCTTCTCTCGAGCCTATTATAGAACAACAAGCGAAAAAAGTTCAATAAAAAGCACATTGTTTTAGATGTTTTACCCCTCACCTTTTTAAAATAAAATCTCACAGAGGCCCACATAAAGAGCTTTATCTCTTAGTAAGAGATTTATAAAGAGGTAGAAAATTATGAATTCAGTGATGCAGTGTTGTCCAGACCCAATTATAATCATTTTCCGATAAAGGTTCACAGCCAATTGCAAGCTTCGGATGCTGTCAGGCCTCCGGGTCCATCGTTGGAATAAGGCTTACTAAAACTAGATTGCTCATTTCATATAACACCTTTGTCTTTCCGAGTCAAATGTCCTTGCTGACCCAGATTTAGCATCAAAGCCAAGTTTAATTATGGTAGGAGGCGGTTCTGGTTATGGAAATGTATTTATATGTTCCTTATCAACAACAACTGCTAGTGGCCACCTATTAACTTGTACTCCAATGAGGATTCTATCAAGGTCAGAGTAAAGTTCAATTTCAATGACAATCGGGTCACTTTCCAACCTCTGACAAAACATTCAGCATCTGCAAAGTATATTTTTTTCCATTTTCCAGGGCTAAACAGTATGCGCAAAACAAAACACTGGTAAATCCAAAAGGTTGAACCCATTGGCTTTGCCAATGTTTGCTAAAAGTAGGCTCTCAACAATAGGATGCTTTAGTCTGAAACCACTTCAAAACGCCCAAGTTGTTCCCACTATGGGGTAATGTATGCCATGTGCAATTTCTTTTTCAAAACGTTAAGTAATAACTAGCATTATGTATTTCTTTTTTGGGAATTTAAACATAAAGGAAAAACACATTTAATATAACAGCCAGCAATGGTGTGTTCATGAAAGGCAAGGATGTTACATTGCATGTATACCATAAGGGTGGAAGAGGCTGGGAAAAAACTCTACAACTTACCAGTTCCCCCCATCAACTGAAGTGCGCTCATGCAGTGCTCATCTTCCTCCTCTTCTTCTTCTTCAATGTCATCTTCATGGCTGTATGCTACTGGGCCACTCTCCACAACTACATTAGTAGGCTTTGCATCTTCTGGAGTTGCTGCCTTGGAGTTTGGCGCATCCTGGAAACATTTGACACATTGCATGATCTATGCTCCAAGCTTGATGTTCTTTTAAACTTTTACACTGTTACATCACGAAAAACAATCAACTGAAAGGGAGAGGCACATTAAATCATACATTGGCTTGAGCACCGACAACACAGCACCCCGACTTGGGTGTGTGTATCAATGTACAGATATTTGTATAGCATGAACCTAGCTGATTCAAGATCATTTGTAATAAGGCAGGAGACGTGTAGGCTCCTACTGAGTAAGGTGGCAGTGCTCTCTGAAGAGGTGTGCTTCAATCGCGGAATAGACCCATGTCAGATATTGTGAATATCCACACATAATAAACATACACACTTGAATCTAAATGGATCTCATTTACATTTGCGATGATTATCCTGAAGATATTGCATCAATCCGGTCCCTCTGGATCTGCGTTGAACACCCCAGATGTAATACCAGGTACACACCTGCTATTGACAATTGGAAACAAACAAATATTCTGAACACTTAGTATGTCAATAGGATGCTTTCTGTAAGTCTTTTGCTTCAAACACACTTGACAAAGGATTCTTTCCCTTGGCCATAAATGCAAAATCTCCTCCCACAGTGTTTATGTATGGAAATGATGTGAATAGAGCACTCTTCGCCATATCACAAACCATGTAGGTAAAAAAAAAAAAAAAACTGAACTGAACTAGGTACGGTACTGTCGGGTTTGAATTAAGTGCATGATAACTCAATCTCAAAACAGACCAAGACTTGCTTTCTGCAAAAACACAGACAGGGACCTATTATTAATAAAAGGCCATAAAATGCAAAATGTAACAATTTGGTGTGTCATCTTAGCCGCCATGGACCGACCACCCCTGCGTACACTTCACCGTCGACAAACCCAAGGCACCCAAACCAGCCCCACGCCCACCACGAAGGAACTGGAGCAAGGTTACCGATGAGCAACCGAACTCCACCCTCACCCGAGACAACCACACCTGGGCATCCGACGCCAACACCGCAGCCAGAGAACTCCACACTTGGATCTTCAACTGCGCAGAGGAGCTCGCCCGCTACGCAACCCCGGCAAACAGCGACCCAAGAAAGCCGCCTGGTTCACCACCGATCTCCATGGAGTCAGGCGCACCTGCAGACGCCTGGAGAAGAACTGGAGGAGCACCAAGACAACCGAAAACCACTCCACCTATAGGGACGCCATGACGGACTACCACAACCTAATCAGAATCACCATGAGGAACTTCATCCAAAACAAAATCATCGCCAACTCCAATGAACTCTTCAGTGTCATTCAGGAATTCACTAACCCATGCAGCGAAGCCACAGACATCACTTCGTCCCAAGACCTCTGCGACAGACTTGTATCTACTTCCAACTCAAGATCAAAACACTCTACGACAGCTTCGACCACCCACATGACGCCACAGCCAGACCACAAGAGGCATCCACAAGAGGCATCCACACGGGGCCCCCACCGACCCCTGTCCCCCGCACATCTACCACAGATCCCCAGACACCATCGCACCCAAACTACAATGCACCAGCAACACCACCTTCATAACCGGCACCTCCCCAGACGACTGGAAACGCGTAGAAGTCAGGCCCCTGCTCAAGAACTACCGGCCCATCTCACTCCTCCCCTTCACAACCAAAGTGGCAGAAAAAACAGTCAACAGAGAACGGCCGCGTTTCATTGAAAAGAATGTCACCCTCGACCAGTCCACATTCGGATTCTGAAGCAACCACAGCACTGATACCGCCCTACTCGCCGCCACAGATGACATCCGCACCCTCCTGGACCACTCCGCAGACATTATCCTACTCGACCTATCCGCAGCCTTCGACACCGTTGCACACCGCACACTAGTCACCAGACTACAGGACGCCGGCATACAAGGAATAGCCCTGGACTGGATCCGATCGTTCCTCACCGGAAGAAGCCAAAGGATCAGACTACCACCCTTCCTCTCCGCCCCCACGAAAATCACCTGCGGAGTCCCACAGGGGTCATCACTGAGCCCGACCCTCTTCAACAGCTACATGACCCCCCTTGCCGCCATCGTCTGACAACACAGCCTCAACATCGTATCCTACGCCGACGACACCCAGCTCATCCCCTCACTTACCAAAAACCCCACCACCGCCAGACTCGACTTCCAGAAAGGAATGCAAGACGTCGCAGCCAGGATGACCAACAGCTTCCTCAAACTCAATGCAGAGAAGACAGAAGTACTCATCCTTGGAACCACCCCATCAGCATGGAACAACACCTGGTGGCCCACCACCCTCGGAAGCCCACCCACCCCCCTCAGACCACGCCAAAAACCTCGGCCTCGACTCATCACTCACCATGAACCGACAGGTCAAAGCCATCACCTCCTGCTGCTTCAACACCCTTTGCATCCTCCGCAAGACCTTCAAATGGATCCCCCCTGAGTCAAGAAAGACAGGCACCCACGCACTCATCAACAGCAGACTCGACTATGGAAACGCACTCGACGCCGGCATCAACAAGTCCCTACTACGCAAACTCCAGACAATACAGAACACAGCGGCCAGACTCGTCCTCTGCATCCCCCGGCACGTACACATTAGCCAACACCTACGGAGACTCCACTGGCTCCCCGTGGAGAAGAGAGTCACCTTCAAAGTCCTCACCCACGCCTACAAATGCCAACACAACAACGGACCCAAATACCTGAACGACAGAATCAACTTCCCCGTACCCAAAAGAAACCTCCGATCTTCCAACCTCGCACTACAAGAAACCACGCGCATCCACAGAGCAGGCGGAAGATCGTTCTCTCACATTGCAGCCAAGATCTGGAATGAACTACTGGCAGACATCAGACGAGCCCGCTCCCTGGACATTTTCAGGATGACTCTCAAGACCTGGCTCTTCGGCTAAACAGTCCTGCGTACCCCTACTCTCCCCAGTGCCTTGAGACCTTCACGAGTGAGTAGCGCACTTATAATTCCCTGATTGGTGATTAGGTCTTCATGGAATAAAAGCAATTCTATTAGCCCAGGGTCCACAAGGAATGACTCATAACAGGGTGTGAAAACTGAGGAGGATCAAAGCATTCAATACAGTACACTGCACATGATTTCCAACCCAGCTTTATCAACGGCACACACGTTTGAAGGATTCTGTCAATCTAACAATGGCATGTGGAAGAGTGGTCAAAAACAGAACCAGATGGATCCACTTACACAAGATTCAGCTAGCATACACCTTGATCACATTCAAAGCCTGCATGCTTACTTTTTCTGCATACTAAGACTCCCCAAAGGAAGGCAAGAAATAATTGCAAGGAAAGCTCTGCTGAAATCTTGGAAAAAAACACCCCAAAAACATTCCTCTGACCGTTGCTGGAAGGCTTATTGAACATTAGATTGCTGAGAACTGTTATGCACCAAACACAAACTCTTTTCACCTCACTTCTAAAATAAAACGGAAGGTTGGAGAACATACTTTATGTCTGTGCACTTTGGATTATACCAATACCAGATTTTTTTAGAAATAAATAAACAATTACAATACAAGTCTTTAGCCTTGATATCATTCATGGTGATCCCCTACTTCTACACCCTCAAGGCATCACTTTCTTTGCATCCATTCTTTAAATGCAAGGACAACAATTTGCTACATCAGTCAATTCAGTCCCACAACCTTTTATTGCAACCTAAGTGAGGGATCAGCTTGTATTTTATAGTTCACATCCCTTTGCATAAGCTGGTATACTTTAAAGTAGCAGAGGTAAACAGTTCAACATACATCTTTTGTCATTGATTCTCCATCCTCTTAATTTAATCAAAACCTCGTCTTTTCTTGTGTGCGGAGTTCTCACTTAAGACTTTCCCATAACCTTGACCACTTTTCACATGATTTCCTTTAAAAAGTGTTGTATTTATTGACACAGTCTCTTCAGAGGACCTAACACTGAACATATCTGATCAATCTTATCTTTATGATTTTCCCAAGGTTGGATTTAACCTCCAGAGACTGGCTATTTTAGTGGTGTATGATCTAATACATTTTCTGTCAAATCTTGACAGTGGAAGCTTTACTGTGCAAACACTTGGAGACTGAAACAAAGACAATTTGGGGAACGCCTTACTGAATGGTGAAGCAATGTGAAATTCTTGGAAGTAGGGTGAACCTTACTGTCAGTAAATGTGTTAACTTGTGTAGGCTACAGTTGCCAAAAGAAATCAATACCAGGAGATTCAGTTGCAGTGTAAAGGAGTATCAGAAAAGATCAGGCTCACTGCCTCAGAAGCCAGTGTTAATGTAGAAGTGTGTGAAATTCGCACAATTTGCATTACAATAATTTTGCCACAAAAATTACACGAAATGCAAAAAAAACATTTACCACTATAGTTTAGCACAAAATTCGTCTTCATGTCCATTTTGGGTATTATGTGCTAAAAAAATGATACAGCAAGCGCAAGTGTCGCATAACAGCTGTTCCTGTACTCTTGTGCTAACATTTTGCCACATGTAGTGATTTCGGCAATTTCAACACGCAATTACGCGATTTTACGCCATTATAATGGCAATTTCCCCTCGTCAAACTTTAATGAAACCTACTGACAAAAGGGAAGCTGTAAATCTTCACCATTTTTTTTTAAAAAGGTGAGCTAAACAATTCTTTATTAATTCCACAACTCGAGTAACTTTTCTTTGTAGCTAAAGAAAAGGTTTGCTCTTGCTCCCAAAACTTTAAAGAACAATTGTGATGTGTATTCTCTGTCCTTCGCATTGACTGTGCGTTGGTTTTGAGAGGCAAAAGGGTACAGGAGGGGAGTCTTTCTCTCCCAGCTCTTAACTGTCGCATGCCTTCCCCATTGAAAAATCAAAGTTGATGAGAAAGGCTTTTACCGTAGGGATTGTTGGTGATGTACCGCTGATTTAAAAAAAGACATTATTGGCAGAAAAGACTCAGAAGAGGAACAGGTCTGTTTCTTTCAGAATATTGACTTAAGTAAAGTCGTCACTAGTTATTTTTTTGCAGGAGTAACCCTTACTTATTGATGTCTCAGATCAGTTTTGTTCACAAAAGCTGTTTAGTGTCTAGGACAAAGAATCCAACTTGGTGCCAATAGGTGCTCTAAGAATTTAAACATGACTAAGTTTTTGGGACTTTCATGAAATTATTTACTGCAGGATGATAAATGTATCTCTCGTAACTTTTTTATACCCATCTAACCAATTTAATATCAAAATACTGACCTAGCCATGTGCGGACAATGCGTGAAAACCACCCTTACCCTATATGTGAAAATAGTCAATGGCTTGCCCAAACATCACATTCAGAATATTTCATATTTATAGCACAATGTCTGCGTTTATCTTATTCTAATAACGTTTCTGCCACACCCTCAGAAGCACTTGGGGATAAGTATGCATAAAGATAATGAACCTAGAGTTTAAGGAAACGATAAAAAGTGAAACCGGCCTCTCCATGTACGTCAAAATATGGTGACAAGGTTTTGGAACATTACCAAAAAAAGCCCTGGCAGGCCTGCAGCGGTGAAGATATAGCCGGGTCTTGGCAGCTTAATCAGGACCGCCTGGTCTCCTAAATGGTAGTCAGGACAATCTCAGAAACATCAGTTTTGAGGCTCTAGCCCTAAAGGATGCCAAATCATGAACCCAGAAATGCTGGCTGGGGTCAGAGTCCTCCACCACCCATTATATGTTAAGACATCCTGTCACAGTAGGTATTTGACTAGTGGGTAACAAGGAGATTTGGAGTTCTGTGAAAAGGAACTGATGAGCTAATTTTAGAGCATTCAAAGTTACATTCTCTAAGTTATTAATTCTTCTATAAATGATAAGGAGAGATTTGACACTACACTCAGTCATTACTCTCTCTGAAACTACTGCAGGATGATGAAACGTTTTTATGAAAGCCTATTTTTAAGGGCTGCTGTAAGCTCTAGACACTCAATGCAGCCTTACTAAGCTGCTGTTTAACTTACAAGGCATTTTTTTTAATTTTTAAGAGTGAAAATCAGATTAATGTACTGTTTTATTGTCCTAAAGCACATAGTGCTTTTAGCAGGCCTTCTTATAGATGTTATACACAGGCTATGTGATTCATTATAATTGGATATGTAAGAGTAGTTGTATGATTGGTCTCTGGTTTTATATTGCTTCATTGTTTTTATTTCATACTTTTATGGCTCCATGCCAGCCGAATAAAGCTGATTTGACTGGTTGATTGATTAGAACAGAGCAAATGGAAAGAGGGCAAGAATATTACCTCTTGTCTCATGCCTTATTTTAGCACCATCACAGAGCAATTTGTATAAATTTCAACAAGACAGTATAAAGAGCTGCCAACCATCAATTTTGTCCTCTAGCTCAACGACGTTGGTGATGAGTGTTGAATCTTAAAAAAATTCTATCATCCCTGTTGTGGTGTTTAGCTGATAGTTCCACAATATTAGCCAAACAAAAGAATTATTCAACTGTGATATTGAGAATTGCACAATAATCCTAGTAAGGTTATAAGGAATTGATGGCCGGATGCTTGCAGAACAGAACATTACACAAGAATTCTCGGACTCCGGCCTGACAGTCATTTCTGTCACCACAGACTTTCCTAACTTAAAGAAACGAAACTATATTAACCCAGACACAGGCTGATTGACAATTACTTAAGTCTTGGTGAGGTGTCTCATACACTTATCCATTCTAGTCCCATTCTGAGAAACGGTAATGGACGATTATTTTTTTTAAAGAAAATCTCACTCCATATGGGAAACTGACACCCACTTTTCAGTTCACAGAGACTGGTTATGAACAAGGAATCACATACAACATACCTGCACGTTTGTACAACATGGAGGCCGTAAATTAATGTGACGATATGTACTCAGGAAGAGAGGGGGATGTAGCTGGAAACAGGGAAATGCTTACTCACAGAGACGACTGGAGAACTCCAATCAATCTATAGGTCACTACCCTTCTGGGTCGCAGTAGATGGAGGCAGCACAAACAGAATATGTTGCCATCAGTTCCCTGCCTGGCAATGAGTCAAGTAGTTGCACTGGTTCTTAAATGTTTACATCTGAGCCCCACTCTGTCTGTCCCCTTTTTACCTCCTCTATTTCTGCCTCTTGATTGTGGTTCCTTCTCACATAAAGGCTTTGTTACTTTATCCTTGTTGACATGTTCTCCAGTCCTGCAGGTTCTCCTTCTTTAGGAGCCAAATTTTCAAGGGCGAAAGAGTTTCCAGGTACTCAATGCGTTCAAAACTGTAAGCCTTACGCAGACCTATAAGGAACCATTGTATTTTGATCCGAATATTGCATGTTCTACCTGGTGTATTGAGCCTTGCAGGGGTCCCTTTGCTCTGGTGAAAGGGGAAGGTGCACCTTCTGAAAGCGTTACCTTTCTAGGTTCCCCCATTGAGGAAACAAGACAAAATCACAATACAAAATATAGCCAAGGAACACTCCGCAAGATCATTCTCACTGCAGCAAATGGCCAAGACACAAGATCAACTACTCAGTTTAACACGAAATCACTTATGTCAAATTTAAACCAAGGTAAGGCCACTGTGCAGGATGGCTGCCAAAATGAACCCTGAACAACTGGCTCAATGAACAAGAGGAAAATAAACACTTATTGCCATCAAATATCTGAGGGTCACTCAAAAAGTAGAAAAATCAAAAACACAATGCATACCATACTCTCTTAAGAAGGACAGACTGAAAAGTCAATGGATATTCCTAGAACTCCAGCAAATATTCCTTGTGGCCAGGAGGACGGACAACCAGTATGACCCCTAACCTTTTCCTTAGGTGAGGTAACGCGGACGCCAGAATGCAAGCTCCTCATAAGGCATCTCCACCCATCTTTGAAAAACCGAAGTGTGTTTTCATAGTATGAACAATCAAATGCACACAATGACCAACCGGGATGAGAGAGGCAAATGCACGCATCTCTCCAATCAGTCTATAAGAAAGGTATTAGCTACTGGACACCAAAATGAACTTAAGATGCCTTACAGAAGGAGAGCTAGTTGACTGAACTCTTACCTGACCGGTCTGTTATGCTGAAACAGCAGAAATGTTGCCAGTTTCATAAAATGCCCTCTGATTCAGAAGGGAGAACACACGGCCTTTCTTTTTCTGAAAAAAGATGTAATGTTCCTATTAGGCCAGTCCGTGTCTGTGCCCTTCTTCTGTAAAGGACACATGGAAGAGGGCTCTTTGAACTCAGGAGACTTTGGAGACTGAAGCCCCTCCTTGCCAGGACATTTGGAAAAGAATGGGAAAGGACATAGCACAGTGGTAAATGAATACAGTATACAACTGAAGTGTAAAGTGGAATTATATCTGATAGCAAGCTTTACTTAACAGAAAGTCTCTACTGTAAAGACAGGGAGTCCAAAAGTACCACATCGAGATATGAGGCAGGTCCACAGAAACCAAGGTAAAAAAAAGAACAATACAATGAATAAAAGGATAACCGTGTCATAGCTACAGCCCTTTAGGGTTGATGAAAATGGAACTGATGTGTGAGGCTGCCAAGGCAAGTGAGGAGGTGGGGCTAACGCTTTGAAGAGAGACACATTGTGAATTTGTGGGCCTCGTACTTCAAGTGGGTGAAGCACACTTTCCAATGCCTACTATAAAGCTGAAGTAGTAAACCAAGGTCACTGCCGTATTGGTGTACAGCAAAAACTAACTCACGTTACACGTTAGCTAGCTAGCTATATATTCAAATACATGCATGTTTTGCGTGCTATAGAGCACAGCCAATTCACGCTCTACAGAAACGATTAACAAGGAAAGTTAACATCCATCACCTTTCCATTTCTCAAAAACAAAATTGTCCACATACAAACACTGCAGTAAACTTACAAAGAAAATCTAAAGCGGCAGAGTTATTTCTTAGCCGTCCTCTCGACAAACAAAACAGGCTCTCGCATGAATAAGAAAGAGGGGAAAATGCATCAATATGCAAAATATTTTTGAACCTCTACTGGAAGGAGAGTGAGCACAAATGAGTTCAATTCAAGTCCCGTTTTTATTAATTCACAAGCTTAATTATAGTATGACCTCCTGCTAATTACCATATCAATTTTCAAGCTGACAGTTCTACAAATATGCAGATTCTTTTTTTAATGAGCGAGAATAATACAATTCAAATGTATTTCTCAAGGCGATATATCAAAAAGCTTCTGAAAATCTAATGTTTTCTCTCCAAAATAAGCCTGCCACTTACATACTTTATAGAAACAAAGGAGCATTTTATGATTACCAATGCATTCATCATTTACACCAGTGCCCTTCAGCAAGGACACTATTCCCCATTTTAAAGTAAGACATCTGCAGCAAGGGGGAACTAGGATAGGAAGACAGATGGCAAGGTCATTGATGGCAGGGTAATTTGCCACAATGGACCTTCTCTTTTCTGCAAAGGAGACAGGGAACCACTTGATGCACGGTACAGAACAAACATGGTCACATAGTGCTGTGCTTCATCCAGCAAGAACTTAGTACAAGCATGTGAACTGTCCTTTCCACCGCACAGAGACCAACATCAATGTTCAGAGGTTACTAATGAGAAGCAGCTCTCGAAGGGCTGCTAGTGGTTGTTGTAATCTGCGAAGGGAACGTATTACATTAAGGACAATGTGTTGTCTGTTAACTGGTCTCTTCCCGACTGGTATCTGTACTGCAGATTCCTAACATCTGTCCAGAGCTACAGAGAGTGCCTTGGCCGAGGAATTTCCAAAATATGTAGTTGCGGACAGTGGCGTAGCTAGACCTACTGTCGCATGGGGCGGCCCCAAAGTTTGGCGCCCGGGTGCAGGTAAGAAGGGGGAATAGGTGGCGGCTGACGGGGACAACTTGCTCCCGTGGTGGGTGGTAGGGGTGGGGCTGGGGGGGTGGGCGTCGCGGCAGACTTGGGGAGAAGGGGGGATGATGGTAGTCGAAAGAGACAACTCCAGCTGCTCCCCCACCCCCCAGCTACGCCACTGGTTGTGGGAAAGCATGCTACTTGCCAGAAAGTGCTTCAGTGCCTCATCAAGAATACTAAGCGCTATATAAATGCCAATAGAACATAGACTAATGTTTGGATTAACATGTAGAGCGTGTACCTTTAGAAGGTCTCTCCAATAATGTTCACATTATTACAAGTGCTAAGGTCTTTGCAAGTGACATTTTGCTACCTCTGCTTTAGGCGATGGGTAGCCTTTAACATTAGTTATAATAAATCTGGCACAGAGTCTTGGGGGCGCTTTTGCTGCCCACCTGCTGTATCCTGAATGACGAACCAGCTTAAATAGCGACAGGTACTGCAGCCAAGACACCGATGGGCTGGTTATCGGAAATCCCATCGAAGCCTGTAGTGTTGGACAATGGTGTGCAGGAAACATAACTTGAAGTCTAACAACTACAACTGGGTTTCTTTCAGGCAGACCTAGTGAGTTTTTTTGTTGTTGCAGAAAACGTGGTTTAAAAAAATAAAACTTGCTGATTCGAAGATACTTGAGATACTGCTTCATGGTGCTGATCTTAACTTCATCTTTGTGAATCTTCATTCCGCGTAATCTTTGTGTGGAAACACAAGCAAGCACATAGAAAAGAGACACCTAATGCCGGAGGTCAGGCAATCTACTAAAAATGAAACAAAGACAACCACGGATCTCCCTTGCCAGGATTTTTTGTTGAATCCCAAATATTGAAGGAACTGAATATCTATGCCACAATTTGGAGACACAAAATATCGAGTAACTCCATAACTATGATCTATGTACCTTGAAAATAAATATACATCACCAAAATACGTATATGTGGTGTTAGGCATATAGAAAATGTATAACAACTTATCTTTCAATATTGTGGTAACGTTATTCTGTCCAGTTGATGTTCGGGATTTGACATTCCCAACCTGCACCTGCTGAACCTGTATCTTTGGATACTTTGTTCTCTCTCTCGTGTAGGAAGCGATGTATGCCGTGCAGAGCTCTCTAAAGCCCATCACTTGCAATTGGTACTTTCCATGAGCATCCCTGAATCTCTCCTTCACTAGTTAGTAATGTGGCCATTGTGCAGTTTGCCTGGCCTAGAAATGGCACAACTCATGAGAGCGCATCAGGACAATGACCAGTTACCAGGCAACCAGTGAAACAAAATTCCTGTTTGAGATGGAATTTTGCAGTGTTGTAAGTGAACTCGATATTCTGTCTGCATCACTCGCCCTTCATGAAGGGATACAAAAATTGACATTTTAAAGTGCCACATCACTGGCTCGACCTCAGAGCTGCAAGGAATGATAACTGTGACGGGGACCAATGTATCGCCTCCAGACAACTCCTTATTCAGCAAGTCTTAGAGCGCGTAAGGGTGGGTGAGGGAGGGGGTGATTGTCACCCTACCTCTCTAAAAAAAAAAAAAAAAAAAAGAAGAAATATGTTCTGGGACCACAGTTTCAGTAGATGACTTAATGGATGACATGTTGGGATTTCAAAAAGAATCGTAAGTGGAGGTTGGACATACACCATCAGAAGAGGATGCACTTATATAAGGCTGTTTGTAATACTCTTTGAAGGGAATGGAAGGAAGTTTCAAATCGTGGTTTTCCTATTTTTTGTGCTCATGTGCTACCTGAAACAAGCATTTGCAATGCAATAGGTCTCGCATTATTAAAGTTTGAGCTATTGGTGTTGCATTATTTAGCAATGATAATAGCTCAAACTTTAATAATGCGAGACCTATTGCATTGCAAATGCTTGTTCGTGGTCTGTCGTCACTGCCTGTCACCAATGTAGGAAAATTGCTTTTGTGTACACTCATTGAGAGGGCGTGGCCTACTTGCCAGTAAAGGGCGGAGCTTGGCCGGGGACTTCAGCTGCTGTGCTTGTCACTGAAGTTGGAGGTAAGGAAAGTTCAGAGTCCTTGGAGGTACGCACCATGGTCGGGAACTGCTGCTGGGTGCAAACAGGAGTGTTGAGAGGCAACACTGTACCCTGGGACAAAGAACTTCACCAGGCCGGGGGCCGCATTACCGCCAGGCGTAACGTGAAGATCAACAGGAGAATAACTCGTGCTGGGCACTTACCAGACCTGGCCACTGTCTCTTCTGAGGCCACCTTTCACTAGCCCTTAATACAAGCTGGGACTGCGCGTTGTGTTGTTACACCACAAGGTGAGCTGTCTCATGGAGATTAGCGAGTCCTATGCCTGTGAGCTGGCCCATGTAAATGTGTCATCCTGTGTAGCCTAATAGCTAGAGCGGTCCACCTCGAAGGTGGGGAACCGGCTTTGAGTCCCGGCAGGGGAACTCAGCATCCTGTGAATGAAGCAAATTGCAGCCGGCGAAAGCTGACCACATGCGCGAGCGTGTGGTCAGCTTTCTGAACCCCCTACATGAGGTCTCGCGCTGCGCGAGCAGGGCTGCGCACTGCAACATCACTCTATTGCGTTATTTTACCTTGATGACAAAAATTTTAGAAAAGTTTGAAAGGTTACTGTGATTATTGCTTGGTATGAACCGTCGCTAGTGATTGTTTTGATTCGATATTGAATGCATCTTGAAGCTTACATGTCGCTCCCAGTCAATGCCTGATATGACCATTCACTAGTCCTACCATCTACGTGACTTTTTTATTTGATATGGAATGCATTTTGGTTTTCATTTAATGAGGCATCCAGGATTACTGCATCGATTTTTGATCATGTGTTCCCAACTATGCATTCTGAGGTTCTCATGAATGACAGCCAATCGCTCCTCCGTTTACAGAGATCATTACATATTGGCCGAAAGCTGCTATCTCGCGCATTGCCCATTCTTGAACCAGTTGGCCAGCAGTCCAAAACATTGTGCCTAGAGTGTGCACAGTGTCTTTAAGATTAGAGTAGCTATCGGCCTGCTGTTGTGGGGCTGCTGCAAGCAGTCTCGGGACCTTGTTGTGGATGTAATGAAGAATGTCCAAGACTCATTTTCACCCTGGCATGGGTTAAGTGCCATTCAAACTTGTAAGAGCACCCGAATGTCGAGAATAAAGTACTCGTTATCACCTGGTATTGTTGATGGGTGGCGTTGGTCTCTAACACAGATACATTTGGGCTGGGATTCTAAACATCCCATGTGGGATGGCCACTGCAATGTATTGGTATGCATACACCATTCTTGCTTTGCAGTATTTTATAGCTACCTCAGTGAACAAAGTGTGCTACACTAAGTGGGATACCAGCTGGACTATGTTGCGTGGTTAGAGCAGGCTACAATGGGTGCAATGACCTTTGTTGTGCTGTGGTGCATTGATGGTGTGAACTCCACCGGGTGAAGGCCGTTGTAGTGTGGTGCAGTGAGAGTGCAAACTCCTCTGGATGGGATTCCTTCTGTGCTGCGCTATATGAACAATGCAGTCTTCTCAGGTTGATAAATGCTTTTGTGCGGTGCATGGAGTGTACAGAATCTACCAAGTGGGATACCCACTGCAGTGTTTTTTGGATGCTTTTGCTGTTGTAATGTTACGTAGTTACTTCACTTGAAACTTATTTCACTGGGTGGAATGTCTTCCATGTGCTTTCTTTCTAGCAGGTTGAAGGGCTTTTCAAAAGTGTGGCGTGTCCCAAACTTAGGTGCAGGTTTTTTCGTTCCCCATTTTGTTGAGGCTTTATATGGGTGTGGTGCACAGATGTCGGGCACGTGAGGACCAAAGGTTAAAATGTTGCCTCTTGGGTGCAGTAGGTTTGGTTGCAGTGGAGTGACAAGCTGTGTTACTGCTGGTTGTTTAGGTAAGGTGTACTGGAGTATAATTTTGCTTATATTTTGTCTAAATAGACTATGTCCTATCGTTATTCAAGCGGGATTAGTAACTAGGAGTGTGTATGGGCAATGTTTTTATTACCAGTGGTCTAGTGTGGTAATGTGTATTTTGTCTTTGTTCTTCTCATAAAGGTGAAGAAATTAGTTACTTGCCTGTAACTATAGTACCATGGTAGGTATAGACAAGAAAAGGCCTGGGCCTCTTAGTGTAGCAACCTATCAGTCATTAATAAAAAAAAGACCAAAGTTATGTCTTAACCAATCAGTCTCTAGAACACTTCTGAGAATCCCAGTACCTCTGATTTTCAAGCACTAGAGCTAATGTAAGTATACTGAGACAGGAAAGGTGAGCTGCGCAGGGGAGGAGGGTGTGTCGCATGCGAGTCTATGAAAGCTTCCAATACTGGAGAACTACAGTAACAGGTAACCAACTAATCTCTTACTCCAGTATTGGAACTTTCATAGATTCACATGCTTGAACCAGAATAGTTAGCAGTTCAGCAGCACGTTTACATTAGCACATAATTCTCCCAAAACAATAACAGCACTCATGTGCAGATAAACAATATAAATGAATCATAACACCAAACAATCAATAATTAAAAAACAATGTTAATAATAAGAACAGTCATAATACTTAGGCAATGTATTCATCTGTGCATTAAAATAGGAAACCATAGTTAACCATGGAAATGTGCCTACAGCAATAGTGGTAGGAGGGTAGACAGGGATGGCTCACCTTAATTAAAAAGATGACAGAGCAGTACTTGGCCTACCGTCATATCGTTGAGAACTGCTGAATCCAAGCAGTAATGTTGAGTAAATATAGGTCTGTCTGTTTTTCCACGTTGCTGTACAGCAAACTTCAGGAAGCGACACTCCAGCAAATCAAGCTGTAGAGGTAGATATAGCTGTAGTGGAATGAGCTCGGACTTGTGAAGACAAGGGTCTGCCTGCCTTCTGATGACAAAACTGAATGGCATTTGATACCCATCTAGAAATACTCTGCTTGGAGGGTGGGAAATCTTTTCTTGGAGCGCTGTAAGCAACAAATAGTTGAGAAGTCTTGCGAAAAGCTTGCATTTTTTGCAGATAAAACTTAAAGTATCGCTTGACATCCAGCAAGTGAAGAGCCTTTTCTGCTGTTGTCGAAGGATTTGGGTGTGGAGAAGAACTCCATCAGTCCTTGAACTGCAGAAATGGTTACTTTATAACGAAATCCTGAATTTTGCCAACTCTTCTAGCTGAAGTTAAAGCGAGTTTCCAGGAAATTGATGACCACTTTGTGCATTGGTTCAAAGGTCATTAACTGTGAGAGAACAGTGATAAACTGCCACGACGGAGGTGGAGGCTTAACCGGAGGGAAAATACGGAACAATGCTTTGAGGAACTCCTTGATGATTCTAGAAGACCATAACGGTGCAGAAGAAAGAGATCTTCTAAAACGGGAAATGGCTGCCAAATGAACGTGTATCGAATATTGCGCTAAACATGACTGCGCTAAATTTAAAAGATATGGCAGAGCTTGCTCCGGAGAGGAGGAGAGTCGATTTATATCAGTTTGTTTGCACCATACACAAAACCTTTTCCACTTGAGGCAGTAAGTTTTGTTTGTACTGTCAGCCCGGTCCCTGGCTAGGATCTCTCTACACTCCCTTGGTATGTTCAAATGTCATAACTCATGGAACTCAGGAGCCATGCTGACTAGTTGGAGTGCCTGGGTTTCGGATGTAGAAGATTGGGAAGAACTGCAAGCCGAATGTGTCAATCTTGGGATAGGAGAAGTAATTCTGTGTACCAATGTTGACGCGGCCAGGCTGGAGCAATGAGAATCAGTTTGCAGGCTCTGCCTTCATCTTCTCGAGGACTCTTGGGAGGAGAGCAATTGAAGGAAAAGGGTAGGCAAAGATGCCGGACTATGCAATTGAAAAGGCACTCCCCCATAACCCCGGTTGGGGATGCCAACTAGCATAAAACCGAAATTTGCAATTCTGGAGAGCTGTGAATAGATCCAGGTCTGGTCTGCCCCAGCGAAGGAAGATCTTTTTGTAGGGTCCACTGGTGCAGTTCCCACTTGTGACATGATGAGCCTGCTGAGTGTGTCCGCCATAGTATCTAGTTGTCCTAGAACATGCTCCGCTCGGAGGCAGATATGGTGTGTTATAGCCAATTCTCATATCTTTTGCGCTCATCTGGAAAGCGGGTGAGATCTTGTGCTGCCCTGCTTGTTGATGCAGTGCATCCCCCCCCATATATTCCATACGGACGAGCACTATTGAATGCTGTTTTCTTGGACGAAAAGCCTACAAGGCCAGATGCACTGCCTTCAATTCCAGTAAATATATGTGGAATTGACTGAGTTTGGTGCCACCTGCCCCCTACTTGGAGATCCTGGAGATGAGCTCCCCATCCTTCCAGGGACGCATCCCTAGTGATTATTAAAGGGGCTGTTATCTGTTGTAGGGATATTCCAATTGACAGATGCCACCACTCTAAGGCTTTAAACATGCGTGGAGTACCTTTGATGATGTTGTCAAAGGAGCTGGTGGACTGTATCCACTGCTTGTCCAGTTCCTCCTGAATGGGTTGCATTTTGAGGTAACAGAACGGGAAGAGCAGTATGCATGATGACGTCATCCTCAAGAGTGACTTGTACAGTCAGACTTAAAGAGACTTTATTCTTTGGATGGAACTTGTTAGCATGACAAACCATTGTTGTTGTTCTTCTGTGGGAATCGCCTAAGAACATATAGTGTCTAGCTTGGCTCCTAGAAAGACAATAGTTTGCAATGGGTTTTGTTTGGATTTTTGTAGGTTGAGAGTAAGACCCTGACATAGGAAGAGAGCTGTGCAGGCATTCGTGGACGCTAGCCCTATTCAACCACTCATCCAGATATTGAAAGACTTGATGGGAGTGTTGTCTGAGAAACGCTGCGACCAGGCAAGGGACTAAAATCTTGGGTGCGGACTTGAGACCAAAAGGGAGCACCCTGAACTGGTAGTGACGTCCGGCAACCATAAAGCTGAGATATTTACTGTGCTTTGGGTAAATATATATGTGGAAATAGGCGTCTTGGAGGTCTAGGGTGGTCATAAAGTCGCACTGGTTAAGGAACTTTAGAACTTCCTGCAATGAGACCATCGACACTACTGCTTTTTCAAATAGATATGGAGGTTTATGAGGTCTAAACTTGGTCACCACTGCAATAACTTCTTTCTGATCCAGAAGAAACAGGAGTAGAAACCTTTGCCCCTTTGGGAGACAGGGACCTTTTCGATTGCCTCTTGTTTACGTGCCTTGAGATGCCTCTGGAGGGAGGGTTGGGGTGGGGTTGTAGGTGGTTTTTGGGAGAAACTCCAGAGTGTATCCGAATTGTACCAGGCATAGAACCCACTGGTCTGTGGTAATGGGTTGCCATTAATGGAGTTAGCTAGAAATGTTTCCTCCAAGGTAGATGGTAGAAGGAGGAAGAGAATGAGGAATTGATGCTGGAGCCTGTAAAATATCATTGGCAGCAGTTGGTATCCTTGCCAGCACGTGGTCCTTGTCCCCTGTTCGATCTGACATGAGAAGATTGAGGCAGGTGTATTGTTGGAACTGAGGACTGTAAGAGTGTGTATTGGAGGAATAGGAAGGGTAACGGTACTGTTGATGCCCCCCTCCATAGGAAGGTTGTCCTCTTCCTCGAGATCCGCGAAAAGGAGTTTTCCGGAATTGCAACGTCCCCAAAGACTTGGCAGTATCGGTGTCCGCCTTGATGGTTATGAGGGACTCCTCTACGTGATTTCCACAGAGGGCTTCACCATCATATGGGAGGCCCAAGATCTTATTTTGAACTTCTGGATGGAATGAGGTGGCTTTGAACCACCCATGTCGCCTGAGAACTGCAGTGTCTGCCAACTGTCTGGACCCTATGATGGCAAAATCCATGGCTGAATCTAGAATCTCACTAGATGCTCTTTCTCCTTCACGTAAGATCTCTTTAGCCTCCTCAGGAAGGTGATTGATATAGGGGGCAATGTATGACCACATCTGGCAGTCATACCGCCCTAAGATTGCTAGAGAATTTGCCGCTCTCACTGTTCGCACTGACATGGCCGAAAACCAGTTGCCAATGGAATCTAGGCGCCATGCATACTCATCCCGGGAAGCAGAAAGAGGTGCCGCAGGATTTTTCAAGCGACGTTGTGTAGCTTGCATGACAACTGAATCTGGCTTAGGGTGCCCCGTGAGACACAATGGTGCTTCATCTGTAGTTTAGTATTTCTTGTGAAGGCTTGGAAGTAGCGCCGGTATAGAAGCTGGGGTTTTCATGCTCTTAACGCCTTCTTACCAGATGCAGTCTATTATGGGTATAGCCCTGACAGATTTATGGAACGGTTCCTTAAAATCATTTAGAAAACAGTCAGACTGTTTAGAAGACATTGGTAAAGCAAATCTCTTTGCTGCACGTTCCAACAGATTCTGGAATCCTCCTATAACATCTGGAGGGAAATCTACCAGAAGAGGTGTTGGTGATGCAGGAAGAGACATCATATAATTTTCCCATTCTCTGGCAGTGTCACAAAGCCCTCCTTCCTCCCTCCCTTCATCTGAAGAGATCGCATCTTGGAGTGGAATTGACTCTGGAGTATTTGGGACTGAAAGTACTGTTGGAGTAGTTGTTTGTTCTGGTAGTCCCACTGGTGGAGATGGAAGTTTGGCAGCAGGCACTGAAGGTGGGAAGCATCAGCGTTAATCCTCCAACATGAAATGGAGGCCCGAGAGTAAGGCTGATGGCATTGTTACCACCTCTTGTTGATACTGCTGTTGGCACGGCTCAGGCTGCGCACAATCAGCCTGCCCATAGTATTCCTGCTCATCATCATCAGGGTGACACTTAACTGGCAAGTCAGATGGACTATAGGTATCCCCAAAAAGACCTTCCTCTTCATAATCTTCGGTTTCTGGGAGATGAGTGGGCATGATTTTATTGATGGTAGTATGTTCTGGGGCAATCACAGTAGTTTTGTATTGTTTGTCTTGTTTTTCTGTAGATGCACAGCTTTTCAGCGGCGGCGAACGGCTCGTCGATGATAGCGATCTGGCTGTCAACAGGGATTTGGGCGGCGACAGTCTTCATCGAAGGGTGGGCTTCCATTGACGGTTATGTCTCTGTCGATAGAGGTGGACTCCACCACGACGTCTTTGCCTCCGGCGACACCATCATCTTCATCAATGACGGTGACTTCATCAACGATGATGTGCTTAGCAAGCGTGGCTCCGCCATTGACGAATGCATCGTAGGCTACATGAACTGAAACGGCGACGAGTGCTTTGTAGACGGCAAAGAGTTCACTGGCTTTGATGACGACAGTGGAATGGTCGACGAAATCGGGGGCTACCTCAACGATAGAGATGTTGTTGACAGAGATAGAGCAGTAGAGAATGTAGTCAACGTCTATATCCCAGAAGTGCAGCCTTTAGTCGTCAATGGTGCTGACAAACCATTTATCGTTGGACGAGAGCTCGTCGACTATCTGTCTGAAGAAGGTTTTTTGAATGTCATTTTGAGTCTTGGAGGTGGTGTCGCAAGCTCAGATACAGTCTTAGAAGTCAGATTTTTTTAAAGACCCTTTTTTGTGCTTGAAGATGCCGTGAGAGGACTTTTTGGTGCATTTACTATGAGGCTCTTCAGTTGAGTGTGACGGATCCCTGTCCCTTTTGAGGGAAAGAAGTAGGCTGCTCACTTTTCAGAGCCCGACACAGGATAAAACCTGGTTTTCATTTTTTGGAACTAGATGACAAGACGTCACTGAGAGTCTTATTATAAAAGTGATACATATTTTGCAGTCTGACACTTTGTGGGATGGGTACAAGCAGTAAATGCACTGTTTGTGAGGACTTCTACATAAAACCTCTTCTTCATGCAAGTGGCACACTCTCTGAAGAGAGACTTTTTAGCCTTGCCTGACATAGCTTACTCAAACTTGGTGGAAAATAAACAGATATAAAGAGTGAAAGTTTAGGTATGTCAAAAAGAATTTATCTATCTATATATTCTCCCCCCCACCCCCGGAGTTTTATACAGCGCAAACTTGGCCTGAACACCAGTTACGTTACACATGATCACATTAATTTTTTGTTAGGTAGGGGGGATTAAGTGATTTGCCCAGAATCACAGGATGTTGAGCGTCATTGCAGAGACTTGAACCCGGTTCCTTAGGTTTGAGCTCGATAGCCCTAGCCCTTTAGGCCAATATATATATATATATATCTATATATAGATAGGTATATCTATCTATATATAGATAGATAGATCTATCTATATGTATATAGATTACTTTCCAGAAAATCTTCTGTCAGAAGTTGTAGATGTGAAAAGCTGAGCAGAGCTCAGAGGAGACTCCCTAGCACAACGTGCGGTAGAAAATATGAGGTACTGGGCTTCTCTCAGGCGTGTTCTAGAGAGTGATTCATGCTGATTAGTTCAGACATAACTTTGATCACTTTTTTTTAATAATGACTATGATAGTTTGCTAAACTAAGAGGCCCAGGCCTTTTTAAGTCTATACCTATCTTTGTACTTCTATGTGAAAGGTACCAGGCCCCCATCATGACTCCCGGGAAGGATTCAAGCATGTGAATTATGAAAGTTACAATACTGGAGTAAGGCGTGTGGTACTATGTGCTAGGGTTGTCTCTCCCTTGTTGGTCTGTGTAGCTCTAGTCTCTGTGGAATGTTATGATGCGTGTAGTGTTGAAGTGGCAACTGAAGACAACATCTCCTGCTCCTAGTGGAGTATCACTTCTCTACCTCCGAAGTAACTGGAATAAGTACATGGAACACAGACCGTGCCTCCATTCTTGATACACACCTACCTGTGAAGGTTGTTTCAGGACACCAAACATTTTTCTCTTATGATTTACAGAACTAATCTGTTATCTTCCTTTTGAAATGTAATACACTCTACACTAATTGAATTCCAATAAAATCCCATTCTCATCTGGCAAGATAAAGTGTTTGTCTCACCCAGGAACCTGCTGTATTTTTTCACAACGAATACTAAGTGAAGGATATAGTTCTAGATAATGCACCATCCCTTTAAGGCCCCTGAAGACTTCCTACACTTCAGAGTCAGTCTAAAAATATACATGTACGATTTCCGAGTTGCATACTTAGTGGGGTTTTTTTTCCGTTTTTTTTTTAAACTTTATTTTTAATTTCAGGTTACAAATCAGAACATCATCAAGGCAGAGTTTTTCCCATTTGTTAGACATATATATTGTTAATCATTAAACCACAGTTTCGGCTCTACGTTGCGCACAATTACAATAGATCTAATACAGACCCCGTGGCACCCATTAAACATCCTCCGTCCTCCCTATCAGTCCCCCTCCATGCTCTCTTCCGCCTGTTCTTTTGGTGGGTCACAGATGTTGCCTCTGTATTTATTCCATGCCCCCAGATCTTGTTCCATTTTTGGGGACAGCCGCGGTTAATAAATACTGTTCTTTCCGCTACCATGGCCGTGTCCATGTCTTTACACCATGCGCTAAGCGATGGCACCTCCATCGCCCCCCATTTCTGTGCTATATTACGTTTGGCTGTCATAATCCCCAGCGTCGCCCAATCTTGCGCCAACTGTGTTGCATACTTTGTTTTAAAACGTCACGCTATTTCTGAGTGTATTGATGACCACGCAATGGGACAAAAGCCTTAGGCTCTTGAGTTGGAATGTTAACGGTCTGGGGGACAAAGTAAAACGCTGCACTGTACTACAGAACGTCAAGAGGCAATACCCAGACATAGTGTTCCTTCAGGAATCGCATCTTGTTGGTAATTCCGGTCAGGCTATGAACAGATGGGGCTATAGATTGCTGGTGCATTTGGGCTTTACTACAGGTTCCAGGGGAGTGGGTATTATGCTCAAAAGGTCCTTCCCATTATCCGTACAGCATAACTGGACAGACAAGCTGGGCAGATATGCAGCCATCTCCGGGCAGTGGGAGGGCAAAACATTGACGTTAATGACCATCTATGTCCCACCTGGCCTGCAGGACCTCACTTAAGAACCTGGGGGCAATACTGCTGTTGTTCCCAGAGTGCCACCTCATAGCAGGGGGGGGACTTTAACTCTGTAGTGTCGGGAACCGTAGACCGCCATCCCCCAAGAGATATTGGTCCCTTGCGGCGATGGCTCTCTGACTTTATCGAAGCACTGGGACTGACGTGTGGAGGTCGTTCCACCCTCTAAGTTGCCAATACACTTTCCACTCAGGGGCGCACAACAGCCTTTCACGCATAGACTACCTTCTTGTGTCTGCATCCCAGATAAGCTGCGTCGAGAAGTCAGACACTTAGCAAGGGGTATATTTGACCACTCCCCTATCTGGGTGGAATTAGTCTTGAACGAAAAAAGGGTGGGTAAGATCGCACCAATTAACCCCTGGTACCTTCGGCACCCTGTGGTCAAGAAGGCTCTCCTCCTAGCCATAGATAGTTATTTCCTGGAAAACGTAGGTACAGTGAGCTCACACCAAACCATCTGGGAGGCTTTCAAAACTGTACTGAGGCGACAGGCACTTTCACTTATTGCAGGGGTACGGAAAGAAAAGGTAAAAGACTTGATTCAAGTGGAAACAGATATCCTCCGGCTGGAGGAAGAAAGCGAGGGGGGAGATCGAGGGAGATAAATTACATGAGCTCAAGCTCAAGAGGGAGGAATATAAGTCCATTGCCACTGATATGGCCAAAACTTTAGGTAGGAAAAAAGAAGGCAGGATATATGATTTGGGGGACAAGGTAGGGAAGCTTTTCGCCTGGCTCGACAAGAGGGAATTGGCAAGCCGGCTTGTGCCAGAAATCATAGATGCACTAGGGGGAAAATAACAGACCTACAGGCAATTGCAAACGAGTTTGCCGAGCATTACCACCAGATATACCGAACTTGCTCTGCAATGTCGTCGGAAGACTCACGATCGCTGCTCTCTGACATACAACTTCCCGCTCTGTCTCCAAAGGAGAGGGAATCACTTGAAAGCGCTTTTACAAACGATGAGGTCACGCAGGCGATAAGAAACCTCCAGTCCGGGAAAGCACTGGGCCCAAATGGCCTGCCAATTGAATTGTACATACCTAAGCCTGACTCGATCGCCCCACACCTACGAGCCATGTTCGAGGAGAGCAGGAAGGTGGGACTGCTTACCCGTGACCAAAGGGTAGCAACTCTGGTGACAATACATAAAGAAGGTAAGCCCAGGGATAGTTGCTCATCATACAGACCTATCTCCCTATTGAATGCAGAGCCCAAGATCCTGGCCAAACTGTTGGCGAGTCGCTTGACCCAAGTCATAAGTAAACTGGTACATCCCGACCAATCGGGCTTTATGCCTAATCGTAATACAGCACTGAACCTGAGGAGGGTACATGGTATGCTAGGGAAACTTGATACGATCCAAGAGGCTGCAGTGGTGGTTTCTCTAGACGCTGCTATGGCGTTTGATACCATCGAATGGCCATACTTGTTTGCAGTCCTGGCGAAGATGGGATTTGGACCCGGCTTTATGGGGTGGTTGCGGCTCCTCTATACTGAGCCCCTGGTACAGGTGGTGGTCAATAACAAGAAGTCAGAGGTGTCTGGGTTGGGTCGTGGGACACGTCAGGGCTGTACGTTATCACCATTGTTGTTTGCACTCTCCCTTGAGCCATTAGCGGCATGGATCCGCAGAGACCCAATAATACGTGGTCTCAAGTGGACGGACACATGGGAGGACCGCATCTCCTTATATGCAGATGACATTCTTCTTTATCTTGCTTCCCCTAAGGCCTTGCTCCACAGTGTTCTCAACATTTTTACGAACTTTGGGAAATCATCAGGGTATATGATCAACTGGACTAAGTCTCTACTGTATATCCTCAGTGGTGATCCCCCACCCCTGCCAAAGAACTGCCCGATTCAGGTGGCCCAAGATGGCTTCCAGTATTTAGGAATTTTTATATCGGCAGACTCCAAGACACGATATGACCGCAACTTGGTCCCCCCCTCCAGAGATTGAAAAGAGATGTCACACATTGGAGGGCATTCCCTCTTTCCCTGCTAGGTAGAGCAGCGCTCTTTAAGATGATGGCGTTGCCACGCTTCCTATACGCATTTCAGAACTGCCCTCACTTGGTTCCAGCGCGTTACTTTAAAGAAATTGAAGGCCTCCAAAGAGTTGCTCTGGGAGGGTAGACCCCATATAGCCCAATAAAAGCTAGTTTTGTCCTGGTATGATGGAGGGATGGGTCTCCCAGATACTAAATAAAACTACTGGGCCGCCCACCTGGCCGCATTTAACCACTGCATGCATCGGAGCTGGGATGACCCAGGGTATAGAATGGACAAATGGCTGCTTCCGAGTGGCATCTATAACATGGCCCTCTATTTCAAAACACAAAAGTTTCTGTTAACTGGGCCAACCAAACACTCAGTGCAGATTTGGCAGGCAGCAAACAGGAGCTTAGAATGGGAACTGAAACTTACACGTGCCACTCCTCTGTGGGACACTGAACAGCTCGGCACCCTAAGAACCTTGAAAGGGTTTGACAAATGGGACCTGAGCGGGATCTCAAAGGTCGGAGATCTATGGAGGAAGGGGGAGGTGGTGTCATTCGCCTCCTTGAAACAGGAATACGAGTTAGTGGACAGAGAATATTTCCGTTATCTGCAGGTGCGGCATGCACTAATATCGAAGCTGCCTAAAGGTGAATCTCTCCCAGAGTCCTTGCTGCGGGAAGATAGGTTACTAGATGGCTACATGCCCACAAAAGCGATCTCCCTAACATACAAAACACCTCCGATCCTCTCAGCTTGATCAGGGGGCGGTGGGAGAGAGATGGATTAGAGCTTGACGACGAGGAATGGCAGGAGGCAGTATCCTCCCCGAGAGAAGTTGCGATTTCCTCCAGACTCCGCCTGGTTGAAGATCTTACATAGAGTTTACGTGTCAGGGTCCCGACTCGTCAGCATGGGAAGAGTGAATGAAGGAATGTGCAGGAGGCAATGTGGGCAGGAAGGCACATTCATGCATATATTATGGGACTGTGGATACATCCAGAAGTATTGGAAGGAAATGCATAAGTGTATGAATGAAGTTCTTGGGGTACGTCTCAATCCTGAAACAAAACGATGTTTACTGAATGTCTGGGAACCCACTGATTTAAACAATAAAGGTAAAATATGGGTCACATTGGGCCTGATGGTGGCTAAGAGGAACATTGCCCAGTTGTCGGGTTCTGGAATGCTGCCTACAGTAGCAACTTGGAGGGCGGACATGGACAGGTGCATGATCAGAGAAAAGACAGTGTACATCGCACGAGGGTGTCCAAACAAGTGGTCCGCAATCTGGGGTAAATGGAACGAATACAGGGGTAATATATGTGTTCCACCTGTTGTCCCCGCCCATGATGAGCCTCCAACGCCCAGAGTCCTGAATCTGAATGTGGCACTAATGTGATTTATCACGAATATTTTGTTATTGTAAATGAATACTATATTTGCCCACCTTTTTGTACTCAGAAATGTCGTTTTCTCTCGGTTCAATAAAAAAAGTTTAAGCAAAAAAACGTCACGCTAATAAGCATTCTGTGCTTAAGTGAGTTCAGGCCTATGGATGAAAGCACTACATAGCTATAGAAGGAAGTAGCAATAAACCGCTTTACCCACGCAAATTAAAAACTACAGGATGGAGCAATACCATTATATTATTTATATCAAAGCTAATAAACCTGAAGATAACCAGAGGTTTGCAAAGGTTTAAGAGAGTTTTCCCTCTGCAATAGTCACTCAACTAAATTTTTTAACGCAGGATGTAAGAGGACACTTTTATGGTTGGCACTGTGTTTTGAAACCTTTAAATGTACTGTCATTTCAGTCGGCGGCTAATGCTTTGCCGACTGCATTTAATTATTCATATATTAAACATTTGAGAAGACAGATTATGAGCGTCCCTCATTACGTTCCACTACCAGCTCCTAAGTGGTTGTATTTTTAATAGAAATTATAAAAGATTTAAATGAATCTTCACGGACTGAAATCATCCACAAAGTTAGATTGCCGCTCGCTCCAAGGATATTGGGATCCAAGTCCTTTGCACAGTGTAAGGATTTCTAAGGCCCTAGAAGTGTCATTTCAGTGCTGCTCTTCCTGGCAATGGTGCCACGTACAGGGGCAACCTGGTATTTGGCACACTAAGCAGCTGTCTAATACTGACATAACCTGTAAGAGGCCTGGTGTGTGGAGGTAAATGTTTTTTTCTTGACAAGTCAATAAATATCTATAGTTTGTGAGTGCAGAAATGAATTCCTCTCTTGTGTTACTCTCTTCCCCACCTCGATGGACTCCGCAAGTTCTGGGAATGGTTGGACTAGACCAATCTCTCAAGGGTTATTCGGAACCTCTCCTAAGTGGATTCCCCAGGTATCACCCATCAACAAAAGTGCTACATAAATGGAACAACAATACAACAGGAGACGCCAAATGACAATGTCACAGATCAACAACCTTACTTGCACCTATACTGACTTTCTTTGTACTTATATAGTGATTTCCACACCACCAAGCTGCCAAAGCGTTTGTCAAATGTTGGATCAAATATGTAAACTTTCCAACAATGAGTCCATTTACAGTTTATGATTCACACGCAGTATCAAAACATGGTTCACCCTTATGGCAGTAATTGTGGCTTTATCAAGGCAGAAATAGGATTACAAGTGAAAGAGTTAAATGTTGACATAAAAACGTAACAAACATATAGATAAACAAGGAAAACACTAGCTACATAATTGTGATCACAGCAAACAGTGCTGCGCAGCACTCCGTGAAAAATGTTCAGCGTTAAAATGTTTTTTTTTGCTTGGGCGATTCTTATTACAAAGATAACTTTGCAGTATGGTATTGTGTATTAGAATTTGATTTTTATTATTAAATCTTAGAGAGAGAAAAAATCAGAGACTAGTGGCAAACCAATACGTAAAGAATGAGCATATATAAGTGTGCCATAAAAAGCAAGCATTGGCAAAGTCCAAAGGTCTCGCGTATGGGACTTATTGGCTTTGCCAGTAGTTCTAGCTATTTTGCACAGCATCCACGATGCTAAATAAAAAATAAAATAAAGTTTACAACACAATTTACTGTCATTTTGTAGGCGACACCTACAAAATTCTGCAAGCACTTTTTCTTCAATTTTGTTTGCCAATCGCAAATCCACGTTCGAACGATAAACAGGAAAAAAAAAAGTAGGTTGGGCGGGGGAAGCATCGCAGATGGGGCGGAGGCAACACCAAGGTATGACAGGTGGGGGGCAGAGAAGAGTGGAGGACGGATGAAGGAGGGCACCTTAGTAACATGAGGGTGGGTGCAGGGGGTGAGCAAAGTAACACTGAGTGCAAATCAAAACAGAGAACAGGAGGGGGAGGAGTGTCTGAAGCAAAAGGAGTAGGGGATAAGCAACACAGGTGGGGGATTCAGACAGGGGTGTAAGAAGACAAAAGGCATGGGTTGGTTGGGAAGCAAACAGAGTGAAAGGTGGAACCGAGTGGGGAGAAACCCATTGACAAAAAAGCTTAGCAGGGTAAGGGAGATTAGCATGCATGTAGGAAAGCAGGAACAGGAGTGCAGCAGAGGGGAAAGAGCACACATGAGAGCCTGCTGGAAAAGCTGTGCACTTTAGTGACTGCTTAAACTAAAAGAAAAATGTAGAGCCCGAAAGGGAGAAGTGTAAGGACACAAGACTTGGGCCATCGTCCAAGGGAGGGGCAAACAAATGAGGCCGCAATTAATATCACAAGGGCTAACAAACAAGACGCAAGCAAAATGAAAGTGGTGATGTAACAAGGGCGGCCTCTAAGCCCACTGTATGTACCAAAATGTGGCAAGCAAAATCTAAAAAGGGGGGAAAAAATTGAAGGAAAATTAAAATGTCCTGAAACAGTCAGCTTGAGATTGCATTTTTGTTTGCACAATGAGCACTAGCTGGATAGTTTTAGATTAATCAAGGACATTTTTGGCATGTTTTAGATGCACAACTGGCTTACCTGAACAAGTAAAGAAGACTGATTTTGAGTAGTTTGCAAAATCTGGGTTCGGTGTATTTAAAGAGCCCTCTGTGTGAGTTCTGAAGGTTGTTCGCCATCTTAAACGTTGGTGCATGTATAATTGCAGGTGTCCAAAATGTGTGCTACATCATGTCACGTGATGCATCACTGATATTTGTTCAGTGTGGCAGCCACCTGGAAGTGGTTGGTGCTTGCATCATGGCGGCTGTCCAAAACACATGTCACGGCATGTTATGTGATGCTTGTCTGATGTTTGTTTATTGTGGTGGCCATTATGTAATGTTGGGGCCCTGGGTAAATAATTTAATAAAATAGAATATTTATTTGAAGGGAAAATTAGTACAATGTGTTACCATTTTGCGGCAGTGAGTGTGACGTGTGTATATTACTGAGGCAACTATCATTTAAGATTTGTATTACGTACCCTCATGGAATTTATTCATAAAACGAATGCCACTGTTTTAGAAGTGAATGCCTTGGGTGTTAAGTGGAGAGGTGTGGCTCACTGGTTAGAGGCGGCAGATCCGCAAGCAGAGAATCGGCCAGGGACCAGGGTTCAATTCCCGACGCGGCAGGGTTGTGGACCAGGGTCAAAACGGACTCGATAATTCTCGCCTCGGTACCTACTCTAACCAGGAACACACTCGGCAACTCTGGGCATTAGCTTGCCTCATCTCCACAACGGCCCCCCACATTCGCCGGGGATGCCTGGTTTCACCTTGGAGATACCCAGGAGGGACCATCTCACAGGGATAGCCAGGACGGGTTCCCCAGCGGTCTACAGCGCCACGACGCCTCAGGGCAGCAGTGCGCTTTACAAGACACATACATTTACATTTACATTTAAAAGAGAACACAAGTTAGTTTGTCTGGTTTAATGACCTGGTTCATTATTTTAGTAATAAAGCCCCATCCATTAACCTGATGGCAGCTTATTTAGCCTTTATTTCAACTCTCAGTAGCTCACTGCAACTGCACCTGATTTTTAGGAACTCTCCTTCACATATATTTCTGATCATGAGTTTTGGGTGGCAGCTTTCTCTATTCAGGATGGAGTAGGCTGCTGAATTTTTCCTATGAATCTTGGTATGTAGCTGGTTGTTGTTGATATAAATTCTAAGGCCCAATAAGGTCACTCTTGTGTGCTATGTTTAAATTAAAGTAGTTGATGTGCATTATTTCCAAATATTATTTTATTTGATCTACGACTCTTAGGCAGATAACTAAGATATTGTCTATATATCTTTTCAGTTATATAACCAGTTATGTGAAATCTGCAACGTCATAATTCCAGAGCTATTCTCTTTTTACCTGTCCCACAAGGAGATAGACATATGGACGAGCTATGTGGCTCCCACCACTGTGCTTTGATTGTAATCTAGGACTTATGTAAAGCTCTCTAATGCTCCTGGGTCTGACTTCAGAAGAGCACTGAAGACCTGGCTGTTCGACTAATCAGCTTATCCTCAGCACCTGGATAACCCCAGGTGTGATAAGTTGCGCTTTGCAAATCTGAATTGATTGATTGGGTCGGGTATGCCCTAATAAAAAGTCTAAAATCAAGCCTGCAAAAAAAAAAAAAGTCACCTGGCCACTTGTGAATTTTCTAAAAATAGATATTGTTTCTTTTCTAAGTTATTAGGTTTCTACAGTAAAATGTGTCAGGCCACACTAGTGTAGTGGTGCTTATCTGTGGAGCGGCGTGAGTGGGGAGAAGGTGATAGCTGGGTATGTGCTTGTGCCTACCACCTTTGGAGGGGTTGGTGATAATCAATGAGAGTGGTATGTTCTTGGAGATTTAAGTGGGACAGGGTTGGTTGAATAGCGGACTGGGCATCTCGCTTTAACTGAAGGAGGCCAGGGTCCAACGTCTGTTGGTGATCTTCATGACGGTAAGAGTAGGCTGCATGGAGAGTGTCCTGTTGTTGAGCTGATGTTTCTGCATCTTTGATTTTCAAACAAGGAAGTATGTGTGGTGTTACAGAAAGCTTGAGCTAGGGTGGTCTTTGTGCACTCCAGGATGGAGAATTCCAAGAGGAGTCTATAACGTTCCTTGGTAGGGAATTTGGTAATGAAAATCTGGTTGGAATAGTGGTAACTTTCTGCTTTTTTTGTCAATAATTTGTTAATTCTAATGCGTTGTTAAGATCATTTTAGTCAAAGACTTATTTTATTGTAGTTGAAGTGCAGTGATCCTCATTTTTTTTCTTCCTTATCCCTTCTTTTGAAAGTGGTCTAAGGCAACTTGATGTGGTCTCATGGAAGTCCTGAAGTGTGTTCCTCTAGCCCCATCATGAGGCTCAAGGAAGGGAGCACGGATTAGGTAGGGCAAGATTCCTTAACTTGTGAATTCTCCCCAGGTGTCGGACTGGATCCTGACGCCTGGGGAGAATTCACAAATTAAGGAATCTGCAGCTAGATGACTCAATCAGAAAAACCTAAATTGAGGTCTCAAAAGATAGAGTATATCATCTCTAAGTTTGACAAGCTTATTGAATTGCTGCACTGACCCATTTAGCCGTGTCACCCACTGTCTAGCTTTTATGGAGCTTTTGAATCGCAGGTATCGAAGTACAAAAATTGCCCCTTTTGCACTTCCGCCACTGAATTGTCATTGTAAATAAATCCTCTGTCTCTACGTTACCCATCACTTTAATACACATATCTACCATGCCTTGAACTTGTTAAGAGTCTGATTATAAAAGATAAATATGGGTCTGCAGAATGCACCGAGGGGCGACAGTCCTGTGAAAAGAGGGCTTACACCCTCCATAACACAGCACAGGTCATAAATTTTTCCAAGCAGCCCACAAGCGAAATCTTCTCTGCCGTAGTCCTAAGTATGCATATCTTTGCATTTCCAATGCATCTTGATCCAGTAAATCTACCAAATCTAACTTCCCAGAAATAAGATCCTAGAATCTGCATTGGCAACATAATGAATAACAATAATTGTAAGAGTGCTTTCATCCTAATGTCATATGGCAGTGTCATAACAACAATACGGCATTCCACTTCTTTACATCATCTTTTAATGCAACAGGGAGGAATATTAAGGTTTTAAAGCTAGTTCACATTATTTGGTGTTAACACCACCAAATACTGAAGCTTATATGTCACAACTCCCATCGTACTACATGTGAAGACCAACATACCCCCATCCATCATTTCTGTCATAGACATTATATATACAAGCTGAGTTGACCCAGGCTATTAGCCACGTTCACCCAGTGGCATACGTACATCAGTCACATATATAAATACACTGGCAACAGGGTGAGCCGATTCACAAGAGTATTCCAACAGGAAATGCCCGAATTTCTTGCTAGCTCTGAAATGATGCTGGCAACAGTTTTTTCATGGGGCAAAAAAAGTGGTGGCAATGACCGCATGTGGCTAGTTTCCCTGACAAGATCAAAGTATTTCAAGGGAGCCAACACAAAGCCACCACTGCTACTCTTAAGACGTGCATAGTGTTTACCTATACCTGAAAGCCAGACCCCAGCAGAAATAGACAAAGTACTCCACGGAGTATCAGTCACTCAACCCAGTAAATGCCATTTTGCTATCTGGTAACAAACTATATACACTGTGTCTTCATTTATGGACCTGTAGAATCAAATCAATCATTTTCCAACAGGTAATCGCTCTCTCACAACCACATATGAACCTAACTTGAGCCCAAACTGATCTTCATGAGTAGGTTTTGGTACTTATCATTGGCCAGTACTCTCCTCAGGAGTTTTCAATCCGCATCAAGGAGGCTTGTAGGATCACATTGCACTGAGTCTTTCGCTATGCTCGGAGACGACCACAAGTGGAGAAGTGTGGCTCAATGATTAGAGCAGCAGACCCTGATGCAGAGTTCTAGCCCGGGACCAGAGTTCAATTCCCCGCCTCGGCGGGTCTTGGGCTCAAAAATTCCATGGACCTGATAATTCTCGCCTCGGTGCCTATTCCAATCATGGTGTCCCACTCTGCAACTCTGGGCAATAGCTTGCTTAATCTCCACAATGGCCCCCACAACGCTAGGGATGCCTGGCCTCCACCTTGGGGGTGCCCAGGAGTGGACGCCTCACAGGGAAAGCCAGGATGGGTTCCACAGCGGTATTCGTGCAAGCGCCTTGAGACCCTTGCGGGTGAGTAGTGCGCTATACAAGTATCAAATTTATTTATTTATTTATTATTATACACTCTTTTACAGTGGTAAAGCGTTTCCCTCTAGGATTACATGGCCAACTTTACCAAGGGGGTGAGTAAGAGGGAGGGAGACCAAATACCTCTGAATTGCATGTAAAACTTTATAGTAAACCCAACATAGACCAAATATTTGTATGTAGACTTTTCTGGAGAATATACCTTGCACTATTCAACTTAATACAATAGAGCTTTATAAATTAAATACAGGTCGAATACTAATTGTAGAGTATCTTTATATGCAAAATACAATATTTTCTTTTCTGATAACCTATTAAGGAGAAAGTAAAATCGTTCACAAAACGTTAAAGAGTAAACATGCAAATTTGTAATAAAGTTCATAATCAAATACCTGCTGGACTGCAGTCTTTTTGGCGGGTATGCCAGAAACCATTGGCCTCATTCTGAAATTAATAAAAAAGGTTTTGTTATGAAAATATTTGAAAGAATCCTTAACACAAATGAAGTACAAACATCACTTGCTGGAAAGAAAAGTATATCATTATTGAACAGTATTTTAAATTTAAGAAAAGAGAATGACCAATTCCACAAATATGCAGCAACATCCTTGCAAAACACATGACAAGCACCGCTCCAATTCTTAGACTATTTTAGAATGACGTCAATCAAACAAACAATAAAATGAAGGGTGTGAAAAAGGACACTTGAAAAAAATAAAGATAAAATGTTTACTCGTAATATTAACCGAAAAGTTCAAGTTACTTACAGTAGTCTCTCATGTACTCTTAGTCCGACTCCACTGGCAAAGTATGCAACCTCACCAGTTGGGAAATTTGTACTTTTCGCTTAAGACAAAAGATTAAACCTCTGGAAGCCCAGATGCAGGATTTGCTCCACACTATCTGGGAAGTTACCACCACTCACTCTCTGTCACCAGCTTATCTTCATGTCAAGCTTTCTCCTCTTTGTATACATCGGTATCAAATGTTTATGGAGGAAAAGCAACAATAAGTGGTTGGTCAACTCTAAGATGGAGGGATCGCTGGGAATAAAATTAGTCAAAATGAATACATTGTTTTTCCCTAAATCCAAGCCATCCTTCCTCCAGAGTGATGAGATGATTTAAAAGAATCCAGAAACTCTGCTTCAGAGAAGCTAACTGCTATAGCACTTTTCTTGTCCAAATATATTCTTCAATATGACTTGAACAAATTCAGCATCCCACCAGGAGGATAAACTTTAAGGTGGCAATTTTGCAGACACATCCGGTGGAACACACCATCGGAAAAACACCAGTTGCCTTGGTTCTCTATAAATGGCATGAAAACAGAATAGGAGAGCAAGCCAACTGATCATATATATCATTTCAAATCTTGAGACATCAGAATGCAAAGGATGCCTTTGAGAGCAGATTGTCACAATTAAAGTAACCAGATTTTATAAGATCAAGTAAAATTCAGAGCATCTCCATAAAATCCAGGTGAAAACGGTACTCTGCAACCATATTTTGATTTGATGGGGGATTTGGGGAAGACTAGACTACAGATTAGGAGATGTAAGCAAAAACAAACTCTCAGTTCATCTGAAGTCTGAGTTATACACTGTAAAACATTTTCACAAACATCTAGTCTCCACAGAAAAAAAATATATGGCTTGTTTCAGGAAAGATACTGTAACCCACTTGGTCGACATTGCCACAATGAGGAACATGATCTTTCACGATAATGTCATGGGAGGTGAAAAGTCTGATAGTCTTATGGAGTAACCTGGTTAATAAAACACACCAAAACCAAGAGTGAGGTCTCCAAACAGAAAATGTACAGGCAAACGAAATGAAAAAGTGCTACATGGCATTTTGCATAGAGAAACACTTTTTTAAAGGAAAGCCTAAAAGTGCCATTGGAATTGCAATTAGACTTCACCTGGATAGCCATAATGGGTAGGTGGAATCAAACGTTTTTGGGAGCAGGTAAATCTTAGGAAAAACCTGGCATTTGTAATTGTGTTGAGGGATTTTATTCCTGCCCGCCTTTGGGATTTCAATGTACCTTCAATGTATACCAAGAAGGCAGCGGTGCAGACAGAACGGATATTAGTTGTAAAGTAGTCCCTCATGCAGTTGAGCATAAGCGCTCAATTGGAGGAAAAAGGATACACACAACCAATAGCATTTGGTGAGGAATGAATAGTCCATTGGGCTGAGCCAGGAAGTCGTTGACAAAGTCACAGACAAATTGTTGGAAGAGGCTGGTGGAAGGAGGCCAACAGTTGGAAGAGGTGGATCCAAAGCCCACTATGTATATTGTAAGCAACAGGTCTGCACTGTCAAACCCCAGACTAGGTCACATGTCAGCTACTAATAAGATTTAACACTGTCTCTTGTGCAGACTGTTATTTGCAGTGGAAATAAGGGAAAGAGAGGAACTGGAGGAAAAAACACATAAAAAGATAGGTTAATTTACAAGCGGTCACAAAAGCAGCTGGGATCTTCACAAATGCAAGAAGTGAAAAGGTTGCATCAGGCATTGTCTGTGGACATAGGCTTATCTATTGTCTGTTTACACCACCGCCTGAATGGCAGAAACAATTTAATGGTGTGCAACTCCCACTCATGAGATTATAGCATCACCCATCAGCAAAGAAAGTGACATCACTGGATCTGCTCTCAACCATCAGCACAGGAAGTGACATAACTAGATTTCCAATCATTCACCTGCACAGGAAATAAAATCACTGGTTTCCCGCCAAAACCATCTTTAAAAGAAGAAGCCAGGCAAGAGGATTTCATTTCCCATCACCCAACAATGAAGGGAGTGACATCACTGGATCTCCAATTATTCATCAGTACAGAAAGTGACATCACTGGATCGCCCATCATCCATCTGCACAGGAAGTGACATCACTGGTTTCCTAGCCTCAGCACCCTGCGATCCTGCCCCCCTAGTATGACCTACTTAATGACAGCTGCAATGTGAACATGCGCAGTAGGTGTGCCAAAGGTGCACCAAAGGCAAGCCCATCCGTGCCTAGACTGTGCCCCGGGTCAGGACCCCTGGACCTCCCTCTACCAACTGATATCCAGCTGTGCTTCTCCATATTATCCACCCTGGTTTCCACCTGCCGCACTGCTGCCATACCGCATCACACAACACGGAAGGAACATTCAAATGCACCTCCTGCTAATTTTTATGCACTCTCCCACACACTAGACCCACCACTCTCGCTTCAACAGGATCCAGCACCCCACATTCACACAAACCAGTCACCCACTCAAGCTAACCTGGACTAAACATCACCCACACAACACGCCACACTCTGCTATATGCTCCTAAAACCTTGCTCACTCACCAAACACACCACAGAAATATAGGACCTACTACCTGACCATGCTCCAGATCTGCTCTTCCTCACAGAAACATGGCTAAAACATACCTCTGCACTGGACATCCCTACAGCCATCTCAGCTGGCTACAAGATTGCCAGGCAAGACACTTAGAGCAAGCCCAGTGGTGAAGTCCCCATCATATTCAAAGAGACCATCCTCTACATCACCTACATGGACACTCCCACCAGCTACAGGGAACAACTCACATTCAAGGTAGGCATTACAGACAACTGCTCCTTGGGTGCAACCCTTGTATACAGACCATCGGGACCCCACACTAATTTTGCCAACAACATCACAGACTTTGTTTCACCCTTCATCGTCACTGCCAGAACCATCATCCATTCTCCTCAGCGACCTAAACTTTCACCTAGAAGACTGCACCAACTCATACTTGCAGCCCTTCTAGAAAACCTCAAAAACCTTAACCTCACTCAGCCCATTACCAAACTCACCCACACCGCTGGAAACTTATTGTACCCGATTTTTCTCACAATCTGCATCACAGTCAAAACATCAGCAACTTTAACCTGGACAGACCACCCCTTTATCAGTCCCAGAACACCAATTCACCATAGACCAACCACCACCGGAACCGAATGCAGCAGATGAAAAAGCATCACAAAATAGTAGTGGGTTTTGGCCCTCTCTGCACATCAGCAACTTGCTAAAAACCATCAAGAACTTCGACAGCTGGATCACAGAATGCGGTGACATTCTGACTCACCTCAAGCGCAACCCAACAACAGAAGCCTGACCACAGGCCAACTAGTACACAAGGGAACTCAAGTGACGAAGCACCACTATAAGCATCTGGACTGCAAATAGAGAACATTTAAGACACCACTGATAAAAGACAACTTCGAATCAGACCTGAGACACCACTGCCAGCAAATAATTAACACCAGTGCACAACTCTTGCAGATCGCATCAATGCCAGCAATAACAGCAGCAAGGAAATCTTCGCCATCAAAGATTTCACTACACCCCTGCCATCTCCAGCACCATCACTCCCACCCAAGACCTTTACAACAAGCTCTTGGAATTCTTATGTAACAAAATAACCTCCATTTACAGCATCTTCATCCCTCAATCAGACACCGTCACCATAGCAGCTCAAACTTACATCACGGTCGAAGTAATAACCATGACCCTGTTGCCTGCCATAAGCACTATCGAAATTGATGCTACCATGAAAATCATCCATTCGGGGAAGGGGGGGGGGGGGTGCATCTGACCCTTGCCCCACCACTCTTTCATCAAACAACTCCTAGCAATCAGGAAGGCACCGATACCCATCCTCAACACTTAAATACACTCAGCCACATTCCCGGACATCTGGAAACATGCCACCATCATGCCCCTGCCCAAGAAAACATCTGCTGACCCAGCCATGCTTTCCAACTACAGACCAATTTCCCTCCTACCATTCCCAGAAAAGCTCTAAGAGAAACTAATCAACCAACACCTCAATGACCACCTCAACAATCAACGGCTTCTTAACATCACGCAGTCCGGATAAAGGCTCAGCTAGGGTACAAAAACAGCATTCATCGCCGCGACAGACCACATCCATATGACCCTTGACAAAGGAGAAATGGCAGCCCTCATTCTCCTGGACCCCTCTGCAGCATTTGACCCAGTCTCACACCCTATCCTGCATGAGATTGGCATCCATAGACCCATTCTCCGCTGGCTCGGCTCACTCCTAACGGAGAGAACACAAGATGTCAGCCTGGCATCTTACTCCTCGGACGCCTGCAAACTCATCTGTGGAGTGCCTCAAGGTTCATAGCTCAGCCCCACTCTCTTGAAAGCATACATGATCCCAAGATCATCCACGCACACATCATCAACATTCTTTCCTATGCCGATGAGACACAAATCACACTGTCCCTCTCGGATAATACCCCCAACACAAGAAACGAGTTTGCCACCTGCATGACCGAAGATGCTAACTGGATAAAAGCCAAATGTCTCAAGTTCAACACCGACAATACAAAAGTAGTGATCTTCGGCAAGAACACCTTACCATGGGACTCAAATTGGTGGGCAGCCGAATTCAGACCCAAACCAGCACCCATTCCAAGAACCCTGGAATAATCATTGACAGCAAACGAAATAACAGCACAAGTCAATGCAGTCACTGCATCCAGCTTCCACATCCTGAAGACGCTGAGAAAAAACTTCAAATGGCTCCCAAGCAATACTAGAAAGTTGTCAATCACACCCTAGTCACTAGCAAGTTGGACTACGTGAACACCCTCCATGCTGGGATCACCAAGAAACTCACAAGAAGACTACAAACCATCCAGAACTTGGTAGCAAGACTCAACCTTAACCTCCCACACAGAACGCACACCACATCTCGGGGAGTTCCACTGGCTCCCAATACACAAATGCACTCATTTCCAACTCCTCTCACACACATTCAAGTTACTATACAACTTAGGGCCCACCTACCATAACAGTCACCTGGGATAAGACAAGCGTTTTGAATCACAAAATGGATGGTTGTTCCATCCCACAAAGGTTTATTTTCCCTCCATACAGAAGTCAATGCCAGGAACCATCAATATATTGCCTAAATGCCCATCAATGCCCTGGTTTGCCCCAAGTATCATCCACATACCCATAAATGTCATGAAGAGTCCATGGTAGCACCAATAGGTTGCGGTTAATTTGTGCCTGTGGGTGCTGATAGACCCAACAGGCACTTATATTAGGAGACGGGCACACGTTAAGCTCTCCCCACAGATGGCGAATTTGTTAAAAAAAATCAAATCTTGGTTGCTCGAACTTGCTCCACTGTTTGCCAACTAGTCCCATGATTACGCCTTTGCTTTAATTTTCATGATGGATGTCTTCACCGTCACTGGCCGCCAGCCGATTTTCCTTTGACTAGCAGCTATAATGGCTCAGCTGGATGAGAACGGGCCGCTGTGCAATTGCTCCCTGCAACTTCTGAAATGAAGTACTGCACGTGCCCAGTACCACCTGCCCACCAGAGTGACCATATCTCCCTCGCTTGAAGAGGGCCTGCATCCAAGCCCCACTTGCAAGGATAGGGCTGGCAGACTGCAGAAAGGGACTCGAGACCTGCAACTTTGACGGAGATACAGCGTTCAGATACCTCTAGGGTGACAGTGCTGCGCTCTACAAATGCTGTCTGATTGATTGATTGATAAGATGGTCTTAGACACTGAAGTACAGACAGTTAGGTTTCAGTTTTCATGTGCTGTCGAAACATAGTCCATAGTGTCAAAAAGAATGAGTGGAAAGGTCGAAGAGGAGAAATCTAGTGAGTTTGAAAAGAAATGGGCGAAAGGAGGAAGTTATGTGATCATATCTTTGTGTGCATAAAATGAGAGATTTGTCAAAGCATAGGGATGATGTTTTCATATCTATTTCTCATCTATCAGTCTTGTAATTCCTCGAAAGTCTGCTGGTGCTATAAGGGCACATGGAATGACAAGAGTGGAAAGGAGGGGTGCATGGTGCCACTATAAGTATATAAAAAAAAATACAGAAAGCAAACAACAGAGGCATGGGCTGCGACAGGTGCCTGGGGCTGGGGATGCATGTGAGAGGGATTTATTCACCCACCGGGAGTTCCGGGGTCCAGTGACCAAGCCAAGGTGCAGCTTCCATGGAGCCTGGGCTTGTACTGGGAGAGGCAGATGTGACCCCTCTGAGACGGGAAGGGATATTCCCGTCACAGACTACACCTTTGCATATGGGATGCAGAAATTTTTATTGGAGGTGATTTGACAGCGGAAGAGGGTCCAAGCCAGGGAAAAGTGAAACGGGTAGTTATTGCTATCACTTTGGAGAGACACTGTGAGCAAAGACCGGAAATGTAATGTGGTGAGGAGCATTAGGTGTACCAGAGTTCCCCTCCCATTTCCCACAGGGCTACAGGTTCTCCTCCTTCTATCACCACAGTGCAGACTTCTTTTCCTTTAATATAACGCAGCAGGATCAGCAATCGGTCTCCATCCAAGTGCTCGGGTGAGGAAGGCCTGTTTATTTCTCTCATATTTTAGGGCACCACGTCCTCTGCTGTCACCCTCCCGGTCTCTGTAGTACTGCAGCCTGGTTTTTCTAAAGTCACCTAATTACTCCTCCAAACTTCTCTCACCCACTATTCTAATCTCGGACCACAGATGAGGCCAGAGTACAACACCTTTGGGAGGGGTTTGCCAGCTGCTCTGACTTCACTCCGTGTCAGACCTCCCACAACCACCAAGATAGAACTCGTTGGGAAAATTAAATAAACAATCTCCCATAACCAACACCACAGAATATCTGTCGGGGAAGCAATATCATCCCATGGCACCAATCGCTGATGGGAAGTTGAATGCACCAGAAACATTTAGAAAGAGTTCACCTGCACAAGTCGGCACAACTTGTTTTTTTAATGGCTTAGTTCCCAACTTTGAAATTGGGATCAAATTCAGGATTTTCCTACTACAACACAAAGACAAAACTGTGTGACCTTGGGCAAACCACAGTATCCCTCTCTTCACATGTTCAATAAATATGCAACCCGGGAGTGCTTAGAGGCAGGCTAAACACGTATGTCAAGAGAGATAGGAAAAAAAGAACTTGACTGTTCTATTCCGCATTAAAGTACCCAGAGCTGGTTTTGTAATTGTGCGAGTGTCCTCGTTCGCTGCAGAACTGCAGCTACACTTCCTGTAGATCTTTCCATAAATAGCAGCTCTTCTATAGATTATTTTTTGTCAGGTCAGGGTTTTGTGAGGACAGACATGGCAAGTACTTACCGGACATTTGCTTGCTGGGCCAGCTGAAGCATTAAACCACATATATCCGCAGTCCATGGCTGTGGGCCAGGAGAATATTAACAAGTTTATTTCACAGAAGATCAATTCATGGCTATGCCCATTTCATTTTTCTTACTTAAATGAACAGCCAGAAGTGGCACAGCTTGGTTTCCTAATGTTTTTATTAAGAAGCAAAGCACAGACCTGCTTTCAACACAATGTCACTGGCCTGTACCGAGGTGACAACAATCTTTGTGCCATTTCAGAGGCAATTGCTTTTTAATGAATGTAACCAACATTGGGCTATAAAACGCACAACCTAGTCACATTTAAAAAAGAAAAAAATCTAAGGGGGGGTGGGGCTCTTCCTAGGGAAGGTATGCTTGCTTGCTTTACTCTCTCCAATCGAGTGTGGGCATTATTCATGGGGGTGGCACCAGGAGGCATCAGTGGGGAAGGCGCGAAATGTGCAGGACCACATGGCGAAGTGGATGGCGGCCTCTTAAGAAACATTTTCGTCAACTCTACTTGTTTTATTTACAAACTAAACATTACTAGCAGTTCATTGATGTTGGTGACTTAGTCAACTAAAGCCTGACAATGTTTGTAGCTGACATTTCTGTCAGAGTCCCTGTAGGATCAAGGTTCACTTTTAACAAAAACAACCTAAAGCAAGATGGTTTTCTGTCAGTCAGTGAGACAGGCAACCGAAATAGGCTTGGCTGCCCTCCTCGTCGCCTCAGCTATACATTCTATAATAGGTAATAGTTTCTTGCATATCTTCCCTACAATATGCTCTTAATACCCCTAAGAATACCAAGGAAAAAGCTGACACCGATACAAAAGCTGTATGAACATACTCTGTCCCTGGAGCTGCCCAAGGGCGCAGACGTACCGAGGACCGGACTCCCTGCCCTCCCAGTGTAACGGTGCCCTGTACTACTTCACCCGATCATTTAGATTTCAACCCTTGGCTGACCAACAATGCATACTATTTGGGGGGTGGTGCAAAACAATAACACAAATGTGCATATCCAGCGGCCAGAAAAAGACAACATGCAGTGATATTTCATTCTAATGGAAAGGTTGTTTCTTTAACTGGATGTAAAAAGAGGCGAGTAAATTACACCGTCTCATTATAATGCAGAAATAGGGCGGCACTCGCTTCGTTCTCTCGCCTGCTTAGGAGACAGATCATCTAATGCTCCCAACCTGCAACCCTAAATGACAAGATTACCGCTGTCCTTTGTCAGATAGTGAAGCTGATTCTAGTTTTAATAATACCCGTGAAGCCCCCCCCCCCCGCCACCCCCCCCGTAATAGCTTTAAAAACATTCCGTTGTCTCAATGGCTGCCAATCCCCCCAAGAGAACTTATTTGTACTGTTACTTGTATATAGACACATAATGTTTCCTAAATTACAACGCATGTATTTATTCGTACAAAGCACCCTGCTGCCCAGTGGGTCTAGTACTTCACGCTATATATTCCTGCATAAAAGAAGTTATTTTAAATAAATATACCGTTACACCGTTCCCTGACTCATCTTTTGAAAGTACAGTGTATGTATCCAGCAATGGTACACTGAATGAGCATTAGTCACCCAGTTCCCATGGTGCGCAGCCGCTTCTGCCCTGGGGCGCTACGGTGGCTGAAGCAGGACACATCCAAACGCAGCTGTGTCCAACCGAGAGGGGATTTAAACTGCAGTTCCCTGCTTGGCGGTGTACAGCACTTAGAATGCAGTCACGGCCACCTGGCCACTTAAATATTAATATGATTGCATTTTAAGCAATTCATTTGAGAGACCGATGAACAAGAGAAAATTCTTGTTAACCTTTTAGTAATACGTTCAAAAAACTTCTGGCTGTGGAGAATATGTATACGGCATGCACCTGCAGGACAGCATATTACAGTAATATAGCGCTTGTTAGCTTCTGCCCTATCGCAAATAAGTTCGTTAACTATATAAAGAAACATCTTCAATCAGAAGACTTTGGCTTTGCTTAGCAAGTTGAACAATTAACTCCACATTTCTTGTAAGTGAGGCACGGTATGTTACCCTTACGGCACATTAACAACAGAAGTTTGGCGGTCAGTTCACAGCGGGGTCAGTTTGTGTTCTATGTGACCCTCCCACCGCTCTTTCAAGCCTTCTGGGCATGTCCCTCCAGTCTGCAGTAAAGCAGCACACAGGCAGATGATGGCTGGTGTCTCAGTTCCATGTGCGAGGACCACCTGTAAGAGGGGTGGGGCCTCCGGTGTTGCCTTTCCACTGGACCCTGCGTCCACCACCAGTCTTGTGAGGGCATTACCAGAAAAGGTCCGGCTCCGACCCCGTGCGTCGCCCGAAGGTCGTCGAAGGAGCCCAATTTCCCCTCAACAAATGAGTCTTAAAAGCGGGATAGCCTGGCACAGCCAGCCACAATGGCAGTTACGGTGAATACTGGTTGTACGGTGGGAGATCTATGAATATATGTCCTCCACAACCATTTGGCCACTTTAGGCAATACATGGTTCCCAGTGGTCCCCCGATCGTCACTTAAGAACTCCTTAAGACGGTACCCAATTCGACTGAAAATAATGATACTACCACGGAGGAGTACCTAACCCTCAATAGCTTGTCGGAGTTCTCTACTCTTAACGATAGAGAAAGTTTATAATCTGTTATCACTGGCCAAATCAGGCTCTCCTACTGATCCATGACCTCCTCCCATTTTACAACTGGTCTCCGAAAAGATCAGTACACATTTAGACCCTCTCTTCAATGAGGTTATCAGTTCTGGGACTTTAACCCAGTCCTGGAAAAAGGCATGCATTAGGCATATCTTGAAGAAACCCGTCTTGGATCCCACTGAGGTGAAACACTATCGTCCAATAGCGCGTCTACCGATACTGGCTAAAATCTTAGAAAAATCAATTAACATGGAACTAACCCACTATTTAGATTGCAATAATCTCCTAGATTCCACCCAACATGGCTTCAGACATCGCCACTCAACAGAGTCGGCCCTGATTATGGCCACGGAGGAGATTAGTAGACAGTTGGATGGGAGGGGGGGAAACACCCGTCCTCATCCTACTTGAACTATCAGCAGCAATTGATACCGTTAACCATGCGGTACTAATGCGGCGGCTGAAGGTAATAGGTATTAACCCTACTCTCCTCCTTTATGGCATCTAGGGAGCAGAGGATCTGTTGGGACAATCTTACATCAGAAAACTTCTGCCACCCCGTGGAGAACCACAAGGCTCAGCGCTATCACCAACCTTGCTCAATATCTATATCGCCCCTCTGGACAAACTAAACCGAGATCACGGTTTCACGCTGAGCTCATACGTAGATGATCCTCACAGGCGGTCGCTCCTTCCTCGCTGCTCTGCCGCTCGCCTGCCTGCTGCCTCACCTGCTGCCTCACCTGCTGCCAGACCGCTGACGGTTACCGCTGACCTCTTCTTCTCCGCAGCCCTCCGCTTCTGCCCACAGTCCGCCTTCCGCTTCTTCCGCCTTCCCGCTCCTCACTTCTCACCGGCCCCGCTGCCCCGGTCACTTCCCTGCTTTCCCGCCGCTGCCCCGGAGCCCCGCCTCCCCTCCTCGCACATTGGTCATCCCGCCTCCCGTCTGACCCTCCCTACCGGCTCCTACTTAAGGGGTCCCTGTCGGCACACTTACTGTGACCCCTGTGACCTCACAGGCGGTCGCTCCTTCCTCGCTGCTCTGCCGCTCGCCTGCCTGCTGCCTCACCTGCTGCCAGACCGCTGACGGTTACCGCTGACCTCTTCTTCTCCGCAGCCCTCCACTTCTGCCCACAGTCCGCCTTCCGCTTCTTCCGCCTTCCCGCTCCTCACTTCTCACCGGCCCCGGTCACTTCCCTGCTTTCCCGCCGCTGCCCCGGAGCCCCGCCTCCCCTCCTCGCACATTGGTCATCCCGCCTCCTGCCTGACCCTCCCTACCGGCTCCTACTTATGACGCCCCCTCAGCGACCGCGCAGCGGACGCGCGCAGCGGGAGCGCCGAGTGAGCGCCGAAGGTGTGCCAAAGGTAAGCCCGTCTGCGCCCGTCCGCGCCTGGCCCGCGCCCAGCGCCAGACCCCCTGGCCCCCGCGTCCGGCACCCGCCCCGCAGGACCTACGATGCCGCCACACTCATCGCACTCAACACCGCCCGAACCCCCGGTTGCCACCAAGCATCCCCGCGACACACCCATGGACCCTTCGCCTGCCGATCCTGCAAATTCTCCTGCCTCCGCACCGGCACCGCACCCACCAAGACGGACAACAGCAACCACCTGAAGTGCATCCTGCTCAACACCCGCTCCGTCCACAGACACGCCGTGGAACTCTGGAACCTCCTCGACACCGCATCTCCAGACATCGCCTTCCTCACGGAAACCTGGATGAACGCCTCCTCAGCCCCCGACATCGCCATAGCCATCCCGGACGGCTACAAGATCATCAGGAAGGATCGCGTCAACCAGACCGGAGGGGGCATCGCCATCGTTCACAAAAGTACCATCCGCATCTCGACTGACTCCATCGACACATTCAACGCCGCCGAATACCTGCACTTCCAGATTCACACTGACCCCAAGACCACCCTCAGAGGCACCCTCATCTACAGACCCCCTGGATCGCGCACACAGTTCTGCGAAGACATCACGGACTTCATCAGCCCTCACACCCTCCCCTCCGCCGACTACATCCTCCTAGGAGACCTCAACTTCCACCTGGAGAACAACAACGACCGCAACACCACCGCCCTGCTGGACAACCTCGCCAACCTCGGACTCCAGCAACTGGTCAACACCCCCACCCACTACGCCGGCCACACGCTCGACCCCCTCTTCTCATCCAGCAAGCACGTCACCTTCAGCCACTCCACCGGACTTCACTGGACTGACCACAGCTGCGTCCACTTCAGCTTCCAAAAGAACACGATCCGCCACCACCCGAAGCAGGTTCCCCACAGAAACTGGAGCAAGATAACCGTCGACCAGCTCACCACCTCCCTCAGCCAGAACCCACCAGGCAGAACAACGGACTCCAACACAGCTGCCCTCGACCTCACGCAGTGGCTGACCTCCTGTGCCGATGACCTCTCCCCGATGAAGAACCCACCCACCAGACCCAGAAGCAAGAAGGCCCCCTGGTTCACCGACGAACTCAAGGACTCTAAGAAAACCTGCCGCACCCTCGAGAAGGCCTGGCTCATCGACAAAACAGCCGACAACATGACCGCCCTCAAACTCGCCACCCGGAGACACCACCAGCTCATCCGCACCACCAAGAAGACATCCCTGAAGGAGCAACTGGACAAGAACGCCCATGACAGCAAGGAGCTCTTCAACATCGTCAAAGAGTTCTCCAACCCCAGCACCAGCAACAACGACATCACTCCCTCGCAGGACCTCTGCGACTCCCTCGCCTCGTACTTCCACCGCAAGATCGCCGACATCCACATCAGCTTCGGCGCTCCACCCCCGCACCCATCGGTCGAACCAACACACCTTGCTGCCACCCTCCAGACATGGACCAAGGTGACCCCCGAAGACACGGCAAGCATGATGAACACCATCCACTCCGGATCGCCAACCGACCCGTGCCCCCACCATGTCTTCAACAAGGCCGCCGCTACCATCGCACCCTACCTCCGAAACATCATCAACACCTCCTTCGACACAGCCACCTTCCCGGAGTGCTGGAAGCACGCCGAGCTCAGCGCACTGCTGAAGAAACCAACAGCGGACCCGACCGACCTCAAGAACTTCCGCCCCATCTCGCTCCTTCCCTTCCCCGCCAAGGTCATCGAGAAGATCGTCAACAAGCAACTAGCCGCCTTCCTCGAGACGAACGGATCCCTCGACCCATCGCAGTCCGGATTCAGAGCGAACCACAGCACCGAGACCGCCCTCATCGCAGCCACCGACGACATCCGAGCCCTGCTCGACAACGGCGAAACAGCGGCACTCATCCTCCTAGACCTCTCCGCAGCATTTGACACCGTCTGCCACCGCACCCTAGTCCAACGCCTTAACGACACTGGCATCCAAGGAAATGCCCTGGAATGGATCATCTCCTCCCTCTCCGGCAGAACACAGAGTACGCCTCCCCCCGTTCCGCTCTGAAGCCAACGAAGTCATCTGCGGCGTCCCGCAAGGATCATCGCTCAGCCCCACCCTCTTCAATGTCTACATGAAACCCCTCGCTGCCATCGCACGCCAACACAACCTCAACATCATTTCCTACGCCGACGACACCCAACTGATTCTCTCCCTCACCAGAGACCCCGACACCGCCAAAGTCTGCCTACACGAAGGAATGAAAGACGTCGCCGAATGGATGAACATCAGCCGCCTGAAGCTGAACACGGACAAGACAGAAGTCCTCATCCTGGGACCATCGCCCTCCGCATGGGACGACTCCTGGTGGCCCCCGGCACTAGGCACCGCACCCAAACCAACGGACCACGCACGCAACTTGGGCTTCATCCTGGACTCCTCCCTATCGATGACCAGACAAGTCAACGCCGTCTCCTCAGCTTGCTTCCACAACCTTCGCATGCTCCGCAAGATCTTCCGATGGATCCCGATCGAGACCAGGAAGACGGTCACCCAGGCCCTCGTCACCAGCAGACTAGACTACGGATACACCCTCTACGCCGGTACAACAGCCAAGCTTCAGAAACGACTTCAACGTATCCAGAACGCCTCCGCCCGACTCATCCTGGACGTCCCCCGACGCTGCCACATCTCGAGCCACCTAAGAGACCTGCACTGGCTCCCTGTCAACAAGAGGATCACGTTCAGACTCCTCACCCACGCACACAAATCCCTCCACGACCTGGGCCCAAGATACCTCAACGACCGACTGACCTTCTACACGCCCACCCGCCATCTACGATCCGCGAACCTCGCCCTCGCCGTCGTCCCTCGCATCCAGAGAACCACCGCCTGAGGAAGATCCTTCTCCCACCTGGCGGCTAAGACATGGAACTCCCTGCCCGTCCACCTGCGACTGACCCGGGACCACCTCGCCTTCAGGAGGCAGCTCAAGACCTGGCTGTTCGAGCAGTAGCATCCCCCCTCCCCCAAGCGCCTTGAGACCCTTCCGGGTGAGTAGTGCGCGATACAAATTTCTTGATTGATTGATTGATTGATTGATTGATTGATTGATTGATCTGTCTCGCTGAGGGTCTGAAGAGTATTATGGACTGGTTGAATTTAAAATTCCTCAAGCTTAATACAGATAAAACAGGTCATGGAGTTTGGGCAGGGTCCATCTATATGGAGTCCATCGTGGTGGCCAACTGAGGCAGGTAAATGCCCTGTTCCATCTACTAAGGCAAGAAACCTTGGAGTAATATTTGACACCCAGTTAAGCTTTGCAGGACAGATCAATCACCGACTCCCTCTTGCTTCTCTCTATTGAAAATTCTGTGTAAGATCTTGCGTTTTATTCCTCTGGACCTCAGGAAAAAGGTAATAGGACCTCTAATCCTCTCAAAAATTGACCACGGCAATGCATTATTTTGGGGAATTAACTAGTATCAGACTGCCGAACTGCAATCATTGCAGAATGCTGCAGTACGAGTACTACTTAATATCCCTAAATATCACTCCATTTCCGCTAGCATTAGGCAGCTTCATTGGCTCCCAATCCAACAGCGTGTGGAATTTAAAGCTCTTTGTTGAGTACATAAGGCGCTGTACGGTGGGGGAGCCATGGACATGCAGAAACCATTTCTATGGTATTCCCTGCAACGGAATCTTTGATCAGCCAATACAGGACTAGTTCAGGTTCCCAAGACTCAAAAAGCCAGATGGGGAGGTAAAAGCCTATCTCACCGGGCAGCCAAATTGTGGAACAAACTGCAGAGTATTATTAGGCAACAGGCTTCTCTTTAGGAAAATGGTCAAGACCTGACTCCCCCCCCCCCCCCCCCCCCTCTCAATAAACTTCTGTACTGAGCCTGGGCAAGTGTGACACGTCACCCCTAGCGCAAAGATGCCTCAGCATGCGTGCGCTTTATAAATATGTTACTTACTTGTTACTTACTTAGCACGGTGGTGAATAAGGGCTGACTTCCCAAGTACGCTACTATTGCCCCTAATTTCTGCGTCACCGGGTGCCGCCAACCACTCCGCGGGCCACTGCAGCTGCACTGGCTGATAGTATAGCTCGTAGTTGGGAGCACCTAGGCCCCCTTTTAACTGCTCTTTAGACTTAATTGAATTGTTGAGATCATACCACACATGAAGCATCTAAATTTCCAAGATGGCAGGCATTAACATCCAATCAATGCTTTTCCTGTGACGCTGAATGCAATAGCAGACTTTCTCGATTTATAAATGGAGAATTTATCGTATTTGTGGGACGATTCTAATGCCACACAAGCAATATTTTCATATTAGTTCTCATATATGTACAGAGAAACACATTAATTTGGACACATGTTTTACATATGTAGCTTTAATATCAATTAATGATTAATCAGCTCGACCCTAGTCAGAGGCAGAGTGCCACACCACGACTTCCACGTTGGAGCAAGGCAGTATGTTTTGGCGTGCCTGTGCAAGTACGTAGCCCGGAAGCGTCGAGGACACTATAGCAGCAATTATAAACAAGTGTCTTTCCAAAAATGTTTAGAAACCTTCTACGCGCTGCCAAAAGAGCACATCATGCATGTGACTCTACAGAGCTATAGGCATGGTTTTCCCATTCCTCTTTTTTGTAAGCATCAACTTTCCAATACCCTCTTTTACCCAAGGTCAATGTATGGGACCTCTTCTTGAGAGATTGTACATTAGCCAGAGAAAGTACATGTACATACTAAGGTTTACTTTAAAGAGTAGTTAAGGCAATATTTGATACTGGTGCAAACTTGTCTCTGACTTAAGCCTTGTACTAAACACGTTAAACATTTCAATCCACTACAGTACTTTTAGGATTCTCTATTAACAAAATTACACATATTTACACTTTGTTTTACCTTTTCTTGTTATTAGATTGCAGGCCAATAAGGAATTTTTGTACATTAAACGTCACTATTTGCTACATGACACAAACAAATAAGGATTTATCTAATGAATATGACACAGAAAAAGTTGAATGCCCTTGTAGTTTGCTTTCCATATTAAAAAAGATGGTCTGGTGATGTTTTACAGGTATCTGTAATTTTGTTTTGTGCGCTTCTGTAACGCGATGGTAATCATAGTTTAGTGGTCTTAGAGCGATATTAAGAGAAACCATATAAGTTGGTAAAGGATAACGGAGTTTCCAAGCTGAAACTAGGTGTGGTGCCAATCTGTCTTCCTGCAGCAAATAACTGTACAGAACACAGTATCCCAAAAACGATGATCTCAAAAAGGTGTTAAAGCTGTGATGGCGGAAGAGTGCAAGAGCACTTCATGTGAATGGGCAAGAGAGTATTGGGCATCTGACCAGCAGATAAATCTACCCAGCCTTGTCTATACAATGGTAATGCGCATTCTGGCATCAGTTACCACACAACCTACAATGCACATTCAGAGTAATTCAAGAGGGTACACGCTTCTGTTACATTGAGGTGTATACTTTGACACAATTGCCTACCTGAGCTCTACAATGTCTCATTTCAGCCCTGAAAAAGCTGAAGGGTTGAAACACACTCACAGAGCGAAAAACAAATAGCTACCATGAAGATTTATCAAATAACTATATAATGTGCAGCAAGGGTGATTAGCCAGTGCTTTAAATCCCAGTCAGAAGAGACTACTTCTGGAGGATCGGACAGGTGGTGAGACTCACTGAACATCTAATTTGTGACTTCTCTGCTGAACATGCCAATTCTGTGGGCAATTTACAAGGATGAAAATGTTCAGTGGACATAAACTGGCCAGCACCTTGCAAACTATTCTCTTTTGATGAACACAAAATTATACGTTTTGCGGATGTTACCCCAAAATGAGAGTGCCTGTGGAATTGTGTAAATGTATCCCTTATTTTAAAAACGTAGGCTCTAACAACTTTCTTTGGCAAACGGTAATTGTTTGTTTTGTCTGACCGTATAGAGTGGTAGAGCTATCTTTTTCTAGAAGTGTGTGGCTACCTCTCAATAGGATACGAATATTTTTTAAACTAACATAAAAATTAAGGTCACAATGCTAATTTCAGCAGCTTTTTCTTTCAACATTACCCTAAAAATGTCAGACTACTTCTATTCAGTTGCAATTTGAGTAGGAAAATGTCAAGATACCCGACAACACACAGCCAACTTAATAAAAAATGTAAAAAAACACTGAAAACAATTGTTGAAATTATAACACGTGATTACTGAGTATGATAAAACAAAAGGTTCGCAATCGAAATCTGCTATGTTAACTGATCTGCGTTCAGCCGAATAATGCCCCAGAGACCAAGTAGTACTATACAAAGCTGTGTGTAGGTTTGCAGAAAGGGCATTTCTTTCAATGGCCTGACCAAACCTAAATAGGGCAGCTGTTGCCACACCAGCCATAAGCAACAGTAAATGACTGGCTGCCATGGCTACAGCTTCTGGCTCCGGCTGCCTGCTTCAAACCCGCAAGGGCTGGGGCGCCGCTGAGTGCCAACAGAGAAGGGCACAGCTGTTTCTGCGCTGGGCGGGACTGGGCATTAATAATCAAATGAGCGGCCCCACAAAGGAGGGACGTAAGTGGTCTTTCATCCCTCTCTAAACAGGCATGCAAATCTTCTCCACCCACACGCATACATTAAACCCCACACATAACAGGCCTGCACAAACCTAGATTGTGCAGGAAGGGACTCGCAGTGCGGCGCGCGGCAGCAGTAAATCCGTCTTGCGTCTGTTTGGCGTGCAACGTGCCCTACTGACGTACAGTGCGCCATTCCTCAAAAACACTTGTGGCTGTGACATGACGCAGTGCCCTTCGCCGGATTCCTCCAGCCGCCCCGTTTCGCTCCTTCAGCCGCACTTCACATACATTCACATCTGCGGAACTGACAGAACTGAATCAACTTAAAATATGCGTAAAACGTACGACTGCTGTGGGCGGAAAAGACAAATATCTAAGAAAAGCATTAATGTCTCAAAGCTGTTGAAGTGAACACTCCGAAGACGGCGTTCTCTAAACTGACAGCGAGCACCGCAGGCTGCTAATCTTCATATTTTTAGCGCAAAGAAACAATATTTTTTTGTCAGCTCTGCCTGTGAATGCGGTTAAGCAGTAGCATTTAATTGCAACGCACACGTTAGCTTCCAGAGTTGTCCTGCAGCAGAACGCGCTCTGAGATCGTCTCTGCATAATGGGTTCAGACATGCCTTGATCTATGCATAACCAGGCACTCCGTGAACTCCGGATACCGGCCTTCCTGTGGCAAGAGCCATGCTCTCAAACTGTCCTTTCCTTTATCATTTTTACATCAAAGCACAATGTGGTAAATAAATACAAAAATAAAGTGAAGGTAAGGCATATATACCTTGCCCCTACATTCCACCCCACTCAGTAGGGGGGCCATGAGCATATCTCCTTAATTATCCTCTTGTCGAGAATTAAAGGGACCTCCAACACTAGATGTATTTGGTAGCCGTCGCTCTTTTTATAGACACGGATTTCTTTTTCAGACACAAATCTTGCCAAGCGCCTGTGCCAACCGCATGGGGCTGTAAAAAGTTCTTTCATCCAGACAAAGACCGCACTCTTGGCTCAGGCAGAGCTCAGCGCACACAATGCGGATCTAATCAAATCGCAATTAAAATGTTGAGGACTGGACACTCAAAAAGTAACAAGTAGAACCGGAGGTGGCTGCTCAGGATCCAAAGTGGTGTGGCAGCAGGGGGGAGGGAGGGTGAGAATACAAACATAATCACAGACACGCAGATAAAAAAAGAAATATAAAACTTTACTTACCTGCCACTGCGGTCGCAGCATTGCTCCTCGACTCCAGGGCTGGTGCGCACCGCCCAGGCTCCCAGATGCTAATCCTGTCGCTGCTCTCATGCTGGGAATGCTATACTGAATGGGGACAAGACTGACGTTTTCATTTTTAGCAATCAGCTCTCCATCTGGAATAATTCCTGGGGGCCAGAAAGTTTAGGGATTTTGCCTACCCTGGCAGACTCTGCCAAAAATCTTGGTGTCCATGTGGATAGCAAGTTATCATTCGACCTCCAGGTTAACCACACGGTGTCCACTTGTTACCAGACTATCAGGACATTGAAGAAGGTGTTACATTTTTTTAATCTTTGGAAGCCCGCAAGCTGGTCATTCTGGACTTGATGTCTTCTAGACTAGACTACTGTAATGCACTATATTTGGAGATTAACAAATCACTAACTGCCAAACTTCAGGTAGTTCAAAATGCAGCCATGAGACTGATACTTAAAATTCACAAATAAAGGATTTCTAAATACAAAAATCTTATTCAAATGTTCCGGTGCCCACCACCTGCAACCACTGCAGGTGCTACATGCTGCAGTAACTACATTTCATTAAAAATAAAAATGGGCAAAAAAACGGGTCTGCTCGTCGGAGCACTTTAAGAGTATTGGCCCGTCCCCTCTCTTCTTAACAAAAGGATGTATTTTATTGCTGAAGGAGATTGATCTGGGGCTAAAAGCCTGCTCCGCTGACCTGATGTGGCGAACCACGTACGACTAAAGCTTGCCCGTCACACAGAATCCGATGTTGGACGAGTGACATGATGGGAGTAGAGGGCACCAGGAGAGAAAGGGCACAGCAGAAAGCTGGAGGACTGAGCAGAGAAGGATAAGGAAAGTTTGATGATGACCTAAAAAAAAAAAAAAAAAAGGGACGCAGAGGGAAAAGGCACAGAGCGGCACAAGAGCTGTGGCAGTGGCATCAATATGAAACGATAATGAAGACCACAGGGTGGGGAGGCACATGGAAACAGAGAGCAGAGCCAGGAGAAGGAGGGAAAGCCTGACAGGGAAGGGGAACAATAACAGAACTGAGACACGGAGTGGTGCTGCTGTTTCGGTCTTTCTTTAGCAAATTCTGTTTTCAGTCAGTGGCACAGTAAAGGTACCATGGGTCCTAACGTATGCAAGACAAATATGGCTTCCTCCTATCGATGGCTCTTTAAAACAGCAATAACTAGTATGCAAGGGGTCTCTCTCACTCGTGCTACATTAATAATAGCTGTGCCTCTGTTTCCTGTAAATTCGACAATATCTCAGCAGGATATATTGAATTATTTGGAAAGGTATGTACAAGACATTACAAGAAACACAAGAGAGGAGACTTAAGCTTGTTCTTTCAAAGCGCCAATAGGCGTCATATATTTAGAAGATCAAAAGAAATGCAGTAATAAGAGCCCAACAGGGTATAAATACTCTCGCAACCCTAGTGGAAAAAGGTGTACAAAGTGCTCGTGCTAGTGAAACAACGGCGCTAGTGACAACGTGAACAAACCACAACAGACGGCGCAAAAGAAGCAATATATACAATACAAGGTTCATATAACAATTTACTCAATAGTATAATTGGTATTTTTCATTGTTTCAATGAACCAGGTTTGCGTGCGCCAAGGACGTTTAGGCTGGTGGATAGTGGTAGACGGCGTTTCGATCCTGTCAATTTAGGATCATCATCAGGACCTGGGTCGCCTAAATTGGGAGTGCTCTGTAAAAAACAATTTCCGGATCAGAGCGGCGGTCAGGAGGAAAGGAGAGAGGAGAGCTGGGGCAGGAAACAACGGGGGGAGGGGGGGGGGGTGAAAAAATGAAAAGGAAAGATAGGAAAAATGAGAAGGAAAGATAGGGAAACAAAAAGGGGGGGGGTTGTTGGGGGCGGTGTAGCGGGAAAAGAGGGAAGAAAAAAAGGGGGGGGGGTCAAAAAGGAAAAGCAGGGAGGGGGGAATCGTGGGACAGGCAATAACTGGAAGCCTACCTTGTGCATGGGGAGAAGGCGCTGGTGAAAAAACGGGGTATTCAGCAGTGGGAGAATGCCACAGTGAAAGGCGAGGGGAAATCCCTCCCTCGGGGTTCTGTGGAAAATGAGGGGTAGAAAAAAAGTAAGAGGTGGAAGTGGAAGGACACAAAGGAAAAGGGAGGGCAGCAAGGCTAACAGAGACTCACCGAAGTTAGGGAATAAAAGAAACTTCACAGGAAGGGCAACCGATGCAGGGGGAGAAACGGTATACAGCCTAGGGAAAAAGAATGGGGCAGGAGGTTACCGGCTGTACAACGGGGGTAGAACTGGGAGCGAACAAGGACCAGAAGAAGCTTACTCGAAGGTTAATGGAGCTGGAGTCAGGGCTGCGGTCGCGGGGTCAATGGGCGATCAGCAGCGGAACAGGAATCAATCCGGAGCGGGAAAAATACCGCGGGGTCGAGAGGAGCCACCAACGTGTGCAACCCTTGGACGATTAGTGACTGGTGAAAGACGGTGCCTACTATATGAGGGAGGAGTTTGCGTAACGCGGAGAGGTCGTCTATAGGACGCAGGAGACAGGGGGCGGGGAATGAGTCAGCGATCTGGTAACTAGGGTTGTTGGAATGCAGCCCGGTTGCTATGGACGCTAGGTAAACGGGGAAGGAAGAGAAGGAAAGGGAAGAGTTGAACGGGGCTGCCGGGGATCGAACCGGCGGAGTGAAGGACGGGGAAAGTAAAAGGGCAGAAAAGAGGGCAGACAAGGGGGAGACATGGAGCCAGGGGCGAAAGGAAGGTGAGCTCAGGCTTGTTGGCGGGGAAAAAAAGGGAAAAAGGGAGGCATAGAAAAGGAAACAGAAGGGGGGGGCAAAAGACGAGGAAAGAAGGAGGGAAACCAAGGAGAGGGGACAATTACGACCTTATGAACACTACAATTGTGGTGAACAACAGTGTTATGAAGAGAGATGAGCATGAACAAACATCTTGGAGAAAAAACAATTAAATTGTAGAAAAACAACAATGTTTTAAAACATGAACTACCATTTCAGAGAAGAGGGTTAAGAATTTCTGGATGTGTAAGGACATGGAGGAGGGTTACAGATTGGCAAGAGTGGGGTGTAGAAGGCGCCAGGAGGGACTGCACATCAGGTGGTGTAATGAATGGTACCGTTCCACTCATCAATCGTGTTCAAGCCATGGTGTACAGAGTTGCAACGAGTTATCCATTTGCATTCACTTTTATCAAGGAGAGCTTGAAGGTTTCACCCTCTGGGAGGCAGGCGAGGCTGATCAATAACTTGCCATTTCATGTCCAGAGCATCGTGATTTTGTTCCAGATAGTGTGAGACCAAAGGTGCTGTAATGGTCTTACAGTTAATTCTGCTTTTATGTTGAATGATTCTTTGTTTAATCATCTGAGTAGTTTGTCCAATATAGATGAGATGGCAAGGGCACTCGATGGCATAGATCACATTCTGTGAGCGGCAGTTGGTAAATGTGTTCAGGGTAGGTGATTGGTTGTTGAACTTGAAATCCTTGGTGTTGGTTGTTAATTCACAAACGCTGCATGATTGACATTTGTAATGGCCCAGTATGGGTGGTAAACCCCAACTCGAGGTGATGGTATTAGTTGTGGTCGATTTATTGGGCCAAGTGATGGCATGGACAAGATGGTTAGATAAATTGTTGCCACGTTTGTATGAGAAGAGTGGCGGTTCTTGGAAGGATTTGTTCGTCCGTAGAAGTGTCCAATTACGAGTAATAATTTTTTTGACCTGGTTACTACTCGGACTGAACTGGGAGACAAAAGGAATCCGGGAATTGGTTTTCTTAGGCTGAGGTGTAAGTAGGAGATCACGATGGCAGTACCATGCCCTCTTTCGAGCCCGTGAAACCAATCTTCGTGGGTAACCTCTGTTTGTGAGTTTCTTGCATAGGACTTCTGATTCTTTGAAATAATCTCTGCGCCATTTACAGTTTCTCCGAATCCGAAGGAATTGTCCATAAGGTAGCCCATCTTTGAGCCCACGTGGATGATAACTAGAGTAGTGCAGCAGTGTGTTTCTCTCGGTTGGCTTCCGGTATAGTGATGTTCCGATCAGACCTTCCTCAGCGTGTATGGTCAGATCTAAGAAAGGCAAGTCATTGGTTGTTTGTTCGCATGTGAATTTCAGGTGGGTTTGGGAGTTGTTCAACCAATTGACAAAGGAGGTCAAGGTGGCGGCACATCCTTTCCAGAGTAGAAGGACATCGTCGATGTATCTGCGCCACATGGAAATTTGATGTCTGAATGGGTTGATGGGTGAGAGTATAAGGGAAGTTTCGAGTCTGTGAACAAAGAGAATGGCAAAATTCGGGGCGAAGCATGCTCCCATCGATACACCTTTGATTTGCAGATAGAAGTCCTCTTTGTACAAAAAATAATTATTTTCTAAGGCAATGTGTAATAAGTCCTACAACAAAAGAAGGTAAGCAGACATAGCAGGTGTGGTTGGGAGTACAAAACTAAAAAAACATTCATAACATAAATGTATGCACATATTAATTTCAACGAATGTTCTTGCTGTGCAAACTACATGTTTCAGCTGCCATGAATCCCCCTGACCGAAAACTAGCAGTGAACATTTTTTGAAGAATTTCGCATTTAGGGTGGTTTGTGCAGCTGCCATGCAGTATGCCAAGTGAAAGGTCTGGACGGCCTCCTAATTCATGATGCAAGCTTATTCAGAGGGGAAAGACAGTAACCATCGGGAGGTTTGCTATAATACTAGTGTATCAAATGTCACCGCTTGCACATGGCTCTGAAACTGCTTTCAAGTCCAATTGTATGCTTCCTGCTTCATTTCTAAATGGGAAGTGCAGGGTTAGAGTTGTTAAGTACATTAGCTGGAAACTCAGAGTTTTGAAGGAGGGGGTGTACAGGGCTGCCAGAAACTGGTGAAAGCAACGTTACAAAAATACCACAAAACCCACAATTGAATGCCACAAAAGTTCCACTTTGGTAGTGCAAAATTTGCCAATCCATGAGGCAATATCCTGGAGGTCTGAGTAGGTTTCTAAATGGGCTAGCTTCCGTTATGACGAAACAGAGAAAGGACAACTCTGTGCCTTTCCATAGGTGGCTCGCCTTGCTGGATTGTGTATTCTCCTGTGGATCCCTTGTATTTGAGTTCTCTGGGGACATCATGAGTTCTCTGGGGATATCATGTGTGCCTTCGGTCTATGGCTTATTGTTGTTCATCTCGTTTTGTTGTTTTCAGCATGTAAAGAAGGTGTTTGGTTTTCTGTCGGGTTTGTTTATCTTAAAAGGAGTTAAATATTTCTCACTTCGGAGTTTGTTTCTCTGTCAGCCCCGTTGTGTCTAACAGCTATGACATCAAAAGGAATTATGAGAAAGGTAGTTAGAGATAGAAGAAGAAAGTTGAGAAGTGAGACCTTTGGGCATCCATGTAAATACTGTGAATAGAGAAGGAGCTGCCTGTACAGAGCTCCAGAGTCGAGACTGGGATTGCAAATAGGGCTATCCTTGCTCAAAACAGACCATGTAGGTCTTCTCTGCCAATAAGGAATAGGAATACTTAGAAGATGGGTTAAAATCTCCCAATGGCCTAATTAGCTGACTTATTGACAACAAGATGACCGTCACCATTAGCATTCCTTCTTTGGCCTCCTGCTCAACTAGATGGACTAGGCATTGGGATATGCATTTGTACATGGTCCCTCCTATTGAGAACATTATGATCTACCTCTTTCAGCATCGATGGTACAGTTGATTTGGGTCCCCAATATAAATCAGCGAGTCACCCGCAAAGACTGACACCAAGTGTCATACTCAACCACACGTATCCTTCTGTGACCCAAAATAGAACTCAACAGATTGGTCAGCACCTTAATCACCAATGATAATGATAACAGTGGGGACAGTGTATAAGTCTGCATTATCCCACATTCCACCCTCCACTTCGCAGAGCCTGGTTACAACAAAGATCTAGCAATAGTGGCCACCCTTGCAATATGCCTCGAAATATTTAATTTGTGTGGTTTCCTAAGAATACATAATTGTGCTCTTAGGGGTTCAACAAATTCTTCTTCTAAGTCTAGATTTTGGACTGGACTGATTGAGATTAGACTGAAGTGGGAGAGAGAAGATAAGATTGTATCTAGAGTTAGGTCATGAGGATGTACTTCAGTCTAATCTCAATCTTCCTACCCCTCATGATACATTTACAGAGATCCTTCTCATCGTGCTCTTCAAAGTATCCTGGACAGTAACAAATACGTCCAGTCCAAAATGCCTGATAAAACACAATTAAATTCCTAATGGAATGCGTATTGAACACCCAGTCATGGTGCAATGATCAAGGTCTGGCTGAAAGCAGCAGTATGTGCTTTGGGGTACTGCAACTGAATGCAGGTGTGACGTCTACTGCCTCCTTCTAAAGTGAGCACAAGGGCCTGGGCAGATGTGTGTGAAAAAAAAAAAAAAAGAGCCCTGGCCGGACATTCATGTATAGCTTGCCCATTTGCTGTACTGTAACTGGAGTCAATTACACATCACATTTTCTGAGCTAAGCATTGACTGCTGTCCACCATTTAATGGAGAGTTATTGAGACTTGGTAGGCCAACATTCCATCCAGATCGGGTAGCAAACATACTGGTAAAAGGGGCCTACCATCGAGAGTGCTCAACGGCCCCTGAAACTGCAAGGATTGTGGAAAACCTGACAATGTATCTATCAAAGGTTCAGAAATATCACATTATTGACAACATAAACACCATCAATAGGAGTGTGGTACTACTATAAAGATCTATACGAGAGTAAGCTGCAGGAGATGGGTGATGGGTTAGAGGAATTTTTGGCTGCGGTGCGATTGCCACGCCTCGAGGAGGACCAGGCGGACACGCTGGGGCAGGAGATTACAGTGGGCGAAATACGTAGTGCAATAAAACATATGGCACGCAAGAAAACACCAGGGGCTGATGGCCTACCGATAGAATTTTACTCGACGTATGTTGATCTCTTGGCCCCCAGGCTGCTGGCGGTCTATCGAGAGGCTCGGGGCCTGGGGAGGTTGCCCGCTCCCACCCGCGAAGCCATCATTATCCCGTTGTTGAAGCCGGGAAAAGATCCTTTGACTTGGTCGGCCTATCGCCCATTATCAACGTTAACAACTGATTATAAAATATTGAGTAGGATTCTCGCGTCCCGGCTCCTTCCATATATGGCGCAGCCGGTCCATACTCACCAGGCGGGCTTTATTCCGAAACGCACTACGGCAACTAATGTGAGACGCCTTCTCCGACTCCTAGGGGAGGATCACAGCGAGACCCCCACTGCGGCGGTTCTCTCTGTAGATATCGAAAAGGCTTTTGACAGCATAGAGTGGCCATATCTGTTCCGAATCCTTCACGCGTTTGGGCTAGGGGAAACCTTCGCGGGGTGGACAGAGATACTATATCGCTCGGCGACGGCCCGAGTACGGGTGTGACAATTTTCTCTTCATTTCTGGTTGAGCGGGGCATGAGGCAGGGATGCCTGCTATCTCCGTTGTTGTTTGCCCTAGCCATTGAGCCTTTGGCCTCCCATGCTAGGTTGGAGAGGCATTACTCTGGGTTGGCGCTCCACGGGGATATGCAGTTTATCTCCCTATATGCGGCCGATTTGCTAATTTTTCTCACTAATACAACAAAAGCCTTGAAAGGTGCGAGGCAATTGCTTCATGTGTTTGGGCGATACTCAGGGCTGGGCGTGAACTGGGCAAAGACTTTCTTGTTTCCGGTAGCTTCGACTGAGGTGAACCCTCTCCAGGTGGCGGTATTCGCTGGGAGCCCAGATGCTTGCCTTATTTAGGCACTTCTATTTATCATACCGCGGATTTACTGGAAGGTAATCTAGGACGGGCCATAAGAGGCCTTAGGGGTAGCTTTGCGTTCTGGAGAACGTTGCCATTATCGGTGGCAGGCCGGGTGGCGCTCCTGAAGATGGTGGCGCTCCCTCGCTTATTGTATTATTTCCGAACACTACCAGTCTGGGTGCCGGGCTCTGTGCTTCGCCAGCTCCGCTCCATGATTGGGGGGTTTATCTGGGGGGCCAGCAGACGGTGGGTCGCGATGGCTACAATGATACGTCCGAGAGCCGATGGGGGTATGGCAGTGCCGGACTTTGAGTAGTACTATTTAGCAGCGCAGCTCCAGTGGCTCACTCAAGCTGTGGCTCGGGAGTTTCGAGGCCTAGACGGCCCGAGGGATGATGGGTCCCACGATACATCTTGTCCTTTACAGTGCTTCAGCAGAAGATGCTCCTTGCACCGCTCACTAATGAAGAGCGGACACTTAGATTGTGCTGGAACCGGAGCCAGCGTCGAGCTGGGATTGCCTGCCCATATGCCCCAGAGATTCCGCTGGGTATGTGTACAGCCCTCCCACGTGGCGGGGACTGGTCGGCTTTAGCCGAATTGGGGAAGCTGGGGGTTCAGGTGCTGGGCGACCTCTATGACAATGGAATCCTATTATCCTTTCCGACTCTGCCGGACAGATATGGTCTCCCCCGGGGGATTACTTGCTGCACACAGCACTAATCTCGTCAATGCAAAGGTACTGGAAGATGGGGCTGTCGGAACCGCAGACCTCAATGGCCTGCCAATATGTGGTAATGGCCGCAGGAACCTTTAAGGCTATCACGTGCCTATATAGGCGCATGCTGAATGAAGCGTTCAAACCGTTGCGTGCGCTACAGGGGAAATGGGAAGCAGACCTAGGCAGGGAAATCCCTGAGAAGACGTGGACTCAGCTGGTTAGAAGGGCCTGGAAAAGCACGAGGAACGCCAGATTTCACTTGGTGCAATTTTATATACTGCATAGAGCGTACTTAACACCAGCTAAGATTAACCAATACTTTTTTGCAGCTGCCGCTCAGTGCCCGAGATGTAGTTTGGAGGGGCCAACTTCCGGCATATGATGTGGGATCGTACCTGTTTGGGGACGTATTGGGTGGAAGTCCTGGATTTGCTGTGTGCAATAACTGATCGTAACATAGACCCAGATCAGGGTGTTTGCTTATTGCATTGGTTCCTACATACCTCTAAACTAAAGTGACGAGCAAATTTTATAGACTTGGGCCTCATACTAGCTAAGAGAGAGGATCACACATCACTGGAAATCGGCGAGAGGGCCCAGTGTGGGGAGATGGAGGGCGGCATTCCTCAAATGGGCATTGAGTGAAGGCACCCTTAGGCTACAACATGCTCTGCGCTCTACTAATGAAAAAGCACTGGAAGCTGCGAGGGCGTGGGAGGCATTAGCTGCACTGCTACAGGCAACCAAGACGGGTTCAGAGGAGGGTTCGATCTGGGAAGGTCTAGAGGGTGCCACTGACCCCATAGCACTAGGAGTATGAACCTGGAAATGCACTGTGGAACAAGAGATTAACTCACATGGAGGTATGCTACCTGTACTGCATTATTGTTGTTGCATTCTCTGTCTCGGGAGACTTGGATACTCCTTTACTGATTCTGCTGCGGGCGATTACGGCACACCGGTGGCGGCGGGGGCGGAGGGGGGTTTAGAGGGAGGAGGGGATACGCAGCTTGAGATTTCTTATATTACTGATATTTAATTTTGCATTGTTGCTTTATTTCATTGTGTTACTTTTATTTTATTTTTCTAAAACCAATAAAAATATTTGTTTTTAAAAATCAACAGGAGTGTGGTAATGGCAGTTTTCTTCTGGGTTATATGAGAGTCCTGGCTTTCTAGAAACCTGGCTGCTCTGAGACTAAGGGGCCAATTCCGATGTCGGACAGACTCCGGTCCGTCCGACATCGGTCAGGAGTCGTAACCGACCGACCTGCTGTCGTCGGTTACAGCCCTGGAAGTACGATGCGACCGAACAGGGTTCGGTCGCAGTCGTATACTTCACAATGGGAGCATGCATTCCGAGCGGAATGCATGCTTGCATTGTGACAAGCAGGGGTGCAGTTCATCCCTGCACCCTGTGGCCGGCACCCCAAGGTGCCTGCCACCGGGTGCAGGGATCCACAGAGGAGCACCATAGGTGCCCCCAGGCCGCCATTCGGCAGCCTTGCACCCATGGGGGCCCCCAAAGACAGTTTCCGACTGCCTTTTCGTGCCGGAAAGACCGGCACAAAAAGGCAGTGAAAAACTGCCATTGTACTCACTCGGTCGTAAAGAGGGATTTTCGGACGGCGGACAGGCTCTCTGGGCCTGTCATCAGCCATCCGGAAATCTGAGTTGGATTCCTTTCCGACCGAGTCCATCGGAATGGCTCGGTCGGAAAGGAATCCGGCCGACATGTTCCGATTCGGTCGGAAGGGCTCCAACCATCGTTTGGAGCCCTTCCAGCCAAAATCGGAATCGGCCCCTAAGTGTGGAGACTCGAGTCCTGTGCACGGCGCTCTGACATCTATGAAGAGCTGCTGTTGGAGTCAGGTGCTCTGAGGGCAAAAGATTGGGGACTCTGCCAATGAGTGCAATTGAACTCAGGCATAAAGAGAAACTGGGAAATGGGACAAATCCATAGGGATTCACACCCTAATTGGCAACAACAGTGGATTATGCCCAGGAGAAGACATCTGGGGTTGACAGGCTGATCCCAGCAGAGTATTCCTTTCCAAACCTGCCTCTCTCCATCCTGATGTCTGTAAATGCAAGACTGTAGATGTGGTGGGGCATTGTACAGTCATGTATAGGTACTGCCACAAGGACACGACTGATTTATTTGAGATAGTCGATAGGGGACACAGAGCCCCTCATGTGTGTGGGATATTCAGAGGTGACTTTATGGGGTGCTCCGATAGTATTACAGGCAAAAACTGCGTGGAAGGCATGAAGGATTCAAGGATACTGCGATGAAGCAGGCAAAGTAGTCTAGAGGATTTCAGCCAAGAGCTGCATCCACCCTGATGCTCTAAGAGGAAGGTGAAGATTGGACCATCCTAACTAAAGCTGAGAGTATTCCAACAGCCTCGTCACGTACGGTAAACCAGAAATTAGTTGCAAGAAGTGAAAGCAAAAGCCCATGAAGCCAGGATAGAAAAGGTGCAACTTTTCATAGTGGAAGATGAGAAGCAAGTTGGAGAGGCTTGGAAAAGGTTGGAGAACCTACAGCAACTGAATTCCATAGTATCTGGGTCTTGTATCATCAAGTCATGTGTGTTGATCTCCGTTATCCGCCTTGTGTATTGGGTCGAGAGACTGAAGACTCTGCATATGGCCAACGTTATCTGTTGCTAGCCCCTGATGGATGAAGGAGATGAATTGAACGCCACCCTGAAGGCATTTCATCTGCCATAAGGGCGCCATTGACATAGAAAGGGCCTTACCACTTATCCAAGAGGCAGTAGTAAATTTGCAGTCAGGGACATCTTAAAAAGGCAGAAGTGGAGGTGGTAGGATCCCGGTGACTCTTGGTGCAGACTTGTTGAAATCTATCCTGCTCTCAAGAAGGAGCTATGCCTCTAAGGGAATCACGCTCTCCTTTTTCCAGACTTGTGTTTAAAGAAATTGTATGAGGCATTAAATGTTTCTGCATAAATAAGCCATGAAGCAAGGAGCATTGGTTTTGGTTATGTTTCCTGCCCAGCTGACAAAGGCAGCTGGGGACAATGTTTTCCTGTGTTCCTAGGTGGAAGAGCAGCAATGCTTGTGGAGTACCTACGGCACAAAAGCAATATGATCCGAGACAGACTAAGATAAATCGATCAGCAATTTTGTCTACAACATAGTTCTGAGCTTTTTCTTGCTGTGGGGTTTCTCAAGGACTTTACTGCGTTTTATCCCTGCAACCTTCCATAATTAGCGTTTGCTGAGATTGCAACTGATTATGTTTCTCATTATGGCCCATCTCTGCAGCCTATCTTACATTACCATAGGACTCGTTGACCATGGTGAGCATTTTTTTTTGGGCTCTTCCCCAGTCTAGGTAATCATCTATTTCTGTAGTGAGAGCTACTTCTGATCAGTAAAATCGTTGTGAGCTACTGAAGGCTATACAACTCACTCATTTTTACCAGGCAACCCCAAGCCCAGCTTCATTGAGACAGATACTATGGTTTTAACAAAACACTTTGACTTGGGGCACTATGACAGGGCAGTTGTGTGAGTCAGTGAGAGTGTGGTCTTCAGGGATGTATGAAGATGTATGCGTATGAATGGGATATATTTGTATGGGTGTCGGTGAGCCTGTGTCGTAACTATTTGCAGCACAGGACATACCTTCCGCCATATGTTGCATAGCAATATGTGACATGTACAACACAAACATACAATCATTTAAAAATAAATTTTTTTTTTATAGATGGGCGAAATCTATTCTAAAGTGCAGAAAAATGTTCTGCAAAAATGTTCATTATCGAACATTTTTTCTTCACTGTATATGTATCTCATTTTTAAAAAATTGGTGTATTTTTCAGTTATACATATGGCATAGTGTCTATTGGTCACTGAGCAAGAGGCCTTCTGTTTGTAAATGCAACAGTTTGAAATGGGAGGGGGAAAAAATTAAGATTTAACTTAATCATTAAGGTAACTTTTCATTATAATTTTCTCCCAATTAAAAGCATTCAGAAACAATTTTGTTCTCAAGCTCCAATATTGAGTTGACAAGGACTTAAGAGTTAAATACCTCAGTGCTTCAGTTCTTCACCTCTTTGCCCCAGCTCCAGCCTGGGTCCTAAATCTGACTAAGCACTACTCAATATCAGGCCCTTCTATCTGCAGCCTGATGATAATAAAGTAAAATAAACCAGACTCCCATTAGCTCTATAAAAAAAAATATGACCTTGTGCTGATTTAAAAATGAACTCACAGCTTCGAGCTACTCTGAAGGTGTCTGGGAGCTACTGGTAGTACGTGATCCACTGGTTGGAGGCACCTGATCTAGATGAGATGAATCCTCTACAAATTGTGCAAGTTTAGTGATAGTGGAGGAGTTATTTGGGGGTAATCTCAAAGTTCCATTTGTCATTATAATGCCTCTAGAGATTAAGTTTGAACCTAAACTTTTTTTGGTCTGGTGAAAATATGTTCAGTAGTTTTTGAGATATATAAATCTCAAACATTTGTTAGGTGGGCTTCGCAAGGTTACGATTTTGTATATCTGACAGTTTGGTTTGCAAACTGATTCCTGAACTACAATTTCAAATAAAAAACAAATCTTACTGGCTATCTAAATATCAACACTTTAGATCTGGCCACAGTTACATATACTGGGATGAGGCAGGCAAAGAAATGATGAATTATGGGGAGCCATTTCTATGCAGGCTACCCTCCCTGAACCCACCTTCAACCCACACCCCCAGCTAGTGTCCTCGGGGATTAGAGCGAGCACTTCAAGGTGGTGGAACACTCACAGTCCTCCTATAAGTGGCTCTATTTAGCAATCGAAGTTTGCAAACAATAAGCATTTTTTTCCAAGTGAAATTAGGACGAGGTGGCATTAATGCCTATCTTTTGTTTAACTTTAACCTTACATTTGTACTGGTCTCAGTATGTAGTCCGCTCAGGGCCAAGGCCTATTCCTAGTAGCATGTGGTATAAACATGGCTTGCAGCTGTAGAATTAAAAATACATTTCCCTAAAAAACTTCATATGAATGGATGTCTCGATTATGACCGATAACCTAAAATTCACTTAAATTCCTCACTATTATAGGCTATGCTACTAGAACACACCTATGTAATTTTCATGACCACACCGGTGGCAAAACAAATGATATAATTGGTGATATCGTAACACCTTTTGCATCATCAATGATTGGGAGTGTAAATGCAGCCTTCATCAAGGCCCTCTACCAGGGCACAAAAGGTGTGCCAAGCCAGCTCTGGTGAAAGGCTTGCAGAGAGTAGAGTTGTGAAGTTCGAGTTTGCTGCCCTTTATGTATAGTAATTCATGGCTCGCACATTGTTACTCTTCCCATCCTCTCAAAGTACACTGCACACAGTTGACAGATGTGCTAAGCAGGCTTTGAGATGTGGACTGAGAGCACAGGTCCGGATCAAAGGTCAGACCGTGTAACAGGGGCTTGCTGATCACAGTCGAATTATGTTCCCTGCACATAAAGGGCTGTAGGATGCATGGAAGCGCTGCAGTTTGTGACATCACTGATGGAAGTCATTGGATATGAGATGTCAGCAGTGATGTCATTTTTAGGTCACCTGTGACATCATATACGATCAGGGCATTGGGGTCCGTTATAATTATGCAGCTCACCGAACCTGGCCAATTTCTGTGTTTTCTTTCGGATTTGGGTGTTGGCCATACATTCCTGCTAGCTGAAGGTTTTTGGGAAATGTAAACACAAACAAACACACACTCTGTATGGACCCATAAAGCACAGAAAATTGTTATACAATCTTGTTTAAACATGACCACATAATTTATTTCGATAGATGTTCTTGATTTCACAAGTCAAAAACGGAGGGCTGATATCTTTTGGCTCATCTGATACTTGCCAAAAACATCCAAGAAATCAGAGAATTTTCTAACAATGCGGGTACCCTCACGAAGCCAGACTTCCCTCTGCCAGATGGTCGATACAGTGTTAATGGAAAGAGCTAAAGCTGAAATAAATCTGCCAAGCGTAATCAATCATTGAAAATCGTATCATCATTACAAGTTCAAGCTTGCAAAGGAGCTACTGCTCAGTCAACCCAGCGGCAGTGGCGGCTACAAGTATAAACATATGGTGCGGAGCTAAGGCGCCAAAGTCACCATACACTGCTCCCCCGGTGTGCACCTCTCCCAATTGGCGTTCACGAGCAGGAAAGGGAAGGACTTCCTTCCTACTCAATGGACACCAATACATTCAATCCTGGAGCTGCTCTTTTGCTGAAATCAGCTGGGAGCAGGCTACCCCAGCGCTCATTTTGAGGCTGGGTCCCTGTGCCAGCAATCCCCCGGCTCTACCGTAGAGTGTTAAAGCCAGCAGTCAGAAGCTCTAAAGTTTTACTTGGAGTTCACGAAAAACTGTACAGCCTCTTTTTGTCCTGACCTCCGTCTCTCCAAGACTGAGATTCGCTCATCTGCTGCTTTAGAGACATGGCATTTTGTGTACCACTGTGGCTTTAGGAACACTCTACACTAGAAATGTATTTCTTTAGTAATACATGCAGGTGCGTAGGCCTCATCCTGAACACCCAGCCAATGCTTTGAACTCACAATACTACAAAGTCAGACATCTTGGCTCACTGAAGAGCACAGGCTGTTAAAGATTGACGAATGCTGTGAATGATCAGAAGAAAAGGGCCAGAGACTGAAACAGTGCAAGAGACATAACCAGTACCATCTTTAGGGTGACATGGCCAGTCCCACCACACTAGGAGCCAAGCGCGGGGCCGCTGTATTTATGTCCTACAGATGCTAAAGGTACCTGCCCCAGACATCTCTGTATGCCCAGATACCTTGAGGGTGTAAACACAATAGCAAGACAACTCTGGCGGCCATCGGACCCTCTGGAGAGGTTAATATTACACCCGAATGCAGTTCCGACCCATCAAAACGTAGCACAGAGGGTCAACGTGCCTGCTGCTAAGCACAACATGCAACATGCAGACTACAGATCTCTATTCCGAGTATCAGCTCAGTGGGTCACCACCCCTGCCACAGACAGAAATCCTTCTGTTACTTGCATTTCCTAGTCACAATTCTTAAAATGTAGCACAATCAGCCATGACTGGAAATGAAAGTGCTGCGTGCTAACTGCAAGGCACTGGTTTAAAAAGATGTTTTTCTTTCTCAATCCATCCCTATTTCAAGGCTGCTAGAAGGGTTTCTCCTAGGTGCTAATACATGTTCCACTGGTAGAAGCACCCCAGCGACGATGTTCTATCACAAACCCTGAGATGTGTTTTCCCATAACAGGTACTCTCCACATACAACGATTGCTAGTGTGGACGATGTGCTATTCTCAAACCCTGCTGTAGCCCCCATTGTCCTGCACAACGTTTCCCATACACAGACATACTTTTAAGTGATTCACAGTCTCTGCACAACAAGCGTGTGCGTGTGTACAATGTAAAGCGCTCCAACACCCTACTTTGGGATAGGTAGCGCTAGCAAAGAAACTACATGTGAGAGAGGGGCCCAGGGTAGATAAGGGGCGCTACTGTAGGGAAGCAGTGAGAGAAACCTTGAATAAAAACATCTAGGGATTGTACAAACAAAGCCGGTCGCACCAGGAGCCACCCCATACAAAAGTTGTGGATGCAGCGAAAGGCAGAGAAAAAGAGATATCAAAGGCAGAAACTGGTGAGACTGGGCTGCACACAGTTTACCCTCCTCCCTCACTTTGCAGTGTAGATCAGTTACATTACGCTTTTTGTACATTTGCCGATACTTGTGGGGAGGATTTCAACTCATAACCTGACCAAGCCTAACATTTTCATGGCTCACCTAGCCCTGAAAATTTGTTGACTTGTCCAGATGTACACCTCTATATTTAAAAGAGAAACTCCTTTTTTCCTTATATTCGTCACGCATTATGAACTGATTCCCGTGGGTCAAGAGTGCGTGAACAGAACATCAACAATTGAGATTCAATCCCGACCTGTTCCTTACTTGGGTGGGATTCACATTCCAGCGCGGCCAGCAACAGGTGAGTTGGATTGGAGGATGACATGCCAAAGTTACTGCTTCCTTGAAAATAAATAATCTAAGGCACTGTACAGGAAGTGAACAGCACTATGTCACCCATAAAGGAATAAAACATGACCAATCACCGTGTGCCATTAAAATGAAGCCACACAGTGACTGGCCACTTTTTTTTTTTATGTTCCTTTCCCCGCACGTTCAGAGCGGGTCCGGGGAGGACAGGTCAGGATGAAGAATTGTGACGGCAACCAATCCTTGATTTGCTCTCATGCTTTTTATGGTAGTAAAGAGCATGTGAGCAGCACAAGGATTGGTTTGGTCAGGTGAACCCAGTGCTCCACAGTAGACCAGAAGGGCTGTGCTGTTTTCCCCCTGGCTCCTCAACACAGTGCGGGTTTTAAGAAGCATGAAGTGCGCATGTCGGGCTGGTCAGAGTAAGGCATCTGTCAACCTGACATACGCACATGCCTACATCCATGCTGCCTGCCAATCACCCAGACTGGCCCTGCCCTAGACGTCCGACCGAGAACACAGAGGCCAGGGGGGTAAGCATTAACCCCTTGAGTGCCCCGCCCTTTCCCCCTCCTGTGCCGGGCATTGTATTAGCGGGCGGGGTCCATGACGAGATAGTCTCGTCATGGGCACAGCGCAACCGCGCTCCATGACGAGACTATCTCGTCATGGGTACAGAAGGGGTTAACATTAATTTAGCAGGTGCCTTACGTTTGGTAGCTAGTTGGTTCTCATGCGGGAGGGCAACGTCCATTTGCCTCAATAGAGGGGCCGCCCCTGCATATAAGGAATAGAGACAGTTGTTCACGGATTAATGAATGAAAAGCAATGGAGAGAGACAGCACCTAACTTTATGTTCCAAATAAGTGGGGTCTGGTCGGTGAAGGCATCTGAATAGAGCAGCAAAACAAAATCTTGCCTACACCTATACTTGATTAAAAGATAGAAGAAATGGCAGCACTGAATCACACTTGCGTATCCCTGCAACAGACATTGGTAGGGCCTAAGGCAAACACTGATGTTCCAGAACCCATCCTTCGATGGCACTGAAATCAGGGCCAAGTACAGCTTTTCGGCACTTGACTTTCACCGTAGAGAGGGCGAGCAGCTCAAGGATAGTATCAGTAGTAGTGACTCGGAACACAAAATCCACACAACAGGCACAGTACATGACTATCAAACCCAGTACTTCTGCTTTGGAAAAGTGAATAACTTTAATCATACCAAATAGTAAAACAGTACATAAAGATGGGGCTAATACTAATGGAATCATTACTGCGGAATCTAAAGGGGTCTAACGACCAGTAAAACAAGAAAACTTCAATTCAAATGGGGGGTGTAGGCCCACTATTGCTAAAATATGGCACTTTCCCTGTAGTTTGTGGCCCGTCGATCAGTCCTAACTGGCTAGGCAATTCTGTTATGCAATTTGACATGTTGTTAACATATCCCCCAAGCAGCTCTGTTAACAAGTTCACAGTCAAAGTTCTCAGGCATTGCTTTGACCTGGTTGTCAATGTGAGCCCTGCTTTTTGTCAGCGGAGTGTATATGCAGTTATGCTTCGTCAAGGGTGAGCAGACTTGCTAACCACCACCAGGGCTAAGCACAGCAGTTCCACCTTCTCTCCGCATCGGCCAGCTCAGCGAAGACTACAAAGGATCAGGTACTTTCCATGAAGAGCCTGCTCACTCCAGTTCAAGTGCTTAATATAGACTTTGGGCATGATGAAGGTAGACTTAGAACTGGTCCTTCGACTTACTCTGTGTGGTCACATCAGTGGGCGCTAAGGTGAATCTCTTTACTGACAAATGGGGTCTTTGGTTGAAAAGAAAGGTTAGAGGCCCCTCTGGTTCCCACAGGTCAGCTCTGACACACATCCTTGGGCATATTGGCTCTCCTGGAACATTTCTGTTCTGGACTCGGACGGTGGGGTTCTCCTCCTCCTCTGACAGGCGTTTCCTACAGGACAAGGTTTTCTCCTTTCCCCTCTAAGTTGGCAGGCTCCCAGATCTCAGGCAGACCCACAGCTTCTCCAGGAAGACGCACAGTTTCATGTGATGTTCCTTCAGCTCAGGGAGACTGCCTCTCAGCGATATCTGCCTGGATCACAGCAGCCCTCTGAGTACTCTGTGGAGTACTCAACTTAGTTGGGGTATTCCACAGTCAGCGAAGCAACTTGCAAATGGAGCTAAGTAGGAAGGTGTTGCCCCACTTATATACAGGGTTTTCAGAAAGGGGACATGGACCCACTGTCTACAGTTCAAAAACCGGTTTGGCTTGGCTCCCTCTCAGAGCTTCATCTTCAGGCCACACTAGATGTCACCAGTAAGCATTTAACAAGGAGCCATATTGCCAGCTACTTACCTACTATTCAAGCTAGCCTGGCACAGAGGTTACTCTACAGGGTTATATATTGACCTGTAGTAAGCCTTCTAATATTAGTGGATATTCATAGTTAAAATCAGTGTGATTTACAGCAGTTTCGTCTGCAGTGACACTTTATTATATACATGGGGGAACTCTGCCTTAGAGTGTAGTTTCGCTTCCCTTTGCCAACAAAGTCCAGCAAGGTATCAAAATGGGGGATTCTACCCATAGTTGACCCCCAGGACCAATGAGTCTCTCCAAGGGCCAGTAAGACAGCCCCCTTGTAACCCCAGAGGACCAGTTGGGAGAAGATCTGGGCTTCTGCGCTGCTGAAGGCAGAGAGGAGCAGCAAAGGAAAGCAATAACAGTGGGCCTTGGGGCTACCCCGCAGCCCTAACCACACTACTCACCCTGGGGGTGTCCAGGATGGAACCAGGGACCCTTAGATGAAAAAAAAGAAAAAGACAAAATAAAAAAAACAGAGGGTGACCCACTGTTAAAATATTTAGTGCTTCCAGACTTCCCCATAATGCCTCAGGAGAGGCCTATTTGCATATATTTTCCCTACTTGTGGCGGCCCCAGGATGGCGGGGGCACCATCAATGTATTGGGGGTAGTTGCAGGGGTTCAGCAATCACAATACAGTTCCAATCCCACCTACCCCCATCCAGGAAGTTTTTAAAAACTGACCCTATGTTTGCAGAGTTAATAAGAGTTTGTGACCCCCTCCCCCAGGATTTTCATAATTTAAAAATGGCTTTCTGAACAGAATTCCGAGAGACCTTTCCTGTGGGCAATCTTTACGGGCTATCAAACCGATGGCCTTATTATGTGGCCACTTATTTTCAATGATTAAATATATGTTATTGACTTCCTTAACATTCTAGTTTACCTTACTGGCACATGGCTTCTTATTGTAAGAGGCCTATGACTCCATTGGATATCGTATTAACCGATTATTGACAATTAGCCCTGATGAAGTTCAAGCAACTAATCTGAACGAAACGCATTGGCTGGCTTATGCTATTTTGAACTTATTGAATAAAACTGATGACAAAATTGGATGTCTTGCCGGACTCATCTTTATAATAGTGAACAAAAAATTGTCATTGGTGCACCATTCCATAAATCTTCTATTGTTGTTCTGCGTCTGCAGTTGCACCTAACAATGGTGGGTGCAGGAATTTTTGTGCATCAACCATTGTAATAAGGAGGAAACGGGACAGCGAAGTGAGGCGCATCCAGTCCGCCGTTGGTAGTGCCTACTTACTATCCACACTACTCACCCTGAGGGTTTCCAGGTTGGAATCGAGGAACCTCAGATGAAAACCACAGAGAAAGACAAAATGACCAAGACATAGGGTGACCCACTGTTAAAATATTTAGTGCTTCCAGGCTTCCCCATAATGCCTCAGGAGAGGCCTATTTGCATTTATTTTCCCTACTTGTGGTGGACCCAGGATGGCAGGGGCACCACCAAAGTATTGGGGGTAGTTGCAGGGGTGCAGCAATCCCAATACAGTCTCAATCCCACCTACCCCCATCCAGGAAGTTTTTAAAAACTGACTCAACGTATGCAGAGCCAAGAAGATTAGGACCCCTCCCCCAGGAGTTTCATAATTTAAAAGGCACTCCCAAGCTGGAACCTTTGCTCTTCAGCTGGGAGTGCAGCACCCTCTATGGGCTGGTTCTATGGATGCTTTTGAAGAGGCCTGAATGTGTATAAAGAGACAGACACATGTTATGTTAATTTCAATGCTTTATTAACCATTTATATTGACACTGATTGTTAAGCAATTTTTAAATGTGCAACGGTTAGTAATTACTGCATTCACACTTGGTTATTATTGATTACTGCATTTCCACATGAAATGATGGTGGTTTTAACATGTAGATTATTTGTTTTTTAATACGGTGAACCTTTGACAACGCCAATAGGCTTGCCTTACATGACATGCTGTAATTTAAAGTGATACCACCCCATGTGTCTATCTGGTATAGGTGGAAGGTATTGTGATTTGGAGGTTCATGACCCACTAAGGGTCAAATATTATTACAAAATGTCAATTACAATATTTTTGACCTTCCTGATATATAGGTTTGTGAATTAAGGCACAGTATTTAGTTGTGTGTGCAATGAATGTACTTTTCCTTTTCTATAGAAAAAACACTGAGTGGATACTCATTTATTATTGTATGTTAATACTGTGTGCCAGTAAATGGTGATTACTAGGCCACACCACCTCCCCTGAGTAGGTCTTGGACTGCTCTGCTTCGCTACCCTGAGAGAGTCAAATGCAACAATACGGTGCTTTGTTACCAGTAAGGGAAAATTGACGACCTATTACTTGTGCAAGCCTCACATCCTGACAACCTAATAAACAGATTTCTTACAGTTACTAACTACTCAATGCATTAGGCTATTGTTTTAATCCTGTTTTCCCAACAGAGTTCTTCTTGGAAGAACATGGATATGGCCCCACATACAATAAATACGTGAGATACAACAAAGAGGGAATAAGTGATCCTACTATAGGATTAATTAAGGAAGTGAGGTGTTGTCACTTCAAAAAAAATATTCTCCTTATTATAATCACTAGCACTTGCTTTTTCTTTGCAGAACAGTGGTATACAAAGACTAAACTTCAATAGTAATAAATAATTCAGAACTTGCATCAAAAGTAATACTTTATCTCATTCAATTAATTAAAATTGTTACATAATATGGTGGTACATAAAATTCAAGTAGGGTAGGCAATAAACCTATAGGGCCTACTGCCATTGTCTTTTGTATCGAATCAGGAGCATTATTTAATGTGTTATATACTAAAATCCTTGAATGGACAGCATACAAATATATTTCATATCAGCAATATGAAATAGGGAAAAATAAATTTCCTATAAAACAGTATAAAATGTAGGAGATCTTGTTTGCTATAACTACTAAACATAAATACTCCTATCAGACAACCCGTAGTGTAATGTGGTTTTGGTAGAGTACAGCAGAGCAGAGCATGCCACATACAGGAAGGTGTTTTGCTATGTTAACCAAGCCCAATTTGTAGACCCTATAAGGATGGAGCCTATGCTTTGGGTTTCAGAGCGCCGGCCTGGCCGTATCTTAAATTCCAATATGCTTGATGTGAGAACGTAGTCCCTGTTATGCTAGTGTAGTAATACTGTTCTGAATCCAGCTAGGGTAAAAAAAACCTTGAGTGAGCAGTCAAAATTTTAGGTGTCTTGGCGGTTAGCAGGTTTCGAGTTATTTCAATGAATTTTGCAAATCGTGCCAGCTCCTCTGGGGTTTCCAAATTAAAAAGCAGCTTTTTAGCTTCTCTACACGAACAGGCCCCAAGTAACAGAAAGAGTAGCTTTATTAAGGTGTGCCGTGCATTTAAAAGGCATGGGCATTAGCAGATCAAGTGGACCAGAGATTCTTCCATGGAATGGCAGAGGCTGCAAGGGTCAATATTTCCCAGAGGCTGTTTAGGTCTATAATTGGTAACGCCATGAGTCTTGCGTAAAAGGATCTCCTTGACCATTGACTTGGTTTGTGCACAATTTAAGTACGGCTGACAGTGCTTTTCTTCATACATGTGTAGGAAAAACTGCATATTACTGTTGAACTTTTCGATGTAATCGAGGTCTTCCTGCTTGGATAAGAGCCTATCTTGTTTTTTTCAATACGGATTTTAGATCACTTGGATGATGTGCAAAGTTTTCCCAATTTTCTATGGCCAGTTTTGCGTGGGTGCAAGTTGCGGTGAAATAATCTGACTAAGGATTCTTCCTGTTTGTAAAAATGCTCTTCAAGCTCGCTCGCTTTCTGTTGGCAGGTGCCCCGCAGGATCTGCAGGAGTGCTGGACGATGGCTGCCCAGCCCTCTAGTGCTTGTTTATTCTGACCGAACTCAAGACATGCCAGTGAGTTATAGACGTGTGAAGGAATTTGGAAGATACGTTTGCAGGTATGGCATTGCGTCTGCTCCATGGTGTCCACAAAGACCCTCGGGAAAACTGTTTGGCCATAGCTGATGGAGGGAAGACGTTTTGGGCTTCATGCCTTTCTTATGGATAGGGTGGTTCAGCTGTGTAGAGTAGAATGCAGTTTGCACAGAGCATAGGTCACTGCCTTGCCCTTTTCTTCCCTGTGAGTCTCATACAGCTTAGACTTGCCATTGCTCGCAAACCACCAACCTAGGTAGCTGTAATTAGAAGCGCTCTTTATTTCCAGGTTTCCAAGTCTCCACTGCAGCCTGTGGTTATCTGGGCAGTGCCCAAAGATCCCCACCTTTGTCTTCTTGCAGTTTGTCACCAATTTCTTGTTGGTACTGTAGGCATTTAGCGCATCCAAAGCTCTGCATTCCCACTTTTGTGTAGCTCATCAGTATCATGTTGTCAGTGTACTGATTCAAGAAGAGATGCTGTTGGCAGAATTTTGGCACGAACAGGTTTGCAAATTTTAGGTTTTCCCTAGGTAAGCAGTATACCAGTTAAGCAACATTGGGGCTTGGACACAACCTTGTTTTAGGCCTTGGTCCGTGTATACTTTGGCGGTTGCAATGTTTTTGCATGAGCTTGATTCACACCCAAGTTTGGGTGTGGAGTGCGATTATGACATCCAGCAGCTTACCTAGAATTTCCCAGCTGTTTAATTTGTTCCAGAAAATGTTCATGTCCACGCTATCAAAAGCCGTGGAATAATCCACGAAACAAGCAACCATCGGATGATTGTTTGGCCTGCTCCACCAAGTATGCTCGGGCATGGATATTGTCTGCAGTAGAAGCTCCTTCCCTGAAGCCTGATTGCTAAAGAGGCAAAATGTCCTCCTCTCTAACCCAGTTGTCCAGGTTGTGTAGTAAAAAGCTTGCGAAGGCCTTAGCTTCAATGTCCAGCAGTGCGATCATTCCATAGTTAGCCGGATCTGTATTATGTATAGGGTGGAGAATCGAGCCCCTCCACGGGGCCGTAGAATCCGCTGCCTGAGGTAGGACGTCGGCACTAGCTGACGTTGCCGGACAAAGGACCTCCAAGTCACCCCGCACCGGGGACCGGAGTGGAGACTGGAGTAGAGCTGGAGCTGCACCGGCCCCAGGGCGGCGCCGGAGTGACGCCGACCCGACCCCCGCCGAGGCAGCCACCTGCGCGGGGGAACGAGATGGGCCTGGGGAGTGGCACGAAGCCCTCCGACATCTGCGGCCCAGAATGAGGCAAAGAACACTCGGCAACCCATGTGGTGGCGCCAGGGACGATCCAACCTCCGACGAGGCAGCCACCTGTGGGGAGGGAAGAGGGGGACCCGGAGAGGGACGAGGGGTCTTCCCTCGGCCTCGACCCGGAGCGGGACGAGGAGGGTCCACCGACCCCTATGGCGCCGCACGGTCCAGCTGATGCCAGCGCCGTAGCGGCGTCACCTCAGCCTTAGACAGGACTGCCCTGTCAAGGGGCTCGGGGATGCGACCCGAGCCCCGGCGACCTCCCGCGACACCACAGGGACCCCCGCGGGAGTTTGCGGCAAGGCAGAGATGCCGTGGCCTGAAGGAGGTGCCCCAGAGGAGCCGCACCCCAACAGTACCACATTCTCCAAGCCTGGATCCGAACTAGTCGGCGACTAGGCCGGAGCCACCAATGGCGCCGCAGAGGGCCCTGCGCAGAGCGAGGGATCCGCCGACGCCCCAGGAGGGGATGAAGGAGGAGACACCAGCGAGGCCTACAAAGCCGTCACGTATGTCTCCATTTGGACTCTCGACACCCCAACACCGGGAAACGGTGGATAGGACGACACGCGGGACGCATCACCTGCGGAGAGTCCACGCTCCCGGGAGGCCGGAAAACAGCCCCCGGGGACAAACTGCGACACTTACCCACCGGGGAGCGACGCTCACTTGACATTGGAGAAAGGCGAGGACGACGACCACGGCCGAGTCTGAAGCTGTCCTTCGAAGCAGACCGAGGGGAGGACGTCGACCTGGAGAGACGCACCGAGAGAAGTTTCATTCGGCACTCCCGCCGCGACTTCGGCTTCAACTGCTGGCACTGCGTACACAGTCTGTGGTGCCGTGATCCTTCCCCCAAACACCACATACAAATGAGGTGAGGGTCCGTCGCCGACATAAGATGCCCACAAGACGTGCAAATCTTAAAGCCCGAAGGCATTCGCACACTGTTCCACTAAAAAAATGGAAGAAAAAAGGGGCCTAACAGGCCCGTAGCAAGGATCGGATCCGCGTTGCACGCGGAAATGGAAAAAACTGATGTGGGACCGACGGGGCTGGTCTTATGTGACCTCGCTGATGTCACGTACGCGGACGACGCCTGGGTGGAGTCGCGTGATATCGCCCCACCCCCGGCGCGCAGAGATGCTGTGGCAAAAAGTTTCCAGATCCAGTCTCATGCCTGGGGATAATTCTACGTGAAGGTATCTGCGGCTAGTAGTCTCTATCAGATTGTATGTTTACTTACATGATGAAACCAATAAAGGCCTATTTTTGCCCAGCCGAGTCCAGTCGGTATCCTACACAGAGGACTGGCATCGTAACCATAAGAATGGTGTGAATGGGCTGCCTCAACATAAAAGATCCACGGAGAATGATTAACTAGAGAAATAAACTCTAAAGAAGGAAAATACACAGGCAACTACAGTCTGCACAAACACATTCCCTTATAAGGAGCTGCGTCATTCAGCTGAGAAAGAGGCTCCATTTTCAATCCTGCCACTTATAATGAAAGCAATCAGGAAGAAATGGGCTGGGGTAACTAAGGTGAGATTTCGAATGAACACACCACCTTAGACGCCAACCAGCATAAACACAAGAGAAGACAGAGAGACACGCAGCGCAGTATTATCTGTCACTATCTACCTCCGGGCTAAGAAAAGGCTAAATATTCTCAGGAGAGACAGACATCAGGAAAACAGCACAGAGATAGAGAGAGCACCACACAACCCAGCGCCTTGACCCGAGGCAAGGAAGGAAGTCAAGTTTAAGTAAAGCTTGCCGAGACATCCCGCGCCGCGCTTCGAATTAAATATTAAAGTAGGTTAAAATAAGCTATAAACAGAGCAAAGCAGAAGACATCAAAACAACGAATACCGAAGGGACTGCAGGATGAAAGGCATACGCAAAGAGGCCTGTACTGAAACTACTTCACTTCCAATCAATCACGGCCCAGAAGACTATGGGCACAGTACGGTCAATGAAGCCACTATTACAACACTTCGCTTTATTCCAGTGTCGGCAAAACAACGTGCCCATCACTTTTTCAATAACTCCATTGCTACCTATGGGAACTGTCGCTGGTATCTGTTTGTTCTTTCAATTATTTTAACGTGGGATGGGTGGACAGCCCTAGGAGCACTGTGAACATTTAATAACAATATGATTAGCACTGAGGGGAGGCAGAAGCTAAAATCGTGTATTTGAATCCTAACTTTGAAAGGCGAAATCTCGCGAGTGAATCAGAGGAAAAGAGAAGTGTTTTCTGTGTTTGGAAGGCGTGAGCTTCACAAAGTACTCCGAGTTATAATTAATGTAAAGTCCTTTATGGTTTATACTAAAATGCACAGAACATTCCTTTCTAAAAACTTTCTAGTCAAAGCTCTATGCTAACTCAACAACTTTTTAGGAGGATGTACACAGTTCGAGTTATGCTTTTTATTGATAACTTATGTTATGGCTTCAAAATAACTTCCAGGTAAGGATGAATCCGTACTTTGGGGCTTAAATTGCATAAATTACGATTTGTGAAGTTAGTCGAACATGCGTCATTTTAATACATGGGGAATATAACTAAATTTGGACGCACTCTCCAGTATTTGAATAATGGAGGGGTCCATCTTATCTTTAAGATCCAAGCAACTCCTTTCTACACCATGGGGTTTCATGAAAATTACCCTCCAAAACCCCTATGTTGTAAAGTCATAGTCAGGGGTGTGTGTGCGGGGCGGAAGGGGGAGAAGGGTGGCAGGTTGTGAGACCAACTCCAAGCCAGCCAACTCCAGGCACTATTTTAAGCACAAGGTACTTAATACAAGGAGCACTCCGCAATTTCCTTTTTTGTTTTTTCTAGCTTTGCAAATAGTATTTCCCTTCTGTCTTTCTCTGTGTGAACTGTTCTTATTATTCGCTCTGAAGGAGACCCACGCACTGTCCGAAGCTGTTGACAGTGTAAGAAGTTTATTTACCAAGCAAGGTTGGGCGGGGTCTTCTAGAACCCTCTTCTGCATAGTTAAAAAGCCAGCTTCACCTGGGCACCTGTGAATAACACGTAGCAGACTAATATAAATAGCTAATTAGACATTACATACATATGGAGTCACATACACTGTATTTCAAATTTCATAATTCAGAAAATTTCTCTAATATCAAGTTAATAATTTGTGAACAGTCACCAGAGTTTTGCATATGCAAGTAAACATTCCTGCATGCACTTGCTGGATGTTGGGATGACTGTTAAATGTAGGTTTTACATCGACTCGAGCACATAGCATAAGCTGTCTACTTGCAGCCTACAAAGATCTTACAGTGGGCTTACAGCCCAACCATTGCTTATTATTGGTTGGCTTTGTCACTCTCAGTGGCTTGCTTTTTATCCAATGGCTGTCTTTTCCATCTTGATTTTGCCCCGCTCATAAAAGCATATTTATTTATTTATTTATTTGCGGGTTTATATAGCGCTGGAATCGACTCCAATGGAGTATCTCTGCGCTCTGGATCGGGTTTCAGCTGATCATTAACAGACAGGGAGAGCCGTCTTAGATGTCACTTTTGAACAACAAAGTTTTAAGCTGTTTCCTGAATTGCAAGTGTTCGGGACATAGTCTTAAAGTTTGAGGTAGACTGTTCCACAGTGTAGGTCCCACGACTGACAATGCTTTACCCCCATGTCTAGCTTTTTTGGCACGGGGCACTACCAGCAGAAAACCATTGCTGGATCTCAAGGACCTGGTAGGAGTGTAGGGAATGAATTTGTTTTCCAAGTACAGGGGACCTTGGCCATTTATACTTTTGTGGATCAGGCAACAGATTTTAAACTTAGTCCGTTGCCGGATTGACAGCCAATGCAGTTTTTTCAAAAGAGGTTTAGAAGCTGTTCTCGGAGGGGCATTAAGGACCAGTCGAGCTGCTGTATTCTGGATCACCTGTAACTTGGCCAACACTCCCTCATTTGCTGAGAGGAGCAGGCCATTACAGTAATCCAGCCGACATAGAACAAGAGCCTGCACCAGGGTCCTTCTGGAAGAATCCGGCAACAAAGGAAGAATCTTACGCAACAGGCCAATAGTGTGGAAGCATACACCTGTAATATAATTGGTATGCTGCCTTAACACTAAATCCTGGTCAAGGCGTATCCCCAGATTTTTAACAACCTGCTTCGGTTCAGGAACTATACCCAGATCGGGGGGCCACCAATCGGGGGACCACAGTATCTTGGCCCCTCCAAACAACATAATCTCTGTTTTGCTGACATTGCATTGTAGGTAATTAGATGACATCCATTGCCCTACAGCCTTCATGCCTGCCGAGAAAGAGTTCTTAATTTCCGTCGTGAGGGTTTTGAAAGGGAAGAGGAGCTGTGTGTCGTCAGCATAAGACACTGGAATAAAACCAAATTCGCGCATCACTCTTGCCAGGGGTGCCACATAGATGTTAAAAAGTGTAGGGCTCAGACAGGAGCCCTGTGGCACCCCTTTCGTAATTTCTACTTCCCTGGAACGGTAAGTACCCATGGTGACAGTCTGGGTACGGCCAGTAAGAAAGCTTCTCAGCCAGGCAAGGGCTTTGTTCTTCACTCCCATGTTCGACAACCGGTCAACAAGAATGTTATGTGACACGGTGTCGAACGCTGCTGACAAGTCAAGCAAAACTAAGATTACAGAGTAACCCCTATCTTGAAGCATATGTAGGTCGTCTACCACAGACAGAAGAGTAGACTCTGTGCTGTGTTTTGGCCTGAACCCGGATTGTGAGTAGTCCAGGCCACCCACATCTTCAACAAAGCCGGACAAGTGTCTGTTGACATGTTTTTCTGTCAGTTTCCCCAGAAAAGGAAGCAGTGAGATAGGTCTTAAATTGGTAAGCTCGGTCCAAGGGATAGATGTATTTTTTCTGATGGGCCTTACCAGCGCACGCTTCCAATCCTTGGGAACAGAGCCCAAGCCAAGAGACAAGTTGACCAGTCCTTGAATCATGGGGCCAAGTTGTCCAGAAAGGATGGGCATAAGTTTGGCAGGTATGATGTCATCCGGACTACCACTTTTTATCTGGGTCATCAGAGCCAATAAGTCTGGGGAAGAGATTGAGGGAAAGGTGTCTAAAACTTGTGTATTAGGCACATGTTCAGTATCATTAAAGACCTGACAGGGGACCATGGCAGTGGAGGCGAGATTAGAATTGACAATATTCTCATAAATCCTGTCTATCTTATTAGAAAAGAAGGACGAAATTTGATCACAAAGAAGTTGGGATACTGATTCAGAGCTTTCGCAGGCAACTGGCTTCACAAAAGACTGTAGAACCTGATAGAGAACCCTTGAAGAATTCCCTGCCGCAGCAATTTGTGATGCTATATGGGTTTTACGTGCCCCACGAATGGCTTTGTGATAGATGGATAGAGAAGCCCAGTATTGCTTTCTATCCTTCTCCTGATGTGAGGTTCTCCATCTTTTTTCCAGCTTCCTAGAGTTCTGTTTTAAAATTCGAAGCTCATCAGAAAACCAGATCTCTTGTTTATTGGCAGGGCGTGGTTTAAATTGTCTCAATGGAGCGATGATGTCTATCGTTCGCCTAGTGGCTAAATCAAATTCCCTTAAGGCACCATCAATTCCCTCTGAGGCAGAGTAGGAGGGGTTAATAAAATTATCTTTAAAAGTCTGTTCATTAACCTTATACCAAGGACGTCGTTTGCAGGGAAGAGAAACTGATTCATGACCAATATATTTATGTTGAAAGGTATGAAATTCGATAACAAAATGATCAGACCAGCTGGTTCGAATAGGCGGTAGACATGAGACTAAAGGATGGTTTGCTAATATGAGGTCTAATGTGTGTCCTGCCCGGTGTGTAGGTCCAGAGTTAACCTGTGATAACCCCAGAAGCAAAAGGTCCTGTAAAACCGACTGGGCTTCTTTACAATTTATTAGTTCACTGTGAATGTTAAAATCTCCAAGTAAAATAAAATCTTTATCATTGCTGATATATGGAGCCAAAGACTCAAGTAGAACGTTAGAAAAGTTTGCACATGAGCACGGGGGGGCGATATACTAAGGCACCCATCTGCGTGGCTGTGTTTTTTTCAGAGGGAGTGATTTTAAATATTAATAGTTCAATTTCCGGTGTGGATAGCTCAGTTACCATAGAACAATCAATATCTTGTTTGTGAACAATAGCAATTCCTCCGCCTATTTTCGAGAGTCGATCTAATCTAATAATTTTAAAACCCAAGGGAATGGCTAATGCAATTGCTGGAGTTGAGCAGGGTTTTAACCATGTTTCCGTAAGGAAACATAGATCTGGATTGCTAGTGGAAATTAGGTCCCATATCTCAGAAGCATGTTTCGGTAGAGATCTTACATTACACAATAGATTTTTCCTTCTTGTAGTACCACTGGCAGAATTGTTACCAGTGTTACCGGAGGGGGAAAAATCCGTCCTAGAGCCATGAGGATGGGTGTTCTGACTGGCAATGGTAAACTGGGTCTGACAATGGCGGCAGGAGAAGGGGCCTTCCACCTCCACATTACCTCCTAGTCCACATGTCCGAATGGGGCTCACGCCCAGCTGACGTAGCGTCCCACTGGAATATGTGATCCTCGTTGTAGTGGTCAAAGGTTGGATTATCGACGGTGTCCCCATTGCCCCTTGTCCCGTCCTGTCGCGGACGGGCGCAGACGGGCTGGTCTTAGGCTAGTCTTTGGCGCCGTCAAGGGCGCCCCTCTGCGCGCAACCGCTGCGCGCTCGGGCCGACTCCTGGCTAAATAGTCTCTCGTCAGGGCTACTAGAGCGCTAACCGCTCAGCTGCGTCAATGTCAGTAGGCGTGTCTGGCTCTCACCTGCCCCGCCCTCCGCTCAACGGTAGCCAATACCGTGTCGGAACGGGGCGGGCAGGCAGTGACACCGAGCACAGACCAGGTTTGAGCCCTGAAGGCCCCCGCAATCAGCGGACAGTTCAAGTAGGTTAAAATTACTTAATAGAGCGCTACGTGAAACGAGCAGGATTTACAGTCTTACACACCGATCATTAAAATTGCTACATTAAAATGAATGTTAAAAGGGTGCAAAATACAAAGTGCAAAGTAGGATCGGCGTTTTAACCAGGTCAAGCAATTCTCTCGTGACAAATCACCACTCTCTCAGGGCAATGACAGCTGAAGCCGGGCGCCAAGCGGATTAGGAAGACACTGCCACCGTCTTCCCTTACCGCGAAGAGCCCAGGCCTCCTCCCGCCTAAATAGTCTCTCGTCAGGGCTACTAGAGCGCTAACCGCTCAGCTGCGTCAATGTCAGTAGGCGTGTCTGGCTCTCACCTGCCCCGCCCTCCGCTCAACGGTAGCCAATACCGAGTCGGAACGGGGCGGGCAGGCAGTGACACCGAGCACAGACCAGGTTTGAGCCCTGAAGGCCCCCGCAATCAGCGGACAGTTCAAGTAGGTTAAAATTACTTAATAGAGCGCTACGTGAAACGAGCAGAATTTACAGTCTTACACACCGATCATTAAAATTGCTACATTAAAATGAATGTTAAAAGGGTGCAAAATACAAAGTGCAAAGTAGGACCGGCGTTTTAACCAGGTCAAGCAATTCTCTCGTGACAAATCACCACTCTCTCAGGGCAATGACAGCTGAAGCCGGGCGCCAAGCGGATTAGGAAGACACCCCCTTTTTTGTGTCATTCCACTGCTCATATTTAGGGGACTGCTTTTTTCTTTTTTGCTTAAGCAAACCATGGCTGCATGTGTTTTACAGCTATGGCCCTTGTGCGATACCCCTCCCTTCTGCTGCTCTGTGCTGGTCTCCCATCTTTATGCTTCTCTACCCAATGCTCTTCTCACCCACCAGTTTTCTGTGTTGCTCTCTCTCACCCTTGTGCTTCTGTGGTGTTAACTTACTCTTGAGCTTCTACCCTCTCCATGCTGCTTTTCCTCATTGTGCCACCCATGCTCTCCTATGTTACACCTCTACCCATCTTACTCAACAACCTTAGTATTTTTCCTAAAAATTAAATGAAAGAAAATGGCATCTGCATCATTCCACTGGCATGCGCATTACGTTCTGAGTCATGCGCACATCAGAGAATGATTTAACTGTAATTGCGCCTTTTTTATTCGGACGATGCCGCACAGCACTGCCAAGAGCAACTAACTAGGCCAAAAGGTCCCAAAGGCAAGACCTTCTGGATTTGCCAATGCTTATTAGTACAGCGTTCTGAAGCCCAAGTGCCAATGTTCACGTGACAGGAAACTATGAAAATAAGATCAAATAAATTAGCCAAACAATAGATAAAAATGTGCTTGAAAAGCTGTGTTCTACAGGACACATTCTGTGTTGCTGCAGCTCCCTATTTACATTACATACAAATGCTGACTGCTCAAAGCCACTTCTGCACAGCTCATGTACGCAGTGTGCACTGCTGCGTTAGGGCATCTTGCGGTCATGCTGGTGGATTCTGAACCCACCTCGGCCTACATGGGCTTCCACCCAGGGGGATAACACTCACTGGCAAAGTCAATGAGTCTTGCCTTTGTGAGATGTATTGGCTTTGTCGTTGTTTTGTAAGGCATGTGCAACATAGCTGAGAGCAACAACAACAAAAGGCGTTGACATAGTGCTAGTGTTTTTTTTATGTTGCCACTTTTATGTTTTAAAAAAAGCAAGGGGGCAGCACGAGGGGGAAGGGACCAGCAATAATGACAGCAAAAGGAGGGGGCTAAGGAAAAAACAAAACTAGGGAGGTGTGGGCAGGAGGAAGAGGGTGGGGAAGTGGAGAAGAAATAGTACCTCAATCACAGCACAAACAGTGGGCAGATACTGATTACTTTGAATCAATCTGTGCTTGATCCATGCTCCAAATAAAGCAACAGCATTGACACATGGCCTGTGCTGGCCAATTAGGAGGCTGCAAACAAGAGTGACACTGAAGTCAACAAATGGTAAGCACTGGGCGACTCCAATCTCTTTATTGTAGAAAACAGTGTCTCGCAAGCCAGAGCGCATGTGCTGTTGCCCGCTCGACGCATGCGGGGGCTGATTTAGCCAACGCATGGTGAATGCAGAGTCCTTCCTTGTGTGGTGTCTCACCGCTGTGCAGATGAGTGAACTCCTATCAAGGACGACTGGGTAACAAACACTGCAAGCACATTCGTTTGTACAGGATGGACTGTAATATGGAAATGCATGTCTCTTTAACAAATGCAGCATAAGAACCGGGCGAGAGGGCTGAGCTCTTTCTGTGACGCAGCCCCGAACTGAAAAGTGCCTTTTTTATCGGTTAATTAAGCCTGGCGGAGGAAAGCAAAAGGTCGAGGTACGTTCAGAGAGAACTCCTGCGTCTGTCTGCACAAGCCGATACAACTCAAAGCAGCGAATGTGTCGGGCGCATGTTTGTTTTAGATAGGAGCATGCCTTCCATTTGTATGGACCTGAGGGAACCGTTCAATGGTCAAGGGACGCAGGTGCAGTGATGAGTCTGTGTGATAAATCTAGTGGCACTGCTGTGGGGGAGTGTCAAAATAAACACTTATCTCTCAACTCGAGTGGGAGTAATGTGTGGGTTATTTTCCAACTGCATATTCGCTGACAACTGTACTCAAACGGATTGTAACACAAGCAGTACTACTAATGCATACAAAGAGAGTACTAGCTCTGCACAAGGGTGGAGAGCATATAGATTTAGGGTGGAAGACTGGAAGGCATATGGATTTAGGGTGGAAGGCATATGGATTTAGGGTGGAAGGCATATGGACGCGGGGTGGGGGCTGGAGTTAGAATGTACAATCAGCTGCCCGCGTGGCGGTGCAGGTGGAGTTTAATGAATATGTAACGCCTTTCATTGTGTGGGTGGCCAGAACTCCCATCTGTAAATCAATATCGGTCGAATAATGGATTGCGTAGGCCTTTGAGCTCCCCTAAACGCCTCCCTCCCCCTGCAGAAAGTGTCGATAGCCCCTGAGACCCTCCTATCTCATAGACAATCATAGGCTGAATGGGGATCGTTGGAAGGATGCGGAACCCCTAGAGCACGGGAGCGGCAGGGGCATACATGACACACGAACACGTGTCTCTGGCAGCTTCTGCCTGTGGCTGCTGGGGCCTGCCATGTCGCATCCTCAGTATTTGGGTTGGGTCCTGGGGGCCGATAGCGGGGAGGGAGCCCATGCAACAGAACCGGTGTTAAAGGCTGCACGTCACCCAGGTGTAATAACCAAAGAAAACAAATAAATAACTAGAGTCTGTGCTCAGTTTACAAACACAAACGCAAAAAGCACAAGCAAAGATCAATATAACACGTAATGACACATTTATAAAGAGAAATAATACAAATATAGCAGGCGCAGTAATGGTCACACAATAGATGTGCATAACGGTAAATTAAATGAGCTTCGTCAGCCAAACCCAACACACGCACAGGTATCTATTGAAACTCCGCATACGCAAACTTCACATTTGTCCCGCCTCTGACTCTGCTAGGCTGCGACAATGCAATTACCGTACAAAATATTGTTATCGTTGTAATTGTAATGTATAGCCTACTGTAAACCGAACCAGACCCACAGAAGGAGTACCTCGCACTTTCTGAGAATGGTTAAAAGGATTGAGTTTTGCCGTTAGTACCAGAGACTATATTATGAAATTCTTTAAAATGTTATATTTCTGCTAGAATAAGAATGGCACATTGTTAAGTGTTCTATGGATGCTAGTAACTGCCCTTAGCCTCGGATCTGCATTGACTGCGTATTAATGTTCACACTGGCAATATTTTTTGGGCGACGCTCTCTAGGCAGCAAAGAGCGTTATCTGATCGCTCCGTAAGGAAGATGAATGAACCGACAGAAAACAACATCGATTTGTTCAGTTCGGTTAAAGAAACAATACATCAGGAACAGTAACGTGCGCCCAGATGGAATCAAAGTAATGTATTGAGCACCGAAGACTGAACAGAAAAGAAAACTCGTCATTTCCACAATGCACAACTGCGCGTTTATTTATAAATAAAGGGACTTTAATACTTCTATTAAACAAATAAACGAGAGGACAATTGCAGTTTCATATTTTCCTCTTCAAAGCGGTTTGAAATTTCATCAAATAAAAAATGCAATTTTTTGACGGAAATCATTCTTTCCTGCAAAGGAATCGCAAGTATGGGTAAACCCAATAAGTCTGACTTTGCTAAGGCTGCAGCATGTTGTAATGTTTTGCAAGCATATGCAATAGGCCCAAAGTAACTGCGAAAAATATACAAAATATATAAAAAAAAAAAAAGACGTGGCCCAACAGCCCCACGCACCCCAGAGCTCACCCTGAAGTGCACCTCTCTTTCAGACTGCTCTGCACATGCGAAAGGGGCAGTGTCATCACTCACAGTGCATGACAGCCAATGTCTGACACCGACTGCCGCACACAACTTGCTATGCCGGGCAGAAGCAAAATGTGAATGACAACTGAGTAGACCAACGAACGAGGACTAACCCAAAACCCATGTATGTATATTTGTATATATTTCTACTATTATTATAAAAAAAAAAGAGGGCTAGTGAGACAAACGCAACGGACTATAGACCAGACTGTAGAAACATACAGCTTGAAATGCAAAAACACAACATGCCATACAAGTTCCAGCTACAGTCCACAGAAATGGAAGGTCCTTTTCAGGTCGAGCCTGGGCAGTGCATGCGCTGCTCTGCGGCATGCTGTATTGGAGTATGGAATAGAAGCCCCGCCTACTCTCCACCCATATTTGTCATTGGCTTGTGTCATTGTCCTTCGTAAATGCTGTCTTCTGATTTGTTAATAGGCTTGCTAGTCACTCCTTAGTACCGCCTTGTCTTCATTTGTAGCCTCCCATGAGGACTGGCCCTTCTACTTCGGTTGTTACACAGTACCTCTTTTTTAGTCTGTAACCACTATATTTTTTAATGAGTTTCTCCTACTGCAGGCACAACATGCTTTCCTGCAACATTCAGCGTGCCAAGCGCTTTCACTTTTCTTGTAGCCGGGACAATGGCTCCCGCTTCTTTGAATAGGTCTTGGATTTACAAGAGTTTGAGCTATTGGCATTGTATTGTGTTAATTAGCAAAACGGATAAATAAAAGGCATTGTCCTTTACGATGCCAACACCTTAAACTCTCGCAAATGCGAGACCTATTGCATTGCAAATGCTTGTTCCTCTTTTAATCAACTACCATGTCCCAGACTGTTAGCTGTAGCTGAAACCAAACAAAGGTAGCAATCACAATAGTATTTACCAGTATAATCGAATACTAGCAAGGACAACAAAACTAGATAACATAGCTGCCAAGGTTTCAGATTGCTGTGTGTGAGATTTTCATAATTTGAGTGTAATTATGAGTGACATTTCAACGACTGTGAGTGACACTTTCTCGCAAGCAAAATCAAGCAATGAAGACGAGGGAAACATAAATATCAGGAATTACACCCAATCGAGCAACGAGGAACTCTAAGAACATCTTATGTTCTGATCAGCACGTTGTTTTTAGGGTATGCCATGTCATCTGTCTTAAAATGAAACAACATGCAACAGACTCAAAAGATAGAACGAGCATTCACGCTAGATTTAGTCACCAGCTCGGATCCCTCCGACCACCAAAGTCAACTCCTTTAATCAAGCATGCGTTAAATAATAGGCACTGGCAGATTCTGAACACATTTTGCATGCAGAGCACGCCATCGGCCTGCACGGGAGAGGTCGACTGATGGTGCTGTCTCTGTCAGTAGCTGCACAGTGCAGCATGATCATCTCAGTCGGCTGGCCTGAGAAAGGTGTCATGTGTGTTACTAGTTATCTGTGAGTTGCCGCGCTATGTGCAAGAAGTGAGTGCGGGTCTGGGGAGTGACTACGTGTGTGCGTGGAACTTTCGGAGGAGGAAGCCGGCAAGTCAAGCACATATTTGGAACTTTAATATTACCCGCAACTCACTGAATGCTCCTCACTGACTATGGCTAGACACACACTTACTTGATAAAATAATTCAACTGCAGCGACGGGCTGCAGGTGGCCAGCTCGAGAGCAGCTGCATTTCCTATGCCAGCCCGGCCACCTGACTCGCCTCTCTGGTGACCGGCCGCCCGCTGCGCATCAGACTTGCTCAGCCCGGCTCAGCTGCACAGTCAGAGGTGGGGTTCCGGCACTCTCTAGGGCCGTGAAGGAGCCACTTCGGCTGCCGCAGTGAGTCCGGGTGTTGTGCCTCTCAGGCCGCCCGTGGTGGGATCAGCAGGGTCGGTCAATTGAGATGCGCCACAATATTCCTTGCCGCAAGCGGAGCTCAGCATTGCAGGCACTTCTGAATTCATTAGTGAATTCAACTGAGTGCCGCCCGCTCGCGCCACGGGTGGCAGCCTCAACTCCATGACTTGAGTCACCCTATAACTATGAGTCTAAGAACTCACACGATTCCTGACCTCACTCAATGTGTCTCGATAGTACCCATTGCCAGGCACGCCACTGACTTGACCAATGACGTGAAAGTATGCCACGGGGTGATTCAATGTAGTACTCATTAGATTGTAGCAAGCAGGAGGCAGCTCAGAGACCAGCCCCCAAGAAGTCTGCAGAGTAGCACGCTGCCTGCCTGTGCCACTAGTGCTATTATAATAACAACCAGCAGAGCTTGGGCCGCAGCGCTTGATAGGCAGAGGTGCTTATAATGCTTGACTTCTCATTTCAGTGCGGTAATGTGGACCAACACACTGAAATGCGTTAGTCTAACGCCGGATACGTGGTACTAGGTAGGGCTGAGAAAAAAGCAACAAAATCCTGCATGAGCTCTAATCAGCCATCTCTGTGAAAGCCCTAATGTGCCATTTATAAACAGAAATGTTAGTGTGCAGTTTCAAGAGGACAATAAGCAGGGAGTAAGGCTGCTTAGAACCAATTCCATTTACCAGATTTCACACTGCTCTTGAAAGACTTTCACAAATGTGTCTTTCCTATTTTGCAATTCACCACCATTCAAAGCTGACAAACTAACTTTTAGATAGGCACATTTCAACATATGTCCAAAGTATTGCTCAAGGTAACTGCTCTAACAGAACCAGAGTCCCCCTCAAGACAAATGACTTCCATAGGAATTCACTACCTTATATTAATTGAGGGTCTCACACTTTCAACTAGGTAATGTCTAAATTCTATGTCAGGACCGGAGGCTCCGATTATGCTTTTCTCTCTTCGCTTTATTTCTAATCCAATTTTTCAGCAGCCAGAAAAGCAATAACTTCGTTTACACTTTGGAAACACAATGAAGAACAATAAACAATTTTACATAAACCAAAGAACTCAACTAGGACTACAAATCCCATAGGCCCAAGGGGCAATGTCCAGGAAGTCCTTCAACAGTGTTCATGTTCACTACATAGACCCTCCATCTTGGCTGTCCTCCCTCTTTCTTCGCTGCTTCGCAGCCAGTTAAGTGACTTTTTCCTGTTTGCTGTTTTGCATACTTTACGGCCAGGCGCTTGTCTGCTTGCGGGCAACGCTTGGGCCTTACGGTGCTATTGTGTTTCCCTGATTGATTTCTGGTTTCAGGTGTTGTGGCTTTTGGTGGCACTGTTTTATTCATTTACAGATTCCCTTCGGCCGCGGGGGCGCTCCTTACGCGGCCGCTGCCACTCACTCGCGGTGGTTGTGTTCACCGCTAGGGGCGTTCTGCCGTCTCGTTACTCCCGTGGCGCGGTCCCCTGAGATGAGGAGCCGCGCAACAAGAGCAGAGACGTGTGAGCCTTGTACCCGTTTGCCGCCTCACTTGAACACCCTCCTGCAGGGTCTGTACCATCCCGCATTTCTTCTAATTGCACCCCCCGGCGGGGGTCCGTATTGTGGTTTTGACCGCGTTCATTGCCTGTGGGCAGAATTATAGCACACGCATGTGTGGCGTGCTGGGAGGCGGTTGAAGGCCCGGTTAGCTTGCTTAGGGTCGCGCGCGTACCTGGGGCTGGGGCTGGCCTTGAGTGCAGTCTTTGAACTGCGAGGAAAACGTTTGCAGTCCGCTGGTCTGCCCACATTTCCCCTGGGGTTCCAGGAGCATACTCCTCAGCATTTCAGCCTCTGAGCCTCTAGTGGGTTTAGTAGCCTGGTTGCCCTCACTGTGTGGGTGGGAATGGAGCAGGATGATGTTTATGTTGAGGAGGAGGTGGAGTACCTACCTTCTGATGATGCCTTTTTTGAAGCTGTAGATTCCTCTATTTATCGCTGTGTTTATGAGGTTGTGGGACCCATGGAGGAGTGCCTTTCTGCAAAGATTGTACAGGAGTGCACCAAGTTGGTTCAAGCCCGTTTTGAGGTCCCGGTCTTAGCCCCGAATGGTCCCCCATCTCTGGGGAGGGGCCCTCACCCCCAAGAAGACTTGTACTGAGGGTGACAAGGGGGATGCGCAAGGAGTGGATAAGGATGCTTTTGAACGCTTGCGTGGTGCATTTTTGGCTAAGACGGTTCCCCCCCGCCCCGGAGCCCATCCCAACCCCCACGCCAGGCTCCCCGGACATGGATGGGGACTCGCCGGGGGATTCGTTCTTTTGCGCCCGGCTGCTTCTTCCACCTCTCTGCCGCAGGATAGTTCGGGCATGCTGGACCCTGATGAGATCATTCATCCTCGGTCAGCGGCCTGGGTCCCTGGGGACAAGGTGGCTAAGTTTGGGGCCGGCCGTCTCCGCAAGCCCTTGGAGAAGGAAGCAAGGGGTTGTCTGAGGTCTGAGTGTCCGCGGCCCACTTTGGACGGGAAGGTGGCCTGCACGCCGGAGCTTGACCCCAAAATTGCCACTTTCTTGGCCAAATACATTAAGGACCCACGCAAGGGGATTGACAGGTCTTGGCGCTCCTGCCAAGACAAGTTGTTGGATGCTGTGGGGCCTATGACCAAAATACTGGACATGGCAGAGGAAGCCAAGGTATCAGGTTCCACCATCTCTCCTGATGTTCTTTCCAATTGGCACAACGCGCCATAATATTCTTGGGCAATGCTAATTGTGCCCTTTCGACGGAGCGCCGTCGTTCTTTGTTGATAAAATTAGACTCTAAGTTAGGAGACATGGCCTCTTCGGAGGCAGGGGCGGTGGCGCAAGGGGGTCTTTTGGAGACCCTTTTGTGAAAGAATTGGGCAAGTTCGGGCCACGTTTACCTCGCTGGACAAGACCCAGTCCAGCATTAAGCGGGTCTTTCAGCCCCGGTTCTCTCAAGGGGCCGGTCGTGGGAGGGGCCGCGCGACCGGCCGAGATGCGCAACTCACTCCCAATAGGGGACAAGGCTCCGGGCAAGGACAGTAGAGCGGCAACGCCACTTACTCTGAGTTCTAACCCACCAGAGGACAACGGTTCCGAGGCCGTGGGAACGTTAAGAACAACGCTGGCGGCGGAGGTCAGGCAGTAAGTGTTTTTGCCAGCGGTGCACGTCCATATTGGGGGTCGCTTAGCAAGCTTCCAAGGGGTTTGGGCAACACTCACAACGGATGCTTGGCTTTTGCAGACTATTCGGGGGTTTCATATAGAGTTTTATGAAACCCCGCGCCAACAGGTCCGCCCACGCCCCATTTCCTTTTCCGTCGGGGATGCGAAGCTGGTCGACGAGGAGGTCTCCGAGTTGCTTCGCAAAGGGACCATTTGTCGTTCGACTTTGCATCCCCACGGATTTTTAAGCAACATCTTCTTGGTTGACAAGGTCGATGGGGAGGGGGGGGGGGCGTCGTCCGGTCATCAACCTCAAGGAGTTCAACGGATGGTTGGTGTACCAGCATTTCAAGATGGAGGGGATCCACCTCCTACCGGATGTGCTTCTCCCTTCCGATTGGATGGTGCGGTTGGACCTCAAGGACGCGCACTTGGTGGTCCCAATCCACCCCCGCATCGGCGGTTTCTGCAATTTTGCTGGAGGGGTCAGGTTTATGAGATCACCGCCCTTACGTTCGGTCTTTCTTCGGCACCTTGGTGCTTCACAAAGGTACTCCATCCGGTTGTAGAGTTTATCAGAGCTCAAGGAGTCAGGAAGATTGTTTACTTGGACGACATCTTGATTATGGCCCAGTGCCCCAGGAAGTTGTCAGTGCAGCTGCATCAAGCAGTGTCGCTTTTGCAGGACCTGGGTATCGTGATCAACGAGGTCAAGTCCGTCCTGTGGTCGGGCCAAAGCGTGGTTCGTCGTGCATTTGGTCAAGGCCTCCTTAAGCCTTCCATCCCGGAAGGTGGCCAAGATGCGGCATGAACTGCGACAGATCATCTCCAAGACTCACACCTCACACCGGCAGATTGCCCGGATGGTGGGGCTTCTGTCCTCGTCCATCCAAGCAATCTTCTTGGGTCCCTTTCACTATCGGGCTATGCAATGCTTGAAGGAGTATCATCTCTTAAGAGGGTTGTCCTACGACCAGTCAGTTCTCCTTACCTCGGAGGTGAAGGACGAAATGGCGTGGTGGGTCACTCAAATGGAGGTATGGAACGGCAGTGCGATTTTCGGGTCGGTCCCGGACCTGGTCATCGAGTCGGACGCCAGCAGGTTGGGTTGGGGTGCCCGCTGCGGGGAGTTTTCCACAGGAGGCGCCTGGTCTTCCGAAGAACAGGCGTTGCACATAAATTATCTGGAATTCCTTGTGGGGTCCTTCGCTGTTCGGTGCTGGACCAGGGACCGAGTGCAGTCATGTGTCCTGTTAAAAATGGACAATGTTTCCGCGGTCTGGTATGTCAATCATTTGGGGCGTCCCCGCTTCCGTGCTTTGGCGAATCTGGCAAAAGATTTTTGGACATACTGCCTGGCTCATCATATCTCGGCGACAGCGGAGTCCCTCCTGGGTCAGGCCAACCAGGTGGCGGATTGGCATTCGAGGCATCTGGTCGACTCCAGTCAGTAGAAATTGGATCCTCAGGTGTTTCGGTGGCTGGCGGGCGGGCCTGTGGGGCCCTTTCACGACAGATCTGTTTGCATCCGCCTGGACCATCAGCTTCCCCGCTTCTTCAGCTGGAGGCCGGGTCTGCTTGCGGTAGCCACGGATGCGTTCCTTCAGGACTGGGGTTTGGAGAAGGGCTACGCTTTCCCTCCCTTCTCGATGACAGTACGGTCGGCGGCTCAAATCCGCCGCCAGAGTAATAGTGCCAGTAATAGTGATGCCGTTTTGGAGATCTCAAGTTTGGTTTCCGCTTCTTCTGAAACTTTCTTGGGATTTTCCAATCCTACTCCCCCCTGTTTCCTCGGCTCCTTCTGAATCCGAACAGGGAGCAGCACCATCTAGTCAGCGAGGGGTCTCTCCGCCTCGTGGCATGTCGGCTTTCAGGCAGCGTTGGTCGCTCCCAGGACTTTTGGGACCAGCTGAAGAACTATTACCCAAGGCCTGGACTAACAGCACCTCAAAGCGCTATCGTTCCGCCTGGACGAAGTGGCTGCATTGGTGTCTTCGACGGGGTCTGGATCCCATGGTCGCGGGAGTCGTTCCTGTCTTGAATTTTCTCGCAGAACTGGCAACGGCCGGGATGGCGTATCGCTCAATTAACACCATCCGTTCCGCGATTTCAGCGGCCCATTGACCAGTGGAAGGGGCCCCTTTGGGAGAACATTGTTTTGTTTGTAAGCTCATGCGGGGCATTCATCTTTCATTGCCTCCGGAACCCGGTTATGCCACCTTGTGGGATGTTAATTTGGTTTTGAATTTATTCTTGTCCTGGCAGTCGAATAGGTACCTCTTTTTGAAGGAGCTTTCAGCCAAATTGGCTATGCTGTTGTGTTTGGTCACTTGTCAGAAGGTATCTGATGTACGCGCTTTAGATATATCAACGCAAGTTTTTTCCCCGGATGGGGGTGACGTTTACGGTGAGTCGCAGGACTAAGTCACTTATGCGGTCAATCTCTTACCCTGCTTTTGTGGACGTCCCCAAGTTGTGTGTCGTGAATTGCCTTAAGGCCTATGAAGACCTTACTCAAGAATTCCGCCCTCCGGGCGAACGCCAACTTCTTATTGCTTTACGGAAACCGAATAGAGCAGTCTCCTCCCCCACTTTTCCCGGTGGGTGCGTTTGGTTATGCAAGAAGCGGGTATTGACACACAGCAATTCGGTGCTCATTCAGCCAGAGGGTCAATGGCCTCTAAGGCTTTTTCTCTGGGGGCCCGGTTGGAGGACCTGATGCGGGCTGAGGACCGGTCCTCGGATTCCAATTTTAAGACCTTTTACTTCAAGCCAGTCTTGGAAGTCGCTCAGTTAGTGGTGGGTAAGCTTTAAACTAGCATTATCGGAGCCTCCGGTCCTGACATAGAATCGAAATTTGCCTAGCATCGTAACGAACAAGTTACTTACCTTCGGTAACGATGTATCTGTAAGAAACATTAGTTAGTTAGATTCCTCACCTTAGAATATCCCCAGGCGTCAGACTGGATCCGGAAGATTTTTCGTCAGCAATAACCCTTGCGCGTCGCTAGGCGTCGTCTGCGGCTCCGCGTCCGTCGTCGGCGTCGTGCGCCGGAATGACGTCGGAGTACTTAGACGCCGCCCTCGCGCGCTGACGTCAGTTCTTGTACATAGCTTTCCGCGCCAGGAACGCAGAGCCATGCAAAGACCGACACTGGTGCCAAAAATAAAATCTAGGGGCCTGAAAAGGAACACCTTAACCCTAGATGTCAGTTCGCAGAACGGGGAGGATGGGTGGGTCGGTGAGGAATCTAACTAACTAATATTTCTTACAGATACATCGTTACCGAAGGTAACTTGTTCATCTGAAAGAAACACGTTAGTTAGATTCCTCACCTTAGAATAGATACCCAAGCAATACCATCCCCGGTGGTGGGTCTGCGAACCAAAATCACACCAGAAAGTCCTGGAGGACAGAACGGCCAAAGAAGCCATCCCTCCGGACTTGGCTGTCAAGGCAATAATGCCTGGCAAACGTGTGTAGCGAAGCCCACGTTGCCACCTGACAGATGTCCTGCAAAGGGACACCTCGTCCCAAAGCAGTAGTAGCCGCCGTGGCCCGAGTAGAATGGGCGCGCAGCCCAACAGGAGGGTCCTTTTTTGCCAAGGAGTAACAGATTTTGATGCACAAAACGACCCACCGAGAGATGGTCCGTTTGTGCACAGCTTTCCCCTTCTTAGCACCCACGTATCCAACGAAAAGTTGGTCGTCCACCCGGAACTGCTTTGTGCGGTCCAAATAAAAGGAGAGCGCACGTTTTGGGTCCAGACGGTGGAGCCTCTCTTCCTCTTTGGAAGGATGCGGAGGCGGAAAGAAGGTGGGCAAGGTGACAGACTGCCCAAGATGAAAGGGAGTCACCACTTTCGGAAGAAAGGAGGGACGAGGCCGAAGGACAACCTTGTCCGGATGAAAAGACAGAAAAGGAGGCTTTGAAGATAAAGCCTGGAGCTCACTCACCCGTCTAGCCGAGGTGATGGCTACCAGAAAAGCAGTCTTAAGAGTCAGAAGACGAAGAGGACAATTGTGAAGAGGCTCGAAGGGAGCGCACATCAGGAATGTCAAGACAAGATTCAAGTCCCACTGAGGCATTACAAAAGGAACAGGAGGGAACGTGTGAGTAATGCCTTTTAGAAAGCGTGTAACCACAGGGGACTTGAAAAGAGAAGGCTGATCAGGAAGCCGCAAGAAGGCAGAGATGGCAGCAAGATAACCTTTCAGGGTGCCCAGGGCAGAGCCCTGCCGGGCCAAAGAAAGAAGAAACAGTAGAACCTCAGAAAGAGGGGCGGAAAGGGGATCCACAGCCTTTGCTGTGCACCATGCCACAAATTTGTTCCACCGGCAGGCGTATACCGTCTTTGTGGAGGGACGCCAGGCTGCCAGAATGATATCACAGACTTCAGGAGGCAAGTCAAATGGCATCAACTGCCGCCGCTCAATCTCCACGCATGGAGGTGGAGGCTGGACAGGTTCGGGTGGAGGACCGTCCCCTGCTGCTGCGACAGAAGATCCTCCCGAAGGGGCAGACGTATCGGAGGATCGGTCAACATACTGAGTAGCTCGGGATACCAGTACCTTCGTGCCCAATCCGGAGCCACCAAGATGACTTGGGCCCGGTCGTGCCTGATCTTCTTCAGCACTCTGGGCAGAAGTGGTATAGGCGGAAAGGCGTACAACAGACCGCAACTCCACTCGTGACGAAAAGCGTCGCCGAGCGAGTGCCGCCTTGGAAATTCCAACGCGCAGAACTGCTGACATTGCGCGTTCTCTTCGGTGGCGAATAGATCTAACCAAGGCTCTCCCCACTGCTGAAAGAGACCTTGCGCCACTTCGGTGTTCAGACGCCATTCGTGATCCATCATGCACCGGCGGCTGAGTTCGTCTGCTCTGGCGTTCAGAGAGCCCGCCAGATGTTGAACCACTAGGGTGACGCCCTGGTGTTCCAGCCACGTCCAGAGGCGCAGAGCCTCCTGACAAAGGGTCCACGACCCCACCCCGTTTGTTGCAATACCACATGGCGGTGGTGTTGTCCGTGAACACCTGCACGACACTGCCCCTGACAGAGGGAAGGAAGGCTTTCAGTGCAAGCCGGATCGCTCTCAACTCCAACAGATTGATGTGGAGACGAGACTCCGCCGGAGACCAGAGGCCTCTGATCTCAGCCTCTCCCATATGGCCACCCCATCCCAGGAGGGACGCATCCGTCACTACGACATGCTCCGGTTCGGGAAGGGAGAGGCTTCTGCCCATGACCCAATCGCGGTCCGTGAGCCACCACTGCAACTGCAGTGCAGTGCCCTCCGAGATCAAGACATGGTCGGACAGGTTGCCGTGATGCTGGGCCCACTGAAACTTCAGGTCCCACTGCAGAGCCCGCATGCGCCGCCTGGCGTGATGCACTAGTAGGATGCAGGAGGCCATCAGCCCCAGAAGCCGCAACACTAGCCTGACCGAAACCCAGGATAGAGGCCGAAAGATGGGAATCAGGGCCTGAATATCCCGGACCCGCTGTTCCGGTGGATAGACCCGGAACGGCGCCGAATCGAGAACTGCCCCGATGAAGAGGAGCTTCTGCGAGGGACTCACGTGTGACTTCGGCACGTTGATGGAAAATCCCAGCAAATGCAGGAGATCCGCCGTAGTCTGGAGGTGGGAGACCACTGTCTGGGGCGAGCCCGCCTTCAACAACCAGTCGTCGAGATAGGGTAAGACCGGAACCCCTGATCTGCGCAGATGAGCTGCGACCACCGCCATCACTTTCGTGAACACCCGAGGGGCACTGGTGAGGCCGAAGGGGAGCACGGTAAACTGAAAGTGCTCTTGGCCCACCGTGAACCGCAGGTAACGCCGGTGGGCCGGCAGGACGGGGATGTGGAAATATGCGTCCTGCAAGTCCAACGCTACCATCCAGTCTCCAGGGTCGAGGGCAGCCAGAACCTGAGCCAGAGTTAACATCTTGAACCTCTCCTTCCGGAGGAAGGCATTGACGTTCCGGAGGTCCAAGATAGGGCGTAGGCCCCCTTTGCCCTTCTTGGGAACCAGAAAGTAGTGGGAATAACAACCACGACCTACTTCTGGACTCGGAACGCGCTCGACGGCCCCCTTGGCCAAGAGGGCCGAAACTTCCTCGTGGAGAAGATTCAAATGATCCCCCGAGATACGGTGGTGCTGCGGTGGCATGGCTGGAGGGGTCGTCTCGAAGGGGAGGGAGTAGCCCCTTCGGACGATTTGCAGCACCCACCTGTCCGATGTGATGGACCGCCAGTGGAGCAGGTGATGGCGAACTCTGCCGCCCACTGGCGTGGAATGGGCCTGAAAGCTCGGACTAGGAAGGCTTTGAGGCAGATGCTGCCGGGGTGGATGTGGGCTGACCGCGTCGTCCTCCAGAACCGCCTCGGCGGAAACCACGTCCGCGACCGCGCGCAGGTTGGTTCTGCGGCTGGTGGCTAGGCGCACGTGAGGAGGCACCCCTTCCTTGGCCACGAAAGGGGCGAAAAGCGGAAGTTTGCGATCGCGGGGCCGAGAGGCCCAAGGACTTGGCCGTAGCCCGGGAGTCCTTAAAGCGATTCAGCACACTGTCCGCTTTCTCGCCAAAAAGGCGAGTGCCATCAAAGGGCATGTCCATGAGAGTGCTCTGAACATCGCCCGAAAATGACGTGGACCGCAGGCAGGCGTGACGTCTAAGCGCCACTGTGGTAGAAATTGCCCTACCCAGCGAGTCCGTAGTGTCAAGCCCACATCGGATAGCGTGCCGTGCTGCATCCCTCCCATCGGCCAGAGCCTGGGTAAGTCGTGTCTGGACCTCCTCCGGACACAGGGGCAGCACGTCCTCCACCGCATCCCACAGAGAGTGGGAATAACGGTCCAAGAGACAGGCGGTGTTCAAAGACCGCAGGCCCAAACTAAGGGAAGAGAACAGCTTCTTGCCAAACTGTTCCAGTCTCTTGGAATCCCGGTCCGGCGGAGCGGTCGGGAAGGAGGATTGGGAGGTAGAGGCCTGGATAACCAGGCTCTCGGGGGAAGGGTGTTGGGACAGAAAACTGGGGTCGCCCGGAGCAGGGCGGTGGCGCCTGGCGACGTTCCTGTCCACAGGAGGAACTGTGGAGGGCTTGGACCAGGTGCCCTGCAGAACGTCAATGAGGGCCTCATTGAATTGCAGCAGAGGCTCAGTGGAGCTTGCTGCAGACTGAAGCACCTCAGTGAGGACGTTAGTCCTCACAGCCACGGCAGGTCGCTCGAGCCCAAGGGCTGCGGCCGCCTTGCGCAACACCACAGAGAAAGCTGCGCCCTCCTCCGAAGCCACAGTCGGAGGAGAGACGAATCCAGTGTCCGGAGAGGTATCCAGGCCACTGGCCTCCCCCAGTTCATCTGCCCAGTCCTGTGACATTTGAGCCTGAGCGGCCATAGGATCCTCGGATCCCTCCCAGTTGTCCCCATCATCCGATTCCTGGTATACAGGAGGAAGGTACGGAGCTGGGCGGTAGACATAATGTGTCTCTAGCGGCGCCGAACGCGGCGTCCATCGACGCCGGAGCGGCGCCGGGCCCGGAGCGGGACTGAACTGGGGCTCGACGTCGAGCGGAGTCGGCGGTGGTACCGGTGTCGACGCCGGCGGAGGAGGCGTGACGAGGTCGACCGGCGTCGGCGGGGACTCGGGAACAGGTCCCTCGGGCGCTTGCGGCGTCGAGGCCGGAGCCGTCGACGGCGCCGGGGCCGGAGCCACCGGCAGGCAAGGCAGCCCTGTCGGGTCCGCGGGGCCCGAAGGCGCGCCAGCGGGCGTCGACGGCGGAGCCAGGCTCCTCATGGCCGAGAGGAAGGCACTGACCTCCGCCGGCGTCGCGTTAGTCCCAGGGACCGGCGGGTATGGGGACCACCCTGACCCTCGGCCGTGTCGCGCGACCGGCGTGGGGATTCCGAAGAGCGGTGTCGCCTCTTGGACTTCTTGGAATGCTTCGACTTACCCGAAGACTTGGATCCCGACGACCGATGGTGACGTCGGCTGTGGCGAATCTCGAGAATCTTACGGGACCGCTCCCGTCAAGCCTTCGAGGTCAGGGCCTTGCAGTCCGAACACGACTCCGCGTCGTGGTCGAGGCCCAAGCAGTACAGGCACCAGCGGTGATGGTCCGTAACCGACATCAGGCGGTTACAGTCAGCACAGGCTTTAAAACCAGGCATCCTACCGGCACCGGAGTCGTTAGACAAGATCAAAAGGATCGAAAAAGTTAGTCAAAAAGTGACTAAAGGGGTAGCTCTCCCGGATCTGCGCTTACTGGCGCAGAAAAAAGAAGAACTGACGTCAGCGCGCGAGGGCGGCGTCTAAGTACTCCGACGACGTCATTCCGGCGCACGACGCCGACGACGGACGCGGAGCCGCAGACGACGCCTAGCGACGCGCAAGGGGTATTGCTGACGAAAAATCTTCCGGATCCAGTCTGATGCCTGGGGATATTCTAAGGTGAGGAATCTAACTAATGTGTTTCTTTCAGATGGTAAGTTTCAATTCTATTAAGGACACGGAGGCGAGGATTATCCCACCCGCGGCACGTTTCTCGTGTGAACCCACCCGTACGTGCGTAATTAATTAATTTTCTCGGGTGATACTTTATTGACTGGTTACTAGTTTGAAATATGTTTGTGCTTACTTGCTCTCGCATGAAAACCTGTCCATGGTGAACCTTACGCTGTCTTTGTCTCTTGTAGGGAAAGATGGCGCAAAACAAGGCCAATAAGTATGTGCGTGACTCGCGCATTCATGGTTTACATTATTTCTTTCACAACTTGGGTATCATTGGTAAACTGTGGAGATATCTTTTTCAACACTAGTTTCTCAGTTTTAGTGTCATCATTCAAATTGGGCACGTTTCCCACACATTGAAATGCTATAATTTTATTTTTGGAATTTAATGGTTCTTTACTTGAGCAACCAATGATAATGGATTGCCATAAAGTTATCAAATTCACACTATTTTTACCTGACCATCAAAAAACACACCAGTAGGCAGCCTTTTCTCATCCTCTTAATATCCCTCTGTGCAGCCTTCCCTGAGAATTTCACCTTTTCGTCAGATCCTAGCAGGGATCCATTTTTCTTTCTTCCCAAGTTAAACACCATTACACCAACCCTCACGCAATTATATCCATTCAGTTGTGATATTTTCAAATTAACTAATCACGTCAACAAGCTAATTCTCCAATTCTTTCACATAAACAGCAGATCTTATATCCAGTTAGGTCAAAAAGTTCCTGCCGTCCACTTGAACTATTTTCTCTCTCCTGCACGTTATTCTTAATTCCATTCCAATCTTCACATGGATGCATAACTTTACACATTGTGAATAATGGTCACTTTCCCAATGCTGACATTTGTTGATAGTTGTTGCACCTTATAAGTAATAAATGAGTGATCCCATAATGATTCAGAGATTATAGACATTCCATGCATACTACATTACACATCCTAATTTGAAAAATAAGCAGCACATTAGGCATTAACACCCTAATGTATTAATATGCACTAATACGTAGTTCGCCGGGAAAGGCCTTGTGGATGTTTCCCATAGTTTTTTTTTTTAAATCCCCTGAAGTATCACACAATCATTCTCAGCACATATACATTTATAAGAAAGAGCTTGAGCAATTCTCTTCTGGTTTGCCTAAGGGAGTACATATCCACAAGTAGGATAATCTCCCATCCATTCATCAATCCCTTTATGGAGGCTTCTCTTTCCAAGGACTAGTAACACTTTCCAGTGTAATCTCAACATTTGGAAGTATCAAATATACTCGACCTTACTCAGATAGCTCACTCCAGGGCCTTAAGTGGGATGAAAAAACTGAGGGGGGGAGGGAGTTCTCAAAGGGGCGCGATCAATATAATTAAGAGCATGGCTTAAACCCACTTAAGCTAAAAATCTGCGCTTACCACTGGTATTTTGCTGCTTCTGTCATTGCATCCAGACATATAATACAAGTATCATTACACCTACAACAAGCCAGGAATATAGGCTTTGTCAATGGTTATTAGTTGCATGAGATAAATAAGCAACAACTATGGTTTTGTTGTATATAATATTAAAAATGCTTCATTTCCGAAATGATGATACTGTGAAAGTACTTTAACGAGTAACTTTGAAGTTCCGTCATAGGCTGTGAAGGGTGGTACTGTTGCAGAGCTGAGATTGGTTTTTCACCCTGAGGGTGGGGCAAAAAGGAAGACCCCGATAGGGACCCATCTCAGCACCTGCAGGACCCTGCTCACTTAAAGCCCTCACTCACTCCTCATTGTATGTAACGGCCTAACAGCACTGAAAAACAGTTCAGTGTCACTTAAGAAAGCACAACAAGATACATATGTACTCTTAACAAACGAATCCCCTGGAATATAGTTATCTTTTTACACAAATGCATTTTTCTGACTTTTGTGTTTCAGAAATAATCACTCAGCAAAGGTTTAATAGGAATTCTGTATTTCAGAGCCACCAGGTCATTTGTTTGTGAGATATACATTCACATAGTTTACTGCAATACATATCACAACTATTTTTCGGTGAGAAAGTTCCACTGCTCAATACAGTTTTGTAAAACTCTAGTGTACTCTCACAAAGCCAGCGCCTAGGTTCAGGCATACAGTCTTTTACCCTCACAAATATGACTTAAGCATAAGGCAAACACAAACAGGTTGGCAGGACAACAACGCCAGTCTTTTTCTTCAAGGCTAGAATCTCCAGCAGGTGGCAGTAGAGTTACTGATGCTACCTGAGCGCATGAACAACAAAATACAATAGATGCCTGGATAAAATTCACTTCACATCTAATACCTCTGATGCCGGCTGGTCAATGCCAAACCACAAGAATAATATGCAAAACTATTTTTCGCCCTCTCCGGTCCTTGAAACAAAATCTGTGGAAAGTTGTCAGGAAGCAAAAAAAATCAATAACTCCAGATGATTCAGCATGGGAAAGAGTCAGGCTATTACGGAAAGAATAAAAAAAAATTAAAAAAGTTGTAGGCCAAAAAGAAAAACAAAGAACATTTTGGGTTAAACAGTTGTATAGTGCGAAAAAAGCCAACTCAAGCTCATAATGGGGCAAAATAAGCTAAATCGGCCAAATAACCACTGACCTCTAACGTCCAGGAACTACATTGGGCTAACTTCCTGACCGACAGGTTTTCTGGCAAACCATTTCCCACTTGGACAGCATGAACTATCATAAGTAGGGGATGGGTCCGGATATAACTGACAAATTAATCAGCAGACAAGAGGCAACTGGTCCCCCTCGCCATACTGTACAAGCTGGCAAAACATTTCTACCGGAGACAAAGCAAACATAATAAAGAAGGGCAGAAAGGAAGGTGCACCAGGACCTAACGGTATCCTGCACGTGATTTTTATGTCTCGCCTGACCCAGCGCATGCGCTGCTCCGCCGAGACTTTTTGTGAGGGCTCAAAAAAATGCTACCATGGCCAGCCTAGCGCTACAGTGCATGTGCGCGGGCGAGCGCTTAGGGGCAGAGGCTGGCAAACCTCGCCATGCTCATTAAGCGCCCGCGATCACTTTCACTTTCGCCCGCGATCACTTTCACTTTCGCCCGCGATCACTCTCGCGGCGCCCCTTTGATGTTCTCCTTCAAAGAACATCAAACATCAAAGAACATGTTGTTGTGTTAATGCCTTGCTGCACCCGTTTGACTTACAATGTGCTTTCTCTTTCCACAAACTCGATGTTTGTGTTCCTTTATTTTGAGATGCTTTTAGTATTACTGTTTTGTGACTTAAAGAACATTAAGGAAATGTTACTGTGAAACTGGATAACGTTCACAGTGTTCATTTCTGATCGCAGCGGCTGCTTCAGGTCTGTTGCACCATTCAGGGAGTCCTTTCGTTGGCGCTTTCATGAGGACATAATGAGGAAGCTGGAAAATTTTGGCACATTCTCTTTAAAAGCACAGCATGTTGGCGACTGGTTAATCGATTAGACCTATGTAGCGCCTTAGATCTCAAAGCGCTATGGTGGGTACATCAGTTACAACTCATGAAATATGGGGTGCAACTCACAAAGAAGGGGCAGGTTTGAGTGCACATTGGCTGCAATCGAACTCTTAAGATGATGGGCTGTGTGTATCCATTATCAGCACTCAGTCTTCGCTAAGTGATCTTGTTTGTTTTGTTGTTGTGTTAATGCTTTGCTGCGCCCGTTTGACTTACAACTTTCCACAAACTCGGTGTTTGTGTTCCTTTATTTTGAGATGCTTTTAGTATTACTGTCACAAACACAACCACAACCACACACACACACAACCACGCACACACACAACCACACACACAACCACACACACACACCCACAACCACAACACCACACAAACAAAAACCACACACACACACAACACTACACACAACCACACACACCACACACACAACCACACACACAACCACACCACACACACAACCACCCACACACCCAACCACACACACACACACAGCCACACACACAACCAACCACACACACACACACACAACCACAAACACACACTTTATGGAGTAAGCATCTACTTTTTCTGTACAAAGAAACAGAGCTATTAAATCAAATACCACCTAACTGGCAAGGCTTAATCATCTCTCCAGTATAGAAGGTTGGCATCAGAACAAATCCAGTCAGCTATAGGCTCATAGCGCTACAGGACTTTGAAGCAAAGTACTATGCTTCTCTTATCCTTAAAGATTTGGCTGACTGGTCCGAATCGAACAACATGGTTCCGGCCAACCAAACAGGTTTAGAAAAGGGATTGGATCCATCACAAACATAACACTTTCCCTAATAGCAGAAAAAAGCAAACGCAACAAGCAAAAATTACATCTCTGCCTTATCGATCTGAAAGCGGCCTTTGACAGTGTAGATAGAAGAAGCCTTTGGAGAAAATTAAGAGCCTGGAACATCCCAGATAGAATACTGAAAGGAATATTGCTTCTTTATTCAAACACCTGGATAAGAGTCAAGCTGGGTGATGCCTCAAGACTTAAGAGAACTGGTCACAAACAAAGGCCTCAAACAGGGGTGCGTCCTGGCGCCACACCTCTTTAATTTGTTCATGTCTGACCTGACACCTCGGCTTGACCAGACTAACTCCTATCTGCCGCACATGCGAAATTTAACACTCTCACATCTGTCGTACACAGATGACGTAGTATTGACGAGCCAATCAAAAGTTGGACATCAGAGGTCCTTAAACGAAATGTATGAGTATGTTACGACCAATGTCAAAATGAATACATCGAAAACTAAGACAATGCAGATCTGTTATCGTCCAAGTCCTCCATTAAATATCTGGCTAAATGGTAAAGTACTGGATGAAGTGACTAGCTATAAGCAACAGTTTAATATGACATTTACTTCCAAGCGAATAGGAATTCGGTATTTCAGAGCCAACAGGTCATTTGTTTGTGAGATATACATTCACATAGTTTACTGCAATACATATCACAACTATTTTTCGGTGATAAAGTTCCACTGCTCAATAAACAGTTTTGCAAAACTCTAGTATACTCTCACAAGCCAGAGTCTGGGGTCAGGCATATAGTCTTTTACCCTCACAAATATGACTTTATCACAAGGCAAACACAAACAGGTTGAAAGGACAACAACGCCAGTCTTTTATTTCAAGGCTGGAATCTCCAGCAGGTGGCAGTAGAGTTACTGATGCGAACCTGGGCGCAACATTTCAAGCGAGCAACCAATTGGCACAACTATCAAAATACACTAATAAAATGTAGATATAACAAGGTCAAGGAAAAACACTGTAAACAATGCAAAACCGATTTTTTTTAAAAACGTGTCATTAGATACATTTAGCTCATCAAGAATTCTGAGACAATCTGAGGCTTTCCAGCAAAGTATTACATTTGAGCAAGCTCAATCTAGTTAATCAAATTACGTTTTAACTGCCGAAACTCCTGCTATTTCTCAGAAGACAACACTGACAAAGGCTGTTTAGAATGTGCTGAAATTCAAGTCCTAATACAACCACGCATGTCTATTTTTACACACCAGATTATCTTGTTGGCACAAGGGTCAGTTATAGTCATAAAGAAACAAGTTTAGGCCATAGTAAAGCAGCTGCAGGGAAAGAAAAATAACGAAGCCTAAACAGAGGGGAGGGGGGTTCCTGCTAACATACATTAATGCTATTTTTATTTCAAGTAGGAGATAAAAAGCTTAGCTACTTAAACCATGTTGTATAATCAACTGAGCACTGAAGCAAGAGCCCCTTGCCTGGAATAGGATCAAAGGTAATGTAACTCCTATGGGGGATTGCTTTACTAAGAATGAAAGGCTTACATGGGCTTCTCTGGGCCCGCCTGAGCATTATGTGATCCTCAGCTGATCATGAACTAAAAGTACAATTATTATTTGCGATTTCAGGAGACAACCAAAAAGGCTGCTTTAATGTTTAAGCACACCTTAGCAAAGAGTCTAAGAGCTTAAAACACATGGCAGTCTCTTGGGTCTCGGAATCCTCCTCGCCCTCTCGCATTGGCGTCTATAATGAAGTCAATTTTAAATTGTATCAAATGTGCGTGAATTAGACACATTCGTTTTGCATTGCTGGCTTATATGGGTTATATCCGAAAGAAAACAATGAATGATTAAGTTAAGACAGGCGTTCTTGGCCTCTTTATTCATCTGAACTGGCAACTGACTTAGCCAGTAGCTGTGTCCCTATGAACTTCGGAAACTCTGCAGACCCAGAGCTTTTGAGAGTAACACTCAGTGCCCTGGATCTGACCTCTTCTCTGTATTCACTTTCCATGTGCTGATAAGGACTCAGTCAACACCTGAATGAAAAGCTTCCGTAACAAATGCTACAAAGTTATTGCTGGTGTTTAATGTCAACAATCCATACATGTAGTTAGGGAATACTTGTCGAACTGTATTGCTAGTAACATAATCCTGTTTGGGTTCCGGAGTAGCGTGCTTCACCACCTCATCAGGGGGCAGCAAGTGCTATATAAATGCAAACCCTTCCCTCTTCTATCCTTCTACAATCCAAATAACAGACTAACATGTCCACCACTCAAATACATTTCATATTTCCCTACACTAATTACCCACTAATCCTGTTTTTGTTCCGGAGTAGCGTGCTACTCACCGAAAAGTGCTTAAACACCTCATCAGGGGTATCATGCGCAATATAAATCCAAACCCTTAACTCTTCAACCATCGCCACTACCCCTTCAATCCAAATAACAGACTAACATGTCCACCGCTCAAATTAATTTCATATTTCACTATACTAATTTACCACTAATCCCTTTGGGATCCGGAGTAGCGTACTACTCGACAAAAATCGCTTCAACGCCTCATCAGGGGTAGAAAGCGCTATAAAAATGCAATTACAATACAATACAATAATTTGTATTTATTACATGCATGACTACTTGTCCAGCACACGGCTCTGAAAGGTTGGTAAGTGACAGGTGCCCTAAATCTCATTTCGGGTAAGTTTGAGAGTCGCAGCAAGTTGTCACTGATTAGCCAACAGCACTTCACATGGAGAGATTATGGAACCTGCACTTCGTTTATAAAACAGCAGTAATACAAGTCCCCGAAAGCAGAGTACTGCTTGCTAAAAGGCCCGCTCTAGGTGCAGGGGTCGAATCACATGGATAACTTGGCAGTATTACAACCACTGGTCTGGTTCAACAGAGTTGAGCATAATCACTTTCAAGTCACCAGACTACCGGCTGGCTGGACTGAGGAATAGTCAGTCACGTGCCAGGATCACTTCCGAGAGGGTGTTGGGTATGGGGAAGGGTTATCAATATGACAGACTTGCCTCTGAAATGATAGTAGGGCTGGTTCTGATTCAGTTATGTATGAGGCTATTGGCTGAAAAGTTAAAAGTGCTGGGTACAGTCATATGTCAAAATCACATCTGAATGGTCAGAGATGCTGGCTAAGAATCTGCAGGTCAGGCTTTCATCTAAATGGACACCGCAAGCACCCTTATACATTAGAGTGACTCCTCTCCAACGCCACTAGATCACATGAAGAAAATGAAGCATAGAATAATTGTCCTAAATTCAAAAAAATCTGTATATACAATGTATATTTTACACCTGCTTTAAGAAAACAAACTAAAGTGGAAATCATATATCAAAATAACTTTATTAAGTTAATTGACCAGTAGGGCTAGTAGCATTTTACTTGAAATTTTATGCCCCATCTGTACCAATTTTGTATGCGCTAAACTATGTTTAGTACACTGGATTATCTATTAAAAGCACTTTAATACAATTCATTTACCTTTGCATCTCAGAATGATTGGTCCTCAGTAAGAGATATACTAAATCTTGCTTCATTAAAATGGTCAACACAAAAGACTGATATGTCCACTGTTTAGTTTAAGAATACCTAAAACCTTATGTTGATTAATAACCAAACAATCTTTTTTCCCATAGCAACACTTTCTTGTATACATTCTGCACCTCAAACCCAAACAGCATTATGAATACAATTTTGTAGTCGATTCAATATAGCAAATAACTTAGGCAAAATTCATCAAGAAGGAAGGCCTCCATCTAGGTTACAAGCAATCCCATTTTGTTTATAAAGAGGAACAGAAATGAATGAATCAAGTCAAAATCACTCGTAGTGCCATTCTCAGTGCTTAATTTGTAAAAAGTTAAGTGCCAGGGCTCATGTCATGAGGCCGCTGCGGCTTCCAACACTCATTGCCCTGCTATGCTGCCAATAATAGTAACACCACAACTACTAACCGTCACACTCCTACAAGTGTGACAATTTGGACTATTTTAGGCCCTCAAAGCTATAAGAATGGCTTGCGCAGTAGGTAATAGTAATATTTTTATTTTTATGAAATAACATTAATAATTAACTGCTGTTGTGGTCATCTCTAAATTACCAATACAGAGCTACCCTGTGGCAGGCTGTCCCAAGTGCCGGTGCTGACAATTAAGTGTCGGTGCTGAGCACTGGAAACCACCGGCTCAAATTAAGCACTGGCCATTCTGCTACTGCACTGATAAGGGCAACTACAAAGTACATCTAAACCTTATTGCAAGAAAGCCAATCAAACATCTAAATAGCCACTCTGCCATGTGATCTTCTACAACCACAAAGTACCAAAGATAGCATTTTGTGCTGTGAAGTATTATTAAGCACATGCATCAAATCTCTTTGAGCCTCTCAGAATCAGATTGCGTACACCAACTGTAACTATACAAATATAAATAACGCTCTTAATGACTCCAGATCCCAATACTCAAGCAGCCCTGCTGAACCTTTAAAAACGTAAATGCACTGCGATTAGGTGTATCAAAAAATGTGCTTTTTGAGTCAGAGAATTTCTTCTCTCAAAGTATGTTCTTTACCACAACTTTTATTGCTACGGCCGTAGACAAAGTGAGATGTCTGTGAAGCCTTATTAATTCCCATCTTACACTGAAAGATCAAAATAGATATTTTACTATGGGAACTCACTATTTGCAGTCCAAAGGCCATCTGCTGAGTTTCCTCTCACAAGACCCTTGTACCTCAAGGCAGTTATTATGAATAACTTCATATGAAGAAGTGACCTTTGGCTGGTATGGGTTGACAGTGCATGCCTGCCCTCAATGTAAACCTGCTCTCATTGTAAGCCTGGGCTCAAAGTAAGCTTGTTCTATAGCCCGCCTTCATGGTCATAATGACTTTCAGCTCCACGATCTGAGCTTTATTCAAGGTCTTTATCTCCTCCTTGGCAGGAGGGTGTGTGGGGGTAGAAAGCATTAGTAGAGTTAGGCACAGGTTCCACGCAAAAAGAATACCCTGAGCCCCAAAATACATACTTTCCCTCCTGTCTAGAGAGCTATATAAAACTCGAAATAAATGCATTTTAAGACCCAAACTGTGTATAATGAGAAAACCGCCAATCTTAGGCCGAAAATATTTTGTCAAAATGTTGGCCCTACACCCAGGAGTCCGTTACATTGTCATGTTCATTATTAGTTTGGCTGTTTCAATTCTGAGTGGTCCTTTGCTAATCTCACCCATTTCACATACACGTCCGAATCTTCCACTGATCTGAATTCTGTCCGTTTTTACACACTCAGATGATGTAATACGATTTCTGGCAATGTATTTTAAATTATTTCCTCTAACTATATCCAATATGTTCCACGTTTGTTCCATGATTTATTTTCCAAGGGCTCGTCAAATAATTTTCCCTCATAGTTATTTATTCCGCTGTTTTATTCAAAGGAGTGGGGGCGTAGGGTAATGGATACATCACAACTGATAAAATCGCAGATTAAAAACAGATGTTCAGCGTTTAATTTACTCATTCACATGCAAATAAATCAGCGTTGGTCACATTCCAAAAAATATGTAGCACTTGCAATTATTTCCATCATAATAAATGCTGTTAAAGAAAACAGCATTTAAAGAACTTTACTGACAAACATTAACAAACATAAAATTGGTCCTATCTTAGAGCTATTGAGCTTCTGAGCATTCCTGCAGTCCTTGTTCTGAATACCAACAATTCCATTTATGTTGCTACAAACTTTTTTGAATGTGCAAATAAGTTATATTTTAAGGCCACTCAATACTTCACTCACAAAGTTTACTAGAGGCAGAAAGAGGGACACAAATCCTAATGGCGGGGGAAGTAAAGTTATCCAGTATTACGTGATTTGCCAAAATGCACTGTAATTGGGCGCCGCCCGGAAAGGCAAGATACACCCCAGTATTCCATGTACCAATACTCTGAAGTCAAATCATGAGTAAAGGAGCTGTTAGTACTAGCTACAAAAGCAGAAAGAAGCACGCACAGCATCCCTACACAAACAGATGCGCACACACATATACCTGAAAATTTGCGCACCACGTTCAACATGCCTCAAACGCCCTATTCATCTCCTAGACAAGTGTTTTCTTGTCAATGTGTTCTACATGTGCTTAGAAGCACAGTGAAGACTCAACCTGTGAAAATCAGGTCCCTCCCACCTCGTTATCCAGCCAATGTGGGCGTTGCAGCACAAGTTTGCATTCTATTGGAAGGAAGAGGTTTATATACACCTAATCTAAGCGTCATCCAGAGAGAGGATGTAAGAAAGGGCAAATGGGGCCCAGTGAGCTAAAAAGTGCCTATTACATTTTGAGCGGCTGTAAGTGACAGATGGTCCTAGGACTATCCTAAATCAATTAAGACGAATTATATGTAGATCAAAATATAATACTGCATGAATAATGCCATTAAGAGGTCTCTCTTTAGCCTCTTGTTTGCATCTCTCCTCTCTTGCTCACGTAAACACTGCTGCGAGGTTTCAGACCATCTACAAGAACCAATGAGAGCACTGTACGAACAATGGTGAAAATCAAAGGTTTCAGAGCGATTTAATAACTAGAGTAGGCCCGCCCCACAACCACCTCTTCCACTGAGGAGTGAGCCAACGGGGAAGTAAATCAGTGAGGTGTTTTCCAAATACATAAAACTACTGCCAGGATGAATGTTTCTTGGACTTCACACCTACATTGTGAACTCACTGAAAAGTCTGAGACGCATCTTTTGTGTTTTGAAAAAGTCGGTTAACTATCCCAAAAACAACAAATCACTTCCTTCCAACAGGCAAATTCAATTGAGTGTATAAAGGCAGTGCTTTCCAAGAATGAACAAATAAGATAAGGACTCAGCCAGAACTTAACGGGGATTAAGTTAAAGTGCTGAATTGTGACAGGCAAGAAAGACCAAACGCCAATTTAAGGTCTGAAGCTCAAAAGAGTGGCATTGATAACCCAGTGACCATGTACATGTGTATTTGCAAAACACCTGTACCCCAAACTGAGCAAGGGCTACAGCGAACTCTGATGGTGGTTGTAAACATCGAAGACAAGCTACAGATTTCTATCTTTAGAAAGCAAAAATAGCCTTTCCAAATTCTTAACTTTCTGAAATCACTCTCTAAAGAGTTATAAAGATATCACAAGTCTCTTCCTGCCGACATTGATTATCCTTCTCCCAAGGAATATCTTTGGTAATGTGCAGAAAAGGAACTTAATATTCTCTTATACATAAAAGTGATTTTATCAACCAACTCCAGACGAGCAATTAACACGTAAGAAAATACATTCTTTGTTGAGACTTAGGCTGCTTACAATACCAGCAGGCAAAATTCAACATTGAACTTCAAATTGTGTTCATTATTTTGCATTCAAGCTTGCTCGATTCAAATCCTGACTACAGGGGGGAAAAGAGTTTGTGAAAGCCGAATTCTACATGAGGTGCATCATATTTAAATAGATAGTCAGATAAAATTGCTAGTTTTATAAAAATGCAAAGGTAGCCAATTATATCTGGAGGTTGAAATAACTAATAGTGAGAAAATGTTAAATTCCTTTTTCTCATCAAGTACCAGGCAGAAATGTTGAAATAAGTGCTTTCAATGTCAAAGAACAGCATAAGGCACATTACCTAAACATCAATGCTACACTACTGGACAATCTAATCTTCTCTATATCAATACTAAGTTGGTTAAAAGTGTCACGAGCATTACCAACTGCAAACAAATAACTATTAAATTCGTCCTAAGAGCTGTAAAAATATAACACATAGCCATTCGTGTTATTAATATGGTAATGATTCAATCTCACAGGAAACACGGATCAGTTACACGGATCCGGTAGCATTAATATTGCGCCTTTATTAACTATTTTAATTGTTTTGTTAAAATAGCACATTATGACAAATACAATATTCCACACATTGTACACATATAATCTATATAATCGACACCAATAAAAAATATAAAATTGTATTGATTGATGAAGTTGCAGTTAGTATCAGTGATGGCATATATAACTCAGTTGAAATCTGGCGCATGCCGCTTCTGTTTTTTTACAGTATTAAAAATAATGAAATTATAAGTGGATCAATGAGCAAGCATGTATGTACAGTATATTAATAATTGAGAACTTGTGTGGGAAGGGACTTAACTTTCTTGTGTTCAAATCTCTATCTCTTTTGTTTCATGCACTCGCTTCTCGGTTTCAGCAGGCTTTGTAGTTCATCTGTGCATCCTTTTGGGTATTAGAACTACTGATGCTCCCAGCCATGCCTGGCTTGAAGGAAAGCGGAGCCTGTTAGTACCGTTCCTGTGTATGATGAAGGGCTGTTCTTTTCTCTTTCATTATGGCTGTTAACTTACCATGCATAGTTGCTGTTGAAGAGAGAAAGTCTTCAGTGATTATGTTCTTGTGTGGTGTTTTAATATTGCAAATGCGCTCCATTACTTGGTGTCTTCCTTTATGCGAGTGTTTTGATGTAAAAACATATCTAGGATGCCATGTTGATGAAGCATGATTACGTAGGTCAGTTGTCTGCTGGATAGTTAATCATAGCCAGGCGAGTTTGTAAATTCAGAATGAATGGTATATTTTGCGCACCCTTAAAGATAAAATAGAGATTGTCATATATCAGCATCACAAAGACATGAGTCCTTGTGTTAGAATAAGGAAACTGTTGCTTACTCCGTAAGCATCTGTTAGTGGCATAGTGCTGTACATTCACATGCTGTGCATACTCCTGCCTTCTAGTGTTGGGCTCAGACGTGTGCAAGTTGTTTTTCTTCAAAAAAGTATTTTGAGTCAAAAGGTATAGTGACTCCTCCTATGACTGGCAATGTGCATGGGCATAACCTCCATTGGTAGATTGCTAGTCCCACATGGTGGTTGAGGCTGATATGGACAGGGTTGGACTGGCCGTAGCGGGCACCGGCTGTTTCTGGTTAACGGGGGCCAGCAATATCGTCCCCCGTAACAAAATCGGCCGAAATCGGCCCTTTCAAACAGCTCGGCCGCACCCACCCCTGCCCCTCAGAGTGGCCGGACGAGCAGTTTACCAGGGCCGACTTCGGCTCCCAGTCCAGCCCTGGACATGGAGCTGAGAGAAAGAGAAAAAAAAACGACCATGCAAACAAAGAAGAAGGAAAGATATCTGCAACTACCCGAGACTTCCGGGGAGGCTGGGTGGGCGCATGCAAATTGTAAACATTTCTGTTTGTGGCATATGGAGCTGTAGATACACATACTGTGCGTAGACTGTAAAGAAGTTCTCCCATAAGCGGCCGCTAGCTTGAGCATGTTGCAGAGGACTGAAAAAGTATGCATACAACAGCCAGGCCAACATTAGCTTGTTGGTGAGCCAACATATCCACACAGTAATGCTTAGGGGTGTTACCTAGGAAAGCCATGTATGCCCCCTTTTTGAGGGTAAAGTGAAGTCTGGGTGGGTCAAGTAATTGCCTATTGGCTTTAGTGTAACAGGTTTGAATGCATTTGGCCAACCATGCCTGCTTTGGAGAGCACAGCCTTTGTTTGGTTTTGAGACAGATAAAAAGCAGTTATTCTTTGTGGAAGGGTTTTGTCCAGTCAGTGTAGTACATGAGGTCTCTTTTAATGTCCAACATATGAACTACCCTCTCTGCTTCAGAATTGGTGTGTGGGAAGAATACCAATAGTTAGATGGTTTGAATAAGATGGAAAGAGGATACTACCTTAAGGAGGAATTTTGGATTTGTCCTAAGGAGGACCTTATGACTGTGTACTGGTGCAAAGGGTTCTTGTAGGGTGAGAGAGAAACTCACTAACACGCCTGGGAGAGATTATGGCTAAATGGAAGGCCAACTTCCAAGATAGAAACCGGAGATGGCATGCGAGAAGGGGTTTAAAAGGTGGGCATATAAGTTGTGTGAGTACAATGTTGAGGTTCCATACAGAGGCATGGGGTACCCAGGGTGGAATGATCAGTTTGAGACATTTCATAACGGTATTAACAACATGAATCCTAAACAGTGATTTGTGTTCCCTGTTCTGCTGATAGGCGTAAACTGCATCTAATTGAAGTTGGTTTTACAAATGGAGAAGGTAGCAGACTATGGCCCTAATTTATATTTAAGCAGACGACCCGCCATTCTGCTATGGAGATGGTGTAAATTATTCCATCCCCATGGTGAAGAGGCCACCCACCTGATTTATGAATGAACGCCAAAGAGGCAGTCACTCCTAAAATGATTGGCATGAACCGCCGTCACGGCAGTTCCTGTCAATACACTTTACTGTTTGCTGCAGGTCTAAGCCTGAAGGATGCTGCCCTGCAGCTACCTGCATTCTTTTTTGACTTTTACCCATGGCAAGGGGAGCATTAGAATGGGTTTACTGTTACTTACTGCCAGTTTTTACTTAGCGGTAAGGAACAGTAACGAATGCCTACATGTCCACCAATCTAAAGTGATTGGGGAGACATGAAGCCATTTCTCAGATAGCCCTTACTCCCCAGGGTCATTGGAGAAGGTTTATCAAGGCAGAGACAGCATGGTCTCTGCCACGGTCAAACTGAAGGTCCGCCCACAACTACATTTGATAGACGGACCACTATACTAGCAGGGAGGGAACTCAGTCTCTGTTGTGACAGAGCATCCTCTCTGCCAATATATAAAGCAGGCCCTATGTCTTCGACTGCGAGATTGAGAGGGTCAATGTGTTTAGGGAGACAGTAATAAACAAATCTTTTCCATTTGGCTGCATAGCAAGCTCACATTGTGGGTCTGCAGACCTCTTTGAAGATGGTCATACATTTAAGAAGGAGATTGAGGTAGCCAAACTCTAGGACTTCAGGAGCCAAATTGTGAGATTGAGCTACCTGGAGTTCGGATGCCTGACTGTGCCCTGGCTTTGGGTGAGAAGGTCTTGTTGGTTGGGGTGCTTTTTGTAGGGCACTAAGGAAGAGGTCGAGAAGATGGGGAACCAAGGTAGCCTGACCACATTGGAGCCACCAGAATCAGAGTGAGGAATGTTTGCCGAAGTTGCAGAAACACAAACAGGAAAATTGGAAGTTGGAAAAGGATCGGCAAATATCCCCGACCAGTTCATCCATAGAGCATTGCCCATGGACCACACGTGTGGAAACCTGGAGGGGAAGCTTGGGCATCTGGCTTTGGGAATCACACATTAATGGAAGTACGGGAGTTGGGCTTGTGGTGGAGTTTTCACTCGTGGACTGGTTGCTGCATCCTGCTGAGCAGGTCTGCAAAGTTGTTGTACAATCCTGGCAAATACTCCACCAGAAGGTGGACATTGTGAAGTGCCCACCACCAAATGTCCTGAGCTAACACGGACAACTGTGGTGACAGACTGCTTCCCTGCTCCTGAAGGTAGTACATAGCTTTCATGTTGTCTGTGTGGATAAGGACAACCTAGTGGTAAATGTGGCAGAAGGCAGCTTTGAGTGATAACTGGATGGCCAGTAGCTCCAGGTGGTTGATGTGGAGACTCAGCTGGCGCTGTGCCCAAATGCCCTGAATGGTCAAGTCCTGTAAATGTGCCCACCGCCCACTTACGGAAACAGCTGTGGCGACTGTCACATGCAGCACTGAGTCTACAAAGGGCCAGCCCTCCAAATATAGTTGCTGTTCTACCATTGCAGACAGCGATGGGTGCTGGCCTAAACCAACACTAGTTCCTCCTAGTGACCCTCTGCTTGTGACTATTGTGCTGCTAGGCACTCCTGCAATGGACACCTGTGCAATCTGGCCAGGGAAATTATGGCAATACAGGAGACCATCATCCTGAGGAGGCGCATGACGGTCCTGACTGTAATTTGGAGATCTGGCTAAAAAAAGGCGCAGAAACGACTGGAAAGCTTGGATTTGTGGCTCGCTGGGATAAGCCTTTTCGATGACTAAGTTGAGAACTGCCCCTAGAAAGGGATGAACCTCATGGGGCTGAAGGTGGGACTTTACAATGTTGATGGTGAACCCTAGATCATGCAAGAGATCTATGGTGGACTGGGTATAAGCCAAGCGCTGTTTGTTTGTGCACATGATCAGCCAGTAATCCAATTAAGGGAATACATGGATGCTGCTCTTGCATAGATGGGCGGCTACTACAGCAAGTCACTTTGTGGGCACCCTGGGGGCCGTGGTAACCCCCGAAGGTTAACACAATGAATTGAAAATGCTGGGCACTTACCAAGAATCAGAGGTACTGGCGATGTGCAGGGTGGAGGGAGATGTTAAAGCAGCGTTTTTCAGGTCGAGGGTGGTCATGAAGTCGCTTTGGTCTAATAGGGGGATGATATTGTGGAGCGTGACCATGAGGAAGTGCTCTGAGAGGTTAAATTTGTTGAGGGGCCTGAGGTCATGGCTAGTGAGGAGGGAAACGTCCTACTTGGGGATAAGTAAGTACAGAGAGTACACTACTTTGTCACATTGGTCTAGCGGCAAAGGCTTTATGGCCACCTTGAAAATTAAAGTCTATACTTCCTCTCGAACGAGGCGCTGATGTTATGGGAAAAAAGTATCTGTGGGGGATGTTTGGATGTTTTGCAGTGAGTTCTAGACAGTAGACTTGCCCTATGATGGAGAGAACCCAATAACCAGAGGTGATCTCCTGGCACGTGCCAGAAACCCCTGGAGTCTGCTCCTGAAAGATGTATTGTGATCAGTAGGAAGGGAAAGTGAGTCACTGTTGGCAAAGATGGCTCCATTAGCGACTCTGCCTTTTCCTCTACGCTCCCAGTGAATAGGCCTTAGAAGAGGTTTGCTGCTGCTGAGGCCTCTGATAAGAGACAGTGGCTACGGTGAGGTAGTCTTGGCACTCCCTTAGTGCTGGGACTCCGAAAAGTACCCCAGGGAGGAAGGAGTCTGGAGAGCCCCCATAGTCTTCCTGATACGTGTCCTTTTTTATTTTTTAGAGCACCTAGTCAACCTGCAGTTCGAAGAATGAATGAATGCAAAAAATATGTATAAAGGGCGTAGCTACCCGGAGACATCCCAGCGCTAATATTAGCAGCTTACAGAGAAGACCGGTTACTAGGCGGGGTTTTGGAAAAGCCAAGTTTAAAGGAGTTTCTGGAAGGACAGAAGATTGGACTCACGACGTACGTGAGGAGGGAGGGCATTCCAAAGCTTGGCGACGATATAAGAGAATGAGCACCCGCACTTCTTAAGGAGGTTGGCCAAGCGGAGACTTCTGTTAGGACAATAAGGGGAAACAATAGATTGAATAATTGGTGGTCCTTTCCCCCAGAAGGACTTATGGACGATACATAGAGCCTTAAATTTAATTTTCTCCGATACAGGTAGCCAATGAAGAGCCTTCAATGCTGGTTTAGCGGATTTCCGGTAGGGGATCTGGAGGAGCAGACGAGCTGCACAATTTTGAACAATCTGTAACTTGGAGGTGGTAGCTCGAGGAGCTCCTAGATAGAGGGCATTCCCATAGTCTAGGCGGGAGAGAATAAGAGCCTGGACCATTAATCTTCTAGCAAGAAAGTGAAGAAGAGGAAGGATTTTACAGAGCATCCTAAGAATGCCATAACAGGAAGATGATAGTTTTGCCACCTGATGCTCAAAATTCAGGGAGCGATCTAGCCACATGCCCAGACTTTTGATCAGATTTTTGGGGGCAGGAGCAGTTTGGCCACAATAACCCTGAATTGAAGATTGGAGAATTGCCTTGGAGCATAAGCTTCGTCTTTTCTCTGTTCAGTTTCAGGCAGGAGAGCTCCGTCCACTTAGCCACCTTCCCCAAACAGGGGTCCAGGCCGGAAGATGAATTCTCTGGGTGGTTTAAGGCCACAACTAGTTGCGTGTCATAAGCGTATGTGACTATCTCTATACCAAATGGACAGACTACCTCAGCCAGTGGGCTCATATGTACGTTAAACAGGGCAGGTCTCAGTGATGATCCCTGAGGAACACCGCAGCTGAGAGACACACACTTAAGAGATGTTATCTACTTTGAAGACCTGAAAAGACCTATCTTCTAGGAACGACTGCAACCAGGTGATGACACCCCAGACACTCCAAGACTCCTGAGTCTGAGAGTCAGGATGTTGTAGTTCGCAGTGTCGAATGAGCCGCTGAGGTCCAGGAGGATGATGGCCGCTGTACCTCCTTGGTCCAGAATTTTTGCTGGACTCTTCAACCACCACTAAGACAACGGTTCCTGTCGCCTGTTGAGGCCGGAAACCAATCTGTGAGGAGTGCAGAAGGTTGTGGGACTCTAAGAACCTGGACAGGACTGAATTAACATGTCTTTCAAGGATCTTACTAATCGCCGGGAGGAGGGAAATAGGACGAAAGTTCCCCAGGAGGTCAGGGTCAAGATCGGGCTTTTTGAGTAGTGATTTGACCATGGCACATTTCCAAGGTGGAGGGACTACTCCAGTAGAGATGGAGGAGTTAATCAGTTCCAGTATCACTAGAAGAATTGTTCCAGTGGCTTGGTTCAGAGCATGAGGGGGAGCTGGATCTCTGGGACAGCCCGATTTTACAAGGGCCGAGATGGTTTCTAAGGACTTGAGGTCCATCAAAGGGATTTCCTCTAACCGAGCCTAGTGCAATGAGGAGTGATATCCATAAGCGACAGTTCGTTTTGGCAAGCCACGAGTGGGAAGGTGATATATAGGTCTTGAATTTTTTGAATGAAAATATTCCGCCAGTTTGTTGCAGTGGGCGAGGGCACCATCAGTGGGGGCTTGTGGGGAGGGGAGTCTGAGAAGAGTCTTTGCGATGCGGAAAATTTCCCGCAATTCATTGGACGCAAGGCTGATTTTTTCCTCATAGTAGGAGCCTTGCGCGGATTTAATTTCAGCCTGATAGATTTTGATGGCACCCCTATATTTAAATTTGCTTGATGCCGCATAGTCCCTTCTCCATTTTCTTTCTAGTCTTTTACAGACTTGTTTATATTCACGGAGCTTAGGGGAGTACCACTGGAAGGTGTTCGTCCTGATTTTTTTGCGGGTGGATTTTTTGGGGAGAACATGGTCTAGAAAGGACTCAATCCATTTGTTAAATTTATCATTGGAAGTTGTGGGGTTCGGTTAAAAAAAAGGCCTGGTGGCTTCAAGAACTGAGACCCATTGTTCTAGTGGAAGTTTAGACCACATGCGTTCCTAGCTACTGACCTTGCTTAGTGAGGAGGGTGGTCCCGTGATGTCCCATGACAGGGGAATCAAAAAGTGGTCTGACCATGGCAGAGGGATAGAAACCCCGAAGGATAGTTCCTCACTATTAGTGAAGATAGGGTCAAGTAGATGACCTTTGAAGTGGGTGGAAACAGAAACTCTTTGTTTGAACTGAAATGCTGAGATTTCTGACTAACTCAGCGGCAGCTGAGTTCGCTGGGTCATATAGATGTAGGTTAAGATCTCCTAATATCGTGAAGTTGGAAGGGGAGCTGGCTAGATTAGCAAAGTTGTCCATGGGCTCTAGGTGGACGATAGAATAATATGACTGAGAATGTATGGATAGGCGAGAAACTGATAAAAAAAGAGAGATTCTCGCAGTCAGGTAGAGGGTCGGCTGTAATGCGGCATTTGAACTGACCTTTGTGTATAATGGCAATGCCACCACCTTTGAATTTTTCGCCGTCTTTCCGCTGGATGTGGTAACCAGGGGGGGAGGGATTGTACAAGGTCAGGCTCAGACTCATTGTTAAGCCACGTTTTGGTTCAAAACAGAGCACCAGGGAGTTCCTCTTCTAGTAGAATAGAGATTTCAGCTGAGTGTTTGGGTAGAGACTTACAGTTTAGTAGGAACATATAAGGTGTGGGGTTCCGAGAAGTGGTCTGGGGTTTAAAAGTGAGACAGAATTTAAAAGAGCAGTGGGACAGATAAAATTGTCCTTGATTAGGGATAAGGAGTGTAAACAATTTTCATGGACAGCCCCCCTTAGTCATAGGAGGTGGCCAGAAGAGTAAAGGCGTTTACTTGAGGAAAAACAGACAGGGGTATGACCGCTGGCCCCGGTCGGACGCAGACGGGCGCAGACAGGCTTGCCTTTGGGGCGCCTTCAGCACATAAGCGGTGCGCCTGCTGCACACGTCCGCTGCGCGTCGGGGTATGCATAAGTTCAAATAGGCCAAGCAGCTAGACTGCTGATCCTGAGGCTCCATCCCTGCCTCCTGCTCGGAAGGGAAGAGCTGTGCCGCCGTTTCCCTCCACACAATCGGGAAAACCTGTGGTGGACCAGGGAGAGGAGCGGTGGGTCACTGCAGGTGGGAGAGGCGTGCCAGGTAGGGAACAACCAAAGTGCCAAGTGCGAGTGCAAAAGGATAACAACAGTTCCAGTTCTAGCGAGTGAAAAAGCGAGTACAACAAATTAAAAATGCAGCCTCCCAATCGAAGAGTAGGTTGAACAGATGCTGCTGTAGCTCTGGCTAGAAGCCAGAGACACGCAGTCAAGCATGGCGGCAAAGTAAGATGCTGTAGTTTATACCGGGCTCTGATAGCGGCATCAAGGGCTCACTGAATGGTGGTAATGAAAATGAGCTTCCCCTCAGAAACAAGCTCATGGCTTCACTTCTTGAACTTGTCAGAGAGATTCCATTTCGTCCCAGTGTGCCGATCATACCCAGAGAGCAGGCTGACGGAGTTGGATATATGCCAAGGGTCGGTGACTGAGCAGTGACCAGTTTACCGGTTGCATATATCTTCCTGCTCTCCTTGTCTGGTGGAGTTGCATCGCTGGTGCCTTGGGTGTTGGCACGCTTATAGGCCATATGGATTACGAGGGAGTCCAGAGAGAGTTGTCCCTTGATGTATGCTGGATCAGATGGATAAGATTTGCATTTCTTGTCCAGAGCGGAACCATATGGAATGCTGGGTAGAGGATAGCATCTCCATGAGGAAATCCTAATCTTTTACTTGTCCTTATGCATCCCTACCTTATGAAAGGCAGTAGCCCGATGCAGAACCTCATGGTAAAAGGTTGTTTTATTCAACAGGGTTGGTTTAGCAGGGTAAAGGTCAAGATCAATTTCCCCGGGTGGGTAGGTATTGAAAACGTCCCAAGGGTCATGATGTGACTGCGGGCCAAATGGTGTGTCACTGGTATCCAGTGGCTACCTGAAGAGCGTTGGGAACCTTCTGGGGAATCAGTTGGGCTCCATTTGGTTGAGGTGATGCAGAGAGGGGAGAAGGGGACGACGAAAAGGGAGAAGGAGGATGACGACAAGACTGGGTGGTAAAGGGCTAATGCCTCCAACCTGAAGCCTCTTCACTTTGGCGGGTGGTTGAGGTTCCAGGTCAGGAGTTTCTTCAAAAGTCCATTTCCTCTTGTAAGGAATAGGGACTTGAGCTTTGGCGGAGGCTGGGTAACGATTCTGCCAATTGGTTGGTGGATGAGGGCCCGCTTCTGCCTGGTGTTGAGCGAGCCTTGGAGGGGCTCTATGACGGCCCAACTCCTGATCATATGATATGGTGGAGGACAGGGCACTCAGCGATTCTGTGCCAAACTTGATTTCTGAGTCGCTGGTGCCATGGGTGGTGGGGCACTGACAGTCTTCTGAGGTGAAGATAGCTTCAATGTCTACGATGCCAGTGCCGAAGGATCTGCTGCCACGAAGAAACTGTCTGTGATGAAGGTGATGCCGGTACCAGGAGCCAGGTCTTCTACGGCTGTTTCGGCGCTGGAGTCTGGATCGTGTTGGATCCAAAGGGTGTTTTCGGTGCCGACCATGGCCCTCTGGCATTGGTGGACCGGAAGCTTGGGATTCAGGGCTCAACGACTGACCCTTTGGAGGGGACGGTGCTCGACCTCAGTTCGATGACAGGCAGGTGAAAGTGTGAGTGGTGGTGTACTCACAGTCACTGTCTTCTGTGGCTTGACCTTGAGGGTCGTCTTGGGTTCTTCAATCTTGGAGTATGAGAGCTAGCATGCCTCAGCACTGAAAACCAGAGGCTGCTCGGCCAATCATCCCTACTGTGGTTCCTCCTCAACGTATCAGTCTCTGAATAGGTTGGGGGTGCTATCTTTCTGCCACTGTGTCTTCAAGCGGGCGTTGATCACTTCAATAGCGCAGTGTCTTTCGCAAGCAGAAAGCGAAGCACTTGGAGCAGGAGGCCTTGTCGTGCTCCTGGGACAGACAGAGGTTGCACACCTGGTGGAGGATTGTGCAGGGATACCTCGCTCAACACTGTGAACAGTTCTGGATTGCAGTCCTTTCGATCAAGGACTGAACATTTTCGGGGAAGAAGACAATAGAGTAGGCCCCAAAAACAGTGAAAGCCCCGTGCAGGTCGTCGAGTAGATTCGGTCGCAGAGTTGGGCGAGGAGTGCAGAGATACCGAAAGGGTACTGGATGCACTGATCGTTTTACCAACTGGCTCGAAAACGATCACCATGAGGCTTCGATTCAGAACTCGGTGGAGACATGGCTGAACTCAACGGTGGTCCACTAATGGAGCCAATGCCCATGTGCATCACCAATAAAAGGAAGAGTCGTGACTTGGAAGACTTCTTTAAAGGACCTACAAACGTCCAAGCCCAACACCAGATGGCAGGAGTATACACAGCTACACATGCCATGAACATTGAATTTTTTGTGCCATTTCAATTGTTCAGCTACTGTGTACTTAATGTAAAAACAATATTAATTTCACTTTCTTCGTCTATTGTCCATCCTGGCTTTGTGTAAAACAGTCCATTTAATACTCTATTCAGAGTGACGTCTCATGGAAAACTGATCCACTAGCGCTGCATTAAATATCTGGCATCTCATCATAAATGTAAGTTGGATGATCCTTTTCCCAACTTGAATGATCCTTTTCTTCATGAAGTGTTCAGTTTTGCCAATATTCATTTTGTTATATGGGCAAACAATGGCATAAATTACAGATTACGAGCAACATTTTGTGGCCTCCTTATGGCATACTTTCAATTCTAGCTACTCAACTGAAGGACATATTATTGTTTGGGTATATACAGAGCAATTGCCACATCACTGGTGACACTCAATGGGCAGGAGTCCCTCAATCTTTTTGGTCTTGGTTTGAGTATATATAAAGTAGGGCATTATTCAGATTTCTATTCCTTTTTAAAACAGGTGTTGGTCTCTGACGTGGTGGGTCTAGTGTGTTGAGGATCGGCCAATTTCTGTTAGTTTAATTTTTTTTTCTTGTTTTGTGGCATATACAAATGTTGTTACACACACCAATGTACTTCAAACGCCTTTGGTTTGCAAGCTTTCACTAGGGAGTATCACACCTGTTTTTGCAGCTCTCAACAGTTTCTTAGATTATCCTCTGTTCTCTAATCATTCACGAGTGTCTGAGTGTCAGTAACATAGGCTTCTTTGGTTAAACAATTCTGCGTGATTGGTTGGGACTGTCATAAGATACATTATCCCATGCGCTGGTAGGTGGTTGCCGGAATAGTCAAATAAGGTGTTTGTCTGTTGATTTCCTGTACAAAAAACGTAATATAATTATCATTGTAGGCAAATAAATCTAGAAAACTGATCCAGCTCTAACTGAAACGGATTCGGAATTTGATGTAATTTGTACAGGCATTCAGCCTTGCATGAAAGATCTTCTGAGCTATGCCACATTGGCACTAAATCACTCCGGAATCTTTTCCATATCATGGTTTGCTCCTTACGTGGATGGTCACTATACAACCATCTCTGTTGGAATTCAGCAATGAACAGGTTAGCCATTTTGTGCTGAATACAGCAGCTTATGGCCACACAGGTATTGGCTTGAAGCATGATCAATTTGCAGCACATACACATTCTAGCTTTTTCCAACAGGAAATGGAGGAGCATGGAATGTGGTCTTGTGTGTTTCTCTCAATATATTGCTATCACTACAATGGCTGCATATTGGGGGTGTTAGGTTAAAGAGTGGAGAAATCTATGGTGGCTAAAATTGGTGTGTTTCTGTCAACAATCTTAACACAATCTTTTTCTTGGTATTAGCCTTCTGACGGAAAATAGGCTATGTTTGACCACCATAACCACTCTTCTAACGATCGTATCGTTTTTTTCCCTGGGCATAGAGGGAATCCTTTCCCTTCTTGATATTAAGTAAGATGATAGTAGTGTCTACAGTGTCTTTCACAAATGTTGTGGTTGTGGGTACCAAAAGCTTGTTAAATATACTGATGTACCTTGACAAGGGGTTTAATACTGAGCCACATACGAATATGATTGGGTATCCAATAGAGGTATTTAAATCTATGTGATTTTTTTTAGGCAGAACATAAATGAAGTGCATCATAGGAAATATTTTTGTGTTTTTTTGTTTTACCAGGACTCCAATAAGCCAATTACTTTTTGTCTGACATGAACTTAGATGTCTTTGGTTGGATAGTTCTCAATTTTTCTGTAGTGTTCTGTTGTGTTCCATTTTAGTATATCTCAGAAGTGCAAATCATTGTGCTTTTGATCACTGTGGCTCTGGATTTATGGCGATACCTTAGCCTAAATTCAAATTTGGGCGAGAATGCAGACTTTCATAATCCAGTTTGTCGAGTACTTGCAGGACAGTTTTTTCAAATACAGAAATGCCTGGTGGTAAAAGATAAGCTGAACGATTAAAGAGAGAATTTACTTTTAACCCAATTTTATGTGATGCTCACTTGCTGTTTTTTGCTTGAAAAACCCCAAAAACCTTTAAGATGAATTTACAGAAAAACTCCAATATTTAAATTGTCAGACTGTTAGGATCATTGAGTTGTGTCAGCACAAACGACAGTCCATTTGACAATAGTGCGAATTCTTCATTTGACAGTTTTATGTTTGATATGTTGTCCACTGGACTATTTTCTGATGTAGCTACTAAAGTTTGTAACTTCGTCTACGTGTCTGTATTTCGCCTGTTTGCATTATTATTCTTTTTTGCATCCTTTTCCAAGTCCTCAATGTCTTCTCGAAAAAGATGCATCTTTTTGGGGATTTCAAGGTTGTTCATTCTCTGTAGATTAACCAGTCTCATGGGTCTGGTGGCTTAGAGGACTAATCCGTCTACTGTAGGAGCCTGTGTTTGATCTCATGGTCATAGGTTCAAATCCCGGCGGTCCCAGTCAGCGTTTCATCCTTCTGAGGTCGATAAAATGAGTACCATTTAGTTAGGTAACAATAAACATCTGTTATTCAGCGCCAAGATACCCTTCTGTGTGAACGTGTGCTTTATAACTACACGTTATGTTATATGTTATGTTACGATGATCACTCGACGAAGTGTCTGAGGAGTTAATAAAAAAATGTTGAAAGAAAAAATCTTTCAGACCAACCCAGACATTACAATAATGCATAGGTATTTCATTGTAAAGGTCCCGTTTAAGTGGGGATATACATTATCGCTGAAAAATTCTTAATGCATTCTTGGAGTGTTTAAATTTTCAATGTTTGGAAATCGGAATTATTGTGCCTGTTTACCGATGCCTTTCAGAAGCTGTTTGTTCTCTAGAAATGCTATATTCATATTGATTTCATCAATAATAGCGTGTATCGCATCTTATTGTTATGGCAAGTCTTTTGCCCATTTTGATAAAAAGAACTATCCAGCACTCTGAACACTTTTAGAAAATTAACTGAAATCTGCTATATCTCTGGAACTTCTCTGAAGATAATAAAGATGTCACATATTTGTAAACCCACTGGGTAATGTCTTAGTTCAAAGATGTTCTAAAAGTATTTCTGCGTGGAGGACTGGTCTTACATGCTTCTATTTTAGTCTTATCAGTCACATGGATTCATTAAGTCTTCTAACATTTTCAACAACTGGCCTTGTAATGAGAATGTATAGCTTCTCTAGTTCATTCACTTCTTCCTCTCTGTATGATAGGACATGCTGCTCTGACACATTAACAATGATCTTGTATCAAATAATATTTTATTCCTTTGTTGTGCTTAATGTTACTGACTAGAAGCTGGGGTCATTAAGGTGCGTTTAAAAACTTGAGAAGAAATGTCACAAACATGCGCAAGCTGTTAGAATATGTATACATTTACATACTCGACATCTGTGAGTAAAAACCATTTAGGAACCTTGGAAGCACAATTCTGATTTCCATTCAATTCATTAAAGGAAAATTTAAGGTGATTGTAAACAATTTGACAGACATACCAAGCATGGACAGAAGGTTGTTATTTGTAGGACAATTTGATTGGTCTTTTTGTGGGTACGGGAAACTATATCCCTATCTCAATGGATGGAAGCTGTGCGGTTTTACAAATGCAGGAAACAGTACATATAAATTAGGATGGCATCAATCAAAAAGACACCCAAGGCTTGAAAATGGCTATCCATCGAGGCCAAGGTCCCTACAGTTCATGTACCTGAAAGTAGTGTTACAATATGTTTGGAGAAATATATTGGGCAAAATCCATATGGTTGGCTTTAGGGTAAGGGCCATAAAGTGCATTATTATAACTGGGCCAAGACTCGTTGAAATGGTGAGGGTAAAACCAGCATATAAAGCTATATAATCCATAACACCGGCAAAGCCCACTTAAAAATAAAATGTTACCCATGCGTCCTCCCCCCTTGGTGATTGATAGCACATACTGACCGGGGTGGTTCTTTCATCAATGTCTTCTGGTATTTTATTACTTTTTCAGGCTATGTTTGGATAAACTAATTAGGAAAGAGCAAATCTAACTAACTTTCCTAATTAAATCTAATGCACAAGTCACATTTTTCGAAAAGTTAATCAAAGCCATCTGGAGCATACTTAACTCTCATACTCTCCAAATAATCCAAAAAGTCTTCAGAAAATACCCACAAACCCTCTGTTCGGTCAATCTGGAATAATTAAGATAAAAGTGGAAGCTCACACTAACAAAGTACTTGTTGCCGTAATGGGTTTTAGTGCTACATCGATATTTATAAAATAACTACAGGTGTAATTAATTCTTAAACTTAATATATACATAATAGTGGTTCCGTAAGATTTAGTGCGAATATAGGAAAGTATAGCAGAATTACAAAATACTGGATGTCTATAAAAAAGTACTTCACTTACACAGTCTGTTTCAATTTGACCATGCATCATATCATTCTGTAATACAACAGAGAGCAGATGACAAGTAAAAAGGACTGCAGCAGCCCCGTGACCTTTATTTCACACACCTCTGAGCAAAAGTAAAGTGCATAAGCCATGCCAGATACACTTATTATCTAGATTGTGAATATGCCAAAGACTAAAAATGTACACCATGTTTGCTTAGGCTACACAAACATGTACAAAAAACACAGTCAAAGCAGCCATTTGAAACAAACCCTGAACAGTGATGTATTGAGAAAACGGTTGATATTCCATCAAATATTTCAACATAAAATCCTGAAAAGGATCCTAGTTTACAATACTGGGTATCTCGTGATCTTGTTAAATGCTAAGAGAAAAAATGGCAGTTCAATTTACCATCATGCCGGAAACCAACTTGGGGCAAGTGAGACAAAAAGTGACATCTACAGATCTCAACAAAACGTCTGGATGTCACATGCAATAAAGGCCACTTATGCTTCATACTGCGCGACAAGCAAAGGCTTGATCAGAGTTAGCGGCATATCAGCGAGTCTTCTGTCACAACCAAACCAGGGAAAACAGCATCCAGAGATTGGGAGACAGAAAGGAGCACAAATAGGGTAGAAACACACAGATGACCTTCTGCCCATTACTCTGCACAGCAATTACTCTACACCAAGGTGGTCAGTCAGGTCAAGTCATGGTGATTTCTGGTATATATATTTTAAAAACTTACGACAATAACAAAAGATTCTAGAGAATATTACAATTGTCAATCTGTATAGTATATAAACGATTGGAAAGGAATCACATCATAATATTGGATTGTACGGTAGCATATCCAAAGCCCTTTCATACCTCTTGTAGAGGCCCCAAATCGATTATAATACACAACTATACACCAAAACTCTGCAGAAAGGGCTCCAAGATCTCCATACCAACAGCAGCAGACCATGTGTATGTGAAAGCAAACACAAGGACACAACCCAACTAATGAGGTTAACTGAAAAGCACCGTACCTTTTGCTCACACTGCTGATGGGGCTGCCTAGGTTTCGGCTGCCAGGAGATTTTCTCCTTGACAGCTTCTTGGAGTTGCTCTCATCCGTGCTGTCATCCGCCCGCTTTGGTGTGCTGCTTCCTTTGCTGTTCAGGTCCCTCAGCACATCGTAATTGATTTTACTGGAGATTTTCTTCTGTTCCAACATCTTTTCAATCGCCTCGCCTGCCGTGCTGGCGTGGATCGGTTCGCGCTTCTTGGAAGATTTCTTTGGCTTAAAGCACATGTCAGAGGGGATTAGAGACTGCACGATGAAGCCGTCCAGAGTCACAGAACACTCTTACCAGTCAATGAGTCAACAGGCGTTTAACTAATGAATCGAAACTATCTAAAATTACCCTTTTCACATATTTCTTGTTTGTAGCAGTGAGGAATCCAAATGATCTAAAATTACCCTTTTCACATATTTCTTGTTTGTAGCAGTGAGGTAAACTTCTGATTATCTTCTTAAAAAATGCTGTTTAGCGTGTGCGTGTGGGGACATATTAGAAAATGGGAGACACGCTGGGCTGAATGGTGGATTTTGTTGACACTAGAATGCAGTAACTTTTAAGGGCAACAATGCAATTAGAATGCTCAAATCTTGCTTCTTGTTAAAGCGTGTCACTGAGCTAAGTGAAGTGCTCCTGACCACCCATCATAACTCGGATATGTGGCCAAGGGCAAGAAACCATGGCAAGCCTTCCCTTATGCCCCATTATTTCAAAACTTAGCACTTTCCTCCCAAGGCTCAGCAGGAGTCGTTCATGTGTATTACAGTAAGTGCTATGCTGGCATTCAGGGGTACGTTTTAATACATTTTTGAACTCTGAGTTCTTTCATAAAGGGCTTAGTGCAACTTTCGAAAAGCTTTTGGGTCCAAGATGAGAGAAAAACAGTTAGCAAATAAAATAGCCCACTCAATAAACACCTTAAACGGAAACGCTGAAGTAGTGTTCTGAATTTCAAAAGTCACTGCAAGACAAGTGGAAGACAACTCTGTTGGGACTAACACTACACTAGCCCAGGCCACGCAAAAGAGTTATTCATGTGGAATTAACAAGGTGTGGTATTACTACCATTGGGGCCACCACTGATCGTGGTTTCCTGTGAGACTGAATGATTATTTTACAGAAACAATTTGTAAATATGTATGTATGTATTGTGGCTTTGTCATATCACATCTGTCCCTACCTATATTTATATAGATCCAAACAGCTGTGGACACTCCTTCCCTACCATTTCAACTTTTGGGGTCGAGTGGCTCTAACACCTGAAAACTCTAACAGATAAAACATTAAGGACATCTATCCCCAAAGTAATGACTATATTAAAAATAGCAGAAAAATAGGCTATCGCTGCACCATGTTAATAAGAAGCAGTTGGCTACTGCTGCTCAAAGCCTACTTGACCCCCACTAGACTCCACCATGGTGAAAGCAAAACCAGGTATCATTATAATGCAGACATGATCCCGGTGGTTACCACTCCATATTCATCACCACAACACTAACTGTCTCTCCACTAATCTAAAATCATCACTAACTGGCACACCCGGACTGTCCTATAGATCACCTGTTTCTCTTACAGTTTAAAGTTTAGGTGAGTATTAATCACATAAAAGGCATAATACACCATTATAGCAAAAATTAACTACAGAAGATACATATTAAAAAAAAATCTATCCCACAAAGGAACCAGGTAAGTGATAATCTTCATCCTCACAGTTCTCTCATAATAAGTAAAAACACAGCACAAGTAAAATTCCACACCAATTTAGAAAAACAGAGTAAAAGTAATACGTTATTTGACAACAAAATGACAAAAAAACAATCAGTAGAGCTGAGTTATGAATTGTTAAAGTTTAAAAAAAAATCTAGTGCCTAAAAGATCGAAGGGCCACCCGCAGACAGCTTTTAGCACAAGACCGGGTCAAAGTCGAAACATATGGCCATCCACGATGGAGCACAAGCCAGATACAAGAATTGGATTAAGCTTGGTTGTGCTTACCCTTGGAGGTCGAATACCCCTTTGGTGAAGAACCGTTGAACATACATATGGCGAGGAGAAGCACCCACACAAATGGAGTTTTTTTTTTTTTTTTTTTTTTTTTTTAGAACGCAGTGATTGTTCAGCCATTTTGTTCCTACAGGACACTTTTGAAGGAATTCCCTAAGAAATCTCTCTATTTTGAAGTACGTCCCTGATTTATCAGGCTAGGTGTCTACCATATGTTTGTCCTGCTGAAGACCCGGACGATTAACCTTAATAAGGGTCGAAACATCGACGCTGTATGGGCCAACCCACAGGATTGGCTGCCAAATAATCATATTCAAACGCTCATTTTCACTATTTGTTTTGATCAAAAACTCAATGGGTATGGGCCCAATGTACATAGTGTAAATTCTTATCTATTCTTGTACTACCTTGTTATATTTTGCTACAGCTCACTGATTTTCACTTCTCACTGCACCGTCACTTGGAGCACCTTCAGTATGATTACAGCTTGATGATCAGTCTCTTGAAATTAACACTTGAAATTACAATACTAAAACATCGGCATCCTGCGCTGTATGTGTTTCTTTGACTGCGTTTAAAGCGTTTGATGTATTCTTTCATTCTAGATAACCCTTGACTAACTTTTCCTGTTCAAAATGTTTTATGATTGATTTCCTGGTAGAACACTTGGTTCTGAGCAGACCCTCTAGAAGCATATAATTTACATACCGAGTATATAGTATACCACTTTATTAGGGAATTATAAGTAAATTAAATATGCCAATAAGGTGTAAACCAATTTTACCATGTTTTAGAGAGACAGCACAAGCTCTTTAGCACTGGTTAGCAGTGGTAAAGTGTACAGACTCCTAAAGCCAATAAAAACAAATACAGCACCATAGGAGGGGTGAAGGTAAAAGGTTTGGGGCTGAAGAGAGGGCCAAGTACAACAATTATTAACAATTTTAATTGCAATTTTATTTTCCTTCTGTGTTGTTACCATACATTTTATCTGCAGAAGATTAAGACTTTAAAAAAAAACTTTTTAAGCCACAAGTCTTGATTTCTCAGTGCAAAGTTTGAGTGTGTTGTTTGCAAGACAAACGCGTTGTTTTCATTTCCACTGTGTCCCTTAACCTGTTTACATTGACTGCTTATAAGTAACCTGAAAGCACTGCCTGTGCACAGAATAGCTTGGTGAGTTTGTGTTAGTGCTGCAGTGCACTGGGCTTCTCTAACTCACCATGTGCACTGAAGTGAGTCCTTCCACCGTGGGTATGAGACCACACCTATGAAGGTCTGGAGGAACTCTCCAGAATCCGTATCAGAACGGCTGGTGGAAAGATGTCTCTGGAAGGACCACAAGACAATTCACCCCCCACCATTATCTATCTAGCCACCACCAGTAAACAGGTACTCTGTGTAATAAGTCACAGCCTTAAGGACATTATGGGCATTTTAGAAGTATGCAGACTGCTTGTGAAAAAGGATCTAGGCAACTAAAGCCATTATTCAAGGAAATAACACAAAAAAATAATTTGTTAAGAGGTTATTATAGTCTTTGCCTAGTGTGTGACATAACTGCTGCTACTACAAAATGCAATTGTAAAACATGTTTTCCAGCAGTGAGGTGCTCATGCAAAAAAAAAAAATTGTGTAAAGAACAAGCCCCATTTAAATCAATTAGAAAGACAGCCAGACTGAAAGAAATAATCTCAGATGATGGTGAACAAGTTGTTGACACAGACACTCGCTTAAATCACACAAAGACGCTGTCTTAAAGTCCGCTGTTATTAATACTGATGCTAATGTATGGAACATTAGTAGCTTGCGGAACGTAGTAAATCATGTTCACAAGTTTATTGCGGCACAAAACTATGCAGGCTTGCTGCAGTCACCGTGGAGTGGCCTATGGCGATAGCAGTCTAAATAACGAAGATGCGTTTCATGTGCTCAATTGGCACTGTAAGACTGGTGTGTAGGTGAGAGTTCCAAGTAAAAAACAAAAGGGATGCTTAACCGTTTGGAACGAAAAAACAAAAAACAGGGGGACTGATGTACTTTGGGGGTACCTCTCTTATTTGTCTGAATACTGCAGTGGCTAAACAGCGGCAGGGACAGCCAAACACTTTCCTATATAAGTAATAAGACCACTAAAGGAAGGAACAAACGTTACAAGAAGAACAGAGGACATCGCCTGAAAGCTCAAATAGCCTTGACACTGTCCATCAGGCAGTGTATACAGCACTGAGGCTAACTGGAATGGGTGGGTGAAGGTTGCATTGGAACGGGTGACCTATTTGAAGGAAGAGTGCACCAACAAATTGCTTCCCTGTATGTGCTCCACGGTAAAAGGCCTGAAAAGTCCGTATCTTATTTAAACATATGTGGACTATTTTAGAAAAGATGAAAAGGCCACAGGAAACAGCCTACCTCATCTATTCAAAGAGTGCGAGTAGATAGGTAGGGGGGTGGGGGGGATGACCATGAGACTGTATTTGAAGGATAAGATTATCCAATTTGTCAAATAGGATTGTAAAATAGGACAGTACCATCAAGGCAGATCTCCAAAAGGAGGGTTATTTGCATGCAAGACTATCCTCTAATCCTAGATGTACGCATAATCAAGTCTGGACAATGCCCCAAAGGGGTTAGTTAAATGAGATCACCAGACTACCCCTAGTGTGGTGTACACAAGGCAGGAGACTCTTACAAACGACATGTGCACTACCGTATCTTTTTAAAGTCTGCAGGAACATACATTTTGTGGAGCTCAGTGGGAGGTCTAATTTACATAACCATGAACAATCCTAGCTGGGTTTTTTCCTAACTAAACAGAGGGATCAATGTCCGTGGAAATCTTCACATTAGTATTGCGTTTGAACAATTGCCATTGCCATTGGCGGAGGATGTTACCCTATCCTTCACTCTGTGATAGAGAGAACTGATCACATCGGCAGGGGTGGACTCAACATTCCTTGGGCAGTGGAATGAGAACACAACAGACGAGTGAGATGTTTCCAGAACGTTGTTTCGTACCAGATAGGGAAGTAGATGTTTAATAGAATGCGCAGAGACTCAAAAGAAACGAAAACATTAAAAAATACATTGTATTAACACACAGATGACCAGAAGCACTTGATTCCAAACAGGAGTGACATGCATTGCTAATTTTGCTGAAATTAAGGCAGTACAAATATAAACTCTGTAGACTTCTCAAATAGCGAGCATCTCAAAAACTGAACTGGTATTCTTCCTGTTAGTATTTGAGAACATAATTTAACACAGATATGACCGCATGGGTTTACCTTTTTTTCTTTGTAAATGCCAAGCTCTTTCTCCTTTGCAATAAGTTCTTCTTTTTCTATAAAAAAACAAAATTGCAACCAAAAATGACTACACCTGTAGACCAATAACATTAGTACCATGGGTTGAGACAGTGGGAGCCAGTTGGACAATCAGAATGCTTCCTTTGTGTGCTACAGCTAATGTTACAGGCTTGCACAAGGCGAAATCTGTGCCGCCAGCTCCCAGGTACCGCCTACCTTAGAGATAGGTGGAACAATCGCGCCATTCTTACACAGTGCTCTCTCTGACACTTCTGAAGCAGCTGGATGACACACAATATCCGTGCTGAGAGGGAACCCCAATAAGCCAATAGAAAAAAAAGTTCTAAACAAACGTTTGTCAACTTTTTGGGCTGCCCTTCCAGCAAAAACAAGGGCGGAGCACAGACACCCTTGGATCATTTAGATACTGCAGTAAAGGCTAATGGAGTGTAGTGGAAGAATTAAGCCATTTTTTTCTCACCAGTCTTCTAGCTGTTTGGGGTGCTAATGGTCTTGCTGCACTTACCTCCAGAGTAATTAACAGATGTTATTGCCCCAAGATATGAGCAATAACGTTTAATTACTTGAATTTCACGTCCCCAACAAGATTTAACTAAGACAGATTCCTTGCTCAGCCACTTTATTATTCAAAGGAACAGAGAGGAAACAGAGGAATGGCAGTGCGGGGAGGCAAATATTTCTTGTTCAACCAATGGTTGAAGAGGGTGGAAAAAGCAGAAAATATTTTTTGCCATGATGCAAAATTGCAATGTGATGTTAAGTACACCTCTGACCTTCCAGACACTATATTATACATAGGCATTCATTACTGAAACACACACACATGATTTGAGCTTTCAACACAAGGTATATTGACATAAGAAATCTTTTATCAAGCGTTCTGAGAAGATATAATATTTCCCAAGAAAACATAAGTACGATGGTAAGAAATGAAAGTCGATTTAACAGGTAGGTACTGCTTTACACCCCCTTCTAGTTTAGTTGTTACATCGCAACTTCTGTTTTCTGTGAACTAGGGCACATGACAAGTACAAGACACCCAGCCAGTTGCATCTGGATTTGCAATGGAATGTTGGAGCAGTATATTTATCCCAAACAATTCAAAAATGTATGTCCCGGTGTTAGAAGTGTGCAAAAACAACAGATGATGGACGAAATGCTGAACAAATCAAGCATTCCCCTTCAGTCGCAGATCTGGGTTAAATCCATCTTTTTGTGCCCGCCACGCAGTTCAGATTGGACCCAGCCATATGCAAATCAATCATGATCATGCTCCCCATGGGAACAGTCCAGCCTGAACTGCAAGACCATGTCCTCCCTGGACAGGAAACAAGGATCCTGGGACCAGTTAGAGAATATCACCCCTCATCAGCCAAGCTAGCTTGAATCCGGTGGCACAGCGAGCACATGACCCACGTCTAGGCTTACCCTTCCCAATTCAGATCTGGCCTGGCATTTCGGGCGGACTGTTCCCATGGGGAGCAGGGTCAAGACTGATTTATTATATTATTTGTTATAAGCTGCTAGTGAAGGGGTAGGGTACTCATGGAGTCAGGCCTTAAATTGAGAAAAGGCCACAGCAGGGTACCAACTGCATGTCAGCTGTCAGTTCTTTGCAACAACCTTGTGGCTGTCTTGGTTTAGGCAAGCCACCTCCCACACATGTTTCACTGAATAGTCAGAAAAATAATTGTACTTGTTGGTCTCCTTCAATGCGAGGCCCCAATAGATACCTTATTTAAGATGCAATATTGACTACATTATTATATATTTAAAGAATCATATAAAGTAGAAATAATAGTAGTTCACCCTCTATTGCCAAGTAACACGAAGAAGGCAAAGATTTGGAAGAAACGAATGAATGGCAATCCCCGAAAAACAACTAACAATGCACACTGTTTAGTGGGTAGAGCTAAAAATGTATGACCGCGTCAACAATGCTAAAATCATGGATCCTTACTGGTTGCGGTCTTAACCACAGAATGGAAATAAGTCAATGCTTGTCAACATCCAGCCCGACCTTGGAATGGTGGATGTTGATAACCTCAATGTAGTTGCACTGACTTATCTCTGAGCTACCGTCAGAATTGCTGGCCATGTTTATGACAGGAGTAGTATAGTCAAGCTGAAGAGCATTTTCATGGTACCAATAAACCATACACAATTAATATGCATATGGTTCATAAGCACCACACTGTGTACCTCAGAGATCCGCACCATGCACCTAGCTCTTCAATGTGTAGGCCAAGCAACTTCTTGATTCGATCAGGTTCCATTGCCTGTGTTTAGCTGTGAAATAAACAGCTGACTTGGAAAATACTCTATAGAAGTCAAATCCTGTTGAGTAGTTCTAAGCTATCCATTAATGCAGGCTTTCTGTCTCTCATAAAGCACTCACAAAATAGATACTCAAAATATGCATCAAGAGTCAACTTAGGTTTATTAATCTAGCACTGTTTAGCCCCATGAAAACTAAATTTGGGGTTGTTAGATGATTTAGTTAAAACTTTGGGACTATTCTGAGACTGTTAGAAATATTAAACTACGGCAGTAATGAAATCAACCAGGCAAGAGTTGATTTTACTCATACATTACATTACAATCTTACATTACATGTGTTGACAGAATTTGTCCTGCTCATTCGAAAAGTGTGTTCACACTGTTTTGGATTTTGCTGGTACCACTTATAAATAAAGTATGGAGGTGTGATTCTCTGTTGCTATCCTAACTAAAACTTTCTCATACACCGCATTACCTATTGTATGCCCATTTGCAGCAAATAAACATTTGGTCATCCGTACTACTACATTGGAAAGATTCCCATGAAATCAGAGTAAAAGAAAAAACGTTTAGATTGTATCAGAGGTTAATTTGTAAAAGAATGAGTGTTGGTGCCTATAGCTCTGCTCCGAACATGCGGCCAGCGCTATTACATGTGGTGTGCCAAACGTCAAGTCCATCTCACGATACTCCCTGTCCCTTTATCTCACTCTTACAGTTTGGTGCTCAGGGGCGGATTTAGGGCAGTGCAACCGGTGCGGCCGCACTGGGCGCTGTCCAGGGAATGGGGCGCTAAACTAGGGGAGGTAGGGGCACTGTGTTTAGCAATAACTCAAGTTTTAAACACACCTTCAGCAGAGTTTGTTGTGCGTATAGTTTTCAGGCAGCATTAAAAAAGTCAAGATAACTCTTGTGATTAATGTTCCTGCTAGAGAGAGAGAGAGAGATCAGAGTTTTGTCTAGGGGCAGTTTTCACTCACCATAAAGTAGTGCAGAGGGTTAATATGGCTGCTGTGGTATTCAGTCAAAATATCGAGTTATAAATATCGTTACACAGAAATATTGACAGCAAGAATATCGACTTTAAGGTAGGAAATAACGATTTTAAAAATATAGAAGTCTTTAATATTGTCTGCAAAAATATAGCTGTACAAGATATCGATTTTTTAAATTAGTGTTATGTATGAGTATATATTTTAAATGTATGTGATATCTTTTTTGTGTAAGTATTGTTTATGTTTTTTAATATATGTGCTACATTTTTAGTAGTTAATAATTTTATTTTAATAAAATCTTTCTTTTTTTAGTTCCGTAGCAGGATGTGGGTATATAGAGGAATAGGGTGGGAAGTAATTTAATGATAATAAATTACTGAATATATATATTTATATCTATTTTAATTATTGAGATTTTATAATGTTCATTGTGTTTGTAAATTTTTGGGGTAAATTTTAGGTGCGGGTTGTGGGGTTCATATGGGTAAAGGGTGGGAAGTAATTTATTTTTAATTAATTAGTTAATTAATAAATTATGGTAATTGTGTAATTAAATTTAGGTGCGAGTTGTGGGGTTTATAAGGGTAAAGGGTGGGAAGTGATTTATTTTTAATTAATTAATAATTCGTTGTTAATTATTAATTGACAATTATGGTAATTGTGAAATAATTTTAGGTGCAGGTTTTGGGGTTTATAGGGGTAAAGAGTGGGAAGTAATTTGTTATTAATAAATAGTTGTTAATTAATATTAATAAACTGACAATTAAGTAATTATTGTAGGTGCGGTTTGTGAGGTTTTTTGGGGTAAAGGGTGGGAAGCAATTCATTTTTAATTAATTATTAGTTGATAATGAATATTAATTCATTGATAGTTAATTAGTGTACCTGCTTAATTATTTTTTGTGTGTGAGTTTTGGGTTTATAGGGGTGAAGGGTGGGGAGCAAAATAAATTTTACTGTATAACTAGTTGTTAAATACTATTAGTTACTTAATTGAATATGTTATTTAATTTTGTAATCTATTTTTTGTACAGATTAATTGTAGGTGCTGGTGGTGGGGATTATAGGTGTAAATGGTGGGAAGTAAATTACATTATATGTGTTTTAATTTGTTTTTTAATTAATATTTAATTGATAATCATGTTAATTATGCAAATACATATTTTTCGATGTGAGTTGTGTGGTGCTATAGGGTAGGAAGTAAATAGACTAAATGTATGTAATAAATGTTTTTGTTAATAAATAATTTCTAAAAAAATGTGTTTGAAAATTATTTTATTTAATATAATATTCGTAGGTATTTGTGATATGTATTTAACATTATTTTATGTTTTTATTTTATTTATTTTTAAAATTAAATATATTTTTATTTTTAAAATTTATATTTTTTTATTTACTTTAAAATATATTTTTTTATTTTGTTGATATTTTGTTTGTTTTTAATTTTGAACTGACTGGACTGAGAATAGTAAATTTTACTCCTGTGCAATCCAACCCTTTCCCTATTGATGCACAGACTGGAGTGGGAATAGTAAATGGTGTCCCTCTGCTATCCAACCCTTTTCCTACAGTTGCACTTACTGGAGTGGGAATAATACATTTTATCCCTCCGCTATCCAACACTTTTCCCTACTGTTGCACTTACTGAAGTGGGAAATGTAAGTTTAAAGATTTTTAAAAAGTTTAATGTTTTAATTTATAATAGAATGTTTTTACATAGATTTTATGTTATTGGTATATATATAAGCCGGGGTTGACAGTCCTGTGAGTCGACGGAGGCCCTTTGTGTGAATTTTATATAGATATACACACACACACACACACACACACACACACACACACACACACACACAAACACACACACACACACACACACACACAAATATATATTTGTTACATTTTTATATAATTTTAAAATGATAAAATACATTAAAATTATTTGTTTGATAATTGTTTTAAAGTAAATATATATATTATTTTATGTGTGTTTACTTGTTTAAATTAAGTGTGTTATATTTGTTAAAATGTATATTAAATCGAATTAATTTTTTTTAATTAATTTTATTCTTCAATATATATATATATATAAGCAGCACTCCTCTCACAACAAAAGGACACGACGCTGTGTCTTTGACAAATCCAGCCAGGGTTTATTTTATACAGAGCCACTGAATAAACCCTGGCTGGATTTGTCAAAGACACAGCGTCGTGTCCTTTTGTTGTGAGAGGAGTGCTGCTTATATTTAGTGGACCGAGCTTGGAGGTTCGCTTGACGACGCACCCGCTGATCTGGAGTTTGCGGCGGCTGTTTCTAAGCAACGTGGTGAAGGAGATATATATATATATATATAGATATATATATATATATATATATATATATATATTCACTCCCAACAGTCTCACGTATCTTAGAGAAATACTCGAACTCCAAAGTAGAATGCAGAAAGTTTTATTCACAAGTGCAAAGCGACGCGTTTCGCCATTACGGCTTGTTCACGCTCGAAATCACAGTGAAACTCATCAAGTTTAAATTACATAAATTAGATGATGGACAAGTCACAACAAAGTAATGAAATGCTTGCTACTGTGGCGGCCATTTTGTAACGATGTTGTTTTGTAAATAGCCTGAAATTGAGTACACAGTGGTCTCAAATGGTACGTAGTATTTGAATATATCAAATAAATACATTACTTGCTCTAAGGCAACCTCATGGTTATACAATGTATATGTAAAATAAAACCTAATACATAGTTACGTTCAGTGTAGTTATCACCATCAATGTAGTCCAAGTGGGCGTTAATCCGATATTTATAGTAGCATATAATGGATATTATCGTACATGTTTCCGTACAGGCCTTATCGATGGAAATTTTCAACTTAAATGTGAAATGCTTTAAGTTCCAAGTCTGATACACGTTTGTATAGCAAACACGGTACAATAAAGTTACCAACTTCAATCAAGCCCAAGTGGGCATTGGTGTTTCAAATATTACGGCACATCGTAAATTCTGTTATACATATTGTAGTTCAGGCCGTAACTGTAACAATCCTGTGCTGATATACATAAGGTAAATTAATGACCCTGTGCTATCATTGACAAAGTTATGCCCAAGTGGGCAAAGGGAAACACCAGTCCTGGCACACAAATCGAAAAAAATAACAGTGTATCGTTCCCACTATGAACAAATGCATCTTCCATCATAGGTAGCATTCCTGTTGTACAACGTGTGACTCCATCTAGAATAAAATACAAAATTTAAAATGTAAGACTGCTAAAATCACTACTGACAAATTTAAGACATGTTCATTGCAGGTGTACTGCAAGTTCCTCACTCATATTTAACCCCTTAGGGGCTAGACTCTCAAAGTCCACTATATAACGGGATTCTAATTTTCTCAGGGATAGTTCTCTATTACCCCCTCTAATTCCCAGATCAACCGAATCAATCACCACCATACGTGCCTTAGTCTCATCTTGCAGATGTAGGTCATAGAAATGTCTAGCTATGGGGTATGTTCTGTTGTTATTCTTGATCGCACGCAGATGCTCAAGCACCCTTTTCTTTGCTGTATGTTTGGTACTCCCAATGTACCATTTAGCACATGGGCAAATGAGAACGTACACACAGTAGGTAGTGTTACAGGTAAGTTTTTTCCTTATGGTAAATTCTCTTTTAGAATTGGGTACTTGCAGTTTGTCACAGTCAATGCTGTGTTTGCAGGCTTTACATCTGCGGCAGCACCTAAATCCCCCATTGTCGGCATGGATGTTCGAACCCGTCTCAGTGATGTTATTGTGACTGAGTTCGTCTCTCAAGGAGCGCCCTTTTCTGAATGTAATTTGGGGATTACTTCCGAGAGCATTGTTAAGATGTTCATCGGTGAGTAACACATGCCTCCTTGGGCATAAGTTGGCTGATCTCCGATAGTAATTTATCAATCTCCTGTAACAATTTGGCCCGATCCTTAAATGCATATTTGACCAGAATACGCATCATGGTCATGGAACAGTCTGTTGAATTGCTAGACCATTCCTCTAGCATATCATTATCAGGATCCTCGTATGTGGGGATTGTGAAAATTCTCAGACCCCTAGGTACTCGTTTGACATCGATGTACCGTTGTAGGGATTCCGCCTCCCACCACTTGGCCAATTCTTTTCTTTGTAATTTTTCCAAGGTATTCAGTAATGATTGTAGATTAATTTCTTCCTCAATGTTCGTGGCCGGGTTAGAGATGTTATCACCCAACCCAGTCTGAGTGAAGAATAATTTGTCAGCAGTTAATTTGCGTCGAGCATCTAAAGCACTTGCCATGGTGTACTATAGCTTGTTGCATTCAACTAGTGCGTGTTACAGGGCAACGTAATTTGTGGCCCCAACACGCTCCTTAGCCCCTCCGTGTGTGCTGCTGCGGTGAGAGACAATGTTCATCAACACGAAAAACCGCTGTGGTTACAAGGAGAATACTCCTTGTAACCACAGCGGAAATTGCAGTACAGCAGAGGCGTACAAGCATGAGGAGAAAGTTATGTGCGACAGGTTCAAAGAGAGGGGCTACAATGCCCAAATTATAAATCAAGCCAAGTCCAGAGTTGAAAGCAAATCCCGCAATGATCTCATTTACCCCAAACCCAAAGTAACCATAGAGGAAAATATCAGATTCATCACCACCTTTTCAGAACAAGCTCAGGAGGTACGAAGAATTTTTAAAAAACATTGGCATGTGTTACTCACCGATGAACATCTTAACAATGCTCTCGGAAGTAATCCCCAAATTACATTCAGAAAAGGGCGCTCCTTGAGAGACGAACTCAGTCACAATAACATCACTGAGACGGGTTCGAACATCCATGCCGACAATGGGGGATTTAGGTGCTGCCGCAGATGTAAAGCCTGCAAACACAGCATTGACTGTGACAAACTGCAAGTACCCAATTCTAAAAGAGAATTTACCATAAGGAAAAAACTTACCTGTAACACTACCTACTGTGTGTACGTTCTCATTTGCCCATGTGCTAAATGGTACATTGGGAGTACCAAACATACAGCAAAGAAAAGGGTGCTTGAGCATCTGCGTGCGATCAAGAATAACAACAGAACATACCCCATAGCTAGACATTTCTATGACCTACATCTGCAAGATGAGACTAAGGCACGTATGGTGGTGATTGATTCGGTTGATCTGGGAATTAGAGGGGGTAATAGAGAACTATCCCTGAGAAAATTAGAATCCCGTTATATAGTGGACTTTGAGAGTCTAGCCCCTAAGGGGTTAAATATGAGTGAGGAACTTGCAGTACACCTGCAATGAACATGTCTTAAATTTGTCAGTAGTGATTTTAGCAGTCTTACATTTTAAATTTTGTATTTTATTCTAGATGGAGTCACACGTTGTACAACAGGAATGCTACCTATGATGGAAGATGCATTTGTTCATAGTGGGAACGATACACTGTTATTTTTTTCGATTTGTGTGCCAGGACTGGTGTTTCCCTTTGCCCACTTGGGCATAACTTTGTCAATGATAGCACAGGGTCATTAATTTACCTTATGTATATCAGCACAGGATTGTTAGAGTTACGGCCTGAACTACAATATGTATAACAGAATTTACGATGTGCCGTAATATTTGAAACACCAATGCCCACTTGGGCTTGATTGAAGTTGGTAACTTTATTGTACCGTGTTTGCTATACAAACGTGTATCAGACTTGGAACTTAAAGCATTTCACATTTAAGTTGAAAATTTCCATCGATAAGGCCTGTACGGAAACATGTACGATAATATCCATTATATGCTACTATAAATATCGGATTAACGCCCACTTGGACTACATTGATGGTGATAACTACACTGAACGTAACTATGTATTAGGTTTTATTTTACATATACATTGTATAACCATGAGGTTGCCTTAGAGCAAGTAATGTATTTATTTGATATATTCAAATACTACGTACCATTTGAGACCACTGTGTACTCAATTTCAGGCTATTATACTATGTTTATTTACAAAACAACATCGTTACAAAATGGCCGCCACAGTAGCAAGCATTTCATTACTTTGTTGTGACTTGTCCATCATCTAATTTATGTAATTTAAACTTGATGAGTTTCACTGTGATTTCGAGCGTGAACAAGCCGTAATGGCGAAATGCGTCGCTTTGCACTTGTGAATAAAACTTTCTGCATTCTACTTTGGAGTTCGAGTATTTCTCTAAGATACGTGAGACTGTTGGGAGTGAACATTCTTGGAAATCCGGTTTCTATGCATTTTGCTTTTGTAAACCGAGGCTTCTGGCGTCTTGTAATACTAATTGCTTGACAAGGCACTTGGAAGGAGCAAGTCAACATTTGAAACTATTCCTCTGCACTCCTACAGTAATATCATTAGATTGCTTTTTACCAGAGAATCTATTTTAGACTCCTGTGCATTGTCATACTAGCTATACATACTTTATACCGTAACTCTTAGTTTGTCTGCACATACTACCCCTTTGTTTACCTTTAAACCTCGAATTGGGACACACTTTCTGCCCTCACCTGCTTGTTTACCCCCTTTTTAGGTCTCGCCTGCGAACGCAGCGCGAAGCGCTGCTGTCCGCCAGCAAGATCTATTGTTGCTGACTTGCCTCGGAAGTGGGACAGGAGATGGGCCCGCTCAGGCTTTTGGCGGATTTGAGTTGGTGTACGCACTTACAGCCACGCGGCGTGCACATCTCCTGTCCCCCTTCCCTCACAAGCCAGCATGCAGTTTCACTTTCATTTTTTTTTTAACTCGCCCTTTCGTTGTAACGGCCCGCAACGGCGGGTCCGCTCAGGAAACAAACATTGACACTGCCTTGGAGAATCCCCCACTCACCCGGTCTGCGGGGGGAATCCTCCTGAACGGCGGCTGGCTGCGGCGCTTCCGGAGCACTCCAGCTCCACTACTGCAAGCACGACGCGAGGCTCTCTCCTTAGGCATGGGAGCCCCGCACAGCTATCTGCTGTTCTTCATCCGGGCCCCCTCTTGGGACCCGGGACTTCAGCTCCCGCACTTCCTCTCTGGCGCCGGGGCTCCCTCTTCACCACGGGAGCCCTGGAAGGGGACAAGCGCTGTCTGCACCGGCTGCACGCGCCGCTACTGGGCATGCGAAACTTACTGGTACCGTGCATGCGCGGGCAGCCCTCGCCCTCCCAGCCTGGATGTGGAGCTGCTTTCCGTTTTGCTTGTTTTTATAACAACCGGCGGGCACGCCTTATGTTGTACCGATTCCAACATGCAAAAGAAGCGGCATGATGCAATGGGCCATCGTGTAGCTAAAACATTTTGTTTTTACAAAAGGCACACCATGCTTTTTTGCCTGCTTTTATTTTTGAAACGCATTTTATTTTACCCAGAACACCTACTGCGCTTTATCCATAACACGGGCGCACACTTTTAACAATGCCGCCTGTGGCTCGCAGCCCGTCACCTCGTCCTGGGTGATGTGCTTAATGTTTCAGCACAACGCCTGCTCATACTTACACAAAATGGCAGCACGCCTTTCTTATTTTCTGTATTTTATATTTTAGGGAAAGATGTCCCAGTCTGTTTGTTTATTTTTTTTTTATTTCTCTTTTCAGTTCTAAATGGCACTGATTGCACAGTTTGCGGTGCCCGGTGCTGAGCACTCTGTAAACTTCTCGTTGTTGGACCTTTCGCATCACTGTGTGGGCTCGGACTCTTTCTGTCTTCTTCTCAAAGTTCTGCAGTAAATGGTATGCATGTTCTGTGCAAGTAATATGGTTCATGAGGAAAATGGTCCAAGAATCCCCAGTGAAGCGGCGATCGTCCCCGGGAATGGTGCGGGCAGCTTGGAGTCCTGCCTGTGGTACGGATGGACCAAGTAACGACTTGATAAGAAATACGGTAGAACTTTCACTGAGCAGCGACCAAGTGTATTTTGGTGTTTCAGACCCACACACAGGTGGGGAGAAAACTCGATAGAAATGCAGGTACCATACAGTCAGGGCTTTAAGTGGGATGAAAAAACTGGGTGCGGGGGTCTCTCAAAGGGGCCTGGCCAATGGCCGTGGCTTAAAACTGCTTTAAAACACGCAAGCTAAAAATCGATCGTTGTTTAGCATAGTGTGCTGCCTGACTTGTGTTTTGTTGCTTTTGTCACAGCATCCAGATATATAATACAAGTAACATTACTCCTACAACAAGCCGGGACTATTGGCTTTGTCAATGGTTGTTAGTTGCATAAAATAAATAAGCAACTACTACGGCTTCGTTGTATATAAGATTGAAAATGCTTCAATTCGGACATGAGACTGTGAAAAAAGTAAAACGAGTCTCTTGGAAGTTATATCAAAGCCTGTGAAGGATGGTTATGCTGCAAAGTGAAGATTTTTATTTTCACCCTGAGGGTGAAGGCAAAAATTGGAGAGTCTAATAAGGACCCTTCTCTGCACCTGCATAGCACCGGCAGGACCCGGGCCACTTAAAGCCCTGCATGCAGTGTATGTTTTTGGAGGGGACGCAAGATTCGTAGAAACATGAATAGCTTTAGTTGTATCCAGCGTTTGCAATCACCAATTTGCTGGTTCGTACCACCATAAACAGAGCTGCCAAGTATTTCCATGTAATGTCTTATCAGTAAGTCATGACTTTTCAAACAACTGCCTGTTACTTTATGGGACTTTCATTTTTCTTAACGTAACATTGTAAGTGTAGGTTAAAAAAAATTCCAGCAGGAGTAGTGGTATTGAAGTAAGAGCCACTACTGGCTGAAGGTGTCACACAGTACATGAGAGAAGGGCGGTTATGACTGAAGTGATTCATTTCAGATAGCAGCCACATAATTAATATGTTTTCTAGTGCTTCAAGCAGGAATAAATAGCATGAAAAGTTGGACGGCTATACAAACTCAGATAAGAATAATCCTGTTAGTTGTGGCTCAACAAGCGTAAATCAGAAACGTGTTGTGAGGACCTTGTCATTTAGGTAAAATAGCGCAATCACAACAAAAGACTGTCAAATACTGCACCCCTTACCGCCTATAAACAATAACCTCACCAATTCATAGATCAAACTATGCCCAATCCGCCCTACCCCTCTGGGCCTCCTAAGCGCAAAACCCTCTGTAGCATTTGTAATTGCATTTCACCTTCCGTCTATGATGTATCTGAATGCTATCCATGAAACCGTCCTTAAGCCTCATTTCAGCTGTCTATTCTTTCCAGGCTATTTCAAGTTATATTTCTAAGCATCTGATCTTCAGAACAATCATGTTACCACACCCCCAACTCCTCCCACTGGCCTGCTTGTCCTGAATATCAAAGTCAACCCTCCTGTAACACAGAAATTGCTAAAAACTTACCTATATTTCTCATACGTTTATTCCTCCATAATATTACTATATTTTATCATAATACAAGCACACACAATCCCACTCTATAAACCTTCCTCCACTTTACTCAACACCACTCCACGCTAAAGTACTGCACTCCACTACACTCTATAATAATTTCCTCTAGTCTATACTACACCACTTCACTGTACCACACTACACTCTATAGGTCTACATTAATAACATTTGAGCTAGTAATGTTGCATTAATATTTGCTACGCCAAAAACTCAAACTTTTACTAATGCGAGACCTATTGCATTGCAAATGCTTGTTCATTGACTCACCTACGGCCTCAATACTGACACGGTCTTCCTCTGGATAATCCACATCTGACCTTCTTTCTCTATCTTTGGCTAGAAATGTAAAACTATTTTTCCCTGTTGCCAAACTCTGCCCCTGGGCTGCCTTTTAGTTTACATTTACCCCTGCTTTGTGTAATAAGTCAATTACATTTGTCTTGGTTTCCCAGTAACGCCTACAGTGCTTTGGACTGAGATGCTAGGAACACATATTAATCAAGTAAGTACATACACACAAATGCATAAAACAACAATATTAATAAAAAAAGTATATTTCCAAATCACACTAACCTTTTTGTTCCTTTAAGTAGTCTGCATTTTCTTTCATCCATAATTCAGCTTTTATTTGTGCCTCGTTTTCATTTAAAATATACTAGTGAAAGAAGTGGGTTGTTAGAATCAACAAATGGATACAACACACAAAAATCTTGTTTACTTCATACCCTTCTGCATATGTAGTGAGGGGATATTTAGATGGCCTGTTGATAAATGAGGCGGTTCAGCCCCAAAGTAACAATGTATATTTATAAGAAACATGTTTATTTGAGCAACAACAGAGTGCTACCTTCTTTGATTATAAATGCTAAACTGAATATTGACTAACGAATATGAAACCCAGTTGTTTTTGTAATATCCAGTAAATGCCAACATACTATGGACCAATTCTCGGAGTACGTTTCTAACATCTATGGCCAAGCATCCACGTTGTACTAAATTATGCAACGTTTTGTAAAGAATCGTTTCCTAAAGTCAAATTCATAAACAGATCACAAATCGAGGCCTTGGGGACACCTTTCTGAATTTTGTGGAACCCATATACCTATCGTCAGCCTTCAAAAGCATTGCACTGGCTCCTTTTGGCAAACTGAATACAATCCGAGGCTCTCTGCATTATGCACAAGGATTCTTTTGAGACAGGGGGCACAGAACACTCATTAAAGTGAGACCTTTCTCACAAATCCTGAGTTTCAGCTATTTCAACTCATTCGCCAGAAAAAGTTCGAAGTGAAGAAACATGGTGGAAGGCCCCTTAGTATTATATGGCCCACTCTGAAACAACTTGCCCATGTCCCCGAGGTTTCAAAAGACTCTCATATAGGTGCTTTCGGCACTGTTGCATCTTTTCATGCCACTATAGGGACCTATGGCCTATCTGTTCATGTCACTGAAGACCAGAGCAGTGCACCATAAACATTTGGATGAGAACCCCAACATCTTCACTTGAGATGCAACCAATCTCTGGCAGATGCCTTGGACATTGAACATGTGGTGCGGATGCGCAACCTATGCAACATATGCGTGCAATCGGCACAGAGAAACTAACTTGACATTAAAAAGGCAGTATACCCAAAAGATTGTCAGAGCTGTAGCTAAGGTAAAACAATCATTTTTACAACTAGCTCTATAATGCAGTTTGTGACATTAGGAAACGTTTAAAAAGGCACTTGCTACAAATACCTGGCGTCCTAAATCACAACTAAGTGAAGGAACCTCACTTTGTTTAAAGTGGGTGGGCATATTAATCTAAATAGGTTAAAAGTGATACTGGGGAGCATACATAACCCCGTGCATGCATTAAAACGTCTGCATTAATTACTGTCCTACCAGAGTATCATAAAGATAAATCTACTACTTAATATGTGCATTAAGTTTGGTCGCATAAACATACATTTATATTAGCAAAATCTATGTTGAACAAACGCGCAGGCATATGCAAATGCATAGGCATTAGCTTATGCCTTGCATAATATAGATCTTGCTTTTCAAATTTCAGTGATTCGACCCATGTTTGTTTTGTAACCCTTATCAAATGAGAAGCCCACTATCTCAAGGTTTATGTTTTGTGAAACTCCTACATCTTACACAAGCAAATCTGATATCTGTGGCATAGGATAATGCTGAAATTCCTTCCATCCAAGCATACTCCTATAAATGATATATATCGTGAAAGCATGTGCATCCAAGGAGTGCATCGAGCTACATGACTACATTTGCATATATTTAATTTGTTATGACATAATAAACACAGCATAATCGTTTTTTTATTTTCACATTTATCACATGTGCTTGAATACTCAGCAAACCATAACAGGCCCATGTACAATAACAACAGTAGAACCATTCATTAATACAATAGAGACAGATAATATTCATTATTACAAATGATATTATTACATGGCAAAGTGCACCATCCCCTTATTTGTTAAAATAGCAGGATATTTGATGTTTAGAAAGGCTTCTGCCTGTGTTGCTCCAAGATTTTTGAGGGAGGGGTAGAATCTCTGCCAATGTGTTTATCTGTGTGTTACAGTGTATTCAGAAGGTTCAAGAGCGGGGGAGACACTAAACAGCTCAGATCCTTAACAGGCATTCAAGATCGCAAGTGCGTTTCCTCTATACAGGTTATAGTGGTGTCACCTGGGATATATTCAGGGGTCTGCCACCATTATCAGGTGTTAAGTCTAGAAACAGTGTGTCCAGGTTTTCTGCAGGTTCGTTCTGTTGGTTAGCAATGACTTGGCTTTCGTCTTCTGCCCGTTTAACAAGGTTTTTGCCATGTTTTGAGGGGCTCGGGGATGCCGACTTCCAGTTCTGTGACACCAGCCTCTCACAAAGAATGAATGCTGAGTCAAGCAATTTGCATTCATATTTATTTTTCTTGGATTAAGGAATTACCACAGCACAAACGTTTTTGGTCCGTTTATTACCATTATCTTAGTTACCTTTTCCCTTCATTTCTTAATTTATCCCCCTAAAGGCCATAATGTGGTACATGACCAAAACATGCGAATGAGGTTGGCTTTGTTCCTCTGGGTTTATATCGCAGGTGGTTTGAGACATTTTACGTAATCGACATAGGGTTAAATTTGTTTGGTGAAATATTATGTTGGATAAATGTGAACCTGACTTTCTTTGATATGCTCTTTGGATATGCTGTAATTTGTTTATACTCTTGGTCCGTTATTGCTTCCTCTAAATCTGCAGTCCATCTTGATCTTAACCTCTTCAGTGCCCCGCCCTTTCCACGCCCTGTGCCGGGCGTTTCATTAGCGGGCGGGGTTCATGACGAGATAGTCTCGTCATGGGCACAGCGCAACCGCGCTCCATGACAAGACTATCTCGTCATGGGCACTGAAGGGGTTAATAAAAATGTAGGCATTAGTCATTGGTTGAAGAGATGAGTAAAGCCTGTTTATAGACTTTCTGTACTAGTGATGTCTAGATCTAGCACTGTCTCTAAGACTAAGGGGTCCATTAGGACAACGGGCGGATGGCCGCCTGCCAAAAACCTCCTCCCGCTGCAAATTTCCCCCGCCACATTACCATGGCGGTGGGGACCCCGGTGGACGGGAAGTCCGTCCGCCGGTAGGCAATACCTACCGGGCGGAAAAGCATTTTATAATGGTGGCAGTGTCTGGTAGACACCGCCATCCATATTATTATGCAGGCGGGGACCTGCTTTTCTGTGGCGGTGTTGCCGCCACGGAAAGGCAGCCGATTTGTGCCGTTGGGGGCCCATAGCGGGCCCCCAGGGAAGCACATGGGGAGTACCTATGGTACCCACCTGCAGTTCCATGCACAACATGGCAGGCACCGCGCGGTGCCTGCCATGTTGTGCATGGAAGTGCATGACATGCCTTCTTGGCATTGTGGCGGGCGGTGCTGAGAGCATCGCATGCCGCAATGTCAAGTAGGCAGGATGCACCCGCCAGTGTGGCGGGCGCATCCTAATGTCTGCAACGGGACCCCCGCACCGATGGCGGGCGGTCCAATTCTCCGAGAGAATGGCGGGCGGACTTTCCAATGACCCTCTAAATGTGTGGGAGAAGGTCCCTCAGTACAGGGCCATTTGGTTTTCAATGCTTTTACTATTGTGTTATAGATTAGAACCGGGCTTGTTGGTATGGGATATTCTTCTCATACAGTCTGAAAAGTATGTAGGTGAGTGCTAGCAAACAGATCTTCCATCATGTTAATACTAGCCTCTGACCATAGCTGTGTGTACATTTCCAGTATGCAATATTTGTCTAAACAGTGGCATGCAACGCAACGGGAGCATCGCGCATAGGGTGGTTTTGATTTGGTTTTTCATACTAGTCTGTACCAGCAGTGATTGACCAGTAATATACTTTTCTTTGTTTATGTAGTGCCCGAAGACTTACCAGTGGCAACTCTCCAGGTTGAACTCAAGTTTCTCTGCTCCCTCACCAGCACTCCACGTCGTTCTATGGCCTGTGTGCTTCTTTTCCTTCATCAGGTGCTCCACATTGTCCTCTCCTGCAGACTCATCACCCCAACCCAGTGCTCCTTGTTCATCTCGCTCGTGTCCTTCTCTCCCTCCACCTAACATTCCACTTTATCTCATCATGTCCTGCTCTCCCCCACACAGCGTTCCATGTTGTCTCTCGCCTGTGCCTTTCTGCCCCATCCGTGCCCTTTTCTTTTGCTTCATTCCCGCCCGCTCCCTGCTTTAAACCTACCTCCCCATTCTTTTTTTTTTGTTACAAAAAGCAGAATTGTGCAAAGATATGAAAAATGCTTTTGGCGCTAGTTTTTATTTACTGATCTATCTCAGATTGATGAATTAAAAAAAATGCTTTCCTCATTTTGTAAGCACACATATGCGGGTTGGCGAGCCCCTAGAAAATGATGCTGTTACCGCATCATAGTGTGTTTTTAAACAAAAAGGAAAATATTAACCATGTTGCACAGCAACCGCGCTGCTGTACACCATGGCTAAATATCATTGGCAAAGCCAATAGGTCTAGAATGCAATACCTATTGGCGTAGCCAATGCTTTTACCAGAATGCTTGTGATGTGCTAGTTATTTGTGGATTTAAAAATCACAAAAAATCTATTTTGGAGGTGTGCTGGGAGATGTGCACCAAACTAAACACCACTGAGAGAAATGTATATTTATCTGTGGGAGGTTCTATACAATGTCCTACCAGGTCCCATGCAACGAAGCCTTGCATTAATGGGGTTGAGGGCAATATAAGAAGGGAGGTGAGGGTGGCGAGGGAAACTGAGGGCAAAAAAGTGATGAGGGGTTTCGGAGGTACTTTTTTGTCAGATCAGGAGGATACACAGCAGCAAGGCGATGTGTGAAGTGGAGACTCTGCATTTGAATGCAACAACATTTTATGAGAGAAAAAAAAGGTATAAAAAGATTACCCGTTCTATTTCACTGTCATCTATCCCACTTAGGTCTAGTTCACCATCTTTCGAAGTGTCATCTGAAAAACAAAAAACAAAACATAAGTATTAAGTTTACCAAAAATATACATTGAAGTCAACGCACAAATTCCGTCATTTTAAGTATTATGGTATTTATGTTACACTTGTAGGAGATCTCAGATTCCACTTTCAAGAAAGTAACCATTTTGTGTGCGTTTCGCAAATGTTTTATTGACATTTTAACTGTATACAACAAAACCAACATAGTAGTCCGTTACATCCAGTTCCATAAATCCCGTTTTTGCAGATTATGACATAGTGATTTTACAAATCCAATCCCACACCACCCCAGTGCTGCAGATTAACATCCATCTCTACCAAATCATATCCCACATTGCACATCCATTTTTACATTTGATATACACTGTGTACATATGGCTACATTATTGTCGACAACCTCTCTAGGGAGGTCCCACGTATTTTAGCCCATGCAGCCCCAAGTAAATGTACACTTACAGGTAGCCCTGTTTCTCCTAATGCCGTTTTTGGCTTATCCAAGTGTAACTGCTAGTCGGCTAGTGCCCCAATATCACCCTTATCCTCCTGTGTGCGTGTATGTGCCCATTCCAGAAAGGGCTCCCAAATATCTCTAGGCCTAGATGCTGATGGCATCAACTCCCAGAACGTGGTCAACAGTGTGGCTGAATGTCACATCCCGGATCCAACCCTTCATGGAAGGGGCCCCATCCTGCCCCAGAGCATAGTCACTCTCCTCTTACCGAGTAACAGTAGCATGGCGTGTAGCTTAAGGTCCCAGACGGTGTATTTTTTACATATTCCAATAATCCCAATATGGGATCCGGATCACTGGAGGTACCAATTACCTTGTGTATGGTGAGGAATACTGAAGACCAATATGTGGACAAGCTGGAACAACCCCATGCCATATGCAGGAATGTAGCTGGGGCAAAGCCGCATCTCCAGCAGCTATCGTCCGCCCTGATACCCATTCTGTGGAGTTGGGAAGGGGTCCTGTAGAATCTATTAAGGAATTTAAAATGAATTGTTCGATTTGGGGGTCTCTAGTTGGCATAGGTAGGTACCTGTGACAAATAGGGACCCTTGCGTCTAGTCAGGGTAAGGGGGTACACTCCTAAAATAACCCCTGCTCACCCCCTTGGTAGCTTGGCACTAGCAGGCAGGCTTATCTCAGAGGCAGTGTGTAAAGCATTTGCGAACACAAAGTAATACAGAGACAACACTACCAATGGACACCACACAAGTTGTATTATGAAAGTAAGTATTTTTATATAGACTTAACACAAGACCAAACGACAACAATCCACAAACTGTACTCAAAAATAGTCTCTCAAATGTTATAAAATAGCTCAGTTCTCTCAAGTTATAAATGCAACACTTTACTCTCAATGTACCTTAGATGCGTAGCGCAAAGAAAACAAAAGGGTTGCAGGGAAGGTGATGTGTCGGTTCCTTACACGCAGGGGAGTTGATGCGTCGGTTTCTTACTGCTGTCCGGTGCGATGCGACACGCTGGCACCTCGATGCGATACTCTTCTCCGGTGCGATGTGCCAATATGGCGTCTTGGTTGCGATGCGACAACGTTGGTGTGATGCGTGCACGCCTGGCGGCGACTCGATCTGTGGAGCCGCGACAGGCCCTGCGACGCGCTTCTCCATTGATGCAACTTATATGGAAGAATATTCCTTCGTAGCAGTGCAACAGTTGGAGCTGCAACCATGCATCACTCTTTTTTATGTCTTTGACATGCTGTGCGAGGACGACTCATGGAACTGCTTGCACGCACTTATCTGGCAGTTTCAGCAACAAACTTAAACAAACACGGGAAGGAGTGCATTCACCATCCTTGACTACTTTCTAAAAGTGGCATTTTCAAACATAGAATGTTAAAAACCAACTTCACTAAAAGATGTATTTTATCATTCTGAGTTCAAGCCTACTAAACTCGAATTTCTACCATGTTCCCTGAGTCAGTTAGGATTAAAACATGTAATAATCAAACTGCCCATTCTGGCCTATGGAGAACAGGTAGCCTTGCAATAGTGAACAACGGAAATGGCTGTAATTCACTATTAGGACATGCCACACACACAAGGGCTCGTCCTACCTTTTACCTACACTGCACCCTGCCCTTGGGCCTACCATAGGGGTGACTAGTATGTATAAAAGGGAAGGTTTAGGGACTGGCAAGTGGGTGCACTTGCCCAGTCAGCAGGGTAGTACCAGACTGCCCACAGGCTCTGCAATTGCAGACCTGAGACACACTTTACAAGCTGCTCCGGTGGGTGGCACAATCAGTGCTGCAAGCCCACCAGCAGCACTGGTTACAAGCCCTGGGAACTGTACTAGGGTCTGACAAGTAAACCAATCAAGCCAATCATGGAGTCACTAATCCATACATCAATTTACCATAGGGAGCACTTGCACTGTGGCACTGAACAGCAGTGGCACAGTGCCCAAAGCATCTATAACCAGCAAAAACACATGAGGCAACAGCAAAAAATGGAAGGGAGACCCACGCCAATGGTGCCCGGTCTAACATGAATCAAACGTAATTTGTAGTTTGGGGACAGAGCTGTTAGTTGATTGCAACAAAATGCCCACTGTACCTCGGTTAGTGCCTCGTGTAGTTCTATGTTTCACTCTTGGAATGCTCGTGTCTCCAGCAGGGGGGCGGAATTTTGCATGTTATTATATATCCTCGTAATGAGTCTGCGCGGGGAGTCAGCTTTAAGCACATTTTCCAGAGCAATAGATGTCGGCAGAGGGCTGGGGAATGTGTCATGGATAGTCCTACACATGGCCCTGATTTTGTGATAAAAGAATGATTCGGAGAAAGAGAGTGTGCGTCCCTCCTCTGGTTTAGGGGGGGCTCTGAACTGTTCACCCTGGTATAAGTCTGCGAAGGTGTGTCTACGCGCACCCTCCCCCATTGTGGGAACCATAGGGTTGTGTTCAGAGGGGACAGATAGGATTTTTAAATGTGCCCTTTCCCGTAATTTATCCCAAGCCCATCTTATTGTTTCCACCGTGTCAATGTCTCCCGAGGCCTTTTATAGGTCTGATATAGAGCCACCTGAAGGGGGACTGGGGTAGCCACGTCTGCTTCAATGGCCACATGGGGCTGAAAGGGTGTTGGATGAACCCAGTGGTGTAAAAACTGTGCCTGCACACTTAGAGCATACAGCTTGATGTCCGCGGCCCCCATGCCTGATATACAGAACAGTTCTATAGCCATGATCATTGGATTGCCACCCTAACCAGCTCAGTCCTGCTGCATGCAGTATAAACTTTGCCACAACACAAAAAGGGCAAAAGAGGCAGTCTTTTTAGTGGACGCATACAAATATGACTCAATCGAACACTGTACTCAGGGAAAACAACATGTGGGTGTAGCCTAAGCCCCTCTCTCAGCTGTACTCTGAAAGCACATTTTTCTTGATCTCTTAATTCAAGCGATAGTTGCATAGTTAAGCAGGACCCAAAACTACAAGTAGAGGAGCCTAGCACTGTGCATCTCATACTGCTCTCAAATAACAAAGCAGTACTCTGAAGTCTAAAGTTAATGATGGAAAGTGAAGTTGCGGAGACTGCAATACACGCCTCATAACTGCCCTCCTCCAATCTGTGCTGCTGCTAAAGAAAAAACAAACAATAAATTATCTAATTATCTAAGACACTTTAACAACATTACAATGTCGTGTATGTGCCCCTGAAAGTTCAAGCTCAAAAAGCCTAAATTTTTGGGCTCCTGGGTCAGGCAGCTGGATAAATATACAACAATTACATCTGTGTGAAATGACGCACAAAACTTCTGCCCAATCAAAACATATACTCCTGGCTACCAAAATGTGGGCTGAGTCAAAGACCCTCTCTGTAGTACTCCTAAAAGCTCTTTTTTAAGCTGATCACATTACATTTGGTTACAGATGTACTGTCAAGCCAGAACTGAAAATCTGTGTTCAGCACACACATATATGGTGGGGGAATATGCAAGAAGTCCTTATTGTCCATAAATAATTACCTTGCCTGGTCTATGATCTTATCCTAGGTTATCTGTTATTCATCTGAGCGGAGCATTAACTCATCCATTAGCTTGAGAAAATCCAATGCCATCTCTCACTGGATAGTTCATTTCTGCTTTCCGCTGCAGCCACCTCACAACTTTCTCCTTCCATGTTTCATCTAAGCCAGAAAACAATGGTTCTATCACTAACACCATTGGCAAGTGAGTTCCAATAAACACCTGTGCATCTATTTTGACTAATTCCAATTTCAAATTAGGTAGAGAAATTGGCCTAAGAGGCTCTGAATGGGAATGCCATAAGATCATGTATCTCAACTAAGTATCACATTGGTTAAAGATACAGACTGATTGACCCATTGTTTGGATATTTCAAGAATGCAATATTAACTGGGAACCGGGGGTCCTCGCACAAGACTATTCCAGCAGAGTAGCATTTATGAGGACGAGTACAGAGACATAACAGAAACGAACGCTGGAACGGTATCGGGAAGAAATACCACAATGGTCTGCTGATTTTAATCTAAATAGTGAAAGTTGTATGAGAGACATAACAAAAGTTACTATAAACACTAATATGAAAGTTGAATATTTGTACATACAATTAGCAAATAGGCTAACATTTCTTAGAACAAATTTACAGGGAAAATGCCAGGAGGAGTGGAGCCATCTATTATTTGCAAGTCAGTGGTCTAGGAGCCAGCATAATATTGAAGATAATTAAAAGGACTTCATAGTATAATGTATGCAGCAACATGCCTTTATGTAAAGTGTACTACTACAGCTTACCTGATACAAATAGGTGTTGGAATTGTGAAACAAAAGCACCGACACCAATTCACATTTTCTGGTTTGGCGAAACAAGTGAATAATTTCTGAAACAAAGAACTTTTCCGATTTCATTGATGCTTTCAGTGCATTAGATGCCTTCTTGTTGATAAATTAGGCCTTTTGTGTGCTTCATGATCTATTCAAAACCTGATAATGCTAAGTGATATATATAGGATGTATTACTTGACTAGTGGGGCTCACCAGCTTGGTCAGTATAGAATAATGCTGAACCCATCTTTATTAGTTACACTGTACAATTATGAAAAAAAATACAACAGAAAAATACATTTACATCAAGGGACCAGGTAGCACCCTGACTGTTATTACCACACAGTAATCATATTTGAAGACGTTTTGGATGTGTAGATTCCTTCTGGTGTTAACGGAAGGAATTCTGTACCAGTACAAATCCAGGATCAAGACCAATTTGTGCAGAATCAGTGATTTCAAATTGCGTACCGACAACTTTCCATCCATTTTTCATGTTAAACTCTGGCACCCAGACTGAGGCAATGAGTACAACTTCGAAAAATATACTACCATCTGAGACTGTTTTTTTTAATGGTATATACTTGTAATCATGGAAATTATAGTTCTTTCTTTTTTTTTTTGAAAATTTTTATTGTGCAGAAAGAAGGTTACAAGCACGGGCCTACAACCACCTGGGCCGGCCGCTAGTAGGTAAAAGTTCAAACAGTGCAAACACAATGACTGGCCCACCGGGGCTCCGCACCCTACAGAAGATCAGACTGCACATAAAGGAAATCAGGATACACCCTTTTAACATAAATAACAACTTAAAACAAAAGCGAGGCAAGAAAACATGAGATGGGCATCGGGCCACAGCAGGGGCACTTCCATATCCGACCACCCGATGGCAGTCAAGAAGAAGGGGAACAAAGAGGTAGGGGTGGGGAGGAGAAACGGGAATACCAAAACTATACTCAGATGTGCCAGATAATTAAGGAACCATCAAGGATCAGGGGGACAAGGCTACCTCAGACGTTTCCACCAGGGGGGGAGCACAAATACTTCCACGATACACATTCCACTGCCCCCAAATTCTGCTCCAAGCCCCGGGTTTACCACGAGCCACATACACAGTCTTTTCCCTGAACATGCACCAGTCCATGTTCTCCTTCCAGACAGACACGGTGGGGGGCCGCTGCGAACCCCAAAGCTGCGCTATGTCCCTCTTTGCTATCATGTTCCCCAGGGCCGCCCACCGAGTCTGGGCCGCGTTATAATCATTGGGCTCCCACACATTCAGAACACAACGACGCACCTCCGGCAACAGCGAGACCCCGGTGACTCGGCTCATAACCTCATGCACCTGACGCCAGTATTTCACCACCTCGCGGCACTCCCACAGGATGTGGAGAAAGGTGGCACTGTGCCCACAGCCACGCTTACAGAGCCCGTCCTCAGAAAACCCCATCGAGACCAATCGGGGACCCGTCACGTAAACGCGATGGAGGATCTTAAGCTGGACCAAACGGAGACGGGCCGGGATGGCAACCTCCTTAGGAGATGACAGCGCGGACTGCCAGTCCTCGTCGTCCAACTCAACCCCATCCCCCGTCCATGCCTCCCGTAGACGCACCAAGAGGTCAGCCCGATTATTGATCAATTTTTTATAGATCAAAGAGATAGTACTATCGGGAACGTGACCGTCGAGTATGCGGTCCTCGAGGGGCGAAGAAACAGGGACCGTGGACCCTTCCCCAAAAACCGAGAGCAGGGCATGCCGAACCTGAGCGTAGCGGAAAAACTCCCTCTCACTAAGCTCATACTCGCTCCGGAGCGCCGCGAAGGTCTTGACCGCGCCTTTAACCCACAGATCCCCCACTCTGCTAATGCCGATCGTGTCCCAGTGCTCAAAGCCTTTCGTCGTCCAGAGGCTCCCCAGGCGGTCTGAGGCAAACAAGGGAGTAGCACACGTTAAACGCTCACTCCAGCCCATCGCTACATTCGCCGCCTTCCAAACCCGTACCGCAGTCTTGGTAGGGCCCGTGAGGGTCCTACCAGCAGATCGGGAGTAAAGCGCTCTGTTATAATTACCGCCGGGAAGCAGGAATTTATCCATCTCATACGCCGGGTTCAGACCAGGAGCATACGTGGCATGGTTAATTGCCGACAGTTGGGAGGCCCAATAGTACCGTCTAATATCAGGAAGCGCGATGCCCCCGTCATACCAGGGGAGAGTAAGCTTTGCCAGAGCGATACGCGCCCGCCCGTCCCAGACCAGTCTCCTCTGCAGACTCTCCACCTCCCGAAAGTAGGCCACCGGAATGACATCAAAGGAGTTCTGAAGTGCGTAAAGAAATCTGGGAAGGGACATCATTTTAAACAGGGCCGCGCGACCAAGCGGAGACAGGGGCAACCTACACCAACGAGCCGTATCCACCCTCAAACGTCGGAGTGGAGACAGGAGGTTCTGCTCATAGCGGACCGCCGGGTCCAACGAAACATATACCCCCAGGTACTTAAAGCCGGATGAGGACGTTTGGATAGGAAGTAGAGGCGGCAAAATGGGAGGGCCACCAGAGATAGGGTACACGCAAGATTTGGACCAGTTAATTATCAAACCCGAGTTTTTCCCGAAGGAAGTGAGGACATCAAATAGAACATTAAGCGACTGTCGCGGCGCGGTGAGGTACAGAAGGATATCGTCCGCGTACAGCGAGACCCGATCCTCGAAGCCCGGGGCCCACCGGATCCCTCTGATAGAGGGCTCCCAGCGGAGCCAGGCGGCGAGCGGCTCCAAGGCAAGAGCAAAAAGCAGAGGGGACAACGGGCACCCCTGCCTAGTGCCCCTCCCGAGAGCAAAAGGCCGGGAAGCCCGCCCATTGACAACCACCTGAGCCATTGGTCCGGCATAAAGAAGCTTCACCCAGCTAAGAAATCCCTCCCCAAAGCCAAACTTCTCCAAGACCGCCCAGAGGAATAGCCACTCGATGGTATCAAAGGCCATGGTGGCGTCCAAGGAAACCACTACGGCTGGTTCAGAAAAGTATTTCGCCCTAGCTAGGACGCCGTGCAGACGCCGCAGATTGAGAGCGGTATTACGGTGGGGGATGAAGCCGCATTGATCCGGATGAATCAGATCACAGATAACGCTCAGCAAGCGGTTGGCAAGGACTTTAGCCAGGATTTTGGGTTCTGCGTTTAAGAGGGAGATAGGCCTATATGAAGCACAGCGGTCACGTGGTTTACCCTCCTTAGGAATCACGACTATAGTCGCCAGACGCTGGTCGGCGGGAAGGGAACCCCTCTCGTTCGACTCCTGAAACATACGACGAAGGAAGGGCGCGATTTTATCCGGGCGTAGTTTGTATAGTTCGATCGGCAGGCCATTGGGGCCCATGGCTTTGCCCGAGCGAAGGGAGCTAATCGCAGTAGCAATCTCATCGACGGCCAAGGGGGCATCTATAGTTCTTTCTTAACCAAGGTTTTTAAATGTATTTTAGTTTGTCTATAGCCTTGTTATCTTTGGTTATGGAGGCATTGGTGATGATCTGCTTACCCACTTGCTTTTCTTGCACTGAAATCTCCGTCTTATGTCAATGTGTTATTTTACAAAGCACAGCTGAACAATTTGCCAATATGCTTATTAGTTTCTAAAAGTAGCAATGGTTGGCATGTTTAAAACTGTGCTACATTTTACTTGTTGTTTTATACAAAACACATTTTATAATGGAAGAGTTTTGAATATCATTAAAAACAACATTTCCAAGCAGAAAATGGGCCATTAGCGTAGGGAGCAAAATGGAAAGGGGTATGGTGTGTCTCCTACTAGAACATTGGAATGCTGAGCGCTCCACTGAAGACAATTAAGTGCTCCGGGCTTCTAATGGTTGCTAGAAGCCAGACGCATCAACATTCCAATTTTGTTCACAATGGCTGATGTGAACAAAGGCCTCATGGAGTCCGAGGGGATTTCAACCCCCTTGGGCTCTGTGATGCCTTTGTTATACAAATTAGAACATTCTGTCCTCTGAGGGCAGAATGTTCTAATAGCCTTAGAGCCCTCAGTAGCGGGCCCTACTGGCCATTAACAACCCGCTCCCTTGTTAAAGACCCACGTCGGGCACTAAGGCTATATTAGTACACTTCACTGGTGTACCAAGCTCTAATTTTTAAACAGCTACAGAACAGCCAGATTCCAGTCCAGTCATACGATGGCAGGGATACCTAACATTTCAGAGAGACTTAAGAGTACTTATAATTCACATGCGAATCTCCATAAAAATATACATTATGCAAAAAATATATAAATAAAACCGGCCATTGTCAAATGGGGCAACATTTAAAGAGTGGAGATGAGCATCGAACTATGGTATCGAAAGTGCAGGGCAAATGATTATCCCAAATGTCAGTCCCCATTAAGCTATGGTCAAGGGTGGAGGCAGTCTCAAGAGTGAAATCAGATTACATGTACTTGCTTTAAATGCAATTTAGAGTTATGCAATTATGCCTGAAATTGTCAACATTAACTGGCCGCTAAGACAGGCTCAAAACAGCCTCTTGTATGTGGTCTTTCACATGTGGCAGATCTAAATAAATAAAGGATACACAGTAGTGGCACATTTTGGTTTAACCATCACTAAAAGATGTTTCCGCATCTTAATATGGCTCCAAACATCAAGGAGGAAAATCAACTCATTGAAACAGGTACAAAACATTTGTCGGATAGCTGATTTTGTAAAGGTATAATTATTTGGGTATAACTTAACTTTAAAAAAAAAAAAACATTCTCTTACTATATAATACAATTAGGTGTTTTCTCTAGACTGAATGTGCCACATGACATTTTTCTATTTTTAAAAATGGTAATACACTGCAAAACTTTGATGAGCATTTCATGCTCGGAGATATTCACATCTAATTGCGTTATCATCAAAAGCAGCGTGGGTGCGTGAGCTCTGATGTGTGACTCAAAACATTAAAACTGAAGACCGCAGGCTAGAGGTAAAACTTTTTTTCTTTTCAAAGGATGCCTTTAGACACCTGAGAGCCAGCGTTTACACTTAAAACAACCACCCCTTGAGTGTAAACAAGAAGGATCCCGTTTGTAAAGCCTTTGGTCTCTTCATCAATAGGAGTCCAAGAACCTGAAACCATAAAATCTCACCTCAAGATGAAAACACGTCTTTTTTTGCCTTTTATCTCCAGAAACATAAACAAAACCAACAGACTGGATTGATGTTATTAATCCCGTACAAAAGAACTTTTTGGTTGAACTGAAATGCAGTTGAACCAAATTAAAGCTATACAATTTTTAATTAATGTTTTGGTTTGAGGAATACAAGAAGTTAGCGAGGCCATTGTATTTGAGGGAAAAGTGTGGGTCTTTTCCACATTCAAAAGAATACAGCCACCAACTGCCTGCTCAGCCCACAAAACAGTATTAAAAGTCAAGTGAATATTTGGTGATTGAAGCAACTTCGTTGTGAACCAAAACATACACTCCTGATGGCTCTTTTCGTGATATTTTGTCTTCCAACAATCCACAAACACTCACCTCGAAAACCCCTTAAAACTCTTAAAAACAAGCAAAGCCAATAGGTCTCGCCTTTGTGACTTGAAGCTCATCAGCATGGTTAAAGTTTAAAAGACAGAAAAAAAGCGTTTGATGCACCGTTCGTGTCATTTTGAAGTCATGTGCGCAGCTACAAAAGTTACTGATCCAAGTTGGACGCAGCAGCAACACCGGAGGGAATACGAAAGCACCAGGGAGAGGTGGTAGGGCTGGAGCGGACTAAAAACAATAAGAGGGAGGGCAGAGGAGAAAGAAACACAGGGCATGGGGGAAAGCAACACGGACGGTGTAGGAGGAAGCAATGGGGAGGAGGACACAAGTGAGCGCAAGGCGAAGCACTTGGACAACAGAGAGAAACGTGGAATGAAGGAGGAGAGACGCACATGGGAGAGGCAGCTCGAAAACACCCACAATTTAATTTAGTTATTCACACAAATATTCACACAAAAGAAAAAAGTGGTGCTTGTTAAGCAAGCAGTGATGCTAGACAATCAAAGAAACAGTATAGAGGCACTGCTCCATGGGAGGGAGAAACACAAGATTTTTTTTTTTTTTTTTTTTTTTTTAAAACCTTTATTAACAGTTCAATAAGAACAAGTATGGGCCTACAACCCCCCGGGGCCGGCCGCTAAGCAATCAGAGCAATAACGACAAGTATAAACACAGGCAGCACTTCAGGGAGCAAAATCGTACTGCTAATACTGTGAACAGCGTAAGTAGGGCACCAGGAGACAAAGGTTTTCATTTTATGATGAAACAAGGCAGAAGGATCAGGTGACAAGCAATTTTAAAACAACAATCACGGATATGCAGAGTAATGAACGTTAGCGATTTACAGCAATCTATTCGGTCAATGGCGTAAACACAAGAACATCAGGATGGAGAAAAACATAGTCTACAGCTGCGCCCGCAGTCCCCCGCCAAAACTCCCCAAGAACACCCCGGAAGTTGTGAACACATGGAACGGCAACGAGGCATAGCAAAAGGAGGTGTATCACGCTGATCCCAGAAAAAGAAAGACAAAAAGAATCAGAGAAGAAAAAGGAGGCCATGGAAAAAGATGAAGGAATACAGAGTCCCCTCCCCCAACCCCCCACCCTGCACCTCTGCAGAGGAGTACGGCCCCCCCCCCAGCAGTGTGCATGTCGCCCTGGAACCAGACCCGAAATGTAGGAGAATAGGGAAAAAGAAGTAGGAAAGAACCCCCACCAGACGGGGGGGTAGAGAAAGTATTTATAAACTGGAGGAGGGCCTTCATAACAGACCCCCGGCTTCTCCCTCCCGCACGGTAAGGTTCCCCTAAAGTGAACAAGGAACAGCACAGAAACAATCTTCTCAAACCACGATGGGGAGCATTATGCGTCTATTGTGCCAGTAGCCATGTCAGGAGAGCACACCACCCCAAGCCCGCCCGTCCACTAGGCGACCACCCCCGAGGGGCCCGCCTCATCCCTGACCACTCAGCGGAATTCTGCCCATGCCAACCCCTCGACCCAGCACCATACCCAATGTTCCTAGGCAGAGGAAGGTCCAACAACGACAGAGAAGCGACGCACACAGGTGGGGTGGAAGTCTCTGAGCATCAACACAGTCCGCCGCGTGAGGAAACAGGCTTCCAAGTGCTGCCCTAGGATCTGCACTGCACGCAAGGTTCAGGAAGGCAGAAGCAGCCAAAAGAGACATTAGTTGCTGGAGTTGTCTCTGGGTCGCAGGAGGGCATGCACGGGATGAGGCCACCACATCCCACTCAGGTCCAACGCCTCCGGGACAGATCAGGCCCTCAGAAGGTCGAACACACTGTAGCATACTGGCCGGGGCGTCCAGTCGTGTACTAACCTCAGGGGGGGCCGCCACAGCGTCCTCCTGCGCGCAGTGTGGGTAGACTCTGTGTTCGTGCGGACAGGCGGGCCGCCACTGGCCCAACCCCGACGCCACACCATCGAGCTTACTCCCCAAGATCACGAAACCATGAACCAAGGAGGAGTGAAGAGTACCAAGAGCCTCGAGGAGGTCGCCGTACCCCAGCTCAGCTCTCTGTGATCTCGCCGCCACACTCCCAAAAATCGTACGCTCACAGGCCCGCTGCGGCCCAGCGGACAGGATGGTAGGCTTCATCGACCCAAGATGGCCGCCAAGTATGCCCGACCCTCACCGGGGCCGGGACCCCAGGACAAGCGTCGCGATGTCCACGTCGCGGGTGACCGGGTTCCGGGGGCAGGCAAAAACTATCCGTGGTCACGGGCAACAGTCGTCCCCACCACGGACCAGCTCCCGTAGAAATCCGGGGGCGGCCCGCAATGATCGGGGCAGGATACGGACGGCGGCCGGGCAGCTCACCGGCAAGGCAGGGGCAGCCACCGGAGGATCTAAGATTTGCACCCCCGGTCATGCACTCGGTCAGCTACACTGGGCAGCAGAAGTGACCACGCCGAAATGTAGGCAGAGTTTGGCACCGCTCCGGTGGACCGACTCCACCCAGTCACCACCGGCCGCTGTTGTCGCACTGCCACCCGGCCACGGCATCCACTCGATGTCCCGGCTCCAGGGCCGCACAGGCCGCAAAGTTCAGATGCAGTTTTCTCCGGCGATAGCACGGCTAGAAACCTCGGAGTCACACAGTCGGGAGCCCCTCTCCTTCAGAAACACGACCACGTAGCACAAGTTGAGGATCTCAGGCAGGATATCCGTGCGGGATGCGGAGGCTCACGGAGCCGGGGGTCTACGCTGCCGTCCCGGTCGCCATCTTGGCTCCTCCTCCCGAGAAACACAAGATTGACAAGCTGGGACACAATTAAGAAGTAGGCAAATAAGAATTACATGGAAAGCCAGCCAGTAGTAAGGAGCACTCGCAGTCCAAGCCCCTCTAAGTTCTTGGTAAGCCACAATATGCTTTCCAATAGACACCGTATGTGCTGTTTAGTAGGCTCAACCTAATCATAAGGTCATAACTGTCATCCAGAGTGTGTTCGTGCATTTCAAGTCAAGAACCATTATACTCCAGTAGCATGTTTTGTCACAGACTCAACATCATTTGCACCCTCTCAAAGTTTTCGGTTCCCTATGCACTTGGAAAATAACCACCATGTTGACCCAGTATGTGAGCTGTCCCCTCATTTTTGCTCTCATCAGTGAATTGTTGACTTGTGTATGGAGATTAGTGTAAAACAACCGGGGAAATCTAATAGACATGTTGTGTCTTACAAAGATGTCATTTTACTCTACGTACACAATGCTGAGCAATCTATTGCTGTGGGAATGGATGCTGCAGGATGCTGAATAGTTTAGTTTTCACTCTGGTAGGTCTATTAGCAGGTGCAAGTCTGTATTCAATCAATGGTCCCAATGTACAGAAATTCAAGTAATTCTGAGAGAAAGGGAAACTTTCATTATCAGTAATGGTGATGTAAGTCTGTTTTAAAGGATACTTCTTCCTTGCTTCATAAACATCTTCCCAGCCACTCCAATGACTTTCCCAGACCCATTCTTTCCAAGCTAGACAGAATGTTATGTCTATTCTTACATGGCATGGCTGCAAGGGATTGGCCATTTGCTAGTTGCAACCAAGATACGACTGTTGGATGGAAATGCCAAACTCCTCAAAATACTACATAGTTTACCAAACATGTTGCATAGTAGCATGGTGTGACAGAAGGTCGCTTGATCAATTACAGCATATGATTGGTAATCTCAGTTGCCCAAGAGTATTGAAGATGTTACCTTTTGAACTAAGATACTTGAAATCCATCCAAATCCCATCGGCCATTGTGTCAAGATGACAAAGGTAACGTCATTGTTTGGCAAACGCCGAAACAAGACGCACACACTGTGTCGTCGTTGTGGCTCAAAGGCGTACCATCTCCAGAAATTGTACCTGTGGCAAGTGCGGATATCCCGCCAAGCGCAAGAGAAAGTAGAACTGGAGTGTGAAGGCTAAGAGACGAAACACCACAGGTACCGGCTATATGAGACACTTGAAGGTTGTCTACCGTAGATTTAGGGATGGATTCCGTGAGGGCACAACACCAAAATCGAAGAGGACAGCAATTGCAGAATCCAGTTCCTCATAAATATTTTGTTAAAATAAAATATGCCACATTGATACAATTTTGGAACTGTGATGCGTAAATGGAATTGGATACCATTATGTCACTTTCTTCCATTATAAATAAATGGACTATTTAGAGGATTCACTAGGAACAGGAGGGGGAAAGCCATGACTATTAGCTGGATGCTCACATCTTGAGGACCTGTATAAAAACAAGCATTGAAAATGCAATAGGTCTCGCCTTTGATTAAGTTAAAGCCATTTGCTTTGCTAATGGTATTCTATAGCAAAGCAAATGGCTTTAACTTAATCAAAGGCGAGACCTATTGCATTTTTAATGCTTGTTGGTAGGGAGATTAAGTGGTTTGCCCAGAATCACGGGATGTTGATCCAACACCGATGCTTGATTCTTGTTCCCCAACTGTGGCCGATAGGCCTCATCTTCAAATTCTGGGAGTTCAGACTAGATTAATTTCAGCAGAAACCAATCGGCATCTTAAAACAATGTAAGAGTGGGGAACATGAAGTTATCTGGTGACCTTAAATACAAAGTGACCCGTTTTGGCTGCCCAGCCTTAGATTGTCTCAAGCGCATATTTAGCTTTACCGCTGCCTTCGATTGACTCTGACCGGCAGACATTACTAATCAATCAATAAGGACTGTGGTAATCTAACTAATACAAGAAACAAACCAGCACACGCTCGCCTCTGTTGTTGGCTGGAGGGGACACCTCGTCCTCCGAGGGAACACTTCTTACAACGTTGGGGGTGGCCATGCTGCACTATGAGAACCATGCACTACTCGAAAGAGCCAGCCAGCTGGAAATGCCACGTCACCCGCAGGGGGGTGTTTACAGAAAACCGCCCCTTGATGTTTCCCCCACTGTCCGGGAAGAAAAGTCTTTTTTCAGCGGCCATTTGGCCCCTCAGGCTAGCCGCAGTCAGCGCGATATCTCTTACCCCATCCCCTCGGAGCAATATCTAGTCTTGGATAAAGTTGGGTATTCACGAGGGCTCACTCGCCTGGTCATCCTTGGTTTCTGGCTAGTTTTCATTCCACCTCATATCTATTTCTCTAAACACCCTACACTTTAAGTGGCCTTTGCTCACTCACTCTAGAAGTTCTAGAGAAAAACACTTTCCCAACGACAGATTATTTGTTAAAGAGTCATAGAGCCGCACATCCCAGCCATGATACCCTGCGTTGCCCGTAATTTTGGTACATAATGCCCCCACCTGAAGCTGCACTCCGTGTCTTGACGTTTGTGCAGGCACAGGCCCCCAACTCGACCCTGCACAGTGCGCTGACGTCACTTAGTTTACAGGCTGTTCTCGTCTGTGTTAAATTGTTAACACAGTCACTGTCTATCCATCTACGTAAAACACTCCAAAGAAAAAAAAAAAACACAAAAGTGTTTGGGGACGGCCCTTTGGCTTTGTTTTCAAAAGTATGTATTTGTTTAGGCCTAGATTAATCCCCAGAGCAGATGTGTAATGCGATCTGAACTCTGTTCCTAGATGCGTGTCCTCCGTCGAAATCGATGCTTAAGATTCTCTGTGGCTAAAAATACACAGTTATGACTGTTTACTCGTTTAATTGATTGCTTTTAGTATAAAAGTATAGTATTGCTTTCTATAACTTACTACAAAGTCTATTTTGAAGTCATAATCCTTTCGGACTCTGGTGTAAGAACTGTGAATACCACGTGACTCAATGGCGTCAGTGTTTTCATGTCTTCGGTTCCCATTCAGCAGCCCAATGCATTTTTTTGTTGTTGCATATTTATATAGCGCAAACTCGACCCGGAGGTATTGGAGCGCTTTACATGGGCACCAGTTGCATTACACAAGGACACACTCCTTTTTGGTAGGGAGATTAAGTGATTTGCCCAGAATCACGGGACGTCAAGCCAACGCTGAGGCTCGATCCTTGTTCCCCACTCTGGCCGTTAGGCCACATCCTCCAATTCTGGGAGTTCAGACTAGATTAATTTCAGCTGAAACAAATCGGCATCTTAAAACAATGTAAGAGTTGGGAACATGAAGTTATCTGGTGACCTTAAATACAAAGTGCCCCGTTTTGGCCGCCCAGCCTTAGATTGTCTCAAGCGCATATTTAGCTTTACCGTTGCCTTCGATTGACTCCGACCAGCAGGCATTACTAATCAATCAAACGCTCGATAAGGACTGTGGTAATCTAACTAATACAAGAAAAAACCAGCAAATGCTCGCCTCTGTTGTTGGTCAGAGGGAACACCTCGTCCTCCGAGGGAACACTTCTTACAACGTCGGGGGTGGCCATGCTGCACTATGAGAACCATGCACTACTCGAAAGAGCCAGCCAGCTGGAAAGGCCACGTCACCCACAGGAGGGTGTTTACAGAAGACAGCCTCTTGATGTTTCCCCCACTGTCCAGGAAGAAAAGTCTTTTTTCAGGTAGGGTAACAATTTCCTAAACTAATCCGCTGGGAAAGTTACTTTGTTTAATTAAAAAAAGGGGGAGAGACGTCCCCACCCCTACAAACCAGGCTAAACGCCCCCTTGATAATTATTCCCGGGTCAGGCTTTAGCGGGGCATTACGGCCCGCCGCAGCGTGTGATATTCGCTTTGAGTTTTCGGGCTGTATGTTTTTTGCTGCTTGTTTTGTTTGGGGGCTACTTTGAGTTTCCAATGAAGGGCGTTGAAGCGTCCCTGGACAGGGGTGAACAGCAGCTTGGCTTGGGAGGGGACCGTGTGTGTGTTGTTTTCACCCTCTTTCCTCCCTTTGTTTGAACCTGCATCTGCCCAGCCGCCTCGGAGCAGCTGTTTCAGCACATGGCATAGGACCCCCATGGGCTGGTGCCCGCTCCGGAGCCTTTGAAGAGCCTGCCAGGCTTGTGCTGGGGTGCTGTGGTCGAGGGAGGGGAGACGTGGGGGGGGGGGGGGGGTTGGGTAGGACTCCATCATACGGGAAGGCACCTTTACATCTCATTCCTTATTTCAGTTTGGAAAGGAAACGTTACAGAGATATGACTTTTGCAGAATCAGTGAGTGAGAACCAAATGCGCAAAAAAGAAAAAGTGAAGCCGTGATGACCTTGACCCCAGCAGCGCTAAATAAATTATCCTTAAATCAGGTGAGCTACCACATGGACCACTTAGCTCTAATGGCGACTAATTTTACTCTACAATCATTATTCTGAATACCCTTATTTGCGTTCATATTTACAGTGATTCACAGCGGACACGCTAATCAGAATGATATACGAAGCTAACGAGTAGATGACTAGGCGAAGAAGAATATAGACTTCCTACGATACTGGTAAAAATCATTTTTACATGTCCCATATGGTTCTGAAATTAGACTGACGTTTTAATTTTGAGTACTAATGGACACATATGTCAATAGGTACTCTCCTCTGACTGGCACTGAGCAGTAATCACGCCATACAGTCGGACATCCGTCCTTTCGCCTTTAATTGGGTGAGTTTATGGGAAACTTATTCCTTCCCCCCTTTTATTTGTAACACAGCAGAGATATTGATCTATATCTATTTTATGCAGGCTGTTATACATTCCCAATGTCCTGAAGAAGACCCGACATGACCGTATAGAACAACTGGTCGACACAGGGTCGAAACGTTGACGGTTTCATAGTCCTGCACGAATTGGAATTCCTTGTACATACAGATTACAGGACTTGTGCCATACAAGGCCCATTACCTATCTATAATTTAGCCAAGGACTCTTCGTGTAAAAAACTTTTTTTGTACTATATTTGTTACTGTACATATTCACTTTTTCACAATCACACAGAGTCACTTTATTCACGTTGTCACTGCGTCGTTGTTTTGTAAATATCATTGTATATACAGCCCTTTTCATTTTTTATACATGTCTAAAGGAGTTGATGAATGATTTAAAATTCAAATGAAATACTAAAAAATAAATTGTGACGTTTTTTGAAATATTAATCATCCTTTAAGATTAATTGCTTTCTAGATCATCGATTGCTGTGTTTATGTTTAATTGATTTTTCTTTGTTGTAAATATTATCTTCCCTACGGAACCATTGTTCACATATATCTAAGAGGCCCAGGTTCCTCGGGTTATAGGGTTACCCCTGTATACTTAACTATTGCACTATGAGAACCATGCACTACTCGAAAGAGCCAGCCAGCTGGAAAGGCCACGTCACCCACAGGAGGGTGTTTACAGAAGACAGCCTCTTGATGTTTCCCCCACTGTCCAGGAAGAAAAGTCTTTTTTCAGGTAGGGTAACAATTTCCTAAACTAATCCGCTGGGAAAGTTACTTTGTTTAATTAAAAAAAGGGGGAGAGACGTCCCCACCCCTACAAACCAGGCTAAACGCCCCCTTGATAATTATTCCCGGGTCAGGCTTTAGCGGGGCATTACGGCCCGCCGCAGCGTGTGATATTCGCTTTGAGTTTTCGGGCTGTATGTTTTTTGCTGCTTGTTTTGTTTGGGGGCTACTTTGAGTTTCCAATGAAGGGCGTTGAAGCGTCCCTGGACAGGGGTGAACAGCAGCTTGGCTTGGGAGGGGACCGTGTGTGTGTTGTTTTCACCCTCTTTCCTCCCTTTGTTTGAACCTGCATCTGCCCAGCCGCCTCGGAGCAGCTGTTTCAGCACATGGCATAGGACCCCCATGGGCTGGTGCCCGCTCCGGAGCCTTTGAAGAGCCTGCCAGGCTTGTGCTGGGGTGCTGTGGTCGAGGGAGGGGAGACGTGGGGGGGGGGGGGGGGTAGGACTCCATCATACGGGAAGGCACCTTTACATCTCATTCCTTATTTCAGTTTGGAAAGGAAACGTTACAGAGATATGACTTTTGCAGAATCAGTGAGTGAGAACCAAATGCGCAAAAAAGAAAAAGTGAAGCCGTGGGCTTTCGCGCCTCACTGCACTGCAATTTCCGAATGACCGGGGTGAAAGTCGACGAGGACGCCCAGGATTAAGTTTGCTGCGTGTGCCTGTCCTCGACAGAGACTCTTCTCTTTTGGAACCGTCCCACTTGGACGGACTGCCCTGCTGGCGTAAAAGGTTTGTTATCTTCATTACGGGGCCATCTGTTTCGCCCCATAAAGAAGATAAGAAACCTTTTACGACAGTAGGAAGTCAGACGAGCTAGTCCAAGTGGGACGACTCTAAAAGAGAAAAGTGTACGTCACTGGAAGCTCTTTTCCAATGGCTGGCCACCGTTTAGCATAAACAGTGACGCCAGCCAATGGAAAAGAGGGGCGGGGCTTAAACCCTGCTAGTGAAAGCTACCCAAAAACATAAAATCTCGCAAGCGAGACTGCGCATGTGCGCAGCCTACGCTAGCTGAGACCTAATAATCTAATGCAGTTCTTTCAGAAGAGCCTACTTCCCTATCTAGGCAGCCAGACTTGTGGCAACCATGAAACCATGGCTTGCAATCCCTAACCAATCAGCCTAAATTAAAATCTGCAAAATAATAAATGATCTTAAGGTGGAGTGGTGGAAAAAAAGAAATCTACACATCTTGGGATACGAGAAAACAAACAGTCTGAAGTCAAGGCCATTTTGGGAGAAAAAAATATGCACCCAAGTAACTAACATGGAACCTTTACATATTTTTGAAATATTTTAGGCATGAACTGCGACAGGTTTTATATGAATACACAATGCCTAAATTCAGATTCTACTCCTCCATACCATGCACATTTAGAGGACGAATGAGAGCAGCTAGCTTCATAACACTGCCCCCAAAATTGGATGTTCAAAATAGTTTTGTGGCACCTGAATGGTACATCTGAAAGTGACATCAACATGTTCCCAAAATTATACAAATTATGTTTGGATTGCATACTCTCTATTTAGAATAGAGAAAAATTGGCTTGCCAGTTTTTGCCTTGTGTGTTCCTATTATCCAAAATGTTAAGTGCATTCTATTGGAAAAATAAGAACAACCTTTTTGCTAAATAAAAGAACATGATTCAAGTGGCCTCAAATCACGGAGCTTCTGTAACAAACAAGGATCTGTTGCATAGAAAATGATAGATTATGGAGGAGATCAATTTTCTTTCTGACCTCATCCCTTTTAGAGTACAGTTGGGCATACAATGCAGAATTTGTGCTTGGCTATTGATTTTGTTGTTGTTGATAGGCTGTGAACGTTTTAAACCATGTCACCTTGCAGGAAAAGGAACAGGAAAAACAGTGAAAATGATGAGACATAAAGCTGCTGTTTGCTCATTACTTTTAATACTGCTATAAATTGTTGCTTAGTTTGCAAATCTAATTCCTATGAATCCAAAATGCAGCGTTAAAAGACAGAAATGTTCTCCACTGCATGCTGTAAACGTTTCTAGGTATGTCATGTGATTTTTGTACAGCTCAACTTCCACCACTTTCCTCTGGTAGCATTTGGAGATTAAAGGGATGAGTTGTGACAAACCAGAGGTCACTGTGTTCATATCCCTAGTCGTTCAGACCTATCTAGGGAGCCTTTGCCACCACTAGGCAAGTGCTGTGATTGGATTCCACCAATTCAGTATGCTTGGATTCTATTTAATTTATTTTGCTTTTTTGATCACAAGGTTTTGGACTTTTTACTGAGGGTGAGCTTCACTACAGGTGTCTCACCCACAGTAATCGGCAAATGGACTGCGTTTGTTAACCACCAGTGTCCAGCAAGGATAAGGGGCACTTGGTTGGTTACAGGTGAACACATGCATGTGGGAAACTACTGTTGTGTGCAGCCCAGTAACTGCGAACAGGTAGCCTGGTGCAATGGGGACTCTACAGGATTAGCTATTTACCTGGTGTAGGCTTTATAGTGTTAGTGTACACAAATAGGGAAAGTCAGTGTGATTTACTGTTTTGTCTGTAGTGACACTTTATTGTACACATAAGGAGAGAACTCCCTTAGAGTGCAATTTCACTTCCATTTGACCTAAAGAGACCATTGACATATTGAATTGAGGCGTAATCTTTGCAGGGAAATCAATTCTGCAATTTCCAAAATCATACCTGTACACTTTATGGGACATTGAGAATTGTCATATTTCCTTGGCTCAGCTCAGGATCAGAGCCCAGGCCTTTTGTCACCATGCAGTGTCCAGTTAATTACATTTCTCTCCGGCAGCATGAACAAAGGTCTCCCCAAACAAAGGGGGCAATAAACAGTACTTCACCCAGCACCAGAGGAGGAAAGGGGTAGAGTGGAATGATCTGCATCAATCAATCACCTGTCATGTACCAGAGATGGGCCTGCCCAGGCTCACTGAGCAAAGGAGGAAGCCCAGACAACCGGAGCCACCCCAGCAGGGGGATTCCCTTTGAAGCTTTAGTGTGAAAAGCCCTGACCGTGATTACAGCGAGGGTGGAGCAGAGACCCCAGGAGCAGACGTGACAAGTGACTTCTGGGTGATGTTATTTTGACCTGTGCAAGCATGCTGTGCAGGAGGGTTGGGACTGGGGTGGAGATGTGACGCGGCACCTTAGGATTGGCCAGGGGTGCCTGGATTCTAGAACCTTCCTCTTCCCTTTAAAAACTCTTGCATAAGGGGGAGACGCTCGATTGCCTGGTGATTTCTCTGTGCTTCGCTGCTGGACCCTGGGACTACCATGGAGAACTGGAAGAAGGAACCCCCTGATGCCCAGAAATGACTAAGGGACTTTGCCCAGTTGACCCCAGGACCAGTGGGTCGCCCCAAGGGCCAGTAAGGCTGGCCCCCTTATATCCACTGATTACCAGTTGGGGGAAACCCCTGTACCTTTGCCCCCAGAGACCAAGACAAGGTGGAAGGCTGGGCAGGGAGCCAGGAGATCCAGCACCCTGGCGAGTACACTGCTTTGGAGATGAGGAGTTCTGCTGCAACTCGCCCGGTGGCTAGAGTTCACAACCAGGAGTAAAATGAACCCAAGATCATCAAAATCGGACCAACGGTCTTTAACCGGCGATGAATCTCATGGGGCTCGCTGCAGTTTCTTATTTACCCCTGGGGTGGGCCAGGGCTTGGGGCAGGATTCAGCGTTTAATTTTTGCTGGTAGGTGGTAGGTGGTGTGAACGGGGTTGCCTTCCTGGACTCTCTCCTGAACCGGGGACCCCATTCCCTGGGACGTTCTTATTGGAAGGGACCCTATCCCCAGAACCCCACCCCCCAAAAGCAGAGGAGGTCAGGGTGAGAGCAGTCACGCCGCCCTAGTAGTGATGGGCCTGCCCTGCTCCCTGTCTGGGGAGAGTGGGCAGCCAACACACGGAAGGAGATCATTGGAGTGGGCAGGGGAAAAGAGTTGTCAGCTCCCTTGGGCAGCGAAGGAGATGCTGCCCATGTGAGGAGCCAGCAACGACTGGCTCCCTGGGCTGCCCACATCCAAGGAGGCACGTGGGGGTGCTTGGGTGAAACACAGCTACCCGTCCAAAAAAGAAAAGAAAAAGCTATGCGGCTCTCACTGGCGCGGCAGGAGACCCGCAACTCAAATATTCACTGCTCTCGGAGGGGCGCCCCACAATGCCCTGCGGGGCTTTGTTTGTATATTTTGCTGCATGTGGTGTCCTCCAAAACTAGCAGAGGGCACCACCAAGGTTACAAAGGAGGCCGGGGGGGGGGGGGGCGGAGGCCTACAGGCAATCAATACAATGGGGTGCTTGATTCCCAGTAAGGGAAATTGTGGACCTATTACTTGTGCAGGCCGCACAGCTAATAACCCAATTTCCTACAGTAAGTGTGTATTACTTTTTGCTTGATTAAAGACTCATAGTGGTTAATTATCTATGTGCTCTCTAGCCTACTGGCTGTTATCTTTTGGCTTTGTACCAGAGTAGGGGTATGAATGTGATAAGTGTGTGAAAGAGAGGGAAAGTGAGCAAGGGAGAGAGAGATCTTCAACCACAACAGCTCTATGTATTATAACCTTGTTGCGGCATCTTATGTAGCTCTTTTTACTGGGATTGCTGGTCACTTGCATTCTTGAGATTGGTCCCCTGCTTGTTTCACTACCTGTACTTGTCTCTCTGTTGCAGGGACATGTAATTCAAAGCCCTTGGGTCAAGCAATTCCCTCATGCCAACGTTGTTGGTGTGTGTCTAAAACATATCCGGAAAGCCATAAGGAGAGACAGGTGCTAGGGCTGCCTCATCCTAACTGCAAAGCCCTAGGCCTATCAACCACAGCACACTAAAATAGCAAAAGAAAGGATGGGATGTCTATTCTTTATGTCAGCAGGAATCAGAGTTCAGAAATTGAATAGATCATTGCTTGATAAAGACAGGAAAATATGACATAAGTGTGACATGCAGCAGCTTCAGGATAGAAAAGAAAACATCACCACATAGATGACTACCAATAGTCATGAAAGATTTGCACCACTTTCGGTATTCGAACAGTTAGAGAAAAGACAAAGTGCTTCTTGTGACAAGTTCAACAGCAAGACCACTCCAGATGCACATCACTTCCTGCATTGACTTTTACAATTTCCACATTATTTATTTTTAAACTACCATTGAAGAGGCCCGGGACTACAACACAATGGGTCTGTAGAAGTGCCTCAGAACCCGAATCTTTAGTTCCTCCAGCAGCTGTACAGTGTTTTATCTACAAAGAATTCCCCACTGGAAAAGTGACCTCATGGGCAACTGGTCAAGGTTGTTAGCATGATGGTTGAGGTGTACTTAACATCCTTGGTTTTTAGAGCAAAATATAGCTATAATTTTGTCATTCATGAACAGGATCAACTTATCTTCTGACAAACAGGGCTGCATGACAAGTCTTAAGTATTTTATGTATTTAAATATTTTGAAAGTTGTTGTTAAGAGTCACTTTCTTAGTACTGTTGAAGACTGATGAGAGGAACGTGGGTTAAATTCACACCTTCAGAAGAGGATGAACAATGGCTGTGGTGGGACTGCAGACATATGCATGTGCCCTTATGCAAACTACCAAGTAAAACTTGGTATTGAAACGGTTAAATTAGCTTTAAAACTTGGAATGAAATGGTGCATTTTCCAGCACAATTTCTTTAATAAGCTGACCAAAAAAGAATTCTTACAGGCATTTTTTCTTTATTTCAATAAGATTTTATTGAGATTTTGTCATATACAAAAGCCAAAAACAAAAAACAAAAACAATAAACAAATAGACTTAAAACATATAACATGCACTTTGTCTCGCGTGATGTTACAGGGCAGCGCCTGTTGGTTGTACAGATTAAGGTACAGTTTGTTTATTTCTGTTTCCTTTTTAGTCTGCTCTCCACCCTCTGTTCTTGTAAAAGGTCACAGGTAGGTACAGGGAAGAAGGGACTAGAGCGGAGAGAAGGGACCAGAGTGGAGAGAGACAAAAAAAAACTTGCTCGCGATTGTCTAGAGAGGTTGGAGTCCAAGTCGCTATACTAGACTTAGTCAGGGAGGTTCATAGGGGTCTAAGTACTTGTCCAGGGATGCCCACATTCCCCTGTCGGGCTGTCCCCATGCTGAGTCTCGTAGGGCCACAGCATCTGCACCTCTAAGGTACGTCACCCAGTTGAGCCATCCCTTAAACGATGCCTTGGATGTGTCTTTCCACTTATTTAGAACCATTTTTACACCTGCTGTTAGTAGGAGATCAAGTAAGTCGTTATCCCGTTGTGTGATTGGCTCTGTCTTAATAGGGGCTGTTACCAGGGCGGCAAACTCAGTTTTAAGGGAACACCCTAACATGTCGTTTAGAAAGGCAAAGATCTTCTCCCAGTAAGCTTGGACTTTGGGACAGTGATATATGAGGTGAGCCAGATCCCACCTTCCGCGGTTACAATTCCAGCATTGGTCATTTGTGTTCAAGCCTAGGTTCGCCAGGCGCGCTGGGGTCCAGTGTAGTTTGTGTAGTGTCCAGAATTTTGTCTGAGCTAGTACCGGGGTTATCTTACTTTGTGTAGGGGAGGACCATAGTAATTGGGTTTCTTTCTCGCTCAGTGTAACTCCGAGCTGCGATTCCCAGTAATTACGTGTCTTCTCGTTAAGTTTCGATGTGTTCGGTCGTAGAAGTCTGTAAATGTGTGCCACCTGGTGACCTATTTCATTGAGGTTGGACATATACTGGATGATTGAAGGCTTGGTAGTGGACAGTCTCGCTTTGGACAGTGCAGTTTTTATTTTTAGGAAATTATAAAGTTCAATGTCTGGCAAGTTGTGTTTGGTTTTAAGCGTGCTGAAAGTGGTGGGACTCACTCCCTCTTCGAGCTGAATAGGGAGGGAAATCCTTGTTTTCCTCCACGTATCCATAGAGAGCGGTTTGCCTTTGTATTTTATCTTATTGTTTGCCCATAATGATTCCCATCTCGAATTTATTATTCTATGTTCCATCTTCTGGTCTACCTTCAGTAGGGCGCTTCTGGTGTTTTTGAGTATAGGGTTTACTAACGTTTTATGTTTACTGGCTGTCAGAAGTGCTAATGGTTCGAGGTTATTTAGTATAGCTCTTTCTACTCTCAGCCAAGCAGGTGTGTACTCCTGGTCTGGTAGAATCCAGTAGCTACCCTGTTTGGAAGGTCTTAAAATCTGCCAGGTTTAATCCGCCCAGAATTTTCGCCAGTGTTAGTTTTTTAAGGCTAATCCTTGCTTTTTTGTCTCGCCAGATGAAGTTATTCAACATCTTATCTATTTTGCGATGGAAGTCGTCAGTGAGGATTAGAGGGAGCATATTAGTCAGGTAGTTGATCATTGGGGTTACCATCGTTTTGATTGTTTCAATCCTTCCCCAACACGTAATAAATTTTGGCGACCATCCCTCCAGCAGCTTCTTTATCTTGTCCAACACCATTTTTTCATTGTATTCCAGTGTGTTTTTAAGATCGTTGCCAAAGTAGATGCCCAGGTATTTAACGAAACTGGTTTGCCAAGTGAGACCCGAAACCCCCAATATGTCTCTAGTGGTGTGTAAATTGAGAGGTTTGCATTCAGACATATCTTTGTTAAGTTTATAGCCGGAATGGGCCGAATATTTGTTTATGGATTCCATGAGGGCCTTGATGGAGGCTTTAGGGCTTTCAGTGACAACAAGGCTGTCATCCGCATACGCTGCTAGCTTGATTGTGACCTCATTGATGGCAAACCCTTTCATCTCTTCATTGGTCTCGATGTCTTTGATCAGAGGCTCTAGTGCAAGTAAGAATAATGAGGGGGCAGGGGGAATCCTTGCCTTGTCCCTCTATGCAGCCTGAAGGGCTCAGAGACAGCCCCGTTGACCACAATGCGAGCCGTAGGATTATCGTATAGTGCCATAACTTTCCTTGTGAAGGCGTTTCCCAAGTTGAAAACCCGCATGCGCTGTTCTAGGAAATGCCACGATACCCTATCAAAAGCCTTCTCTGCGTCAAGTGCGATAGCCACTGCAGGCTTGCTCGACTTGGCCACTCTATCGATAATGTGGCATAGAAGTCTGGTGTTGTCGTGCGACATGCGTGTCCTGAGGAAGCCAACTTGTGTGTTGCTTATAAGATGTGGAAGAACCTTATTAAGCCTTGCTGCCAGGATTTTTACATATATCTTGCAATCAACGTTAATTAGAGAGATAGGCCTGTAGTTTTGGGGGGAACTGGGTATTTTTGCCCTCTTTGGGGATAACTATAATATTCGCTTCGGACATGGTATGTGAGACCATTCCTGTCCCCTCGCAATGGTTAAAAACTTTTTTCATAGTTGGTTGAAGCAGGGTTATGAAAGTTTTATAGACAGTGGCTGTGTATCCATCCGGCCCGGGTGCCTTGTTAGCTTTGAGAGTCTTAACTGCCATCTCAATTTCGGCTGAACTGATCTCTTTCCCTAGGATGAGAGCGTCTTCTGGTGTTATTTTTGGGAGGTTTAATCTGTTAAGGTAATCGGTGTAGCCCTTTTCGTCCAGCGTTTTGTCTTTATTGTAGAGCGCCTGGTAGAATACACTAAATATGCGTAGAATTTCTTTATGTTGTGTGTGTGTGATGTTATGTGAGTCTGTGATTGCGGAGATGGTATGCTGTCTTTGTTTGTGTTTTAGGTAGGATGCCAGGATCTTCCCAGCTTTGTTGGCCTCGCATAGGTTTATTGCTTTAAATTGGTTTATCCACAGACCCGCTCTCTTGCTCAGAATTCTGTTGAATTTGTATTTCTTCTTTGTGAGATCTGTAAGGACCCCTACGTTCTTTGAGTTTGAGATATGGGCTGCCTCTAGTCTTTGGATGTCTGATTCTAGTGGTCCAACTGTGCCTTTGCGTTCTTGTTCATCTTGCCTTTAATGTCCATAACTGTCCCCCTAACTGTTGCTTTCAAAGCGTCCCACATGGTTTTTTGGGTCCGTGTCTGTAGTGTCGTTAAAGTTAATGTATTCTTTTATGGCTAGCTCTATTTTAGTTCTGTTGCTTTGGTCTGTCACCACATCACTGTTGAATCTCCTTCTACGAGGATGATCCTCGTTGTGGCGTCCACTTAGTAGGAGGCTGATACAAGAATGGTCTGAGATAGTTCTTGTGGCTATGTCTGTGTGTTCTATTAGGTGGGTGTGTGTGCCTGTGATCAGTATGTAATCAATTGTGCTGTATGAGTGTGGGTTTGAGTAAAAAGTGTAATCTCTCGTGTCCGGGTGCTAAAGTCGCCAGGTGTCTTTCAGATTGAATCTGGTACATACATTTTTGAGTACTTTGTGCGCCCCCGGGGGTTGTGTATGGCACTGTGTCTGTCTATAGTGTAGTCTAACGCCATGTTGAAGTCACCTGCCATCACTGTTAGGTCATTTTGTGGGAGTATCTCCAGCCTACCCGAGATGCTGTCCCAGAAAGCGGAGTCATCTGTGTTTGGTCCGTATATGTTGAGTACATGAATGTTTGCAGCCCCCCTTTTCAGCTGTGTTAATAGAATTCTCCCTTCTAAATCGCACTGATGATCTTCTATACTTATCTTGGAGTTCCTATTTATCAAGGTGATCACTCCTCGTTTCTTACCTACGGCCGGAGAGCAAGCCATCTGACCAACTCATCTCGCCCTAATCCGTTTTGCATCGTCCAGGGATAGCCTAGTCTCCTGTAGAAGAAAGATGTCCGCTTTAGTTTTAGCTAGGTAGTCAAGTATTTATTTTCTTTTAACTGGGTGATTGAGGCCTTTAACATTTAGGGAGACTATCTTTAAGTTGAACGTTAATGATTTCTTAGGGTTATATGTCATTTTACTAAGCTAGGAAATGGTTGATTAGTCAAGGCCATGTTCACTCTCCGTATGTTATTACTCCTACTCTTACTGGGACTTCGTGAATGTGCTTTCTGTGTCAAACTTCTCCGTGCCCACGCCTGGTTTCAATCTCTACAATGCGTGCAGAAGTATAGATGGAAAAGTTTAAAGAGAAAAGAGAAAAGGGTACAGAGGGTAGAGACTAAGCATGAGTGCCTGACAAACAATACTAACATGATGTAAAAAAGTCTAAACCCCCCCCCCGAAAAACGCTCCCCCCGCATCCTACACATAGAATTCTGGACGTGCGACAGCAAAGATCCAGCTCCGTTTCCCCTGGGATGAAATATGGGACATAATACACATGCATCTGTGGCGTTAATCGCCCTAGACTCAAAGCTAATTGCAACTTTTTTAGCATGCTTCTTTATTCACCCTTCTTGAGGAATGTGGCGTACATACATTTGTTAAAAACAAAAACCTCCTCTGTGCAGTGCTGAGCAATGATCTTAGAAAGGATATTAGCGATTATGTTGTTCTCTTATCAGCGTGATTTGTCTCTGCAAATTTTATTCAAGGAGGTGCTCTATTAGTGTTCCAAAAGCGGTGTGCCAGTTTTATGATCCACGTGCAGGACCTTCCCTGACTTAGATTTGGCCGCCTGGCCCTTGAGGTAGATAAGTGTAAGGAAGTAGCGCCCTGTCTGAGGTAGATGGTGAGGAAGATCATGGATGCTTGCATAGTAGTGGAGGAAGACTACAGTGCCAGAAAATTGAGATGATATACATTTATTCATTCGCCCCCAGCTCTGGCGAGGCTCTCCTCTTGTTCGCGCTTGCTTGGGAGAAATCCATTTCTTGCGGAGTCGGACCTTGTAGATAGCTGGACAGGTCATTGGAGTCTTCGAAGATGTGCGTTCTGCCCTTGTCAGTGATTCTGAATTTCGTAGGGCCTATGAATGAGAAGAGGATGTTTTCCTTCCTTAATCTATCTCTTTGGGCCAGAAAACGTTTCCTTATGTCCACTGTGTGTTTGGAGTAGTCCTGTGTGAGAATGATTTTTTGACCGTTCCACAGCAGGTTCTGTTTTTTCCTGGCCACTGCGAAGATGGCTTGGATATGCTGTAATCTCATGAGGCTTGCATATTATGCGCATCTGAGCTCCCCAGGGTGCAGGCACCTGGCAAGAGAGCTTGTGATGTCCCCTTTAGTGTTAAATGGGAGAGAGTCTGAGAATCCCATCTAATGACTGAATTGCACATTGTGAAACCAGGAAACACAGGATCAGTCCCAGCTTCCCCATCTGACCAAATTGTGTGATCCTAGGGAATTGCCTTATATCACTTTGCCTCCTTGCCCTTTGACATCACATTTGAAAGCACCTTGAAGTATTTCAGTTCCAGATGTTTGCTACATGAAAACCTCTCTTAATCAACTATAATGTTGCACCATCTATGATAGCAATGTAGGGCACATTAAGGTGCACATTACAACTGACATATCTCTCGGTTAACTACCGACAACGTTGTTAGGGTGGTGGGAGAGGGGCATTAATGTTTTATGGTTATAAATACTCATCTACTGGATAAATTGCACAACATAAAACCAGGAAACGTGTGCTCAGTTCCGACTTCCCCACTTGACAAATTATCTGATCCTGGACAATTCCTGTTTTCTGTGCACTTTGACCTTTAGTATCATACTGTGTGCCAATCAATCAAGAAAGCTTTATTCGAATGTTTGAGCAAAACAATCATAAAAGCACAAGAAAAAGAAAAAAAGTCTTTACACTTGTTCATTAAAAACATTTTGTGAGTAAAATAGTATTAAACTTAAGGAGCTTTTAATAAGAATTTTTCAAATATTGAACAGTTGTTTCCTATAAAAGAGTTTTTTCAAGAAAATAGTGACACTATAAATTCTGTACTCATTGTCAAGTAATTGCAAGGCCAATAGGGCATGTCAGCATTGACGTAATCCAAACTGTTTAAAAATAGGTTTTTAAAATGTGGTCCATAATACAGAATAATATTTACCGAAAAGAATAACATGAATCGTGGTCTGTAATGAAATGTTATCACAAGGTCAAGGTGAAAGATTTTGAGACCAATCGTTCATTGTGGGAAATGTAACAAGGCTGTGAAAAGTTCCCATCCTACAGCGGGTCAGCAAAAACCTTTCATAGGTGCTTTGAACAATAATTAAATAAGGTTGAACATTAAAAATACTTAAAACCATCTGGTTATGCAAGACTGTTGGTTTCAGAATCTCTGTGGTCATTCTGGCAGACTCTAACAGAAACAAACCCTCTTTTTTTAGTTCTTTCCTTGATATAGTGCCGAGGGTACTAGGATCAGTAAAAATATTCTGGGTGGCCGAGGTCGTTTAAAAAGTTAAAAACATATTTAAGCCATGGTATCCTCATTGCTCGCTCCAATTTCATAATGTCTGAGAGGAAGTCTCTATTCGATTTGGCCTCTTCTTTAAGCCACAATCTGTGCCACAAGAGCACAGGTTCAATCTTGATTAGCTCCAAAATAAATTACAGGCCTAATTCAGCATGACAAACACTTGTGGCACAGCAATTTGGTACGGATGAAATCTACTTTAAAAACGATTTTTCTACTCTTTGAATTGGTAAAGGGTCAGCAAATCCCCAGACTCCGCTCCCATACTCATACTGTGTGATCCTTGACAGCTGCCTTATTTCATTGATCCTCTTTGTCCTTTATCATCACATGATGAAAACTGGCTGGGATCAAACAGTTTGATAATGCGCAAAAGCCAGGATGATACAGCACCGTCAAATACTTCAGTTCAGGATACACACCAGTGCCCAAATTTTCTTAGGAGGTTACCACCAACTTAAACCACTGATGCAACCCAGTTCCCCAACAGTATATGTAGAGTATTGTAGTGGGCATTCTCTGTATAAGAAACCTTGCATGCATGCATAAAACAGAGACGTTTCTTAGGTGGGAACAGGGGGGAAGATGGAAAAAAAGAGAGGGAGTTCTCTGCTTGGGGAATTGTGTGCGCGTAAACAAGGGAAGAAGAGTAGGAGGTTCTAAAATTAATAGTAATATGTATGCATTGAAAGAGGACATGGGATTCTGGCATTAGGAGGGTTGTATTAATGGAAGAGAATATGAGGTTCCACATTAGGAGTAGTGTGCATGCATGTTCTGGTGTGTGCGTAGGTCGTTGTGTGTAAAATATGCATATCAGTATGAAAGGGGAACAGCTTGTTTACATTTAGAATAGCGTGCTTACATTTGTAGAGCACAAGAGCTCTTTGGATAATGTATCATGGAAATAAAGGGTGTGTGTGAGAGTGCGTGTGAGTGTGTGTGTTTGTGTGAGAGAGCGTGAGTGTGTGTGTGTGTGTAATTAAAATGGGGCCGCTTGTATAAAAATAAAATCGGACTTAGCAATCATGTCACACACCCACGATCAAGCGGGAAGATGGCTCATCTCCAAGATGAAAAAGCGGGACTTAGAATTCTACATTGTAAACATATATGCACCACATGACAACGCCTCAGACTTCTGGAGGGACCAAGGCAGACAACTCTCGGACATCCCAGACAACCGGGTGTTGGTCTAGGTGGGGACTTTAATTAACCCATGGATGGTAATTTAGATAGGATTTCAGCTCATAAGTTTATAGCTAATAGAGCACACAAACAAATGATATCCTGCTGTAAAAATTAACAATCTAGTGAACATCTGTCAACTTCATAACCTCATCGGGAGTGACTGCATCAAGGTAATTAAGTAGCTCATTATTTCACCTCTCCCACTTCCCGAAGATTGAGTCCAAAGTGATCTATGATCACAAATGTGTCTCAATTCAAATAACACTTATTTACCCTACCAACACCTCATCAATGGCGCATGAACAACAACCTTCTGGACAATCCAAACTATATAGCACAGACAGAGATGGCCATTAAAAACTTCCTCAAAGAAAACACCCCAAATGACATCACCCACGACACGCTGGGAATCCCTCAAGGCCACATTTAGGGGGGATACTGATACATATCACAACCGCTAAGAATAAGGTAATCTCGAACCGCCTCAAAGAGCTAGATCCATCTATTCAAAACCTAAGCTCTCAACTCAGACAAACCAAAGGCTCGGCCCTCTTTTCCAAACTGCACGCAGAACAGTATGAATATAATAAAATCTTGAGTCAGAGAGCTCAAAAATGGACTGACGTGATCAAAACAGACTACGTAACAATAAAAAAGCAGGCAAATCCCTCACAAACTATCCAAAATACGCTAAGAATAGATCCCTTATTTCAGCCATAAGAAACTCAGAAGGGGCGATCCCAAATCCACCTCAGGCATACTTGATGCCTAAAAAAAGGTCTATGCGGATCTTTACAATTCCACCACCCCCCTTGCCAAAATAAATATCTCATCATGTACCCTCCACATAATCTCTCAGCAAGACCAACTGGTGATTAACAAACCTATCACAAATGAAGAAATCACTCTTGCTATACGCTCCCTTAAAACTGGGAAGGCCCAGATGGTTACTCTGCAAAATCCTATAAAACATTTGCTGATACGGTGTCCGGCCCCCTACAAGCAGTCTTTAGGGAATTTGGCTCCATGGACCACATCTCAGGCATGGCCTCAGAAGCTACCATTGCAGTGATTCCTGAGGAAGGGAAAGATCATCTGAACTACAGAAATAGACCAATTTCTCTAATCAATATTGACTTCAAGATCTATGTGAACATTGCAGCATGCCGTCTGGAGTCGGTTATCCAAACACTGAACACAAACTTTCAAACCGGTTTTCTTAAAGGCAGCCTAGCTGCGGACAATATTAGAACTTTCTGCCATGTCCTAGAAAGAGCTAAACTATCCCTCTCCCAAACAGCGGCCTTGGCTCTAGAAGCAGAAAAGGCCTTTGATAAGGTCTCCTGGCCTTTTCTACATGCCATCCTACACAAATATCACCTGGGTGAGAACTTTATACGCATGGCCCTCTATGCTCTAGAGTAAGTGTCAATGGCCACCTATCACAATCCTTCTCTCTCTTCCAAGGTACCCGCCAAGGATGTCACCTCTCCCCGTTGCTTTTCCTACTGGTCATAGAGCCACTCTTTGCCGCCTTTAGGGACAACCGAAGGATTCCGGGTATCAACTTTGCGTCTGGCAGACAAATTGTGGAACCCTATGCAGATGGCATCCAACTGTTTACTGAGGATGCCCCTCAAGCCATTCCAATTATCATGGAAGAAATAAACAGATACAAGTTGCGGGCTACTCTCTAAATAAGGACAAAATCTGAGGTATTCCCCCTAAACGTATACTGCACAGCCACGGTAATTGGTGAATCTGGCCTGACGTGGAAACCGACGGCCATTAAATACCTGGGGTGTGGTTCTCCCTAGACCTCAAATCTGGTGTGGTCGAGTGGGAACCGTGAAGATGAGGACTGCCCTGCTGATTAGTTTCATATCCAGCATCCTTCCAGTGTCCTTATCCCTTGCCTTTAAGTCAGTGGACATCGCTAGCTTCAAATTCCTATGGCACACGGAAAAGCAGAGGATCTCCATGAGAATCCTAAAAAGACAAAAGCTGTGGAGGTATAAATATCTTGGACTACTTGTGCTACCAAAGAGCTTACTTTATTGCTCAGGGTGAATGGTTGCTCAACACACAAGAACCCAACCCTCCTCCATGGCTTATCATTGAGGCCAACCTCTTTGCACCACTTCCCCTAATTTCTAACTTTACAGTCCACAACATTTCGAAACTCCCTCTTGAACACTTCAACCAAATTATACTGGATACTGTAAAATCACTTCTCCTCCTTTACAACCATTTACAAATCGAGCATGTGGCTTGACTCTAGCCTCCTTATGGTATAACCACTTGATTACAGTGAATGGGGAAAAACTGTTCTGGGGCACATGGGCCCAGAAGGATATAAATACCATAATTAGTCTTGGATCCCATGCCAATCTGATCTCCTTTTCCAGTCTACAAAGAAACTTTGATCTAGCTAATATTGATTTCTGCAAATTCCTATGACTCAACAGTGTACTAAGTAAACAAACCCCCTCACGAGCTAGCTAGACCTTCCCGTTCTGTTAGGCATCCTTAAAAGAAGAGCCCACACCGCTTCCCACCTACATAAACTCCTTGATACACATAATGGACAGGCTCAGACTATTGAAAAGGAAATTTGCACCCCACTCACATTTGAAGGGCTTCTGCCTCTCTGATGAATCATCCTGGTGGAAAATACGGAACTCACCTTTCGATGCCAAAATTAACTCCACCCTAGTACAATCAAGATTATGGTCTAGCCACAAAACTTATTGGATCATAGCCAGACTACACAAAGATGGGGTGAGGGACTTGATCACGTGTTGGCATGTGGGGAAGGACCTGGTGAAATCCAACACATGCTCTTTCACTGTAAGCAGATTCTCCCGCTATGGACAAGAAATGAAGACCTGCTGTGCCAAATCACAAAAGTACCATTAGAAACTGACTTCCTAACAACAGCCCTAAGACTACATACCAACCCCATGCGAGGTAATTGAACCCCTACACCTCCTCACTTGTAGATCTTCTCCTCTCCTTAGACACCAAACTGTTCTCCCTGACTGGAAATCCACCACCTTTGACAAATGGTGGGACTTAATATGTTCAATCAGAGGAGCTGACAACACCCTACACTCCAAATTCCATGGCCCTTGACCCCTCAACGAATATGGGTTGCTTTTGACGAGTACCTACAGAATAACAAACTGCCATAAATCCTCCACATGTCCCTGCATCCCCCTCTTGCGGGGTGACATTTACTCCAGTTCTACCGTATATTCTGAACTTACACTTGACCGAACCCACCACTGCTCAGTCAAGTCGTACCCTCCCCTCTCTTCTCCTCCCACAACCCCCCACCTCTACTCTCTTTAGCTCACTCTCCTTTTCATGAGCCAGAGAAATTGGTTTGCGGTACATTCCATTCTGCCCGTTTCAATCATGACTGACTTGATCCACAAAATGGTAGATGTATCCATCTCCATCTGTTTTGAAACAACCTTTTGTCTTCCTCCCATCCATGTGTTTTGTCGTACATAGTTGTCAATGATATTGTCATATGGAGATCGATGTTTTGCCCCTTACCTCTAAGGACGCCTGCAGAATATGGCTTCTTTTGTATTGCTATGTCTCTTGGTTATTTTTGTAAAATAAATAAAAACTATCTGAAAAAAATGGAGATGCTGACTTTTTATATTATATCTTTCCAATAAACAAACAGAAGGTTTCAAGAAATATTATTTCTCAGACCCCTAAGCCTGTTTGGGCTCCTTCAACACATGCTTCATCTCCTCAAAGAATGTTTTTGAGCGCCAAATATGGACAGTGCCTTACACCGTAAGAGAGACTAGAGAACAAAACTGAGAGAATATCAAAGAAGGTGGGAGAAAGAATAAGTAAGATAGGGTGAGAGAGAATGATGGGGCGATCGAAAGACCAGGATGGAGATAGAGAAAAGAAAAAGTGAAAAACAGAGAGAGATATAAATTCCTCAGTACCCACTTAGTACATGAACCTTACACTACACATGGAAGGTGGAATACTCCAAACACAGGAAACCTGCAGGAGTTTATGAAAGGGTCACGTTGTGAAATAAATCATGAGGAAACCATTAAGCAAATGTCTAACATTTATAAGAAGTGTAAATTCACATTAAATTCAGCCATACTTGGCTATTAACTTTCACTTTACATTTACAGTACAGCAGCTAACCAGTCTCTCATCCAGGGGCTCCTACCAGATAGCTGTAGTACTCCAACACAAAGGGCAGGATTTATTTACGGCTAAACTGCCTCTTTGGCTACAGGCACGCTGTTTCCTACTTAAATAATCTTCTGGCCGCTGCCGGCTATAGAGAGGGGAGGAAGTTGGGCTGGTTGGCTGGCTGGAGGCCAGTATAGCATCTCAATCAATCAGCGATTAGTACCGGAAGTTGCACACTCAATCAACACTAGGCAGGATACAAGAGGCTGGGTGGGTAAGCACCACTTGTTGGCCACAGTACTTAGGCGATCACAACTAGACAGCAGCTCAGCAAGACTAAGTCAGGCAGAGTGGCACACTACACGCGCAAATGCCACTGTGCATAACTGCCCCACCTGAGCCTATTATTCAAGTCAGGCAGCCCACGAAGATTTTCATTGAGTGCAATGGATCCTATGTGTGTGCAGTACACTTGGCTCACATAATGAAAGATTCCTGAAACCCCACCCTTTCCCAACTCGCCACAAAGTAGGAGAGGAGTCTGCAAGGCTAACTGGCACCACCCCACCCTGTGACAAATTGGAAAGGATGAAGCGGTGAAGCCTCGAAGGTTGTCAGGAAGCCCAGAGCAGTGACCCTCCTAAGCATCATTTTGAGGAGACCCCTAAAGACACTTGAAAATTGCAGGCCTGGGCTGGAATCAGGTAAGCTCTTGGTCTAGGAATAGACTACATAAAGGCAAGACATATGCACTAGAGCATGTACATGTAAAAGGTTCCTCACTGGCTGACCCCTGAGGTCAGAGAGCGACAGACAGCCTAGGGCTGGTAGTAGCAGTATGGCACTGTATAGCTGTTGGACCTGGCCCTTTCTACTGAAGCTTGTCTGCAGAAAAAATGTTGTTTATTATATTAAATGTTTAATTCACGTTTATCACAAAATTAATCCCTTAATTCTGGTTCATCTTGGTGTCGCAACAGCCTTTGATGCTGTTGCTCTATTTTGTTGTATTGGATATACCCATGGCAGCACTTTCAAGTGTTTCGAATTCTTTTTCAGATAAATCACTCAAACAGGTTCTTTACTTAGCTCTTTGCTTATGTACTGTTCTAAGCATCTGGTCCTACATGGTTGCCAGCTATCTGTCCTCTAGGCAGTCTTACTGCTTTTGATTCGTATTCACATTTTAATGCTAAGCACCTACTCATCCTATGAACCTTTCCTTATACCCATTCACTGCATGCTTCTCTAGTCTCATGCTAATGGTTTCAATTCAGGCTAAGTCCTACTTTAAGTACTTTTTCATGATTCTGCTTCCCAGGCTCCTCCTCTTCCATCATTTCCACTACACAGAGTCTTCGCTTGGTCTTCGCATCATCAAATGCTCATATACTGATATACTCTCCGTAAAAGATTTCAATATCAATCATATTTCCTATTTTTTAGGTTCCCCTTTAAGCATCACTGCAATTAACTGGTGAACTTTTACTACTGGCCTCATTGTCACCAATACTCCAAGACTTTTCCTAGAAGATAAGACGTTTAGTAAAGGCTGGTCCCCGACTGCTTGCCAAAGCACCAGGGATTGGTTTATTCTCATTATCAGCACCGTCAAGTGGACTGCGGAAGCCATTCTTATTGATGAGACAATATGAGATGACCAAGGACTACAAAGAATCTCTGCTGTCAACAAAAATCAACAAGTTGCAAAAAGAGCTAGCATGGTTCTCCTTGAAAAAGGTGTATCCATACACCAGTGAAGATTATAAACCACCAGAATTCAACCAACAAGGACGTGGATATGGCTTGGGTTATTTAACTTCAGATTCAGACCAGTGGTCAAGTGACTCTGACTCCAGTGACAATCGACCACAACAGTCTACGTCTCAAAAAATAGGTCAGGGAAGATGGCAGGGAAAGAATTTTAGACCAAAACAGCAGTAGTGGCAGCCAGCTCCTTGGAGTTATCTGATGCCCCCTACCAACAACGAATGCCACACTCCCAACCCCCTCCACCTCCGTTTTACAACCACAATTTTTTAGAACAGGATTGGGGCAGATCAAGAGGAAGGAGAAAGGCAACAATCACATGTACATTGGAGTTCTCCGCTGTCCACACGCCACACACACAGCATGACAAAAACAAACCCTCAACAGAGTACCAGTAGTGAGATGACTTATTTGCTTATTTGAGTTAACAGGCTCTGACCTCATGTGAATTGAAACTACTGAATAGAGTTCTGAGATTTGTCCCCACGTATCAAGCCATTACTTTCCAGATTCATCAAGAATTATCACAATTCTTTCAGAAAATTCAATTGCAATTCTTTTTTGCTGAGAATGTGGCGGCTCCCATTAAAGATGCACTTTCAATCCACCCTCTCACATGGTTCCTCCGGAGGTCTTAACCTTTGAAGAAGCAGTCCTAAAGGATCTTGAATCTAGTAATTGATCTATCAAGCAACCTTTCTACAATCTGTACAAACCGGGAAAACAACCTTTGAAGACCTTGAGTAAGGACTATAAAACCGGAGGACAAGGGTGGTGCCACAGTGATACTAGATACTACTGCATACAGGTCTGAGTGTTGAAGACAGCTCACTGTAAACATTGCTTATCGTCCTTTGAAAAAGGACCCTATGAAGAGACTCCTCGCCATAATCATCTCCATGGTCGAGGAAGCAAATGTTGGTTGACCTCGAAAGAGGCAGAATTTCTAGTCAAGAAGGATTCGGAAACACCACACTTGTATATCCTCCCAAAAAGCCACAAACCACAACGGCCAGCTCCTGGCAGACCTATCGTCTCTAGGAGTGGATCCTTTCTGGAACCACTCTCCCAATTTGTAGATGATTTCTTAAGACCTGTGGTATGAGAAATGCCCACTTTTCTACAGGACACAAAGCATGCGCTGTGCCTCTTAACTGAGGTTTAATTTAATGTAGACACTGATTATCTAATATCCTTTGATGTAGAGTCACTCTACACCTGCATACCACAAGATCAAACACTAGCCACTGTAGAAACTTAAGTATGAGGAATTTGGATGTCCTTAAACAAGCCTCTTATTATGCATTGCGCTACGTTGGCTATGAAAGAGAACTTCTTTCAATATGAAGATGTTCTATACCATGGGTACTCGTAAACATTTGACCAGGGGCCACAAAGTACAGTCTGTGGTGTGACCGAGGGCTGCATTGATGGCGGTAGTCGGGGTTCTGGGTGGGTCAGGGATTGTGTAAGAAGGTCTAAATAATTGTAAATTAAACAGACAAGCATTTATTTGCAGGTAAAAAAATGCTTGCAAGTTTATTTGACATTTTTTCTGAATATTAGTGCTCAGCAACTAAACAGCAGCTCGTGCTGCTGTTCACCGGGGGGGCCACATGTAAAAGTCAAGAGGGCTGTAAGCGGCCGCCGGGCCGAGCTTTGAGTATCACTGTTCTCTACATTCAAACCTCTGGAACTTTGTCCCAAGTCTGGCCAGTCCCAATATGCACTCCTATGAGGTAGAAGAAGTTCTGAAACCTGAGGATCCCTACCACTCCCATATCATAATATGGAAGCGCTACATTGATTACACTATTATCATTGGCGTGGCAACGCTAATTCTATAATTGCCTTTCATCACTGACTTAAATCACGTAATCAGTTTCTGAAATTCACTTGTGAATACAGCAAGCAGCGCCTTCCATTTTTGGATTTATTAATGCATTCATCCTCTGGAGCCTTGGAGATGGAGCTATATAAAAAACCTAAGGCCGAGAATGCCTTACTGCAATACACGATCTACCGCCTGAGGTCTTTAAGAGACGATCTTCCATTTGAATAGTTCTTGTGCTTATGACGCAACTGTCAGAGGTCCACAGATACAAAGTACATGCAGCTACTTTATCTTCCCAATTGTTGGACCGCCACTATCCATCATCATGGATACGTAAATCAGCAAAAAGAGCAAGAAACAACCATGATCCTCTTTTAGCGATGCGTCCACAAAAAGAGCCCACCAGGCGATTGGTTTGTGTGAACACTTTTTGTAGCGCATCAGGCGGATTCAGAAAATCAATAAGTACTGGCACAATTTGAATAAAGGAACCAAATCCTTGCAACACCCCCTATTCGCCTTTAAAAGGAGAGGGAACTTGAGAGACAAGCTAGTGCATACCAGGCCTAGGTCCACCAATGTGAATAAACAAAACACCCTAAGGGGTTTGCCCCCTGCGAATGGACATTTTCCATGTGGCTCAAGTGGAGTATGTGCTCAGACATCCCACTCTACACAAATTGACATTGGCACTGCAAAGCCCAGGGAACAAAGAAAGCCCACAAACTGCAACAGCAAACAAGTGATTTATTTGGTCTCTTGCCCCTGTGGGTTTAAGTACGTCGGGATGACGACAAGCAAAATCATAACACGGCTTCTGGAGCATAAGAGCACCATCATATATAACAAGCAAGCTACGAACTGATAGCGCATTTTACAGAGAAAAACCACCGGGCAGATGACCTTTCCCGGATGTACTTAGCAAACCTAACATTCCACAATTTGTCACCAAGGTGACACAGTACCTGTTCAGAAGGGAACAAAGATGGGTTTTTCAACTTGCGAGTGATAAAGGTCTAAATAATGACATTCCTTGGTCTGCCATCTCATAGATGTCAGCAGCCCAGCCAAAATGAAGGAGTATGTAGATCTTAATACCTAGGAGATACTAACAAGTGACATATTATCATGAGACCGTGAGTCATTTTATTCCTATGGACCAAATAGTTACCTCCTCTATCCCTATTAAACACGTTGGTCTCTCCTACGTACATGGTACTTTGTCTCTATATGCTAATTTGGTTTCTCAAATAAAGACCCTTTGTTAAAAAGCCAGTCCATAATTCTCAGACACAACAAATGATGAAGATTATGCTTCTCTGTATTAGAACATACGCTTGAAAAAACAACCTCATAATGAAATGTTAATTGGCTTGTCCGCAACCTGATAAACAATAATTTCTGAAGAATGCCCCTTAGCAATAGAGTACACGCGGACAAAAACTAGATTAATAAGAAAACCGGCAGGCTTAAAGGATTGAAGTTATATACTGTTACGGTCCTGCCCTTCTAACTGAATCAATCGTTAGTTTGCGGGACTACATTACCCAGCATCACTGTAGTCCTGAACGACTTCTCTGGTTGGTTGCAGCGTGATGGGTCACATGAGATGCCGAGAAGTCTCCTGATGAACAAAGCTTCTTAAAATGGATTCAGCCGCCCGCCTCAGGTATGCCTTTCCCATGTTGTGACAAGCAGTCGTGTCTTTATCACTCACAAGGTAACGGCCCCGCCTGTGGTCGCCTCTGATGTATGGGGTTGTTGTACGTTACTTTTCTTCCTCTAATTTCACTGCCCCGCTTCATAGTTTAAATTGGCTAAGAGTCACAATTGACTAAACAGCTTATTGCAGCTCACTTTACAAGTTAAGTTTATGGGTTTTTAAAATAGATCAGAAAGAGTTGGGACAATGGCACAACATCATGGTACAATGCTTAAGACATACCCTTCGTGTACAACTGCAAGGTAAGAGGGCTCCACTAGTGTTATGACCCCTTGCAAAGCACTTGAAAAGCATATAGCCACAGTTCCCTTCGTATTTTTGCCCCTTTTTGAACGTTAAAATCATCTGTAACACTGGGAGAAATATGCATCTAGGATTGGGTGACATGCCAGTATCGCACATACATATGGATTTGGGATGCTGATAGGGATTACTGATCACTCTTGAGTCGCCTAATTTATCCTTTTTCTCTCTTGACAAATCCTGCCTTTTCGTGTCCTTTTATTTCAATATAAGATTTGATGACCCTTTGAGCTCCGCACCAGGGTTAAAGCTGAGGCATGATACCTGATGTCTGCGGTTAAGCTCATGCACTTTCTTTAAAGCACAACATTGAATTCCTGGGTTACCACCCGTTTATGGCAGCCTAAATAGAGCTCCAAGATTCAGTACAGATTCTTTAATTGACATACTACTATAGATCGAGTGCTGCTGCGTGTCTTATCAAAAATATTTTGAGTTGACATAACAAATATGTAATTTTGAAACATGTATTATTTTTAGGTAAACCATCAGTGGATCCTTGATAATGTGGACTAACACAACGACTGCTGGTTCTGTATAAAAACACCAAATTAATATTTTTCATGCACATAATCTTGCAGAAGCTTCCATATGAGGTCCTGAAGAAGGCCGCTACTCTTCTGTTGGGAGTATTAGGTGGAAACATGTCGACCTATAATTCACTCTGAGGCAGATTGAATTTCCTCCTGTTCTATCTTGGTTTTAATCCTAGCCCAGAGATGCCCTAATAAAGTGTATAGTGTACCCTGTAGCTAGTTTTATCCCCCTTTTCACATTTAATTTTGCTCTGCACCCCTTTCAACATTGAAAATCCTGATTCTCTTCTAAGATACAACTCCAATGTTCTTTTGGGTTAGGCAGAAAGTGCTTCTTTATAAATTATATTACAGAAATTCTAACCATTTGTGGGAAGTTGGCTCATTCCAAATGGTGATAATTCAATTTTATGTCCCGACCAAAGGCTAGCTTAGACATCAAATCTCTAGAGCTACAATTTGAAATACACTTTAAAGAACAGAGAATGTTTTTCAGAGCAATATAAAAAAATCAATGCAAACTAAAGCCTTTCTCTTAAGAAAACTGTTTCACTGAATAGGATGCATGGGGGTATAACATGTGACACCAACACTAGGGGTGGGTAATAAATTTCACTCCGCTTGTGGAGTCCAAGGTGTTTTACCCACTCCATGTTACACTTGTAGCGTAACACAGTGTTCTGACTAAACTCCTGCAACTGCTGCGTGGCAGAGTTTTTTTCAAATTGGCCTCCCCAGACCGATTTTCGGGCACTAGGACGGCACCTGGAGAGACTTTCTCAACGTGGGCGGTCATGGCCAGTCGCGACAGGTCACTTCGAGAAAACCATTGCTCACGGTGAGAAAGCTGCCACTTGAGTAAAAATTCTACTCAAGCAGCAGCAAAGAAGCCATGCCCTCTGGTGCGCTCGGTGGTCTCATTTGAACTGATTTTGCAGCACTGAAAAAGCTCCCGGCGCTACAAACCAGTGCAACGTGCTGATTCAGGTCCGCTCGCGGAACTATGTGGAATATTGCAAAGTTTTTATGTAACTCTACGGAATTCAGCACAGTGAAACTCTGCGAGTTCCGCCCAGCCTTATTTAACACGACGATTGGAAATTTAATCCAGATGGCTCACATCTGCTTCATATTTTAACTCTTCGGAGCATTTGATATACTCACCAAATAAGAAGGTTCATGTCATAGTATATACCGAAGGACTTGTACCACACACCGAGTTATTAATTACTGTACTTGCTAGACTAATTCACCAAGTCAGTCATTGGATTTCTGTCTACTGGTGATAGCAGAGACACGAAAAATTAAAAACATTCATCTGGGTGAAAGGTTGCACTGTGAAGAAATAGCCCCAAAATAGGCTTCTAAAACTCTTATAATAGGTAGCTGAAGAAGACCATTACATTCAACAATGAACTCATTTGTGCCAAACTGTGTAAAAAAAAAACTACAGTTAAATGCTTATACGCTATGATGCAGTTTCAGCAACATAAAACAGCACAGATTATCTATGCCACATGCCTTACGGGTTCAAAGAATAAAGAGCTACTCATCTGACAAAGACTTCTACTGTCCATAGATTTGCACGCATGACCCAAACACAAAGGCCCTGACCCAGCTTGTGAAAAAAATGTGACAAAAAATTCAGGAGTGACAAATACCTAAATCATGGCAGCTCTGGTAGAAATTCCAGTATACCCATGATTAAATGGTTTCTCATAGATGCAGCTGAAGCTTTACGGTATTTGGACTTTGGGCAACATATGGCTAGTGGAACAAAAAAGAAAACCTAAAACAATAGACACCTATCAAAAACTGGTGACATAAGAAAGCAGTTTCAAGATGCAACTGTTATCAAACGAAATTCCATCAAGTCCATCACCATCTACATTAGGACATCGTCTCCCAAGTATTGTGAGGGGTGCCCAAAGATCAACTTTTAGACCATGGAAAGTACTAATACATGGATCGTACCCTCTAAAATAATCATACAGATCTCATTCCCCAGGTTATATGAAGATTGAATGCCTCTGAACACAATGAACTGTACTGGCTCAAAATTAACTCTTCTAATTTAATGTATTCACTGGAGTATTAATAAGCTAGCACAAGGAATGTTTCACTACAGGAAAGTGGCAACTCAAAAATGTCCTAGTTCCGTTCAAATGTGAGAATTTGCAGGGAACTGAAGACAGATCATACTAGTTCTATCAACTGACTATTGGGGACAGATGCCTAGTTATATAAGGAATTACTTTTATTAGCGCAGCGGTAAATACAATGAAATAGTGCACTAGCAACTATTTTTAGGGTCATTTTGAAAATAATAAAATGTTGAAAATAAATCGCAAAATATTTACATTTTATAAACCTTGTTTTGCAAATGACATGAAAGATTTTCCTTGAAAGACTCAACATTCCCATTACACATGATATTTTATCTTTACTTTGACCACAGACAGTCTTATTGCCACAGTCCTATTCCCCATGTCTTACAGTTTTAGCCACAAGCGAATATTACACTTTCCATTACACAATTTATACACAGTTATAATGTGAAAAAGGACCACCAGATTCTTGTTTAAGAACATCAAAGATATTTCAAAATGCTAGCCCGCAATAGAAGCAATATGCATCTTGCATGCACATGTAGCTCTCTTTGCTTCATAGGTATTTTCACGCCAAGATTACAAATACAATATCATCTCAATGTGACTTCAAAAATAGACATGCCGAGGTACAAAAGGGAAGTGTCTCTCTCAGTTTATGTGTTTGTTCACATTTCCAAGTCTGGCGGGTTCTCCTGGGCAAGCCTCTCTAAAAGTGGAAGTGCTCAGCAGAGCATCCGGAGCCACCTCTGTGGGTGTTGAGCATAAACCCATTTACACCATTTCACATTCTACATAATAGGTGCCGATTTACCAGCAGTAAATGCTGCTCAAACCCCCTTGTAGCAGAGACGGTTCAATAGATGTGATCCTCCAGAGACTCACAAGAAGAAACCATGTCCATAGAGGACAAAGCTGTTTGGAAAGAAACACGAATTTCACAGAGAAGGCGTCTAAATGACCAGGAGCGAGGCGTCCATTACAGTACAGGGTGGGGAAAAAAATATATATTTCTGAAAATGAGGTTTACCTTTCTACATGACAAATTATAAGGATAAACATGCTAAAGAAAATCTCATTTGAAGCTACCATAATGAGTTAACCTACTACGCAACTAGAAGGGAGACCTCCCTATGTTCTGCCTTTTTCCGTGATATGCAGAAAATGCCTGCTGAATATCTCCCACTTGCCGATCATGGGAATAACGAGGATAAGGAAAAGAAAAGAAAAACCTGACAATGGGGTAAGTTCAATTAACTTACAAAAAAACATCACTGTAGAAAGACACCGTATTTCTATTAAACTGCTTATGCACTTTGCATAGTACCGAAAACATGTCAAGCAAAAGACGGTGCACACAAGTAAGAGCAGATGGGTGTTTGCTTGACAGGTAACTTAATTAAGCGACATACAAAATAAAAGTCACATTTAACAGTTCTGTCACGTCACAGATTTAGGACATAATAATGTAAATCGACAGAAAACGAAAAACCCCACTCGGAACGCTAAAACAAACGGTGGTGTCAGCTTAGGCGGCTGTGGGCTGAGGAGGAAACCCAGCCTTCTCCCCCAGCCCTCATCTTCCTCCCTCTCCCTTCTCTCTTTCAACCTGTTCTTCCCCTCAGCCCCCCTTCCCAACCTCCAGCTCTTTTCCTCCCCCAAACCTCTTCACCCGCTATCCCCCCCCCCCCACCACCACCCCGGGCACCCCCAATCACCGCCCTCCTGTCGCATCCCTCCTAATCGCACTCTCCCCTGAGAAACTTTCTGGAGAACTGTACAGCGAGCCCCCAGGCTAATGGAGTGGAGGGAAAAATCAGGGACGACCTGATGAAGGTGGTTGGGAAATGGCTGGAAAGTTCACCTAGATGACCTAGGGTGGAAAAACGTTTGTGTAATTCTGTGATGAGAGGCATAAGTACTGTCCCACCTCCACCTCCTCCTCAACCCCAACCTTCTTTTTTATACTGTTGAGAATATGGTTTTTAGCTTCCTATGAAAAGAGGGCAGGGGGTGTTTTGTGAAAAATTGAAAACAAAATTGGTGTGCCATATGTTCTTATCATGCTTTAATTTACAGAGAGAGCTAATTTGAATATTTAATATTGTTACATGCCCAATTTAAAGATTTAACCAAAACAGGCAAATAATGTAGCTTGAAATTACATCACTCGAGGTTGTGGGTCACAAAGTTTTTTCAGGAATTGCGACTTTCTCTTGAAAAACTCTGTAAAGTGTGTATGTATAACTTACATGCAATTCACAAAGCAGTTTAAGTAATGCATGAGTAATCTAAAACAGTAAAAGTAACACATGATTACTATGTAAAGTATAAAGGGTGAGTTAAAAGCGGTGTGGATATAAAATAAAAAGGGGGGCTGTCGGAAGCATGATCATGGAATTGTGCAACTTTTATGAATGCCCACAAAGTTCTCGGCTTCATGGTCATTCACAGAAGTTTCTAAATGCACTTACACAGCGTGGGCCCCTCCACTAGGATGGAGGAGCGCCGCCCCCCTACCACCAGCCGCAAATAAAACGGGTTTCTAACTAGTTTTATTTAAATCCCGCCAGACCCGCCCCCAGGCCAGGACACCGACGAGTCTTGGGGGCGGGTACAGGGTGATGACACTGTGGTGAGGTCCCTTCACTGCACATGAGGTGTTTGGTCAGCCGTTTCAGTGCAAACACGGTATTAATCAGAAAAAAAAACCAAATTGTAATAAATGTTTTAAACCTCATATTGGCTTCTCCCTGGATATGAAAGTGTGAAACTCAGAACCTGCCTTCTTTTCAAAGCCCTTGTCAGTCCAGTGAAACTACAGCCATAGGGCTGATCAGGTCAAGGCCTCATATGGCTTGGTGGGAGAAAGTGATGGGAAAATTAAATATTTCAAGCTATGAACTATCCTCATAATGTTTTCAATATGTATCGGGCTTGATTTGAGGAAAATCTAGGAGACTAAGAAGGCACGGCAACAGGAGGGGGGGGGGGGGGGGAGGGGGAGTAAAGAAGGCACCTATGCATGTCCTGCCTGCTGTAGGAGAACCTCATTGAAGAAAATAGTGCTCACAGTCTAAATAAGAGGTACTGTGTAAAAACCGAAGTAAATGGGCCAGGCGCCATCGGGGTTGACAAATGAAGAGGAGGCAGTACTAAGGAGGGACTAACAAGCCTACTGAGGAATCAGAAGCCAGAATTTAGGACGGACAATGACACAAGCCAATGGCAAATATGGGCGGGGCTTTTATTCCCTACTCCTCTACAATAAGTCTTGCAGAGCAGCGCATGCCCGCTGGCTCTCGGCTCGACCTAAAAAAGCCCATTAAGCAGGTGCCTGACAATTTCGAAAAGAAAAACATCCAGGTCGCGTCTTCCCAATATGCAGTTCCACCCATCAAAATCGATTCTCTCAAAATAGAAAGAGAGAAGAACGTTGCAAACAGATAAGAGTGTCTTTTCCCCCATTTAGAGCGACACGGGAATGCCCAACAGGTGCTGTGGATTAAAGATTTTTTTTTAACAGGATCCAAACCGCAAAATGTGCTTCAAATGAACAAATGAGTAATTATTGGGAAAACACAGGGATGTGACGGGTAATACTGGCACATCTTGTATTTCCATTTTTAGTCTTTTTTGTTTATTTTTTGCATCACAATATTTTTCACTGTTCCTTTCGAGTCATTTTGTTTTTATAGATTCGTGGAGAGGGATTTTGCTCTTTTCAGTGTACTCCACATTCTGCTTTGACATCTCTGGTAGAGAGTCTTTCCCCTTTTTCGTCTCCTTTCTTTTGTTTGACGGGTATAATAGTCTGTTGTGTCCGTTTTTTATTTAGATTACTTTCTTTACTTGACAATCAATTGCAAACTCCTATGCGGATTCCACTTGGGGTCCCCAGTGAGTGCCTAGCCCAAAATGGTATCTTGGATATATCCTCCCATTTGTGGTCAAAGAGTTACAGAAGAGTTTTTGTGATTAGAGCTGAAATGTGATGAATTTGTGGTACAATGTTAAAGTTTCCAACTCTTTAATAAAGGGTTTAAAACAGTGTTCTGTAAAGGCAACGAAAGCACTGAACAATTTATAGGAGGCCATGGTTGCATCAAGTCTATAACTTCCAGCTGTTCCTCAACGGTCAGTACAGAAAGCCGTAGTATAGCCACATAGCTGGCTACAGAGGGTTTTACCTGTTGTTAAAGGCCCTAAAGCAGAAGTACAGGTATAAGCCGCAGGCAAGAAACACAAAGAAAATTGGAGTGTTTTAGCAGGAGTCTTATACAGCCAATATTAGCCCTGAGACACTTCATTGTCTTCAATGGACCGCTCCATATTCCTTTGTTCTAATAATCAATATATACTTTAAGAAGAACATTATATGACAAAATATCTCCACCACCAACGACGCAGCTTACAGCGCCTTTATAATTAAAAAGCACAGTCAAATGTAGGTCAATGACATTTCCAGAAAAATCAAATCATAAAAATGTGCCATATAAAAGGTTACCATCAAAACTTACTTCATCAGAAGAACTCACCCCACTAAACACTTAAATCCTCCATTCATATTGTCAACTCTATCAATCCGCTTGCATATTCCCAATAAAAGACAGTGCAAATTATTTCTTTCATACTTTCATGACAGAAAAACTCTCAAACTATCGATCAAGTAGCAATACACAGTTTTAGCCCATATTCAAAGCAGAACCTTTTTAAGGAATGCCACTTGGGAATTTGTAACCTGATGAAGTACCGAGATAGCTACAATTCAGGTGGTAAATGACATACTTCACAAAATATTGAGGGGCACCTCCTGCTTGCTAGCCCTACCAAATCTATCAGCAGCATTCAAAAACAAGCATTTGCAATGCAATAGGTCTCGCGTTTGTGAGAGGTTGAGCTATTGGCATTGTAAATGATAATGCCTTTTATTTATGTTTTAAAAACCAACACATAAATAAAAGCCATTGTCATTTACAATGCCAATAGCTGAGACTCTTGCAAATGCAAGATCTATTGCATTGCAAATGCTTGTTTTTTTAGATGCAGGCAGCTACAGAAGGGAGTAGGACTCAAAGTGCATGTGCGCACAGCTTACGAAGCAAAAGCAAACAAGCAGGAGAGAGGCTGTGGTATAACCGCCACAGCTGCCGACTTCGGATCTGGGGAATCTGGTTCGATATCCGGCTAGATAGTGCCTTTAACAATAAAATGTAAAATACATTACTACAGTTGCTAGAATATCAATATAATATATATATATCCTATGGAAAAATGCACGGGGAAAACACGTTTTGGGACCCCCCCTTTCTCTCAGCCCCCGCTTGACGAATCCCCCCGAGACTTTCAGGGTCGGAGCGGAGCGCCCCACCTATTTTGAAAATTTCACCAGGATTCGTCAATCGGCGCCAAAGTTATTCCAAATAGAATGTTGCGGATTTCCTACGGAAACACGGTCCTAACTATAACTATCTACTGGCGAGAGAGAGAGACAGAGACAGAGAGACAGAGAGAGAGAGGCAGAGAGAGAGAGAGACAGAGAGACAGAGAGAGAGACCATATATATATATATATATATATATATATATATATATATATATATATATATATATATATATATATATATATATATATATATTCACTGAAAAAACCATAGGTTTCACACATGTTATAGTTAGCGGAAATTTTACTGATAAAAAACCAATGAAATTCCCCCGTTATAGTTAGTGCAGGCAACTATAACTCACGCGACCGCAATCCTCTGCTGATGCTAATACTGTATTTAGACACTTATTTGCCCATGTCTTCTTCCATACATTTTTAGCTATACATATATTACAAATATTTTTTTTTCATAAAGACACATATGTCATCAGCAGAAGATTGCGGTCGCGTGAGTTATAGTTGCCTGCACTAACTATAACGGGGGAATTTCATTGGTTTTTTATCAGTAAAATTTCCGCTAACTATAACATGTGTGAAACCTATGGTTTTTTCAGTGAATTTGCAAGGTTTTTTAAATGCTAATTCCTAACTATAACGTGTGTGAAACCTATGGTTTTTTCAGTGAATTTGTACGTTTTTTTAAATGCTAAGTTACTTTACGCCATTCGTGGCGTGCGCGCCCACTTAACGCAGTTCGTTCCGTGCGCGCACTGTGCGCGCACAGTGAGCACGCGGTGCGCTTCGCGCACCCACTTTACGCAGTTAGTGCCGTGCACGCACGGTGGGCACGCGGTGCGATGACAAAGCAAGAAAGCACGTCAACAAATCTGTTTCTGCTTTCCTCCGTGACTATGGTATGGGTGCCATTTACCACAACAACTTGCGTTATGACATGCAAGACATTTATAGAGGAGATGGTGTGCACTTCAATGATGAAGGGAACAGAGTCTTCCTCTTGAACCTTAGACTCTGCATCGGTACTTACTTGTAGGTACCACTAAAAAATCATTTCATAAACACAACGGCTCTTTTTAGAGCCCCCTAATATCTAAACACTTAAATCTGATTTTCATTTCTTTTTTTTTTTTTTTTTTACCGTACGCTTACCATAAGCTTACCGTACGCGTACCCCGTGATTTTTTTTAAAATCAATAAATGTTTTTTTTGTACTTTTCTGTCCTTCTTTGACCCCCTTACAAATGTTAGGGGGTCTGTAACTCTCCTCATTGCCCCCTTTCCTTGTTTTCACTCTTTTTTTTCAGAGTGAAATACACAAAATGGCGGCCGCCACTTCCTGGTTTCGGCCGATTCGAATGTTTACTAAGATCTAAGAGCCAATCAGAATCGCGCTCGCGCACGCCACCGTACGCTTACCGTAAGCGTACGGTAAGCGTACCGTAAGCGGGCTCAGATATATATATTGATTTAAAGGCTATTTTCTCAGAATCTACTGAACAGATTTACACCAAACCTACAAAAGGCACTTCCTTGACCTAGGGACTACCTCTCTGCCAAATTTTGAGTAATTCTGTTCAGCCGTTCGGGCTGTAGCTCGTTCTAAAGGTCCTATGGAAAAATGCATGGGAAAAACGCGTTTTGGGACCCCCCTTTTATCTCAGCCCCCGCTTGACGGATCCCCCCGAGACTTTCAGGGTAGGAGCGGAGCGTAGCGCCCCACCTATTTTGAGAAATTCGCGAGGATTCGTCGACCGGCGCCAAAGTTATTCAAAATAGAATGTTGAGGTTTTCCTATGGAAACGTGGTCCTAACTATAACTACATACTGGCGACCGCCAGTAGGTAATATATATATATATATCCAGCAGGAGCAGCTGGAAACTGCGCCTGGAGGAATTGTGAACACGGAGGGGGAGTGGCGAGGAGTGACGACAACCCCAAAAACAAATTTAAATTACTTAGAGCAAAGCCTGTAAAAGTTTAAATAAACAAAAAATAACCACACAAAGATTGTGCAGAACGAGCATCCACCAGGAAGCACTGGTTAATGATTCTGCTAGGAACCTTCTACTGGATGTAAAGATAAAACACACGAGTAGAGGCAGGAGAAAAAAGAAAAATACTTATAAGGTCCTAAAAGCGAGACCTATTGGCTATGCCAATGTTTGTTTCTTTTCACAGCAGGCAGGCCTACAGCCTGCTCATCGCTGCAGCATGTTTACTTCAGAGCAGGCAGGCCTTCAGCCTCCTCATCGTTACAGTTACTTCACAGCAGACTGACCAGCTCTGACTGCAGTCTCTTCGGCTGTACAGCACAGGCAGATTGTAGCAGACTGGATCAGAGTCGGCCCATAAGTTATAGCCTCATTGGCTGCACACCACAGCCTGCTGTGGCAGGTTCGCCCAGATCAGAGCAGGCAGGCCTCGCCCCGTCAGCAGTGCAGTCTGTGGTATTCGTGGGATGTGGTGATGAGGAGAAAGGGGGTGCCGCAGTTTTCTCTATTAATAATTCAGAATGCCTGTGCGGGGCCTGCAGAGCGGCACGCTGCCTCTCCCGCCCTGCCTGCTGTCCTGCAGCCCCTGCCGGAGAGCGCGCGCCCTGCTCCTAACGGCTGCAAGGAATGCGTGAACAAGCTTTTGTTTTTAGTGTGCCGAGCTGCCTCCAGCTGGTCTGCTCTGGGAAAGTCTCAGTGGAGTGGAAGGGAGGGGAGCGACACGCAGGAAGGGAGGGGAGCAACAAGCAGGGAATTCTTATTTTATAGCTGAGCGCGGGAGCTGTAATGCTGCTCTTAAGTGTACCCCGATGATAGTAGTAAGTGCAGCCGTTGCATTACAGACGTAAGCCCTGCAAGAGAACTGCAATACGCCGTTCACGCCAATTTTGCAGGTAAGTTCAAATAGGCAACTTCTGCGCTTAGTAGTGGTCTAGGTGACGTGCAGGCGCAGCGCCTTTTCAAAAACCTGTAAGTAGCACGAGGATTTGCTGAAGCAGCACTGAAGGATGCTGACGCACGACTGTAATGACCTGATTGCATAGAGCAGGGGTGTTGACTGAGAGGCATCAGTATTGTGCACTTGGAACAGAAGGATGCTGACGCACGACTGTAATAACCTGATTGCATAGAGCACGGGTGTTAGTGAGAGGCATCAGTACAATGCACTCGTTTTGAATGCCTGGTAAAGTTTCTTAGAATCCTGAGTTTTCAAGCGGTTCCACGTGCTGGTTGGAAGATGCTTTTACCTGGCTGAGGCTTTTTCGAGGCAGGTGTGAAGAAGATGATGGAAGCGGTGGCAGCGGGTCAGGGTGTGCAGTGACGCTGCATAAGGCGCACGACATCTGAGTTTGGGACAAGGCCCAAGAACCTTGTTGTTGGAGAGCCGGTTGGGTCTTGGGAGCAGGGGGTGGGGCAACAGTGTTGCATGCAAGGATTGCACTAGGTGATGAGGTGGTCAATGGATAATATCTTCAGCAGACAAATTCAGGTACGATATATAGCGGGGGGGAGTTACCGCAGCAACCTGGTTAGCCAGGGCTGGTGTGACCACCGACTTTGGACAAGATAAATGTGTGACACCAAGCTTAATAAACACGTCATCACAACAGATACGACACAAGGCTGACCTCGAAACAAACTCTTTTGCCTAATGTCACATTTGTCACCTAATATCATTTGCAATTGTGTCAAAGAAAACGTAAGGCTATTATTGTTTAGGCAACGAATAGGAAATATTTCTTTTATTGTGTGATGCAGAAATCAGCTTCTATATTTGACTTAGTCACATACCATAACAAATGCAAATGTTCTGTAATATAAATTTACATGTCCGTCTTATGGGTCCATCCTATTCCGTTGTCGGGAGTAGAGGGGTGGGGGGGTGGATCATCTACAAGATTCCTAGCCTTCTCCGTATCTGTATTTAAGTATTTCAATAGCTGTGTTCTTTCATACTCCAGAGTAGGTGGCCAGAAGCAACAAACGTGCATGCGAGTGGTGCGCGTGTGCGCGCCACAGCGAGAAATCTAGTTTCAATTATCGCGCCCGTGTCTGGGCATGATAATTGAAACCACATGGCGGCCGTGCAGGTAACCACAACCAATAGGCCATGGGCGGAGCAATGCGCCCGCCTTTGGCCAATTGCGTGCTGTCTTTGTTAAAAAGACACACACAAAGGCCAATAGCGTGGGCCAAAACAAAAAGCACACGCACGAGCTTGTGCGATTTTTAGGTTAATTTTCAAAAGCCCTTACATGAAGTCTTCGCCAGAACAGCGCATGCGAGCTGTTACAGGCTCGACCTAAACAGCCAAGATTATTTCACCATCCTGTATCTGCATGGGACCGGACCACGGTCCTGAAATGGATTGCTCCTTTATAACAAATGTTATGTTATTTTGATATATTACACACTGGAATCACCGCTGGAGGGGTATCTCGGCGCAAGACCAAGACAGGAGATAAATCCCTTCTCATCAACACACAGCAGTTGCTGGGAAGGAAGACATCACATCACACCCTTTCAGGTTTCTTCAGAGCTCCAGTCTCCTACCAGAAATCAACTTGTTAATTCTGTACTTAACTCTAAATGTTATGTTATGTTATGTTATATAGTACTTATAGCGCGCACTAATACTTAAGTAAATGTATTCTTGTATGAAGGCAAAGGTTGGAATAAAATTATACCTGCAGTCCCAAGTTAGCATTCCAGTGACTTTATCAAATCCTTGTTTTTTTGAATACTTTAAGAGATTATTTATGTATTCATTTTTTTCATAAGGATGAATTGGAACAATTATTATTTCAATGTATTCTATCAAACAATTCATAACTATTCTCCAAATAAAATAAAACAAGCATTGGCAAAGCCAATAGGTCTCTGCAATGCAAGAGCTATTGGCTTTTTAAATGTCTTTTAGCCATGTTGTATAGCAGCATGGCTGCTGTTCAACGTGGCTGAGAGTCAAAGGTGCTGTGACGCTGCTATACAGCATTGCTAAAAGACAGATATTTAAAAAGTCAATAGCCCTCGGATTGCCGAAAATTACTGGCTTTGCCAAGGTTTGGTCAGTCTCGTTGTCATTGATTTTGATTTCCTGCAATAAGTAACAGGGACAAACGTTTTTGACTCTCCGATAGTGTTGAGGGATGTCTGTGGAGGGTGCTAGAGCTCTCCAGGTGACGAACACAGGAGTAGGAGCTCGCCCACGCCGTCCTCTGTGGTGCTGAGGTACCCCTGCAAACCAGTGGTGTAAAGCAAAACAATGAGGCCTAACAGCAGAATGTGATGAGGTTCCTCTGGGCCACCCATTTATCACAGGTATTCAGTGGCTTTCATCTGAATGGGAGCCCCCTGACTGGTTGTGTCCCTTGAACAGTTGGGAGCACCCCTACACTACAGGGGCTTCAGTGGGCCCTGCAACAAAGCGGTTAGGCTAAGGTCCAATCAGAGTACCCCCACAGAATAAGTGCTAAACTCCCCACCCTGCTCTGTAACACGGTAGATAAGTGAACGTGCACCACACTAGGGTATCTCTCAGGCCTGGCTGGACACCTGTAAATATAGAAGGAACCGCACTTGACTCTCACAGTATCATCAACAGACCACAGGGTGAAACTGAGATGGGTGCAGCATAGCAGGTTCTTTTCTTTCAAAGACATCAAATCATATAAATGAGCACAGAAACTTCATATAAAAGTATAACATGCGCAAATGTTTTTGCGCCTGTTTTTGCACACAATATTGTCCTTATCACACCGTTTGCTCTACCCGAGGAAGAACTTGGGAGTACACGACTTGCTAAACCTCAGGTATGAGGTATACATAAAAGTGATGGGTGGGATGCTTGAATTACTCAATGTTTTGTATACTTCAAGCCTCTGGAAGGAACTGAGTTTGGCCATGTAAGTAGAGTATTCAGGACCTGCATTTTGCTGAACATTTTGATTGGAGTCTGCAGTGTCAGGCAACTGCCCAGCATGGGTACTTAAGTAAAGGGACTGCAAAAGCATGTTACTAAAACATAGAGGCTGCCACAATCTCAACGGTACAAAAATATTTCTCCACAAAAATCTCGAAGCCACATTATCAATCATTTGCCCCAAATTTGCAAGACAGAAATTAAGGCAATAGGATGTCGCTATTACAGGCAAGCCAAATCCCAATGAAAGTTAACAATGAAAAAGTAAAATAAAAATAATGAAATTAAGAATCAAGGGAGAAGGCTCAGCCCAGCCTCATTCGAGCTCAGACGGGCCCGCCCTTGGCCCACGCGCTGCGGGAGTGCAGCCGCGCCTTTACGGCGTCAGGTGTGTGGCCCCGCCCCCTTCCAGGAAGCACGTCGAGCCGGGGGACCGTGTCCCACCCCAGCGATGGAGGCATGGTTGTCCAACAGGATACCAAGGTAGCAAAACTTATAAACTTTTCCAAAAAAATGATCCTTGATATAGCGTGCTTTTAATTTCTTATTCTTTGTCGGACCAACTGTCACAGTATAGGAGTTAAGATAATTAATTTTCAGTCCACCATAAATTCATAAAAGAGATGTATTAATAATAACTGTAGGCCATTTGATGCCCGCGCAATTAAAACAGTCATCTGCATACAATAATGCCAGGACCATTCTGGTTCCCACCATTGATACATCCCGGCAACACTCCTTTAAAAACTGGTTCAACCTATTAATATACATTATAAATTTTATTGGGGCCAAAATACAGCCCTGACAGACCCCCACCCTAACTATAAGAGTGTATTGCATTCTCCCAGAGGGTCTTATCTCTCACAGGCTTCTAGGCCCGTGTGCAAATGAGACAAAAAAGATACAAGGGGCTCTTCCAACTCCACGTACCTCAGCACAGCTTAGATCTATCCACTGTGTCAAAAGCTGTACTGAGGTCCATGAAGGATAGATATATATTTCCTCCTTTAACAGTTGTATATTTGTTAATTACCAAATTATAGGTTAAGATTCTGTTCAATGGCACCCCGTCCTGGCCTGAAACCGTACTGGATATCTGAAAGAATTTCCCTATGATCAGACCAGTCCATCAGTCTTTATAGGAGAATCCTGCCCACTACCTTAACCTTAGAATCTGATAAAGATATAGGCCGGTAGCACGCTAGATCATCTCATTTGCCCTTTTTAAAGACTGGTACGATGATTGATTGTTTCCGGGATGTGGGATTAGAACTGCGGGCTACAGAATTCAAATGTTGAGTGAGTCTTGGGGTCCAGAGTTCAACACATGATTTAAAATGATCCACAGGCACCCCATCAGGCCCTGGCACTTTTCATTAGGAGGTTCCCGGTATGCCTGATCATACCTCCTCTGATTCAAATACCAATGGCGGCCCCCCTTCTATTTGTGTAAATTAGTTATGTGCGCAATTACTGGAGTAAATATTTTTCAAATGCGCCACCCAATCTTTAGCTGGACAGCAAGTACAAGTTACTTACCTTCAGTAATGCTCTTTCTGGTGAATACTCTAATTGCAAATTCCTCACCTTGAGAATATCCTAGGTGCCAGACTGGACTTGAAGAATTCCCAAAGCAATGACTCCTGCATGCCGCTAGGTGGTGCCATGTGGCCCCATTGCAACCTCGCATTGACCCAGAAGTAAAAGAGTGGAGCTGTATATAGGCGCCACTAGTATGCTTTGACATCAGTTTTTTCATTAACTTCTCTTCGGTGCACTCAAACGTAGATCAGTCTACACCAATCGCAGATAAAATCTAAATTGGGACTGTTTTACTACGTGCATATGTCCACTTCACAGAACGTGGAGGTGGGAGGACAGTGAGGCGTCTTCAGTTATATAAAATATCCAGCAGAAGGAATTTTACAGAAGGTAATTAGGTTGTTCTTACGATGGACACTTCAACCCTCAGATTCCACGCAAGTAGAATAGATACCAAAGCAGTATCTCCCAAAGGGTGGAGGGTCTGAGGAGTGGACTCAAACCAAAATATCTTGCAGGACCGAGCAGGTAAAACAGATCTCTTTGTGGACTTTACAGTCAAGGCTGTAGTGCTTGGAGATGCCCAGGTTGCAGCTTAGCACATGTCTAGGGCAGGGACTCCCCTTGCCAGCGCCGTTTTGCAGCCTTGGTGCTCATGGAATGGGCCAACAGGCCTTCAGGCAGTTATTTCCTGGCTAATGTGTAGCATATCTTTATGCAGAGGACGAGTCACTTCAACCGTATCCTGTCTTACACTGCTTTACTCTTCTTGGTCTGAGCAAAACCTATAAAGAGCTGGGTGTCCACGTGGTGGTGTCTCATGCAATCAATGTTAAAGCAAAGGGCTCTTTTAACCCCTTCGCTGCGGCGGGAATTCCGCCGCAGCGCTGGGGGGGGGTTTGGGGGCAGCGCGGTGGCGCTGTGCTCATGACGGAGTGGTTCCGTCATGACTCCGCCCACGGCGCTAATCGCCCGCACAGGCGGGGAATTAGCGCCGCGTGGGCGGAGCGGCTGCCAACGGCCGCGGCATGACGGAACCACTCCGTCATGAGCACACGGCGACCGTGGCTCATGACGGAGTGGTTCCGTCATGAGTAGGGGAGGGGTTAATGTCAATCCAATGAAGTCTCTCTTCTTCTTTCAGAAGGTGTAGTGAAGCGAAAAAGGCTAATAGAGTGATCGACTGCCTGACAAACAAGCATTTACAATGCAATGGTCTCTGCATTGTTAAAGTTAGAGCTATTGGCATTGCTCATGACATTATTTTTGTGTATGTTTTTGTTTTTAAAACATTTAAAGAAACAGCATTGTTATTTACAATGTCAATAGCTTAATCACTCTCAAATGCGAGACCTATTGCATTTGCACCCACACACAGAGCCACACACACAAAGCCACCCACACACACACAGAGCCACTCACACAGAGCCACTCACATAGAGCAACCCACACACAAATAGAGCCACCCACAGAGCCACCTAAACACACACACACACACACACACGCAGTAGCCCCACTGACCTATTTACATTATGTGCACTTAATACAATACAATTAGTAGTTGATGTTAGGGGCGTTCCGGTGCGCAGTCAAGGAGGTGAGAGAGAGGGAGTACAGCCACCGCTCTGTACCTTTGCAGACTCCTGTCTGCCGAGGATAAAAAAGTCTACTTATTCCCGGGGCCTCCTGAGCAAGTCACACATGCCTGCAAGTGCCTACGGTCTCGGGAGGAATCTTACCCTGAATGCAAATATGTTGTAATGCACACTTCGCCGAGGTATTTCACTGCGGGTGTTAAACAGAAGGGTAAACAAAACACTCATGCGGGAGCGCAGAACGTCTTCACACAACTGCTGTGTCCTTCACATGTTACAGAACGGGCGTGCGCTAAATGATTTAGAGCCCCTAAGCAAGTCAGCGTGATCTGTGCATTCTAGACTAATAACACCACTCGAAAACACGCCTAGAAGATAAGCTTCACGGCGCGATGTTAGTAAGTAGCTCCAGACACTGCACAATGGGAATGGGCGGTGAGTGCTCTGCAGTTCTCCAGCGGCGCTTTAAAACTTTGCTCACTCCACGCCTGTGTGACACAGTCATAACAGCGCGACCACCCTCTTACCTCCCACAACATTGGCATCTCACGCTTACCTCTTTACACGTGTCCGGACGGCGTCCACTTCCATTCCTTTAAACCCATACACATACGTTTGGAAAGTGAAGTAAAATAAAAGCAGCGCGTGCCCCGTGCACTTCCGGCGCTTCGTGCCTCCTCGGACTGGTTCAGCAGACCCCTAGGTGCAGCCGCGGCCTCCCTGCTCGGCCCTCCCCCTGCTGACACCAGCTGACATCACGGGCTGCACCCCTGCCCCTCCCAGCCCTCTTCAGGAGATAAGGCTCCTGGCACAGCAGGGCTCTTGCTCGGGATGTGTCACGAATCAAAGGGTGAGCTCGCGAGTGCGCCAAGCTCGCCTGAAGTGAAGCCACTTTCACGTCACTGAAGTGAGCTCTCGGCTGCTGGCAGCTCAGTCTCTGCTCCACCCTGCTGAGACATCTCAACAAATGAGGAGGAACCGGTTACACGGGAAGTGTAACCGTACACCGTCCGTGCCCTCACCTTCAGCACACTGCACTGCGAGGGCGAGCAAGGCCTCTGTGCAGCGCCGATCCATAATTTACAAGTCACAGAGGAGTTAACCTACAATGTGGGCATTGACACGTGCGCTGATAGGCAGTCTGTCACTTGACAAGGTCACTTCAGAGATCCCCGTACTGGGGCAGGCAACGCTGGCAGTCAAGCGCGCCCACTAGTAGGCGCTAGCATGGGGACACGTAAGGACGAAAATGCGTACCGGGGTGCCGCGACACCTCGACAAGGGAAGCCCCACTTTACAGCCATAACAATTAGTATTTGATGTTAGGGCCGTTCCAGTGCGCAGTCACGGAGGTGAGAGAGAGTGAGTACAGCCACCGCTCTGTACCTTTGCAGACTCCTGTCTGCCGAGGATAAAAAAAAATGCTCCGTTCCCAGTCCCGCCGCGCACGAAATCGCTGAACCTTCGGATGTAAAAAAAAAAAAAAAAACACGCCCACCACGTGTGAAAGGGGCAGGGAGTACAAAAAAGAGAAATAATTGAAAAATCCCCCGCCCCCGAATCCGAAAAGGACGGGCTTGGTTGGAGAGACAAACCTCTTCTCCAATGGCTGACCAGTATTTCAGAGGCCAGCCAATGGAGAAGAGGAGAGAAGAGAGGCGGGTTCAAGCCCCTCTTCTCCAAGTCATTAAATCTCGCGAGCGAGACTGCGCAAGCACAGCCGAGACCTAAAAAGGGTGATACCACCTTTGACAGCTTGGTGGCCTGAGTCCCTAGCATTTATCTGTCTGGAAAGAAAGTGGTGCAAGGAGGTTGCACTGATAGCACTTGCAGATGAAGCATGCAGAACGCAGACGTGATTGCGATGATAAAGACTGTTTTGAATGTTAGAAGACAAAAGTTGCAACTGTGTGTCACAATCTCACCTGTGTTTCTACAGGAACGCCACGGAACTGCAGATAAACTCCACGACTTCCCCCAATCACCTCCTGCGCCTATATGAGAACAGGCCACACTAGGTAATCTAGGGAAGAGGGGAAACAAAACAAGGGAAGGATGGGGAGACACTCCTCGGTGAACCCAGGTGCTGCGACTAAACTTCAGTATCAGGAAAGTTCTGAGAATGATCCACTAGGCAAAAACAGTCTAAAGGCAAATAAATATAGTAAGAGACTACCGTTTATCAACTTCCTTAATGTGTGTGACTATCAACAGAAATATATATACCTAGGTACCCCTTGTGGACCAGCGTTACCGGGGAGGTGTAAAATGAGAACAAATCTTGACTAGGCTGCAAATGCAAAGTACAATCTGTTAATAACATATAACATTAGACATTTTCCATATGCCCCTTTTTGTCAAATGCCTACATGCAATACGTCTTGCACCCTCTTTACATAAACGAAATATCATGGCGGGCAAAGGTTAGCACTTTAGGAGGAAATCCACTGTGCTCAAGCAATGTAAAAAATAACCAATGGTTGCTTGCCCCATTACACATATAACATAAAAGCGCTGAATATCGTAACTGCGGCTTGGGTGCTGTTTCTGCACCCTCACAGCTTTTTGAGTGCACTGGTTGCTCGTCCCAAAATACAAAGAACATAAAGGCAGCGCAAAGCGCTGAATACCCTCACAGCTTTTTTGGGTGAAGATCCCGCCTATACAGGCTGAAGAACAGGAGCAAACTCCCCGCCGAGAACTCCGGACGCCGACGACGCGGAAGTGAAGGACCGCGACGCACCGGAAGTGACGGAAGAGGCCATAAAACACTAGAACACGAAGCGTTCTCGTTCGGGAGAGGCAGTGCTTTAACTGATCTGCCTAACCCTGCGCATGCGCGCCAAACGGGAATCGCTCACCGGCTATCGGACTGACGGGGGGAAGCCACAGCGGTTTGCAGGTATGCGACCCGACAATTATGACACTGTGCATATGCTCCAAACGTGTGGTCATAAGGAACGTGTGGACCAAATTGAGGTCAAGCTGTAGCATAACTAAGGGTTTCAGAGGAAACATGCGAGTTAGGCCTTTCAGGAAATGCATTAAAACAGTTGATTTGGCAAGAGAAGACTGATCTGGCAAACAGAAAAAAGACAAAATGACAAACACATAACCATTTACCTTGCCGGCAGCAAGGCTTAGCTGGGCCAACAAACAAATAACAAGAAATTAGAACGTATGGTCTGCAGAGGATCAAGATGCCGGATCCCACACCAGGCAACAAACTTCTCCAAAACTTCAACATAAATGAATTTCGTTGAAGGACATCTAGCTGTAAGGATGACATTCATCAACACTTACGGCAATTCAAAAGAGCTCAGCTATCGGCGCTCAATCTTCAAGCATGGAAGTGCGGGCTCTGGAAATACGAGTGCAGTTGCTAAGACAGGAGGTGCCACGGAAGAGGCAGCTGGATCGAGGGCAATTGCACATCCCAATATCTCTTGAATG